>NC_134573.1:37627614-38315114 GCF_050947875.1 Dermacentor variabilis
TCGTCGTCGTGAGTGGCCGTGACATATACCCACAGTGTGGGATTCGCCATGAATCGTGTGGTTAAATTAGGTGTACAAAAAGAAGGGAGTTAGCAATTTAAACATTGCAGCTTAACATGTGAAATTTTTATGTGGGAAAAAAGACAAAAAAAAGAAAAAACCGTGTGTAAGAAAAGAAACCTAATAATGGATAATAAATAAAAGAAAGCTATCGTGAGGAGGGAGCACCATCAATATAACTTGGTAATGGATTAGTTTCAATCAGGTAATTTTGGATTGCCAAGCAAACATTTCTCTGACTGAACCCAGTGCTGGAGGCTTCAAAAGGTAAGATCACAGGCACTGATAAATTGATTGGCATGATCAGGATTACACAGGCGTGTGCATTGAGCAATATTTTATCCCAAGCAAGCTCATTTTGTGCTGACGAGCATTAATTTATAGATGATACTCGTTCAGGCCGCTAGCGTCAGAGGCACGGTTTTACATAGCGCAATTTTTCTTGCGAATTTGCATTTGCGAAATTCCATTGCAAAAGCAAAGCGCATATGCAAGCAAACGAATTCGCAAGCGAAATCAGACCTTGTCAAAAGGGCGTAATCAACCTCGATCGTTGTACATACTAAAGAAGGAACATGCGCGTCATATAAATTCAGATTGCGTGGTTCACGAATGTCATTTTTTCAGCTTCATGGGTCCGAATGGGGGGGGAGGGGGGTCCCAAACGAATCAGCGGGGACGTTCTCAGCATTTCGTCCATGCCTAAAGAAAGCACACCTGAAAGTAATCCTGAAATCAACCCGATGCTTTTTCCGGACGTTTAGAAAGTGAGGCAAGCTGACAATCGAGAATAAACTCACAAATAAAAGGACCTGATAAATAAGAGCTCGTTTGTCCCTCTCACCGCGCGAATCTACTGGCAGTCGTGCCGATTAAGTCGGCAAGCAGGTCCCGGCTCTGTGTTTAGCAGTGAGCCACGAAAACCGCAAAAGATTTCGTCTGGCGCCGTGCCAGACGACCACGGAGTAGACAAAAAGTTAGAGCACCGCGATGTCGCACACTCACTTTCAGTTAAGATCGCGCCCGATCTGATCAAATTTCAAAATTTCGATCATGCATGGTAACTCCTACAAAAGTTCAAGAATTCTAATCGAGCTAGTATAGCTCACTCGGCATGGCGGTGCCGACGATAGCCTACGATCGCGATCGTGAAGCTCGAACTCGATGCGCGGATCGCGATCGACTGAACGCAAATCAAGCAAAATCGCGATCCGAAGGGATTGCGCAGCTGTACGCGGTCCAGACCGAGCTGCATCGCGATCTCAAGTAACAATGTGACATGGGCATCAAACGATAGGCTGCGGCTTACAACGCACCGAAGCGCAATGAGGCATGCATCGCCAACAGTGAAGTATCGATTAAAAACCTGTCAACCCATGAGAAGCGCAATGTTTTCAGGGTGCCAGTTTTGTGACATCGATGTAGGCTTTACTCAAGTGCAGGGTGACTTCGCACAGTTGTTTACCCTACTGCGAACGGCACTTGACGCAGACGTCCAGGCTCGACGTCTGTGCTTGAGTGTTATTTTGCTGCGCACAAATCGCCCAGTAAAGAGGTATACGTGCGACTCAAAGTTTTGGTGTTGCGTCGTTCTTGACCATCACTACAACGTGACGACAGCTGTATGGCGATCTAAAGGTATGTGACATGAGCATCAAAGGGTTTTGCTTCTTTCGCAGAGAGAACATGTGAAGTAGCGTACACCTTGTCTCCGCTGGTTAGCGCAGCAGCGTGAATGTTCTCTCCTATTCCTTTATTACGTCTAAACCCGCTAAAGGTATTTGCTACATCAGCGAGGACCACGCTTGCATCTTAATGTACACCTAAAATAGCGAATCACGGATATACATGTGGCTTTCGGCGACATGTGCACGTAGTTTAAATTTGCGGTCCTTGCACAATCCCAGTGCCGCCCCACGTGCCACAGGCGGCGCTGAGCAGCAAGTTCTGGAAGGCTTGAAGGCGAAGGCCTAGGCGACGATTGTATACAGCTTTTGAGAGACATCTGGCTCAACAACACCGTTTGGACTGAATGGGAAGGGATGAGAAGCGAGCAGAAAGTTGGGATCAACAAGGTTCCCTTTATCGCCACTGCAGTTTATGAAGTACATGGTGAGGATGCAAATGACATTACGGGGAAATAATATCGGATTTATTATCTCGCATAAACAGGCGGATACAGTAGTAGAGCAGCACCTTCCAGGTTTCTTTTCTGCGGACGACATTGTGTTGCTTGCTAACAAGCAATGTCACGTGCAATGTACCCTAGAGTAGGGTAGCCAACCAGACGCATTTCTCGTTAACATCCCTGCCTTCTCTTTTTATTTCCTCCTCCTCCCTCATGCTTAATATCTGTGGACAGGAAGGCGAGAATTCGGGTCTGAAATTGAGCGTTAAGAATTCATGTGTTATGATATTCAATGAAAATAGTGAACAAACAGTGTCAATACAGGGCCAGGAAATACCACGCGTGAAATAATATAAGTACCTTGGTATATGAATAAACGAAGGCAATAGATATATGGAAACATAGGAAAAAACTATAACAGTAAAGGAGAAGAGAAATGTAGCCATAATGAAGCACAAATCGTTACGTGGATTTAATAGGTACGAGGTGCTCCAGAGTATGTGGGAAGCTGTTATAGTTCCAGGACTTACTTTTGGAAATGCGGTTGTTTGGTTTAAATCAGGGATACAATGAGAACTCGATGGCAACCAAAGGTCAGTGGGGCGCCTCGCATTGGGCGTTCACGGGAAGTCTACAAATGAAGCTGTGTAGGGTGATATGGGCTGGACAAATTTGGAAGTGAGGGAAGCTGACGGCAAAATTAATTATGAAGAACGACGGAGGAATATGGAAGAAAGTAAATGGGCTGCGAGAGTGTTCAGGTATCTGTACAGGAAAAACATTGATTCACAGTGGAGGAAAACAACTAGGGAGCTTACCAGCAAGTATGTGTCCTGTAGGGTGGACAACACAGTAACAAAGACGGTCAAGCGGAAAGTCAGAGAGGCTGAAATAATCTCATGGGGGACGGCAATGGAAAGGAAACCTGCCATGAGTAACTACGTAAGAGGAAAGAACGAAATCAGGAAAGAAACAATTTATGATAACTCAGAGGGAAGCTCATTGCTTTTCAAAGCGAGATCGGGATGCCTTAGAACTCGCACTTAAAAAAGGGAGATACATCAAGGAAGAAGGACCATGTGCTTGCTGCGGCAAAGCTGCGGGAACGATGGAGCATGTTTTATTAGAATGTAAAGATATCTGCCCAGTGGTCGAATTAGGCACCTCTGGCCTCCTTGAAGCACTTCGGTTCAGCGAGAGCAGGGGGAAAGTAAACATGTCCGCAGGAAAGATTAGTAAGAGGCTAACTAAATATTGATGGAAGAAATGTAGGGAAACGACAAACAACAGAGGCGCACAAAAAGAAAGTTCATAATATGGGTTCCAAAAGTACGGTTATGGGAATTCATTGTATGTTTTTTTTCTTTTTTTAACATAGGTAGGAGATTAGGCAAATCTAATAATAAGAGCTTGATGGTGAAACCCACCACCCCGTTCCAAAGGAGACGCTCATAGCATACATCTATCCTCTGCTACTCAGTGGTGGCGCCTGTTCACTATGCCGTCGTCATCGCGCCATCGTGTTCACAGACACGTCTTCATGTTATTGTCCTCATGTCGTTGTACCATAGTCATCCTTTAAGAATCACCTTCTCATAGTCGTTATACCACTTTTGTCTTCCATCGACGTCATTCCTTCATCGTCATTCAATCGTCGCCACTGTGTCAGTGCCATGCGGTCGCCCTCATGCCGCCATGCTAATGGGCGATCATGGCAAGCGCATGTAATGACAAAGTGGGACGACATTGGAATACGTCGCATTTAGCCGAAGGGAATGAGACCACTACAAAAGACCACTACACATGGAAGATAAACGTGATTACATGAATGCGGTGTGTCCCTGCATTGTTTGAATGCGGATCATTATCATCGACTATCATGGCGAGATGAGTTCTTACGTAATCTTTCTCATTTGCACTTTTGTTCTAAATATATTTCTGCAGTTGATTAAATTATAATAACCAACTATTCAATTGATCAATAATACCAAAAATATTCCGACATCCTCCAAGCGACGGCAAACAAGATTGCCTTGGTTCTGCCCACCTACGTGACACGTGTATTTCTTTTATTTTGTCAGAAATTACGTAGTACACACGGTTAATCTGAAGTATGCGATTGTGTATTAGTAAGTTGGCAACTTGTTCATATGCTTAGACATCAATTTATGCTGCTGGTGCCGCCGCCGTCGCCGCCGTCGCCGCCGCTGCTCCCGTCTTTCTGCGTTTCTCCAGTGAGAAGTAGTTGCAAAATAAATATGATTTGAATTAAACCGATGTTTAGTAAAGCCATTCATAACACTGCCCTAGACACTGGTGCTAGATAATCTGGCAATTTGTGCTTAGTCACTCACTTTCATATGTTTTCGGCTTAAGTACTGCTATTCTTCTGCGTGCCTAATTCTGCATGCCCGATTCAAACACCTTGATTGTTCTCCCTTTGTTTTGTAACCTTCGAAAAATTTTGTACCCGGCTTTTACTTACGTTGACAAATAATAGCAGAAGTAAAGTGAGCAGACACCAGGCTACTCAGAAATCAAGAACATTGAGAATCCGATGTCTCGAAAGCCCAAGCCAATTTTCCATCTGCCATGCTGCGTTTGCCGAAATAAGCATGTGGAAACTTTGACATATTGTACGATAAAGGAAACAATCGCGAAAAAAGCTCTTCGCATTTCTAAATTCGTTTCAAGTTTCCAGAAGTCAAAAGCTTACAATATTTTTCTTCCTCAGAATGAATGCGCCGCTTTCGCGGATTACATTTCCCGAAGCGCTCGCGTTCTATTTTATGTACGCACGCTGCTAAACGCAGCAGTCGGTTGGTGCACGCCACTTCAATTTAGTTTTTCAAACTCCAAATCAGGCTTTCGATGAGGCTGCGCAGACGTGACAACGGCTGCAGATGTCGACATCTAAGAATAAAAATTTAACACGATGTGCACTTTACGCCGGAAGAAGTATAGAAAGCCTTGGGAGCTATGTAAAGGGGCAAGGCAGGTGGGAAGGATCAGGTAACAGCAGATTTGTTGAAGTATGGTGGGCAGATTGTTTTAGAAAAACTGGGCCCCCTGTATACGCAAAGTGTCAAGACCTCAAGCGTACCGGAATCTTGGAAGAACGCCAACAAATTTTAATCCCTAAGAAATGGGACGCCAAAGACTTGAAAATTATGGACCGATCAGCTTACTGTCCATTGCCTACAAATTATTTACTAAGGTAATCGCCAATAGAATCAGGAACACCTTAGGCTTCTGTCCACTAAAGCACCAGGCAGGATTCTGTGAAGGCTACTCAACAATAGACCATATTCACACTATCAATCAGGTAATAGAGAAATGTGCGGAATATTACCAACCCTTATATATAGCTTCAATTGATTACGCGAAAGCGTTTCATTCAGTCGAAACCTCAGCAGTCACGCAGGCATTACGGAATCAACTTTTAGACGAGCCATATGTAAAAATACTGAAAGATATATATAGCGGCTCCACAGCCACCGTAGTCCTCCTTAAAGACAGCAACAAAATCCCAAGAAAGAAAAGCGTCAAGGAAGATACGATCTCTCCAATGCTATTCACAGCGTGTTTACAGGAGGTATTCAGAGACCTGGATAGCGAAGAATTGGGGATAAAAGTTAATGGAGAATACCTTAGTAACTTGCGATTCGCTGATGATATTGCTCTGCTTAGTAACTCCGGGGACCAATTCCAATCCATGCTCACTGACCTGGAGAGACAAAGCAGAAGGGTGCATGGGTGTAAAAATTAATCTGCAGAAAACTAAAGTAACGTTTACAAGTCTCGGAAGAGAACAGCAGTTTACGATAGGTAGTGAGGCACTGGAAGTGGTAGGGGAATACATCTACTTAGGACAGGTAGTGACTGCGGATCCGGATCATGAGACTGAACTAATCAGAAGAATAAGACTGGGCTGGGGTGCATTTCGCAGGCATTCTCAGATCATGAACAGAGGGTCGTCCTTATCCCTCAAGAGAAAAGTATATAACAGCAGTGCCTTACCACTACTCACGTACGGGGCAGAAACCTGGAGGCTGACGAAAAGGGTTCTGCCTAAATTGAGGAAGATGCAACGAGCTATGGAAAGAAGAATGATGGGTGTAACGATAAGGGGATAAGAAGAGAGCACATTGGGTGATGGAAGAAATAATGATAATAATATTTGGGGTTTTACGTTCCAAAACCACTTTCTGATTATGAGGCACGCCGTAGTGGAGGACTCCGGAAATTTCGACCACCTGGGGTTCTTTAACGTGCACCTAAATCTAAGCACACGGGTGTTTTCGCATTTCGCCCCCATCGAAATGCGGCCGCCGTGGCCGGATGGAAGAAACGCGAGTTAATGACATCTTAGTAAAATCAAGAAAAGGGCATGGGCAGGGCATGTAATGAGTAGGGAAGATAACCGGTGGCTATTAACGGTTACGGACTGGATTCCAAGGGAAGGGAACCGTAGCACGGGGCGGCAGAAAGTAAGGTGGGCGGATGAGATTACGAAGTTTGCAGGCACAACATGGCCACAATTTCCACATGACTGGGGCAGTTGGAGAAGCATGGGAGAGGTCTTTGCCCTGCAGTGGCCGTAGCCAGGCTAATGATGATGATGACAGCAGAAAGAACACGTCTTTGTAAGTATGGAATGCAGTGATCAAAAGAAAGCTGGCAGCGCACACATTACTTGGAGAATATTAGCAACTTCCGTCGCCATATAGCACGAAAACTAAGGCTCCGGGAGGACATGCTACGAACTATTTCAATTTTACAGTCATGTGAATGGCACAAAATTTCTCTCTCCACGAGGCTCCATTTCCCACTTTGTTTCGGTCCTCACGCTTTTCCGGGGGCGGCGCGTGCCGCGAGTCTATCGATTATTAAGGCGAAAGCCTTACGTGGCTCATACCACCGACGGGTTCGAAAAAAAACGCATCATCTAGTCCAATGATAAAAAATTATCATCATCACCAATGACTGGTACCTCCATAGGCAAGCTGAAAATGCTGTGGCTCATCCTTCTCGAACTGCAGAGGCTACATCGTCATCATCATCGTCTTCTTCATCATCATCAGCTTGTTTTATGTCCACTGCAGGATGAAGGCCTCTCCCTGAGATCTCCAATTACCGCTGTCCTGCGCCAACCATTTCCAACTAGTGCCCGCGAATTTCATAATTTCATCACTCCAACTAGTCTTCTGCCGTCCTAGACTGCGTTTCCCTTGTCTTGGTACCCATTCTGTCATCCTAACGGTCCAACGGCTATTTAACAGGCGCATTACATGACCTCCTCAGCTCCATGCTTTTCTCTTAATGTCAATTAGGATATCGGCTATACCCGTTTTCTTTCTGATCCAAACCACTCTCTTTCTTTCTCTTAACGTTATGCCTAGCAATCTTCGTTCCATCGCTCTTTGCGGGGTCCTTAACTCGTTCTCAAGCTTCTTTGTCAGTCTCGAAGACTCTGCCCCATATGTCAGCCCTGGTAGAATGCACTGATTGTACACCTTCCTTTTCAATGATAATGGTAAGCTTCAAGTCAGTAGTTTACAATATCTGTTGTATCCCATCCAACCCATTTTTATTCTTCTATGAATTTCGTTCGCATGATCAGAGTTCCTTGTGATTAACTGACTCAGGCAAGCGTACTCCTTCATAGACTCTAGAGGCTGACTGGCGATCATGTACTCTTGTTGCCCTAGCCAGGCTATTCGTCATAATCTTTTGCTTCTGCAGATTAATCTTCAACCCCACTCTTACACTCTCTCTGTTAAGGTCCTCAACCATTTGTTGTAACTCGTCTGCAGTGTTGCTGAGTAGAACAATGTCATCGGCAAACTGAAAGCTGCTGAGATATTCGCCATCGATACTTACTCCTAAGCCTTCCCAACTTAAAAGCTTGAACATTTCTTCCAGGTACGCAGTGAAAGGCATTGGAAAATTGTGTCTCCTTGTCTGACCCCTTTTTTTATAGGTGCCTTCCTACTTTCCTTGTGTAGAATTGAGGTAGCTGTGGAATCTCTGTAGATATTTTCCAAGATATTTACGTAAGCGGTCTGTGCTCCTTGATTACGTAATGCATCTATGACTGCTGGCTACTCTACTGAATCAAATGCCATTGCGTAATCTATGAAGGCCATATTAAGGAGGCTAATTATTCACTGAGGATTTCTCGATTACCTGATTGATAGCATAGATGTGATCCATTGCAGGCTATCCCTTGCTGAAGCCTGCCTGTTCGCTTGGTTGACTACAGTCAGTGTTGCCGTTATTCTATTGGAGATGATCTTGGGTAATATTTTATATAATACTTGGAGTAAACTAATGGGCCTATTTTTCGTCATTTCTTTAACGTCTCTTTTTTTGTAGATTAGTTTAACGTTTGCACTCCTCCAGTTTACTGGGACCCTTGCAGTCGATAGACACTTCCTGTAAAGGGCCGCCAGTTTTGCAAGCATTATGTCTCCTCCATCTTTGAATTAATCGATTGCTATTCCATCTTCTCCTGCCGCTCCTCCCCATTTCATGCCTTGCAAGGCCCTTCTGACCTCATCGCTGGTTATAGGAGGAGTTTCAGTATCCTGATCATTACTGTTTCGAATGGAATTATCCTGAGTCCTCTGGGTACTGTACAGGTCAGTATAGAATTCTTCGGCTGCTTTTACTACACTTTCGAGATCGCCGACGATATTACCCTGCTTATCTTTCCGTGCATACATCTTGGTTTGTCCTATGCCAAATATCCTTCTCACTGATTTCAGTCTGCGTCCATATTTTACAGCTTCTTCAGTCTTTCTCACGTTATAGTTTCGCATATCACTTATTTTCGCCTTGTTGATCAGTTTTGACAGTTCCGAGAATTCTATTTTATCTCCTCAGTTGGGCACTTTCATTGTCGTTTCTTTATTAGGTCCTTCGTTACTTGGGAGAGAGTCTCTACTGGTTGCCTTGGTGCCTCGCCTCCCACTTAAACTGCTGACTCTGAAGGCAGCCTAGTTACTTTCATTGATTACTTCTATGTCATTTTCCTCTCTCGGTTCTGATGCTGCATATTTGTTTGCAAGTACCAGCCTTAATTTGTCTCCTTTCACCCTTACAGCCTCTAGGTTGACCTGTTTCTCCTTGACAAATTTCACTCTTTCTCTCTGCAAATTGAGGTGAATCCTAGCCCTCACTAACCTATCATCATTGCACTTTACCCTGCCTAGCACTTCTACATCCTACACTATGCCGGGATGAGCAGAAGCCATGAAATCAATTTCATTTCTTGTTTCACCATTAGGGCTTTTCCAGGTCTACTTTCGGTTGCTACACTTCCTGAGACTGATATCTGCTTAACCTCCCTGCCTTTTGCTCTTCATTTCTCTCTCTCTCTCTCTCTCTCCTCAAAAGGTTGTTCATTTTTCGAAGCTTATTCCTTTCTGCGAATTCTACCAGCATCTTCCTTCTAACTGTCCTAGAATCAACGCCGTAGTTGCCAATTGCTTGTTCACCAGCCTGCCTTTTCCCCACTTTGGCATTGAAGTCACCCATTACTACACCATACTGAGTTAGCACTTTTCTCATCACTAATTCAACATCTTCATAAACCTGATCTCATCATCATCGTGACTGGATGCTGGAGCGTAGGATTGTACTACCTTTAATCACTACCTCTTATTAAGTTTCATTACGACTACAGCTACGTCTCATTAATGCCGTAGAATTCGTCAATGTTGCCCGCTATGTCCCTATGGATCAGGAATCCTAGCCCGTATTGCTTCTTCTCTGGGAGATCTCTATAGCGGAGGACATGTCCATTATTCAGCAATGTATAAGCCTCACCAGTTCTTCTAATCTCACTAAGGCCAACGATATCCCAAACAATGAAGAGCTAAGCAAAGTGAAGTGAACAGTGCATACATTCATTAAAATCGCCCATACAACATATAGAACAACATACGTTTCAATCCTATGCTGAGAGGATGCAACGTAAATTCGGGAGAGAAACGTCGTTGACGCGAGTCTGACCCTGTTATGACTTTTGTTATCCTGTTGGTCACGCGCACGAGCACAATGAGAGAGCCAAGCTGGCAACATACTCGGACGACAGATCCCACGTAATGCTGAGCGCTGCTAATTTTCTCGTAAGGAGCTGCCCTCGTCGGGGAAGAAGCGCCACAAACGGATAAAATAGTTGGCCCTCCAAGGGAGGCTGAGACGACGAGAAGGGCTCATAGACATTTCCCGGGAGAAAGCCGCCTTGCACTGGTGACTGCCCTATACTGAAAAGCAGCGAAGAACACTAGTTGAGTGTAAAGATCTCCTCTCGCATTCCCACGGCCAGGCCCTCTCTCCGCTTTTTCGCCCACTAGAATTCGGTGGGGTCACCGGTCCGATATTCCCCCTGAGACAATGTTGCTTTGTGCTCCTTCAGTGGCTGTCGTCCTGGTGTGCCAAGAGCGACAAGTTACCAAGTGTGCCAGTGTGCAAATTACCAAGTGTGTAGCAGGCTTTCGCTTTCACGTGTTACAGAAGCGCAACATGATGCCGAACTTTTTTACATTTGGAGGCATAGCGCAAAAGGGTAAGCTGGACTACAGAGCAGGGGAGGACGCAGTGCTACGAACTTCAAAAGAACATATTGGTGGCTTAGTTGGTACGGCACAAATGGATCAATAGCTCTGCATGTATAGTACATAGTATTATATACTATGTACCGTATTATATACTATGTACCGGTTTCACCGTCCGCGCCCCTGCATATGTACCCTCAGGCTGGCACTTGCGCGGTTGCTGATCATGGTCAACGTGGTTCCGTCGACAGAACAAGTACACGTAGACAGCACCCACGAGCCACCTTCACACAGTTGGACAGGAAGTTTATCGCTTCTGGGACGACAACACCAGAAGAAACGCCCATGCCCGGCTTCTTCATAAGCAACGCGCGGATGGTCTACCACTTTAGTGGGCAGTGGAGCAGCGCTTATGACAGTATTCTTCATACGCATCATTTCTTCGCTCCTGAGGTGCGTAACAATTTGGCTTTGTACGCTAGACGGAGTGACAATCGCTCCCTATTGCTGCTCCCCTGCCCACTTGTTTTCTTCGATAGTGTGTGCAACTGCATTAATATGAGTCTACTGTTGTTAAAATGTGGTGATGTCGAGGAAAACCCAGGGCCTCCAAAACCTCAAAAATCAAGCCAATATGTCGTTACTTCTAATAGTGCTAATGAACTTCAGTCTGATGAAATTAGTTCTGTCCTACAAATGCTAAAAGTCATAAAATAAAACAACAGGTGAGCTTGCCAAAGGCCAGGCTGAGTTAAAAAAGGACGTGAAGGACGTCAAAACAAGCCAACAAGTTATTGAAAGCAAGCTAACTGACATTTACCACCGTGTGGAATCGCTGGAAAAGAAATCCGAAACGCTTGGCAATGTCTCTAGTGATTTCGTCAAAGTGCAACAATCAGCGGAAAGCCTGGAAAAGCTGCAGGTCGCCCTTATAGCTCGTCTCGATGATCTGGAGGACAGAAAAAGTCGTAACAACCTAAGTTTTTATGGCGTACCTGACTCCCGTGAATCATGGCTGCAGACCGAACAGAAAACAATCGCTGCCTTGTCGTCTGCGATGGAACGTGATCTGCCACCGAGTTCGGTTGAACGCGTGCATCGTACCGGAGCCTTTTCAGACGGGAAGTGCCGCCCCGTCATAATGAAATTAACCAACTTTAAGGTCAAGGAAACCATACTTTCCTCGCGGAGCAAGCTGAAAGCTAACAACGCTTTTGTTTCTGAGGACTTCTCGCCCGCTACAAGGCACGCAAGGAAAAAGCTTATCGAATTTGCTAAACGCCAGCCCAATTCTCCCTCGTTTCAGAAAAGATTTAATAAGCTTTTTATTGGTAAGCAATCCTTCCTGTACCACCCAACGAGTGACTGCGTCAAGCAAATCAAGCACGCACTTCCTGATGGCGCGGCCACAGCTGTCAGTTCAGGCAGTCCCTTTGCTACGTAGGAACACGCGAGGGGTAATGGCGTTGTTTCATCAGCACATGTCCCAGTGCTTCTCGCTAACGTAAGAAGCGTGATAAACAAGCGCGAAGCAATAAACTTTCTCGTCGACAACTGCGGTGCCAGTATAATCGCTCTAATCGAAACGTGGTTGCATCCTCAGGTGTACGACTGTAAACTTTTTGACGTATCCCGCTTTCATATCTTCCGTTGTGATCCCACGGTGGAGGTGCATTGCTTGCCATTTCGAAATCTTTGCCTTGTCATCACGTTACCTTTCACAGCAACCTAGAAACAGTGTGCGCCTGCGTTGACCTAGGCCATCGAAAATTTATTTTCGCTGTTTGCTACCACCCTCCCTCTTACCCGTCTTCTTTCACTGCCGAACTTCATGACGCACTACACACGCTTCTTGTGCTGCATCCAAAAGCACCTGTTATATTAATGAGGGACTTTAACTTCCCGAATATAAATTGGAACGCTGATCCACCTGCTTGTTATCCATATTCTTCAAAGTGTAATGAATTTCTTGATCTTTGTTCTTTATTTTCTTTAACTCAATTAGTATGTGAACCAACAAAAATTTCAAAGGGTACTGCCAATATATTAGACTTGATATTATGCTCTCATCCAGACCTTATTACGAATGTTTCATGTATACCTGGTGTAAGCGACCATCTAGTTCTTTCATTTAACGTTACGTCTCCTCTGTCAATGCCGGCTGTTAAAAAAAGTTAATATATGACTACCACAAGGCAAACTTTAACGATATAAACTTGGAATTATATAACTTCGTTGACCTCTTTTTAAGTAACTTCGATGATCGCACGGTAGACAATAACTGGATCATATTCAGAAACAAAGAACATCAATTAACTGATAAATTTATTCCGTCGCGTATAGTATCGTCGAATTCTAAGGCGCCTTGGTTTAATTCCCACCTAAAGAGGCTTTGCAATCGTAAAAAGCGCTTGTACAGCATGCGCAAAAAGAAAGTCGCTTGGCATCTAAGTGGGACGCTTACAAGGATGCCAACGAAGCTTACATAGCCGCTAAAAAACTCGCTAAATGTATGTTTCAAGAAGGCACTTTGCCTACAATACTTACAGAAGACCCGAAAAAGCTTTGGCGCATCATAAACTCTCCCAAAGATGATAAAATAACCTTAGCTGATTCTAGTAAATCAAAAATACCCGACGCCGAATGTCCCCGAATCCTAAACTCCGTATTCTGCAGTAATTTCGTACTATGTCCTGATACTGTGTTTCCCACCCTAAAAAGCTCTAATTACCCTGCTGTGTATTTTATTAGGATCGAGCCACTTGGGATAGAAACTGTAATTAAAGATCTAAAGATGTCGTCAAGCCCTGGCCCAGACCTGGTTAGTGCAAAGTTTTTGAAAAACACTTCTGTTTACTCCTCTTTATTACTTGCAAAAATATTCCAGCAATCTTTGGAAACCCATCAGCTCCCTGCAGACTGGAAAATCAGGAAGGTGGTTCCACTTCACAAGTCCGGCAACATATGCTCACCTCATAACTACCGCCCCAGTTCCTTCACTAGCATTTCTTGTAAAGTACTCGAACACATCTTGTTTTCTCATTTAGTTAAGCACTTAGATGATAACTCATTCTTCACACGCGCACAGCACGGTTTCCGCAAACATTTGTCCTGTGAAACACAACTGCTTTCGTTCACTCACGATCTTCATCTTATTCTGGATAAAGGTTCATGCGCAGACTGTTTTCTTCGACTTTGAAAAGGCTTTCGACAAAGTATGTCACAAACTACTCATTTTTAAGCTTAGTAAACTATATCTTGACCCTAGTCTGTTTGCATGGCTAGAGCACTTTCTTCTTAATCGATCCCAGTTCGTTGCATTTAATACCCACTTCTCTACATTTAGCACTGTTGAATCGGGCGTTTCTCAAGGATCAGCGTTAGGCCCCCTCCTTTTTTAATTTATATTAACGACTTACCCAATGAAATCTCTTTTTACATTTATCTCTTTGCCGACGATTGCGCTATTCTTCGTGAATCTTCTCACGCCGGTGATACTAACATTCTGCAAAACGACATTAACGCTGTCTGTAACTAGTGCGACTTGTGGTTAATGAAACTAAACCGATCTAAGTGCAAAACAATGCATGTAACCCGCCGTAAACTTCCTCTTACGACCTATTACCTTAATAATACTGCCATGAAAGCAGTTACATCCTACAAATACCTAGGTGTCCATTTAACTTCTACTCTTTCCTGGTCTTTACACCTCGACAGCGTAATCAATAAAAGTAATCGCATGTTAGGTTATATCCGTCGAAACTTATCTTCCGCTCCGTCATAATTAAAGATAATTTTGTACAAGACGCTAATTAGGAGCAAAATGGATTACGCTTCATCAATTTGGGACCCATATGCTGAGACACTAATCCAGTCTCTCGAACGTGTTCAAGCACGTCCTCGACTCTGTGACGAGATTGCACCTCGGCGAACGCTTTCACGCGTACGTGAGCTCTTTCCTAAGGGAGCGCAAGGCCACGATCAAATTGGGCCAGATCAAGTCGGACGGATACGCGCTGGGAGCCTGCGGCACGCCGCAGGGTGCGGTGTTATCTCCACTGCTCTTCAACATCTCCATGAGAGACCTATCAGTCCGACTCGACCGAATCGGGGCTGCCAGCCTCAGTCACGCTCTCTACGCGGACGACATCACCGTCTGGTGCGGCGGTGGGTCGGACGCAGCCGTGAAGCGGGCCCTGCAAGAGGCCTTGCACGTCACGGAAGAATTCCTCGAGGGCACGGGACTGGTCCTCTCGCCGACTAAGTCGGAACTCTTGCTGTATCGACCTAACAGAAAAGGCCGCAAGTTCGACACGACGCTGGACCAAGTACCGATCGAACTCAGAACGAAGACGAGTCAGCGTATCCGGAGGGTGGATTCTCTCAGGGTGCTCGGACTGGTCCTCAATGCAAAGGGCAGCAACGCGCAAACGATCGCGCGCCTGAGTGCGAAGACGGAGAACCTGCTCAGACTCGTTTCGCGAATGACGAGCAGGAGGGGGGGCATCAGTGAAGCCAACCTCATAAAGATCTACCACGCCTTCCTCATGAGCCATATCAACTACGTGGCTTCTGCACTTAACTGGTCACGTTCGGAGGAGAAGAAGATCGACGCACACATGAGGAAGAGTGTTAAACGAGTCCTCGGCATCCCCATGACGACCAGCACGGAGAAGTTGATGCAACTCGGGGTCCGCAACACCCTGAGCGAAGTCGTCGAAGCGCAGAAAACGGCACAGATCATTCGCCTCTCTACCACCAAGGCCGGCCGCGGAATACTCGAGATGGCGGGTCTGGCAGCCATGGCCGATGAGTCGTGCGCCGTCCCGCTTTGCCAGGGGGAAAAGGAAGCCTTTCGAGTCTCCCCCTTCCCGAGCAATGTTCATCCACAACACAACGAGGTCCGGCGCGCAGCCAGAGCCTGAGCACTCATCAAGACTGTCCTGCAAAACCCAGCGCTCGCGTCCTTTGTCGACGCGGCACGGTATCCCGGATCAAACTCGTACGTGGCCACGGTGGTTGACCCCCAGGGCAAGATTCTGAATGCGGCGTCTATCCAACGCTCGATGGCGACAGTCGCAGAGCAAGTCGCAGTGGCGCTGGCTCTGTGCGAACCTGGGCGCACGCAGATCTTCATGGACTCCAGGTCGGCGACGATGGCCTTTCTTGCCGGCTCGGTCTCGGTCGAGGCTGCGGCGGTGCTGAGGACCCGCAAAACAGGCACGGCCCGTCATGTCATCACTTTGTTCCCGGCTCACATGGGCCGGAACGTCTCCCCCGGCTCGATCAACCCTAATGAGCTGGTCCACGACCAGGCGCGAGGTCTCATCAACCGCACCTGTCCCAGGGGCCCGGCTTCGCAGGGGATCGACCGAACCACGGACCCGCTGCTTACTTTCCACGAGATCACTACTCATTACCAGCTGGGACGCAGGCAGTATCCGGCTCCTCACCCAAAGCTAGGCAGACCCCAGGCCTCGGTGCTGAGAATGCCGCATACGGGCTCCTTTCCATCTCGCTCAAGGCTGAGCCACTAGACTACGGGTGTGGATCCCCGCTGCCCAGACTGCGGCGAGGAACGGCCCACCTTGAACCACATGATGTGGCTATGTTCTGCGTTGCGCCACTCGCATTTCAACCGGCAAGAAGACCGGGATGAAGCCGTCAAGAGCGACGACCTACAGGTCCAGCTTCGGGCTGTCCAAAGGGCCTGTGACAGGGCTGAAGATCACGGTCTTCCGCCCCCGGCGCGGGTGCGGCCGCGACTACGACAACGTAGTCCCTTAGGACCAATTAAAGTTTCTTGTCTGTGTGTCTGTGTGCCTGTCTGTTTGTCTCTCTGTCTGTCTGTCTGTCTGTTCAAAATAATGCCTCGCGCTTCATCCTAAGCAATTATAACCGCATGGCTAGTGTAACTTCTATGAAAAACATCCTCCAACTTCCACCACTTTATGCTCGTCGCAAATGCTCTCGCCTGGCTCTGTTTCATAAGATATACTTCCGTAATACATATCTGCGTGATAATCTTATTTCATCCCCAACCTACATTTCTCCTCGCATTGATCATCACAAAGTTGGAGTCTTGCAGTCTTGCACTAGAGCTTGTCATGAGTCTTTCCTTCCTAGGATGTGTCAAGAATAGAACCACCTTCCCGCCGCATTGATTGCTGTTGAAGACCAGGCACAATTTCGTACGGCCATAATCAACACCATCGCTTTGGGCTTCACATGTCTATGACTGCATCACTTGCTGCCTTCTTTGTTTTCTTTGTTATGTAACTTTCTTTTTACCCCACTCCACTATGTAATACCTTGTGGTCTTGAGGGTATAATAAATGAAATGAAAACTATTCTACTTAATAACTGGATGTGTTGTATTACTTGAAGGTACAGCTATTTATTTTACATTCTCGCACAGCCTTAGTTGTAGGTGAGAGTAGTATAAAAGTAATCACTGGCCGTCTTAAGCTCGGCGACAACAAATACAGCACCGATGACTGCCACCTAGAGAATACCACTCCTGACTGCCATTATTGGTCGTGGGAAATGGTGCCTCCACACAAAAGCGATTTAAGGTACCGCGATGCCGATGCGGACAGGCCGCCATTGGAATATGAACCTGGCAACGTTTAACGCTAGAACGTTATCTAGTGAGGCGAGTATAGCAGTGTTATTGGAGGAATTAGAGGGCAGTAAATGGGATGTAATAGGGCTCAGTGAAGTTAGAATGCCAAAAGAAGCATATACAGTTCTAAAAAGCGGGCAGGTCCTGTGATACCGGGGCTTAGCAGAGATAAGAGAACTAGGAGTCGGATTCCTGATTAATAAGAATATAGCTGGTAACATACAGGAATTCTATAGCATTAACGAGAGGGTGGCAGGTCTTGTTGTGAAACTTAATAAGAGGTACAAAATGAAGATTGTACAGGTCTACGCACCTACATCCAGTCATGATGACCAGGAAGTCGAAAGCTTCTATGAAGACGTGGAATCGGCGATGGGTAGAGTGAAAACTAAATACACTATACTAATGGGCGACTTTAATGCCAAGGTAGGCAAGAAGCAGGCTGCAGACAAGGCAGTGGGGGAATATGGTATAGGCACTAGGAATAGCAGGGGAGAGTTATTAGAGTTTGCGGAAAAGAATAATATGAGGATAATGAATACCTTCTTCCGCAAGCGGAATAGACGAAAGTAGACGTGGAGGAGCCCGAATGGCGAGACCAGAAATGAAATAGACTTATACTCTGCGCTAACCCTGGCATCATACAAGATGTGGACGTGCTCGGCAAGGTGCGCTGCAGTGACCACAGGATGGTAAGAACTCGAATTAGCCTAGACCTGAGGAGGGAACGGAAGAAACTGGTACATAAGAAGCCGATTAATGAGTTAGCGGTAAGAGGGAAAATAGAGGAATTCCAGGTCAAGCTACAGAACAAGTATTCGGCTTTAACTCGAAGAGGACCTTAGTGTTGAAGCAATGAACGACAATCTTGTGGGCATCATTAAGGAGTGTGCAATAGAAGTCGGTGGTAACTCCGTTAGGCAGGATACCAGCAAACTATCGCAGGAGACGAAAGATCTGATCAAGAAACGCCAATGTATGAAAGCATCTAACCCTACAGCTAGAAAAGAACTGGCAGAACTTTCGAAGTTAATCAACAAGTGTAAGACAGCTGACATAAGGAAGTATAGTATGGAAAGAATTGAACATACTCTCAGGAAGGGAGGAAGCCTAAAAACAGTGAAGAAGAAACTAGGAATTGGCAAGAATCAGATGTATGCGTTAAGAGACAAAGCCAGCAATATCATTACTAATATGGATGAGATAGTTCAAGTGGCTGAGGAGTTCTATAGAGATTTATACGGTACCAGTGGCACCCACGACGATAATAGAAGAGAAAATAGTCTAGAGGAATTCGAAATCCCGAAGGTAACGCCAGAAGAAGTAAAGACAGCCTTGGGAGAGATTCAAAGGGGGAAGGCAGCTGGGGAGGATTACGTAACAGCAGATTTGTGGAAGGATGGTGGACCGATTGTCCTAGAGAAACTGGCCACCCTGTATACGCAATGCCTCATGACCTCGAGCATACCGGAATCTTGGAAGAACGCTAATATAATCCTAATGCATAAGAAAGGGGAGGCCAAGGACTTGAAAAATTATAGACCGATCAGCTTACTGTCCGTTGCCTGCAAACTATTTACTAAGGTAATCGCAAATAGAATCAGGAACACTTTAGAGTGCCGTCAAGCAAAGGACCAGGCAGGATTCCGTCAAGGCTACTCAACAATAGATCATATTCACACTATCAATCAGGTGATAGAGAAATGTGCGGAATATAACCAACCCTTATATATAGCTTTCATTGATTACGAGAAAGCGCTTGATTTTGTCGAAACCTCAGCAGTCATGGAGGCATTACGGAATCAGGGTGTAGACGAGCCGTATGTAAAAATACTGAACGATATCCATACCGGCTCCACAGCCACCGTAGTCCTCCATAAAGCGAGCAACAAAATCCCAATGAAGAACGGCATCAGGCAGGGAGATACGATATCTCCAATGCGTGTTTACAGGAGGTATTAAGAGACCTGGATTGCGAAGAATTGGGTATAAAAGTTATTGGAGAATACCTAAAAAAAACTTGCGATTCGCTGATGATATTGCCTTGCTTAGTAACTCAGGGGACCAATGGCAATGCATGCTCCCTGACCTGGAGAGGCAAAGCAGAAGAGTGGGTTTAAAAATTAATCTGCAGAAAACTAAAGTAATGCTTAACAGTCTCGGAAGAGAACAGCAATTTACAATAGGCAGCGAGGCACTGGAAGTCGTAAGGGAATACATATACTTAGGGCAGGTAGTCACGGCGGATCCGGATCATGAGACAGAAATAATCAGAAGAATAAGAATGGGCTGGGGGTGCGTTTGGCAGGCATTCTCAGATCATGAACAGCAGGTTGCCATTATCCCTCAAGTATATAATAGCTGTGTCTTACCAGTACTCACCTACGGGGCAGAAACCTGGAGGCTTACGAAAAGGGTTCTACTCAAATTGAGGACGACGCAACGAGCTATGGAAAGAATAATGACAGGTGTAACGTTAAGGGATAAGAAAAGAGCAGATTGGGTGAGGGAACAAACGCGAGTTAATGACATCTTAGTTGAAATCAAGAAACAGAAATGGGCATGGGCAGGACATGTAATGAGGAGGGAAGATAACCGATGGTCATTAAGGGTTACGGACTGGATCCCAAGTGAAGGGAAGCGTAGCAGGGGGCGGCAGAATGTTAGGTGGGCGGATGAGATTAAGAAGTTTGCAGGCATGACATGGCCACAATTTTCTTTCTTCTTCTTTCTTTATTAATACTGTTAACCCTCGCTTGAGGGTTGTTACAGGGAGGGAAAAGTAGTACAACACAAGCAAATTTGACCATTTCATAGCATCAGGTTGGGTGTTCACGATACAAAATATCAATTAAGCATTGAAATTTGTGCACATCCGTCTGAACGACAACAACATCAGGTAAGGCATTCCACATTTCAATTACATCCGGGAAAAAAGAATAACGAAAAACATCAACACGTGTGTGGTAAGGCTTGACGGCTCTGCTGCGATTTATTCTCTCGCTACGATTTGCAGGGAACTGGACATATAGTTCCTTTTTTATCTTCAGAACCCTTTGAAGTATCTGAAAAAAAATCTTAAGTCTGGCTTTCTTCCTTCGGGTTTCCAGCAACTCAAGCCCACACGAACGCAGAATTGTTGTTACCGAGTCAGTCCTTCGATACCTTGAAGCAATAAAACGAGCAGCCATTCTCTGAATTCTTTCTAGTTTGTCTATTAAGACTTTTTGGTGGGGGCTCCAGACAACGCAAGCATATTCTAAAGATGGACGTATGAGAGTTTTATAAGCAATTAATTTAGCATCTTTCGTTGCATGTTCCAGCTCTTTCTTCAGTGAATACAGTTTTTGGTAAGCCGTCGAGCACAGATTATGGATATGTTCACGCCAGTCTAAGTTATGTGAAATTGTGATCCATAAATACTTGAACGTATCTACATTTGTTAGTTTGTTGCTTGCAATATTATAAAAGAATGGTGCCACACTTTTTTTGTTAGTAACATGTGTAAAAGTCGATTTCTTGTAATTGATTTCCATGTCCCATTTTTCGCACCAAAGGTGAAGGGAATGAAGAACCCGGTTAATTCTGATTTGGTCGTCATTGTGTGTTACCGTAGAATAAATTAAACAGTCGTCAGCAAAAAGATTCAATTTCACAGGGAACTCGACAATCTCTGTAATGTCGTTAATGTAAACCAGGAACAGCAAGGGGGCCAAAACAGACCCCTGGGGAACACCAGAAAGCACTTCTAACGCAGGGGACAAGCACTCGTCCACACGCACAACCTGCCTGCGATTGTGTAGGTAGGCTTCAATCGATTTTAGAATAGTGTCATTTATTCCTGCTTTATGCAACTTGAAAAGTACTTTATTGTGTGAAACTTTGTCGAAGGCTTTCGCAAAGTCTACGCAGATGACGTCCATTTGTTCTTGGGCGTCTATAGTTGAAGTAAAATCATGAATAGTTTCTACGAGCTGGGTTACTGTAGAAAGTCCCTTTCGGAAACCATGTTGGTGCTGATAAAAAAGTCGTTATTTTCAAGAAAAACGAGGATATGCTTACTTATGATGTGCTCTAAGACTTTACAACAGACGCTAGTCAGGGAAACTGGGCGATAGTTATTTATTAGCAATCGTTTACCGCTTTTAAGAACAGGAGTTATGATTGCGCAACGCCAGTCTTGTGACAACGAGTGTGTTTGCAATGACTTTACAAAGATATTATTTAAGAAGAATGACACCCACTCCGCGTATCGCTTTAGAAATTGGGCTGGTATTCCATCCGGCCCGCTAGCCTTCTTAGAATCTTAATCTAGTAGTTGGTTAAACACGCCTGCTTGAGTGATGACAAGATTTTCCATCCCACATGAAAAGGAAGACGGCAGACGAGCGACTGCGCAATCGCTGCTAGGCGCTGAAAAAAACTGATTGGAAGAAATTATTAAAATGACTCGCAATATTTTCTTTTTGCGTTACTATTACATTGTTAACTTGGATCTTGTTTATTTGTTCTTTTTTATCATTCAGATAAAGCCAGAATTCTTGTGGTGATGTTTTCATAAAATTATTTAATGTTTGGTTAAAGAACTGCTCTTTTGATTCCTTCAGAACCGTTTTCAGTGCCTTTCGCAATTTCGATACCTCGGCGGAGATACCTTGCCTTTTGCGTAAACGCTTTATTTTACGCTTAATATGAATGATATGTCGATTTATCCAAGGGTTCCGTCGTTTTATATTTTTTAGTCGAGTTGGGATGAAACTATCAACGCAATGTCTTATAATTTTCTTGAGGCGCTGCCATAGTTCGTCAACCGATTCACAATCGCAGACAAGTTCAAATTGATTAAATGATAATTCTAAAAAATCGAGAATAGATGTGTCGTCTGCCCGGCTATAGTCCTTAACTTTCACAGGCATAAACGGCCGGCAACGAGTGCTTGCGCTCGACACTATGTGTACAAGAACCATCTTGTGATCTGACAGACCATAATCCACAGACACTGTATAGTCGCCTATTTTATTCGAAAGAAACACCAAGTCCAACAATGACTGAGAATCAGGCGTCACCCTCGTGTTTTCTTTCACGATTTGCTTTAGATTGTGCGAGACCATCATTTGAAGCAGCTTTTCACTACTAGTAATTTCTACGTGCCCAGGTAGTAAACTGTCCCACTTAATATTAGGTAGATTAAAGTCCCCGGTCATTATTAGTCTGGTGTTACGGTCCAAATGATTGCATAGGAAATCATTCAGCTTATCTAAAAACTCGGGTGCAGTGGCAGGTGGCCTATATATTGCGCCAACAAGATATACAGTTCTCGCGTAAGTAATTTTGCACCATACTGTCTCAGGAATGATACATTCAATCATTACAACATCAATGTGCTGTTTAACAATAATCGCAACGCCTCCACCGCGAGTGTCTATCCCATCTAAACATTCGGTAGTTGGGTGGCACTATACATTGGCTAGGTACATTGCTGTTCAACCATGTTTCGCTTACTACTAGCACATGAGGGGTCTCTGTGAGCAACACGTATTCTAACTCAGTTACCTTATTAACAATACTGCGTGCATTCAGTGACAGGATTCGGAGTTATGAAAGGGTTGAAGTACATGGGGAATCGCTGGGACTGCCTGAGGGGCCAGAATCACCATGCGTGTCATCTGTCCTTTGTGTGTGATGCTTATTTTTATTTCGGTGGTTTAGAAGGAAACGTGCGTTGTTTTCTTGGTCCCATACGTAAAGCTTATCGTTTACCTTGAGCTTGTCGTCAATCAAAAATACCTTCGCGCCCTTCGCCCTTTCGGCAGAAGCGCTCGCCCACAACTTTCGTCGCACGTCTACTGTTTCCTTTGCATAATCATTGCTGATACTAACGGACTTTCCTTTAAGTTTTTTGCAGGTCTTCAATACCTGCTCCTTTTCTCTGGTATCATAAAACTTCATGATAACTGGTCTCGGTCGCTGACTGTTTTTCTTGCCAATGCAATGAATTCTTTCGACAGCTTTAACTTGAACCCCCAGTTTTTCATGAAACAGTTCATTAATGACAGCTGCCCTCAAGTTCGCCTCTGAGTCACCGCTTTCCTCAGAGATTCCAAAAACGAACAAGTTGTTACGCCGGCTGCGGTTTTCATACGCGATCAATTTTTCAGCCTGGTGCTGAACTATAGCCTCAAGATGCCCAATTTTCTTGTTCATTTCCTGTATCATAACAAGAAATTCCGTCAGTCGATCTGTTTTTGCGGTTAACTGCACAAGGTTCTCGCTTATTGAGGATAGTCGGCGATCAGTCGCCGCCTGATTCTCTATAATTGTTTGCAGCAGTTCGGTCGATTTAGGCCCGGGATTTTCTTCTATGTCTCCTGACACTAATAGCAACATCATGGACCAACAGTCAATAAGAATGCAACAACACCTGCGAAGGCACGGCAGGACAACCAAAAATATGTTGTCGCTTTGGTAGGAACAATCAGTACCCTGAGGACCAACCTGCACAAACAGCAGAAGCGGGTGAGCCATGCCGTCCGCAGGCCAGGTGCCGTGCCCTCTGATCTGGTCGTAGTCGCGTCGCTCCTTTAGTAGGTCTGTTGCTGATGACGTCACACCTTGCAGTTCGTATCCCACGAATGAAAAGTTCGTTGTCACATGGTCAAAGTGAGACACCGAAAACGGCATCATTCCAGCACTAGTCGTCGTTATCGTGGCTCGCCTTTCATGCAGGATCCACGGCAGTACCTGCACAAACAGCAGAAGCGGGTGAGCCATGCCGTCCGCAGGCCAGGTGCCGTGCCCTCTGATCTGGTCGTAGTCGCGTCGCTCCTTTAGTAGGTCTGTTGCTGATGACGTCACACCTTGCAGTTCGTATCCCACGAATGAAAAGTTCGTTGTGACGTGGTCAAAGTGAGACACCGAAAACGGCATCATTCCAGCACTAGTCGTCGTTATCGTGGCTCGCCTTTCATGCAGGATCCACGGCAGCACCTGCACAAACAGCAGAAGCGGGTGAGCCATGCCGTCCGCAGGCCAGGTGCCGTGCCCTGGGTTGTTGTCTCATCATTTCGTCGTCGTCACGCCATCGCCGTCACACAGTCGGCGTACATTCCTTGTCACGCCACCATCGTTGGCGTCATCGTGGTTGTACAATCGCCGCTATTCCAGCCTGT
Source organism: Dermacentor variabilis (assembly GCF_050947875.1). Lineage (NCBI taxonomy): Eukaryota > Metazoa > Arthropoda > Arachnida > Ixodida > Ixodidae > Dermacentor > Dermacentor variabilis. The sequence goes on from NC_134573.1 coordinate 37,652,161, forward strand.
TGATCTGACTCTCCTCATGCTCTTGCCGTCACGCCTTCTACTCCGTCCCAGTAGTCCAAGTTGTCTAATAACTTGGGCCACTAGACATATGTTCGTGGTCGTCATGCCGTCGTCGTAACACCACCTTCGTCCTCCGACTCTCGTCATGCCGTCGTCATCATCGTCAACCAGGATTCAAGATGGTCATCACTGCAGCATATCATCATACACTAGTCACTCCATTGCCCTCATGCCGCTGTCATGCCATCGCCGTCATTGCGTCGTCGTCTTAGAATAAGCGTTATGCATTCATTGTCATGTCATCGTGGGGATGCCGTCGCGGTTCTTACGTCTTAGTTATTGTAACGTCGGAATCCGCTTCTCGTCATGCCATCGTCGCAAGCCATCGTCGTCACTAAGTCGTGGTCACATGGTTATCACCATGCCATCTTCGTCACGCTGTCGCTTCACCACCGTCATCAATTCAGTATCGTCGTTCCATTGTTTTCATCCCGTGGTCGTCATGGCCTTTTCGTCGATCCATCAATGACATATTCCTTGTTGATCATTCTAGCGTAACCATGCTATCGTGATTTAATCACTAATTATGCCGACGTTGTCGCGGCATCGTCGTCATTTCATTGTCGTCAGAAAGACGCCATCGTGCGTTCATTGCCATACCATCGTCGTCATGCCATCATCATCACACCAGTTTCTTTGTCCGGTTTTGTCATTTCGTCGTCGTCACGCCATCTTCCTCATGCATTCGTCGTCATCTGATTGTCCTCAAGTTGTCGTCGTCACATTGTTGTCGTTACACCATGGCATAGTTTAAATATCGACATCTCATTGTCGTCAGGCCATCGTCGTTATACCGCGTTTGTCGCTACATCAGTATTATTCCTACTCCGCCATTCTATCTTCACTGTGTCGCCGTCACAAAGACCTCGTCATGCTGCCATGCTAATGTGTGACTTTGGCAATCGCCTGCCATAGCAACATCGAAAAAGCCGAGAGCATTTGGAAATCCCTACGTGGATGAATGCGAAAACATTGCGCCGTCTTCCCGATGACGATTCGTTTTAGGCAACGTAATTGTATTCTTTTCACGTTGCCTTTTGTCATTTCTCGCATCACGTGCCTCGGTCTTGTTCGCCTACTTACGTGGACGTCGAAACGAAGCCGGGCGCAGCTACTGAGTGAGAAGTCGAAGGCTCGTGCATATGACCGCATGACAGAATTTCACCGAAATCACCGCAACGAACGATAGCGGGCTAGTACTGTCATCGCCTTCACAGGGGCAGGGGCAGTATGGGAACGCTGGCATGGTGAGCAGTATCAGAGGCGGCTGTGAAAGAATACGACGACGAACACGCGAGCGGTGGCACGACCGCGCCTCTGTGATTAGGTGACTTTTTGTACCAGCTCCAGCCACGCTGCCGGATTTTCCACCTTATGGGATACATAATGCTTTCGCATAAATAATATGGGAGTATATTGCATATAGCCGAAACCAGCTAGTCTTAGAATTACTACTACAAGTGTTAAATAAACGTGGCCTCAGGAATACGGTCTGTCGCTGCACTGCTCAAATACTATTCCCATTATCGTCGACAGTCATCGTGAGACCAGTTCTGCCGTAATTCTTTATCTGGCCTCTTACGCCGACCCATTCACCCAAGTTGTCTACCAACTTGGACCAGTAGAGAGAGCGGAGGGAAAAGGCAGAGAAGTTGACCAGATGCGAGTTATCGGTTTGCTAACCTGTACTCGGGCGAGCGAAATATAGATTGGAAAAAACGCAAAGAGATAACGAGAAAAAAAGAAACAGGAACATGCACTAGGAAAGGCGTTGCAATAACAGGCATTCACACAGATAGGCCGATCTGAAGAAGCGCAGTACCTTTTGCACGGTCTTCTGACGTGATGAGAAGTACCGTCGATACTGTAAAATTCTGTCTTCCACTCGTCGTCCGGCTGGTCAAGCACGACGGAAATCGATTGTCTCTGTACACTGTACTGCGGGCACTGGCATAGAACATGAATTGTTTCCTCGTCACCGGAATCCCAACATGCTGCCGTGTCGGACATTCCTACGCGGAACACGTAGGCATTAGTAAAAGCTTGGACCACTAAGCACGCGTTCATTGTCGTGATGCTGTCATGGTCGTTCCATCGCAGTCATTTCAGCTTCGTGACTTGAATGTTGTCTTTCCGTCGTCGTTAGGTCTTCTATCCCGACCCTGTGGCCAAACCTGTCTAATTGCTTGGGCCACTAGGTATGTTCTCATGGTTGTCATGCCGCCGTGGTCGTTCCATCGCCGTGATTTCGACTTCGTGATCTCACTGTTGTCTTTCCATCGTCGATAGGTCTTCTATCCCGACCATCTGGCCAAACTTGTCTAATTGCTTGGGCCACTAGGTATGTTCTCGTGGTTGTCGTTCCATGTCGTGGTGGTCGTTCCATCGCCGTCATTTCAGCTTAGTCATCTCGCTTTTATAATGCCCTCGTCCTCATTCCATCGTCGTCATACATTCTCCAGACATTCGTTATCATACTGCGGTCGTAATGTCGTCTTGATAGTTCCATCGTCGTCACTGCAGGTTCGTCATCCTAGCTTTCTAATGCCGTCGCCGTCACGCCATTGTCGTCATTCACGCTTCGGGGAACAGTCGTTCTCCGCTTTTGCCGTCATCCATTCGTCGACATCCCGTTGTCCTCATACCGTTATCTCATACCATCGTCGTCACTGTGTCGTCGTCATAGGGTCGTAGTCATACTTAGACTGTCAAATCATCGTCGCGATGCTGTCTCGCCGTTCCATTGTCGTCATTCTTTGTCATCCAACTCTCGTCATGCCGTCATTATCATGTCATTGTCGTCACGCTATTGTCGTCACGCTGTCGTTTTAACATCGTCATCACTACAGTAACATCACCCCAATGTCGTCATGCCGTCGTTGTCATACTGCCTTCGTCATTCCATCGACGTCAATTCTTCTTCATTTTATCGTAATTGTGCTGCTATGTGCGGAAATAAGCACACAAAAGAAACTATTTACATTGTATTTACAAGAGCAGCGCAGCCAGCGACCAAGATGGTAACTGGCTCGTCCCAAGCCCAAATGCCCTTTTTCATCTCCCTTTGTTCCATGTCTCATAAGTTCCTGTTGTGTCGCAACAGTACTATCATTATTCAGTCGTAATTGATCCACCATTGTAATGACATTGTCATCAAACAGTCGCAATCCTACATTCGTTCTCATGCCGTTGTCATCATGCAATTATGGTCGTGTCATCGTCATTGTCATAAGTCCAGCTTCGCCATGCGTTCGTCGTCATCCTGTCCGCACCATGCCATTGCCGTCGCACAGTCGTCTTCGTCCCAGTGTCGTCGTGTCTTCGTCGTCATGCTGCCGTCGATTAACCACCGTAATCATTTAAAATTGACATCTGATTCTCATCATGCCATCGTCGTCATCCTACTTTGCCATACCATCGGCGTCATTCTATCTTCCTGGTTTCATTGTCATCAGTGCGACAGCGTCATACAGTCATCGTTATGTGCGTGAATGAACTCCACAAGCAGGTGCCATAGCAAAGTGGGAGGATATGGGAGTTTGCAGCATCTAGCCGAAGCAACGGAATTCTCATAAAAACCCTTACATGTGTTAAACAAAAGTCACTTCAGGAGCAGGACAAGATGATGTTGCAAGCTATAGGTGGATTTAGCCTTGTAGAGGTACGCAAGAAATTGACTCGGACGAGCGTCTCTTTATGCCGGGCGGGATAGACATGCATAAGAATAAGCAGTTCATCAAAGCATACAAATCAGGCTGTACTCGCCATGGTTGCTCAGTGGCTATGGTGTTGGGCAGCTGAGCACGAGGTTGCGGGATCGAATCCCGGCCATGGCGGCCTCGTTTCGGTGGGGGCGAAATGCTAGAACGCCCGTGTACTTAGATTTAGGTGCACATTAAAGAACGCCAGGTGGTCGAAATTTCCGGAGTCCTCCACTACGGCGTGCCTCGTAATCAGAAAGTTGTTTTGGTACGTGAAACTCTATAATTTAATTTCTTTTTATCAGTCCGTATGCAGTGAGGCTATCTACTGCATTATACAACTGGTAAAGCTTAGTGTTGTCTCTTCGTCATGATAGTTCTGCGCATGCGCAGTATTCTTCCGTTCCTTCTTTCCACTCCCACTTCCCTTCCCACTTCAGAGGATAAAATCTATCGCACGCCCCTAAATAAACGTCTTCTATGTTCGAACGATCTGTGCCTCGTGACTGTTCGGGCCGCGTGCCGTGGAAATGCTACAGTGGCGACGAGCCAGGATACCCCCCATTCGGTGAAAGAAGACCCGGAATCGGCAACCTCGAAGGCAGCCTCGCCGACGACAAGCATGGCTCATCATATGCTCCCAGCATTCAGCGAAGATACAGCTAAGTGGGAGCCCTATCTCATTAAGGCAGATGCCTACTTTGAAGCTAACGGAATCACCGATTCAGCCAAAAAGAGAGCACTTCTCGTGGCAGCATTGAGCACGCTAACCGTGCAAGTATTAGCCGGCAAGGTCGCACTGCGAGCCCCAAACGCGTTGAGTTTCGAGCAAGTTGTCGAGGTGCTAAACGAGTACTATGATCCGAAGCGGCATGAAATAAGGGAAAGTTTCAAGCTTTTTAATCGCTGCCAGTTGGAAGGGGAATCTGTCATGCAGTTTCTGGTCGAAATACGCCGCATAGCCGATAACTGCAATTTTGGCAACGCCCTGGAGCGGATGCTCGGGGATCGTATTGTGTGCGGTCAAGAGCCCTACAGAAGCAATTACTGGCAAAGGCCGACCTCACGTTAGCGGAGGCTGAAGCGCTCGCAATTTCAGCTGAAACTGCTGAGAATGATGCTGTAAAAATGTCGTCCGAGCCAAAGGCTTCATTGAAATTGCAGGCGGCTCGAAAAACGCCCTCCGGAGAAAACAGAAACGCTGAAGAACATCTAGAATGCAGAAGGTGCGGCAGCTCAAAACACGATGATGTCAGTTGCGGATGGGCAAATGCTCGTTGCTTTCGCTGTGGGCGGCGCGGACACCTTGCTAAGAAGTGTCAAAGTCACCCTAACCGCGGCAGGTTAGCTACCAGAGCGATGCACGCAAATGCACTGGCTATAACGGAAACAACGCCAATGGGCGATGGCGGTGGCGAAGTCCACCTTTGGAAATTGGTTTCCGAGCGTAAAAATTTTCTCGAGCCACCAATCCGCCACTCATTTATATGGGGCGGCGTTCACGTAACCATGGAAGTCGACACCAGGTCGCCAGTATGTGTTATTTCCCGGGAACTGTACATGAAGCATCGAAATCATTGGCCTGCCTTGAAGCCGTCACGTGTGAAGTTGTCTTGCTACGCAGGGCGGTTACCGGTGCTGGGAGACCTGACATTACGCGTGGGGTTCAAAGACGTGCTCGTGGACTTTACCCTCGCAGTGCTCGACCGCGAAGGGACCTGCGGAAGGGACCTGCTGACGCTGCTGGACAACGCTGGTGCACCGGTGCTACATGTGACACCGGCCTGCGGAGCCACAGAAACGAGCGGAATGGACACCTCCAAGGTCAAGCCCATTTTCACAGACAAGGACATCTTTACCACGGTACTCGGTCTAATGAAGGGTCCTCCAGCAAGCCTGCACCTCAAAGATGGAGCAATACCAAAGTTTTGTAAGGCGAGATCTCTTCCTTATGTCCTACGTGACAAGGTGGCTTTGGTGCTGGACTGACTCGTTTCCCTTGACATCTTATCGCCATGTAGCCATTCGGATTGGGCAACGCCCATAGTACCGGTGTTAAAAAAAAGAAGATGGCTCGGTGCGGATTTGTGGCGATCTTAAAGTTACATTGAACCCGGTTTGCGAAATCGAACAGTGTCCTATTCCTGTAATCGAGGATATGTTCGCACCTTTAAGTGGCGGTGAATGTTTCAGCACCCTCGACTTGCGCGACGCTTAGTCAGGTGCCTCTAGAAGAAGCCGCACGCAAACTTTGCGTAATCAATACGCCCAATGGATTATTTTGCTATAATCGGCTTCCGTTCGGAATATCGTCTGCACCGTCGATCTTCCAGAGAAAAATCGCCACGATTATCAATGACTTACCCGGAGTTCAAGCCTATCTTGATCGTGTAATCGTGTCCGAAAAAGGCGATAATGGAGAGCAATTGAAAGTCGTCTTAGAGCGTTTTCGGGATCATGGGGTTAAGTTACGGTATGACAAATGTAAATTTCGACAACCGGCAGTTACATACCTCGGACATCGCATTGACGGCGAGGGCCTTCATCCAATAGAACGCAACGTGGACGCTATCATGCGCACACCTTATCCGCGGAACGTGACCGAACTACGGTCATTTATCGGGATGTTGACTTTCTACACGACATTTTTGCCAAACATGTCAACGTACCTAGGCCCGCTGTATCAACTATTGGTAAAAAACGCGCGGTGGCAATGGAACGCACCGCAAAAGGCTGCCTTCGATGCAGCAGAAGAAAGTCTGAAAACTGGTCCAATTCTTGTACATTTTGAGCCTACAAAGGAACTCAAACTAGAGTGCGATGCGTCGTCACTGCGGGGGGCGGAGCAGTTCTGTTTCACTCTATTAACAACGTCAATAGACCTATAGGTTTTCGCTCAAGAAGACTGACCCAAGCAGAGTGGAACTACTCTCAGTTAGAACGTGACGCGTTGGCTTTGGTTTTCGGTGTAACAAAATTCCGGGACTATCTTGCAGGTCATGAATTTACGTTTGTTACGGATCATCAGCCACTCGTCAGCCTGCTGAGACCCGACCGCGAGACACCGACTATGGCGGCTGCGCGAATTCAACGCTGGGCACTGTACCTCGGAGGCTACAAATACGAGCTTCAGTATGTTCCTGGGAAACAACTACTGAACTCGGATGCCTTCGGCAGACCACCGGAGGTGAAGGTGAGCCCCCGGAATACGTCCTCGCACTCGAAAGCTTAGGTGAAGGTGTGGTCACAGCGCGTGAACTGAACGACCTCACGGCCGTCGACCCGACATTGCGTAAGGTTCAAGATTACGTGTTAGCAGGTTGGCCAAAAAGCAAGACAAACATAAAGCCCGATTTAGCCCCTTATTATGAGCGTAGGCTAGAATCGTCCTTGGCCCACGACCTCGTACACTAGGGAAATCGCGTCGTCATACCACGTGACGCCAGAGAGCGATTTCTGCAACTTCTTCACGAAAGCCACCAAGGATCATCGGCCATGAAAGCCGTGGCACGCTCCCTATTTTGGTGGCAAGGACTTGACCGCGACATAGAGCAGCGCGCGGCCAACTGTAGGAATTGCATAGCACATTTACCTATGCCACCGGCCGCACCTCCCCTAAATTAGCCGAAGACGGAAGAACGGTGGTCTCGGATTCATATCGACTTCGCAGCGCCTGTAACCGGGCGGATGGTCCTAGTTCTAGTGGACGCGCACTCCAAATGGATCGAAGCGATTCGTATGAAGCATGCAAATGTGGAAAGCACCATAAGGTCTCTGAGGAGCATATTTGTCCGTTTTGGTGTGCCTCGTACAACAGTATCGGACAACAGCACACAGTTCACGAGTAAGGAATTTGCCAAGTTTACAGCAAAAAACATCACGCATCTGTGCACGGCACCTTTTCATCCACAGTCAAACGGAGCTGCTGAAAGGGCGGTGCGAACGATAAAAGAGGGTATTCAGAAAATAAAGTGAGGCGATCTCGACGAGAAATTGGCACGGCTACTGTTCAATTATAGACGAACGCATCTGAAAACTGGGAAATCACCTTCAGAGATTGTCCTCGGGTATCAAATAAGATCGCGTCTAGACACCTGCTTCCCTGTGGCTGTTGCAGGTTCAACTGAGGGGAACCACGACTGGACACTGCCGCCAGACAGCAGCGTGTACATCCGCAATTACGGACAGGGAGAGAAGTTGATCCCTGGTCGTGTAAAATAGTCGACCGGAGCACGAATGGTAACCGTAGAGACTGCCACTGCCATTGTCAAGCGCCACGTCGATCAGGTGTGCCGCCGCTCGGATTAATCACCGAGGTTTCCGGACACTGATACGACTGCTCGTGGTCCAGGGTCCAACCAGGCACCAGGTACCAGCACGGCCACGCATGCAACCACTTTCTTGGAAGCGACCGCCCCAGTTAGTTCACCAGCTACAGCCCAAATGGCGGACGACAGCATTCGACCTCGCACCCCTCCTCTCCCAACCACCTTGAGTCCCGCCGAAGCTTCGCAGCAAGTCCTGCGGCGGTCAACGAGGCAGCGCTAGCCAGTGCAACGGTTCCATTTTTGACGAGAGGGCAGTGTTGTCTTCGTCATGATAGTTCTGCACATGCGCAGTATTCTTCCGTTCCTTCTTTCCACTTCCCTTCCCACTTCAGGGGATCAAAGCTATCGCACGCCCCTAAATAAACATCTTCTATGTTCGAACGATCTGTGCCTCGTAACTGTTCGGGCCGCGTGCCGTGGAAATGCTACACTTAGCATTAGACTAAACTTCACCACTCGTTGAATAGGTTGGCATCTATAGGTTGGTATGTATACCGACTACACCGACCATTTATACTTATATGTTGGCTGTTATCCTTGGAGGAAGACCAACTCCTCCACGGCTGTAGACGATTTATTTTTCAGTACGTGAAGTACAGTCTTGCGCTCGTCCACACCGACATGTTTACACACTAACGAGATCATTCTGCTACGTCCATGGTGAAATAGAACAATAATTGCTGGAATGCACGAGAATTACATTTTCATGCGGTGAGTCACTATATTGCTTCACGGCTACTCACATTACCGTTGACAATCATCGTGAGATGACTTCTGCTGTAATTTTTTGTTGTATGAAGTGGGGTTTTGTGGGGTCTGATTTGCTTCAAGAATAGTGCGATAACGCCCATTTGAAGAATGAAAAACGTCGTTAAGGTCAGCATGTATAGGATAGCAATTGCACATCTGCGACATTGTGAATCCTCCGCTTCAACTATTTATTCCTCCGTTTAAAGAAGAGCTAGGATGCCAAAGGTACTGCCAAAGCAGATAAACTGCTTTACAGGTTTTCGTTGTGATTCAGTCTCTGTGGCACATAGGACTCGGGAGGTGCCTATGAAGTTTCATTTCCAACAGCGCAATACCCTCAATCGACAAATCCTGAGCAAGAATGGCCAGCTGAGCTCGATGGTCCAGTAGTTTTTATAAATTGTGCATTGCGGTAAGTGGACGCGCACGAGAATGTGGACGCCAGCTCGCAGGGCTTCACCAAGTTATGTTTCTACCGAATGTAGCGCGACGAATGCTACGACCTTTGATGCTCCGCAGACACACACTACAATGCAAGTTTCTAAAATTGACAAGAAATCTCACGCAATAAATCCAAGTTTACCATACAGTTAAACGGACGCCTGCATATCGCAGGGTTTCGAACATGAACACACGGAGCAGGTACCTTTAATTCTTCATTGCAACAAGTAGGCTTTCCGAAGTAGGCTCACCGATGAGTCATTTGTCTTTGCTAAATAGTCTTAAAGTATTTGCATATACTATATTTTCTAGAGCTCGCACACTAAATCGAAGCAAAGAAAAGATGATCACTGCCGAGCTATGCGTGGTTTACGTTGGTGTCTGTGCCTTTCCTTATCGCATATATATTTTACTCTGTATCCACTTAATCGTTAGGATCACTATATGGGGTATTCTTATACACAATAATACCACATCTTTGTACTGATGCATGGGTCCATCGAAAAAGGCGGGAACAAATTCCTTTTTACTAGAATCGAATTCAAATGAGCAGTAAATGAACTTATTAGTTTGAGCTAGGTTGAAAAATTAGGCTCCGGGAATCCGTAATTCGTAACGGGACCAGAGCTTAATTAAGCGATAGAACTACGACAATTGAAAATCGGACTGATGCGACGTATTTTGACCTATGGCACTTTTCACAAGCCCTGACTGATTCACTGATCTCGGCAGAAAGTGAGGTCACGTGGGGATAACGCAAACTGGTCTGTTTTGGAGTGGGTGATACGAATTGAGGAACGGAAGCGGGACCTTCGACGCGACAATTTCACCGCTAGACATGAACGTACCAGGAATGCGAAGCCGAGGCCCGTTGACTTCCGGCACTGTGGTCACCAGTGTGTCCCCCATTCCTGCACCCTTTCCGCCTGTCATCATGATGGAGACGGCGAGGCTACGCTGGCTTTGAAGCTCCGTCTTGCATCGGACCTACCAGGTCCCTTCACCGTAAATTTGGCACAAGGAGTAAGTAAGCAGGAAAATCTATTAACAGACTATAAGACACCGTTGGTTGTTCCTCAGTGAAGTGGCGTAATTCTCTTTGGGCGATAAGCCATGAATGGGAAAGTAGAATGTTAAAATTATTAAAGTGTTTCAGGAAAACCAATTGAAAAAAATTGAGTAACTGAAACTTGTAAGTTTAGAAGTTAACTGTTACACATGTGAAGTCTATAGTAATTATATAATACAATAAGAAGTATGTGAATACTACAAAGCAAAGGCCGGCATTTACGCATCCAATTCTTTTTGTTCATAGTTTTCTTGCATCATGTATCGATCCGGAAAGAAAAGCAACGAATATGAACGACAAAAGCGATTGAATGAAAGCGCGATAGTATTTGCAAGTTATATAATAAGATTATAGAATTTTTGCTTTCATATTATTCGTTGTATCTTTGATTTTTGTTCCTTTTGTTCATTAAACATCATTAAACCTGGTAAAATCAAGCGCAAGAAAACGATGAACGTGCACCAAGTACTTTGTTGCGTTACTAAAGCTTTTTTTTTCTTCTCTCCGACAGTGCTAATTACGCGTGTTATTATCGCATCTCTGCTACATCACATAAATGCTAGGCAGAATGGAACTACGATCTGAACTTGGACTACAGCATGTCTTATGTAATGTTTTATGCATGTTGTGCGCTATGAACAGAAGTGGCTAATAGCCAACGTCCACGTTGGGCCATTTTGTGTAGAATAACGCTAACGCCCTTTCACAGAACTGAATAGACCATGAAACTCCCGAATGAGGAGTGCGCTCACGCAATAATACCAGAATTAAGATACGCGTTTCTACAGCGGAACGTTCCGGTAACGGTCTTCGTTCTAGCGCTTTGGGAGATTGCAGCGAGAGCACCTACCTATTAGTTCTCAGGATACCCAGAGACATAGAAAGAAAAAAAACGAAACGCAAATAAAGATAAGGAACAAGTGCACGGTCGATAGCAAGATATCTGACGGCAGGCTGTTTTTTTTTTTTTCCGGTGGGGGGGGGGGGGGGGGGGGGCCTCTACCGCGTAGGTTTAACGCGTTTTTTGCCGGACGTTGTCGGGTGCCGAAGTAATGGTTTGCTCTGAGAACAGACGACGTCCGGTCTGCCCACGCGAGATCGCCTGCGGCACACGCACATTACAGAAGAAGCAACGAGACAAACTCTAAATAAGTAGCCGGCCTGCAAGAACGAGCAAGGCACTGGAACATCACAAAAAGAAATGCTATCCTTTTTATTCAATGTCGCTGGTGCCTGTCTTATTTGTATTTCCTTCTTTCCTATCCCGGTCTCTTCGGGTCCCTGACTCCTCCGTGACGCGCTGACTTCGTTGCCAGGCAACGAGACAGAGCGTGGGAGTATCGCGCGCAGCTTTCTTGTACATTGTGGCGGTTGGTGGGGTGCCTTGTTCTATTCACCGTCGCTCGTCGCGCCGTGTTCGGCCCCGAAATCGTTAGGTGTATTCCGCCTAAATTTGCCGTGGTTGTTTCTCGCTCACTGGATGCATTGTTGTTATGCCTGTCTGCGGACGAGCTTGTTTACTTTCGCTTCGCGTGTGGGAGAACTAGACGACACCGAGGACAAAGGCGCCATAGCAGAAAGAAAGGTTGAAAGGAAAGTACAGGACACCAACTCACGTGTGTGGCAGCGGCAGGAGAATGTAGGCCAGCCCGACACGACCTTTGTTCCCAGTCTTTTGACCTGACTTGTTTCTTCACCGCAGCTAGCAAATTGCTCCGCTAGATCCGGTTGCTTCGATAGCAATTGTTTATTTGAAATGTTCACAATATACATATACGAATATAGCTAAACAGTGCAATGCAAACACGTACACAGGGGGAAAAAGAACACGACAAGGCGCCAACTTTCGACTAAAAGTTCATTGTCACGTAAATGAATTCATGGCGTAATAATAATTTTTTCACCTGCATAAATTTTCAGAGATAAATGACAATAAATTCTTTCTAGTGCAATAGATTCAGGCATGGTCACGGTCACGTGCCAAATGCGGTCTATTCGAACCGCCGTCACTACGACAGTGTACATTAGCACCGTGTCTGTGCGCTCATATGCCTCCTTCTGTCCTCGACTGTGTGCGTTGCACTATTATTCGTAGCTGCCGATCACTTTTGTCCTGCGTTTTAATGGTACATGCATGTGCGACCTAACTCCCACAATTTCAGCTCAGACGCTGGAAGCTTGAATCCGAAGCGATCAAAACAACCACAGGGTTCATTAGTTCCAAGCATGGTGCTTTATCAGCTTCGACGAACCTCACTAGTACCTGAGGTTCGATTCACGTTAGACTAGTTTTTTTTTTTGCTAGCGCAACAAATCGGGGAGGGAGGGAAGAGGGTTGTAATGCATTGCCAGGTTGTTTTAGAAGCTTCAGTAGAAAATGCGCGAGCATATGTGCAATTGCTTCGGGTGCTCATATTCGCCTCGCACGGGCGCCTGCAAACTCCTTCGTCTTTATCTCGAGGGAGATGCACTCACACGCGCCACCTTCCTCTAAGAGAGTTTAGCTTTTGGCGAAGCTCCCTTGATGGCTGAAGGGAGTATTGTCGTTCCCACGGGGCTTAATACGGCTCGAAACTTAACTGTCATTCGTGTTCAGTTTGCCTGTAAATATAACAATTTTGGTTTCCTTACATAAGAGTTTAAGCAATGCTTCATCAAATTTATCTTGCTGCTTGCCTATTGTCTCGACCCAGAGCATTCCACAATTTTAGAGACGTCATCGTTTTCTTTTCCTTAATTTTCAAAGCTTTTCATGGACATAACGCGAAGGCATGTCAAAAGTGCACGAACAGGTTGGTGCAAGAAATCTAAAACGAACGATGAAATTACCCATGAATCAAACGTTTAAGGTGGAGTGGGTGGCTAGGCCGAAAGCCTGTTGCCCGTAGGTAGCGAAGACCACTTAAGTGAAGTCCTGGGCACATTCACAATAACTGTGTCACTTAAAACTCTGTAACAAAGCAGGCACAAAGTATTATAGGGACCGCGATACTGTCGTGACCAGAGAGCGGTCACAGACGGGGTGAGCCCAGCCCCGACACGCAGCCTCCATAACGTAACCTCCTCTCGGTGGTTTAACCCATCAGGAAGCTGTGACCCACGCGGGGGTGTAAAGGCTCATGTGGTACACCGGAAGCTTCGTTTTACCCGGAGCAGCTGTCCACACGCGTCATCAGGAAAATGCAGAAGTGGGTGCGTTATAACCTGTGGGTGTGTTGCCAACTACGCTTCGAGGAGGCCCCGGCAGGAGCACTCGAGGCACCCACAGCAGGCATATATCTCGAAATTCGTGGTGGCAGCAAGGCGATGAACGCTTACTGAGAGTAAAAGGGACTGAGGTATTCTACCCATATCGTGGATGGTCGGTGCCTAGTCCGTGCGAATGAGCCGAGAATGGCTAGCTGCTCAAGAGAGCAGTGCGGGCAAGCCGTCACTTATGGCGGCACGCTCGGCAAGATAGGCCGGCGGAGCGTGATCGGCCCATGAGCACGTCTGGCCTGCCTTTGGTATCGATAGGCACACAAGAGCTGCGTGAATCATGGTTCCGTTAACGCCGGAATCGGTGTATGCTAGGACAGTCGCATCGTCTTCATGGTAATCGGTGCGACGAAGGTGCGAAACTTGAGCATTCGCCTAGCGAAGAACCCGGACACAGAGACGCACAAAAGTCTCATTCTCACTTATTGTATGGAGATACATTACGTGTCGTAGAAGCTGGATTGTGGGCTTTATTTCTCATGAACCGGACCAACGCAGCGGCGGAGAAAAACGTTGACACCTGAAGGGTCGAGGCACATCAACCTTGGTGCACCAACTCGATTGTGCTGAGCTGGGATTCAGTCTTTAGTGTTGGTACGTGCCAGTGCCGTTATGGCACGCATGGCTTCGTGATTAATGACCTCAAGGCGAGCCTGAAGGCGAGATGATGAAACTAGGCCCTATAAACTATAAACTGGGTCCTGGAATGAAGTAGGCGAGCCATGTAGGTGCTCGCGTGACACATTTCATCGCAATCCGGCGTATTACCAAGTTCATCGTTTCTGCGACCTGTTGCTTTGCGCTCTTGACTGATGGTCCTGCATATCCGGGCACAACGATTTCAAGGCCAAGCACACGACGGGTTCAAGCCTCATGTAGTGGCTGCTGATCTAAAATAACTGAAGGGGCCGGCGTGCAAGTAGATGGCGCCCATACGTGTTCGATACCGTCATGTACGCCGTCTTCTCCTTAGAAATTTCAAGCCCTATCTCAGCACACCAGTTGTTTGTCACGCCTAGGGCCACTTGAAAGGCTAGTTCTTACGGTAGACTTAATAATGACTGAACAAAAGAGTTATTTTATTTGCATCCATTATGTATTGTGCATAATGCATCATCCCTAACTTCAAAGTTTGTTGTTGGAGGGCGATGTTAAAAAAAAAACTGGTTCGAGCACAGATCCTCGTGGGACCCAGTCATGTGAGAAAAACTGTCCGGCTGCTTGTCAGCCAGGCGAATGGAGAAAGTGCGAGCGCAATGAAATCCTCGACGAAGGCGCAGACAGGACTTGGGAACTGAAACCAATAGAGAATTCCGGAAATAGCTTCGTGACTCACATGCTCGTACACACTGTCAATTTCCATCGCTAACAGTGTAGATCCGTCGAGAGTGACCTCCAGTAAAAATCCTAAAAGAAAAGTATGCGAGACCATGCTCACTACCCAGATGGGAATGGAACCCGATTTGGCCAGGATTGTACCAGAAGGGTTGGGAGCCCGGTTTAGCGTAGGCAAGTAATACACGTTTTGACGGGTTAAGAACAGAGAGTCGACTGGTTTTATTCAGGATCAAAAACAAGTTTGCCCAGTGGCCGTAGTGGTGCCCCTGTCGGACAGCCGCTTCGGTTCGAGCAAGGGGCAATGACCCCCACGGTGGGTACAACGAAGTGGCGGACGATCGCTACAAGCGCTCCCGCCCCCCCCCCTCCCCCTAGAATGCCGGAGGCTCAAGTGTGAATGGCGGAAGGAATGAAGAATTAATGTTCAAGACAGGCTGGTTTTATGCAGTCGCACGACATTGTCTGTTCTTTGCCGCGAACGTCAGTCTTCGAAGTTTTCTCTGATCGCGAAACCACACGAAAGGGGCATTCATAGGAAGCAGTCAGTGGTGGCTTGATAGAGTTGTGTCGCAGAAAGACATGCGTGGTTGCACGGCCGCTCGATGCAAAGCAATTTGCGGCCAGCTACGTCGCGCCGCGGACAATAGGCGGGCGCGTCTCGGCCGAGTTTACAGTTGCGACCGCTTTTCTTGGTGAGGGCGCCACTGCTCGGGGATGTTTTCGCGACTTCGCACCGGGGCTAAGCGGGCGTTGGTTCTCGCGTCAGAACGTGTTTGCCTCGTGCTCTATGCACTAATCTCGTGCTTTTTAGCGTGCGTGTGTGTGAGCAAGTCGGTTCCCGTCAGAACTTGTTTGCCTCGTGCGATATGAATTAATCTCGTGCTTTTTCGCGTGCGTGTGTGTGAGCAAGTTTGCCTGTGCTTGCTATGCTTTGTTAAGGCTCTTCGCTGTGCGTGTGTGCCATAGCCAGCCTCGCTCATGTGGCGCGATGCCGCGCAACTGTTGTTTGCCACTCTGCCACACAAATGCCAAAAAGGACTCGACTGTGAAATATCACGAGTTCCCCTGTGACTTGGAGCGTCGAGAAGCGTGGCTAAAAAATATCTCTCGCCAAGGAGTGTCGGGAAAAGGAAGCAAGTGGGAACCGAGCGAGCCAGCGAACCAGAGACATCTGGTATGTTCCCTGCTATTTACATAAAGTGAATATAACAAGAACACGTAACTTAGGCTCCTGCTTCCGAATGCTGTACCGACCGCGTTTTGCAAATATACACAGTACCTGCAAAAAGAGAATGTGCAGCCCAAAAAACGCCATCGAAGAAACTTTACTGATCACACAGCAGTTGAGGCAAGCGATAATTGCGGGCAGCTCGAGAGAAAGCCCCAACATCGAAAGTGCCTTGCAGTTTCTCAGCGACGAGGTGGAAGCTCTAGTTCCAGAGACTGCCTTATAATCATGCTCTGAACGTAGTTTTTCTGTTGGCCAGGCCTGCCAAACTACATTAGATATTGTGGACGTCCTAGAACAGTCAAAGAAAGCTGTCAAGATATTGAAAAAATAAAGTTGCCCGTCAAGGAGAAGAGTTGAAAAAAATTGCAGTCCGAACGCAACGAAATGAAAAACCTCCTCTTAGTTTATGAAAACAAAAACAAAATTCAGTCCTTTGCTCAGGTATTACAAAGAGAGGAAAAAGGAGACAAAGCTGCTGTTTTTGTCAGCAACCAAGTCGCCACTTCAGGGGAAAAAAACCTGCCTGCAATAAAAGAATCCTGCGGGAATGCGTTTTATGGAAAGCGTGCTCAAATAAAGGGGATGAGCATGTTCGAAGCAGAGGCCTTTTGAAGCTTCGTTAAATCGGGCGCACTCCTTAGATAACCTCTAGCATCACTCAATATGCTTCGTTTTCATGAGAAACAATCTACTGATGATTATTTGCAATGATAAGCGTTTTTATTTCATCTAAGTTAGTTTGCATTACTTGGGAAACTCGGTACAAGTTCTCCTTATGTAAAGTTTTTACTTTGCGTACGTGTTCACGAGCAGTGAATAAAAGTACTGATAGATTGCTTCAAGCAGAACCTCTCGATAGAAGTGCATTACCCGGTCGTGCATCGTACGGGCAACCGTCACGGATAGCGTGCAGGCATATTCTAGAACAGATTTCCACTCCTGTGACAATCTGTTAGCGTTTGTGGCGTAATCAGCACTTCCAATGACGACTCAAAAGATTTTCTCTGCAGTTTCCAAATATAAAACGCATTATTTACGCCTTGACTGGAGTGGAGACCGCGCGTGCCGACGCAGCTGTAAAGGCGCTCTCTATCAGCAGCCATCCCCGAGCAGTGGCGCCGCAGCGGGCGCACGGAGAACTAGGCCCGAGACACCGTTCAGGCGCGACGCAGCGGGCCGCACCTTGTGCTTTTGGATAGAGCGGCCGTGGTGGTTGTGTCCATTGTCGGGAAACGAAACACAAGGTATCCGCGGGCGATACGGGAGGGTGTAGGTGGAAGCTGGTCGAGCCAGGAATGTAGCCTTTAAATTATAGGCGTGAAGTTATGGACAACCGCACGTGTTCACACTGACAGTGCCTTGTGCCCTGCCTCTCCTTTCTTTTCTTCCCTTAAAGCCCTACCCCTGTGCAGGATATGAAACCGGACGCGCGTCTGGTCGACCTCTCTACCACTCCTTCCTTCTTTTCCTCCTCCTACAGGGCGTGAGATCTGCCGGCTTTTTCTTTGTCCGCCGGGTGCATTGGTATTTCCCAGTACCCCAATCGCAAATCAGCCGAAGAAAAGTAGGACGCCGAATGAAGGCAGTCAAATGCATCATCTATTCTTGGAAGAGGGTAAACGTCCTTCTTAGTAATGGAATTGAGACGGTGGTTGTCCACAGAACATCTCCGAGTACCGCCTTTCTTTTTCACAAGTATGACTAGAGCAGCCCATGGGCTAGAGAATTCCTGGATTACTCCTTTCTGTAGCACGGTGAACGATTAGGGGTTCCAGCAAATATGGACGCGAGCACAAGTAAAAAGAAACGGACAGGACAACTTTAGTACACCATGCACCAACTGGCAAAGCAAACCACATAACCACACTACTTTCTGTAGCACTTCGCGAACTTGTTCGTTAATAACCTGCACTAACGGTGATACTCAATAGGGTCTTTCTCAAAACACCGTTAAATTTTTTTAACATTTACCTCAGCCATTTGTTATCTGTTTTCCCGCTTATAAATAATTCTTGTAATAAAACTTTACTACAGATATCTCCATAATCTATTTCGCTCACTTACTAAATCACAAAGATTGGTTCTCGACCTATAATGGGGGAAACAAATTCAAATGCCATTGTTAGAATTAGTGATGACTCATTTTGGTTCCTTCATGAACGCGATTTTAAACTGATGATTGCGCTGGGGGTCGCGCGAAAGCATTACATAACAGAAATAGAGGGCTGCAGTTATGTGGATTATTTTATTTTTGCCCAATAAATGAAGTTCGTGCGATTTCATTCAAATATTCATTATTCCACATTTACTGTAAAGCATAATAATAGGATATAGGTGGGATGATAAAATTAGGAAATTTGCAGGTGCAAGTTGGAATCAGCTAGCGCAAGGCAGAGGTGATTGGAGATCGCTTGGGGAGGCTTTCCTCCTGCAGCGTAAATAAACCTAGGCTGATTATGCTAATGATGATGATGATAATAATAGAGAAAATAAAGTTACTCGTTCACAGTAGAATATCACCCTAAAACGTGAAAAAGAAAAACACGCTGACATCGTTACAGCTGGTAGAATTAATTATACAGTGGGAAAATAACATTATTCCTATCACGCCCGTCGAACCAAGACTAGTGCAACCAACAAAAACATGTTAACATTTTTATGCAAAAAAGTTGCAAACATAAGATCAGTTCAAAGCCTCAAATTGAAACTAAAGCATGTAGCAGCGATATATTTATAGATCATTAGCACTACCACTTTAGCCCTAGCTATAATTGTTTCAAAAACAACATTACGGCAGCGGAGAGAGAAAATCTCCCCAGAACTCGACAAGATAATTAAAACACTGGTTATACATCTCACAAACTGCAACTCGGGAAGCGCGCGTGTAGCTACGCCGCCCCACCCTCCAGCGGCAATTCAATATGTATATCGAATTCGACTGAAATTTAAATATTACAGGGAGATTACGAAAGCAACGCAAATCATCATTGACGTGCACCCGAAAAGTGCATTCATGCCCTCCTCAAAATTCACAACACGAGAAGGCACGCGAAAATACTTCGATAACAAAGCTTTATTGCAAATAAAAATATCAAGAATATCACTTCATGTACGAGGCTGTGCGGAAACAAAATTTATTACGCGGGAACTAGAATTCCCGCTTGGTATCTTTAGGAAGTTCTATTAAAAATTCGCTTGAAGTGACAAATAGCAAGCTAGCGTTACACCACGAATTTCAATTTCCGTCGTCCACCACGCATTTCCGTTGGCAAAGCGATAACTTTTTTCACAGTCAACATGGATGTATGTGCGTATGTAGCAAGGTCAGGATGTTCGGGCGAGTTTCCCTCATCTGTTATCGCACCCACGTTCTTAAGCGACGGAGTGTGGAAAAAGACCTTTCGGCACTGGCAACGCGGACAAGGAGATTGACCAGTAGTTACACAAGTGTCTTGATCGAAGAGATGTACCATCGCACATGTAAAGCGCTTCAACCGCAGCCGAAGGTATGTCCGCTCCTTCTTCGCTTTCGCCGCTTCCACTTGTCCCGCAATAACCACAGTTCGGCTTTAATAACACTTGCAGTTATTGGGCGATGTCGTCCAATGAGTGAGCCATACCACTGGGCAATGTCCGCTACTACCTTTTCCTCGTCTTCTGTTGTCGTTTTACACAGCTGAGATGACATAAGGACGAAGAGCCCGTAGACTTCAAAGGTATCTTCGTTAAACCTTTATTTGAGGCATGCCAACACATTATCCAGTAGTGGGATGTATACCGACATCCTGTAGAATCTGTCTGGATCGAGCGCTGTAGTGATAGTGGCATAGTGCACATTTCATTGTCTTACCACCTTCAAGACATACCACAGGTGGAATCTGTTAAATACCTCAGAATTATTTATAACGCCTCTCTCAACTGGCGCTCACACATAGATCATGTGACTGGAAAAGGTACCCGTGCAATTGGCATATTGCTTAGGCTGAGCAGTTGTCGAATAGGATTGAGAAGAGATACACTCCCAATGATATATCGTGTGTAAGTTCGCCCTGTATTAGAATTTGGTTGCGTGCTCTTCTCTGGAGCTCCAGCCTACATGTCCCGTCCTCTAATCCTCTTAGAAAGAGAAGCATTACGTCTATGTTTAGGTCTTCCTAAATTTGTTGCAAATTTTATTCTTTATCTAGAATTCCGTGTTACTCCCTTTTCGTGCAGGTTCCGGCTTTTCACAGTGCAGCCGTTCTTAAGGATTTATGAATCACCGCTGCGCCATCCCCAAACAATCTTTATTTCACAACCTACATTGTTTTTCGGTGTCATCTGGCCACGACTACACACTCCGCAAATTAAATTTGCGCAAAAATTACTTGACTCTTTGCGCGTGGGCATATACGATGTACTTCCTATTCCCGACAGAGCTGTTGCAACGGATATTCAATTCGGTGACATTTTTCCTAATACTGCAAAATTACTTCCACACCGTATTCTAGACGGTATATTACAAGATCACCTGAAAAACCTTCCAAGAAACGTTGTAATTGCTACAGATGCTTCACAATGTTAAGAAAAGTCAGGTGTAGAAATATTTTCCCCGATTCTTGATTGGACATTTTCTCTTCGGCTGCCAGATTTCATACCGATCTTTTTAGCCGAATTCATGGCCGTGGTGCTGGCATTACGCAAATTCGGACCATAAATTACGTCAGCCGTGATAGTCACTGATTCGTTATCATTGTGCTCATCCCTTACTGCTTCTAGTGATTCTCGCGTGATGAGGACATTTCAATCATTGGTACCTGGTTACTTGAGAAGCGTGCGTTTGATTTGGGTGCCTGGCCATAAAGGACTAATCATTAATGAAATTGCAGACTCTCTAGCCAAGGCATCGATAAGTGGCCCGATTCTCCCTTGCTGCCCTTTGGCTGCTCATGTTACTGCTGCTAGATTTCGGAGGAGTGTCATTATGCAGGCAGTATCAGGCTCCGCAATTACCAGGTCTGGATTACCGACATCTCCTATACCCTTGGCACAGAGATTTTTGCCGAACACGGAAAATTGAAATGTTCATCACGAGGCAGCGCTGCCGTATACCTGCATTGAACTTCTACCTCCACAGGTCTGGTCTGGTCCCCTCACCATTATGCTCATTCTGTGGCGAAGCGGAGACAATAGACCATTTCTTGCTGTCTTGCAGACGATTTTCTATTATAAGAAAACGGCTACTCGAAATCCCGCTTCGCTATATTGGTCCAACTTTATCAGTGCCTGTGATCCTCTCTTTCGGAGCCTCCATTATTGGGTTAAGCCACAGAAATGTTTGCTTGGCAATCCAAAATTACCTCATGGAAACCAATTGATTTACATGTTAGCTTTCTTTTATTTCTTATCTATTATTATTATTATTATTATTATTATTATTATTATTATTATTATTATTATTATTATTATTATTATTATTATTATTATTATTATTATTATTATTTATTTCCTTTTTTCTGCAAACGCAAGACATTTACTTTTAAACTCCAAAGCTCAAATTGCTAACTCCCTTGTTATTGTTATTATTTTTATGCACCTAATTGAACCACCTGATTCTTAGCCAATCCACCATGTGCCACGGCCACTCAGGACAACAACAACAACGACTGGCGGATCTGTCTCTTCGTGATGAGCGGGAGCCGCCGCTCTGTTTCAAGCTCATCGGCCAACACGACGGCTTGGCCCTAGAGCGGCATCAAAACCACTTCAGTTTTTTTTCTTAGCAGTTAGAAGAGCAACGGTGTCTGCCAACGTGTTACTTGCTATGCCCACATGGACGCATTCCTTCTGATAGAGGCGACTCAATGGGATTCAGAAGCGCAGACTGTTGGGTCAGTTGGTGTAGGGTCGTTGAGCGGAAATACGGGCAGGAAGAAACGGAGTGGACAGGACAGACACTCTCGCCTCACCAGCGCCTGTCCTGTCCACTCCGCTTCTTGCCACGCTTATTTCCTCTCAACGAAACAACATGACTCAATGGGTGCCTGTACGCCAGCATGTGCGAGACGCAAACTATCGCCATCTGGAACTTGCCATCGCCAACAGCGACCCAGAGCGTCCTCGCTTTGGCAGCGCTCTGCCGTTCTCTCCGGTTAGCGACGGCGTTGAGAGCTTTAGGCACGAAGCCAAGTGAGTCTGAAAACTGGATGGCACTTTCCTGTGGTTCTACCCATTTCGCCTCGCAAAGGGCTTGAAGCTGATGGCCAGTTCCGCTTTACGCGAAAGCGTATGTGCCTCACTTTGAAGATTCGCGATTCGGATGTATGAAGCGAAGCGATGAAAGTTGACACAGCGCCAAAGATGGGGTCAGCGACCCAGCTGTCACGCCGGGTTATGAATGACCAAGTTGAGAAAATGTGGCTGGAACAGCATAGCTGGTGCGGTGCAAACTCGCACATGTAGCGCGGAGCGGAGTGGATGGCTTCAGCGCTCGAGATAAGTCGTCACTCGGAGAGGCACGCAATCAGTTCTGCATCAGCGCTTGGAAAGGACATCATCATCATCAGCCTGGTTATGCCCACTGCAGGGCAAAGGCCTCTCCCATACTTCTCCAACCACCCCGGTCATGTACTAATTGTGGCCATGTTGTCCCTGCAAACTTCTTAATCTCATCCGTCCACCTAACTTTCTGGCGCCCTCTGCTACGCTTCCCTTCCCTTGGAATCCATTCCGTAGCTCTTAATGACCATCGGTTATCTTTCCTCCTCATTACGTGTCCTGCCCATGCCCATTTCTTTTTCTTGATTTCAAATAAGATATCATTAACTCGCGTTTGTTCCCTCACCCAATCTGCCCATTTCTTATCGCTTAACGTTACATCTATCATTCTTCTTTCCATAGCTCGTTGCGTCGTCCTCATTTAAACAGAACCCTTTTTGTAAGCCTCCAGGTTTCTGCCCCGTACGTGAGTACTGGTAAGACACAGCTGTTATAAACTTTTATCGTGAGGGATAATGGCAATCTGCTGTTCATGGTCTGAGAATGCCTGCCAAACGCACCCCAGCCCATTCTTATTCTTCTGATTACTTCAATCTCATGATCCGGATCTGCAGTCATTACCTGTCCTAAGTAGATGCATTCCCTTACCACTTCCAGTGCCTCACTACCTATCGTAAACTGCTGTTCTCTTCCGAGACTGTTAAACATTACTTTAGTCTTCTGCAGATTAATTTTTAGACCCACCTTTCGGCTTTGCCTCTCCAGGTCAGTGAGCATACATTGCAGTTGGTCCCCTGAGTTACTAAGCAAGGCAATATCATCAGCGAATCGCAAGTTACTAAAGTATTCTCCCTTATCTCTTATCCCCAATTCTTCCCAATCCAGGTCTCTGAATACCTCCTGTAAACACGCTGTGAATAGCATTGGAGAGATCGTATCTCCCTGCCTGACGCCTTTCTTTATTGGAATTTTGTTGCTTTCTTTATGGAGGACTACTGTGGCTGTGGAGCCGCTATAGCTATCTTTCAGTATTTTTACATACGGCTCGTCTACACCCTGATTCCGCAATGCCTCCATGACTGCTGAGGTTTCGACTGAATCAAACGCTTTCTCGTAATAATTGAAAGCTATATATAGATTGGTTATATTCCGCACATTTTTCTATCACCTGATTGATATTGTGAATATGGTCTATTGTTGAGTAGCCTTTACGGAATCCTGCCTGGTCCTTTGGTTGACGGAAGTGAAAGGACAGTCGGTGCTTAGATAAACAATGACGGCAGAAATTAGAGAAAGTACGCTCACGCGAAATACGAGTTCACTTCGTGGAACGAAGGCAGCTTTTTTTTAGTACAACATTTGATCTTGGTGACGCGGTGAAGAAATTATCTCCTTCATAATTCCTAATATATTTCTGTCGGCTTGAACGCGCGGTGACTTCGTAAAAGACACGTTTAGTGTGTAGTTAAAGCAGGGAGAGTAAACCGCGTTTGTGTCACACCGGCTAATTTCGGACACGGCACCACATAGCTCTGGCACAATGACGCCTCAGCCAGCGCAGCTGCCGAGATCGAGCTGTAGGCCATTCAGCATTTTTAGAACCCGCTCACCGAGGGTAGAAGACGAAGTTAGTCTTCGATAGAACGCTTGTTCTTTTGTCTCCACTTTTTCTCTTTGTTTCCCTGCATTTCTGGGAGCTGCCACTCCCTGCTTGCGGCAATGGATGCATGCACCCACATGCACCCCACCCACAATCAAGAGAGAAGAGCAGCGCGTGCCCGCATGTTGCACAAACGCTGCTTCAGGGACCCAGATACATACTACACGGACGCTAGCCCGTATCCCTTGTCGCCACGTTGCGGGCCCAAATACACACTCGCCGTTGTCAATCAGGGGAACCTTAGTCTCTGCCTCCATCCGCGCCACACGCAGCGCAGCAGCAGAAGCAGCAGCGATCGCTCTCGCACTTCGCGACGCCGAGAGCAAGGGAAGATCCGCCCGCGTCCTTACGGACTCACAAGCGGCGTGTCGTTTATACATGAATGGAACGCTCCCTATACAAGCCAATCGAATCCTGGGTCGCTCACTAGAATGGACCCACGGTATCGTCTGGTGCCCCGGGCACGAAGGCCTGCGGGGAAACGAAGAGGCGGACTGCGCAGCTCGAGGTCTCACTAGCCGAGCGGCAGACCACACCGTTCTTCAGCCTCCGACAGACCGACGAGCGACCCACTAGTTATTAACGGCAGGTCAACAAATAGTACAGGACCAACGCCTCGGAAGAACGCAATACGCTCCGCCACACAAAGCTCTCAATAAACTCCAGGCAAGGGACTGGCGCCGCCTGCAAACTAAAACATATCCACACTTGTCTCGTCTACACACAATCTCCCCAGACAGTTATACGTCCCGGACATGTCCCTGGTGTAGCAACCACACAGTGACACTCGCGCACATAACACACGAATGTACCGATCGTCCGGGCGACGCAATTTCGCCACGAGTCACAGCACACACACTCACTACGTGGTCTTTGGAGGCGAGACTCTCCGAACTGGACCTTGGAAGCCAACTGGCGACTCTTGACCAGGCCCGGCGAGCCGCGATCGCCAGTGGAGCCCTGTCAGAGGGAACCACCCAGGAATAAACCGCGCAACAGTTTCTGCAATAATAAAGTGCCTCCTCCTCCTCCTGCTCCGAGGACTTTTCTGATGCACAGCCGTCAGGGCGAACAGCGTCCAGGAAACGTGGAAGTGCGTCAAGCGATACAGAAAGCGAGGCCACTAAGTTATGTTCGGACAGCTACGGCTCGTCGGACGATGACTTCCAGGTCGTGATGAGTAGGTCAGCAAAAAGAAGACTACTGCAGGCCTATTCGTCGCCAAGTGCTTCTACCGTAAAGAGTACTCCGCTGCGCTGGCCGCACACTGTGCTCTTTATGCCCGTGGACCCGGCGACCAATTTGCGGTTCCTCAACAGGCAAGTCCTCTCTTTGTTACTCGAGAGAATCGCACCAAATGAGGGTAAAGACATGCGAATAAACTCGCGGAAAATGTCCTGGCAGTTGATGTATTACATCGCAGCGCCCTGCAAGGCCTACACAATATAACTGAGATCGACAATGTAAAGATGCGATCAATAATCCCTACAGGTGGCGACGGTACTGCGGGCTTCATTTATGACGTCGGCGTTGCCATCCCGAATGATGACTTGCCAATACTGATAAAGCCAACGACAGAAGGCCCTTTCATTACGAAGATTCTCAGACAGGGAAACACACGCTGTGTGAAGATTTTTTTTAGGTAGACAGCCTTCCTTCCCACGTCAAAGTAGGACATGTCCGCCATCCAGTACCACCACTCGTACCGAAGCCCCTCCAATGTTCCAAGTGTTGCGAGATTGGCCTAGTAGAAGGTGCCTGCGTGAACAACGACGTGTGCCCGCGGTGCTCTGAGTCCCATTCAGAAAACCCCTGCAACACAGATGTTCTAAAGTGCCCTAAATGCAGTGGTCCTCACAAGGCCTCATCAAAGGATTGCCCGCAGGTGCGGAAAGAATTAGCGATCCTAAAACGAATGGTGCGGGGCAATTCAACGCATCGAGAGGCTGCTGCCGCTGTTCGGCGACGTCAGCATTGACACCGAAAACGTTCACGAAATTCCGCAACTGCAGATAAGAACATGCCATCCTCCGTCAGAAGGATTGCCGCATCACCACATAGTGCCACCAAAACAGGTACAAGGAAAGCAAACAAAGCAGAAAGGCTTGCCCGTCCTGAAGAATGGCCTGAGCTACCGAGAGAACAACTCCCTGCTAAGTTACCTCAAAACGCACCGTCTTCAACGGCTTCGTCAACTGTTAAAGCGACACTGGCGAAGCTTTCCACATTCACGTTAGCGGCGAAGCATGTGTAAGCCTTCCATCTATTTCTCTCCTTCCGAAGGAGATTGCCTTCCTATCACATTAATTGCAATCCCCCTGCGCATGCCCAATTCTGTGGTTTCAGATAGCGGTGGAGCATATATATGCTGACTGAAAGAATAAAGACACTTTGGTTGTTAGTCAGCGCTGTTGTCTGTGTCGCTTCACTCGTCCTGTCGTTTAGCGCTGTTTTTTTTTGCTCGTAATCATGAACCAAGCAGCCCAAATGCGTACTCTACTGGCTGATGATCTCCAGGTCATCAACATTCCGCGGTCGCTCATGAATGCCATTCGTGATTTACTTAAGAGCATTAAATCTTCGTCTGCGCAAAGCGCGCTACAGGTGCTGGAAACTGAGTTCAGTACTTGCAGCTCTTGGTTGACATCATGGCTCTCCAGAAGCCGTTGTTTCGTGACGAAGTACGGAACGCGTCGATATTTCAGTGGAACGCCAGAGGACTTAAGTCACGCATGTCGAACTTTCGACAGTTTGTGTTCATGAGTAAGTTCCCCATCATCGTCATCTGCAATCCCCTATTAGATAACATCAGACTGTCCGGGTATGAGTGTTTCATGTCCGCCACCCACGGAGAATGCAGGGATCATCGTATTCATACGACATGATCTTACGTATGTTCATCATCCAGTGCCACCTGACCAATAAAACCAGTAGGTATGTCTGACAGTGAAGAAAGGTAAGCTCACTTTCGCGTTAGTAGGAGCCTACATATCGCCCTCAAGTCGGCTGACTGCGAGCGGTTACGGAGAATAACGACAGCGACTCCGCAGCCTTTGGTGATGACTGGAGATTTTAATGCCCACCACCATCTCTGGGGAAGTTCTAAAATAAACTCAAGAGGCAGAAGAATGGTGCTATTTGCCTCCGAACAAGAACTGTGCTTGTTAAATGATGGAAACCTCACCTTTCTGCGTGGAACTGCCTACTGTAGCTCCCGAGACCTCACCTTTGTTTCACGCTCCTTCACTAGAAAGGACAGGTGGTTTCCGGATATTGAAACGTGGAGAAGTGACCACCTACCCACTTATCTTAGGATTGAAGGGTTGACGGGCTCCAAGTTAGCCGGCGTCACGCAATGTATCGACTGGCCAATGTTAAATCAATTGTCAAAGACGGCTGTCGTGATGACTTGTCCTCTAGCCTAGAGGACATCATAAAGGGTGTCCTAGAAGCTGTAACACATTCGCTTCCGAGAACGTATACACGCGCCGAATACAACATTGAGCTGGAGAAGCTTCGTGCAATTCATCGCCATGCAGAACGAAGATACAGGCGCACGAAGTCTCTACATGACTTGATGTTGGCCAGAAGAACTCAAAACAAAATTCAGCGTTGCATGGACAAACTTGCATCGCAAGGATGGAAGTCATTCTTCGAATCTTTGGATCCACGAAAACCTTTGTCTCACATATGGACAACTGTTAGTGATCTCCGTGGAACCTCTCAGCAGCACCACCCTTTTAAGCATTTGGCCATTCACCAACAATGCAGCGAGATTGACGTCGCTGAAAATTTCTGCCGGAAGATTGCTGGCGAAACTACTTCCGCTGGAACATCGGCGCTTCACCACTCAACGATTTCACGCGATCGCCGCATGGACAGTCCTTTATCCATGGACGAACTAAAAGCTGCACTTGCCTTGTGCAAGCGTTAATATTCACCAGGACCCGACGGTATAACCTACCGTGCCCTCTGTAATCTTGGCGAAGAGGCTCGGAAAGTGCTCCTGCTTTTGTTCAATAGCTCCTGGCAGACAGGTACCGTTCGCCAGGAATGGAAGACCAGTCGCCCAATTCGGCTGCTCAAGCCTGTCAAGTCGCCTGTAGACATTGCATCATACCGACCATTTGCGCTTGCCAGTTGCATCGCAAAACTAATGGAGAGGCTGGTTCTAGCACGGTTAGATTGGTACCTCGAACATTACCATTTGTATCCAGACGCAGTGGCCAGTTTAAGGCGTGGTCGTTCTTGCATAGACAACGTTATCGACTTGGGGACGTACGTCGAGAACCAGAAGTCCTGCAAAAGATTATCTGCTGCCCTGTTTCTGCATGTTAAAGGAGCGTACAATAACGTAATGCACGAAGCAATTTTCAACGCGTTAAAGGCAGTGGGACTTGGCGGCAAGGTCTATTTCTGGATAAGTAGCTACCTACATAGGAGATCCTTTTTCGTTATTACCGAGGATGGCCCGACCTCCCAACATTACAGTAACCGTGGGGTGCCTCAGGGCGGAATACTGATCCCAACGTTCTTCAGTCTAACGCTCATTGGACTCGCCGACATCCTGTCATGCACCGTTAGGCTCTCCATCTATGCCGACGACATTTACATTTAGACGTCGGGTGTGACGCGACAGCAGCTTCGCGCGCGGCTTCAAAAGGTAGCCACTTTAACATCATCCTACCTTCGAGAACAAGGATTCATATATTATGTGAAAAGTGTGCAGTGGCGGCATTTACCAGGAAATCAATGTCTCCATACATGATATCCGTCGACGGACAGCCGATCTCGTAAAGCACGAATCACAGGTTCTTGTGTGTGGTCATTGACAGAAATCTCTCCTAGACCCCTCATGTGAATTATATGCGAAAACGCCTGACAGGAATTGGCCATATGTTTATGTTCCTGGCGGGAAATACCTGGGGAGTGCCAATAATATCTATGCTGCAACTGTACTGGGTCTGCTTTATTGGATTCCTGTGGTACAGCCTACCGGTCATGTCCAACACCTGCAGAACTAACCTGAATATAATCCAAAGCATCCAAGCCCAAGCCCTCAAGATATGCCTTGGTCTACCGCGGAGTGCGTCAACTACTGAAGTTATTGCATTCACTTAAGATTCCACTCTTAGAACACACATTACCATT
This sequence comes from Dermacentor variabilis, assembly GCF_050947875.1. Classification (NCBI taxonomy): domain Eukaryota; kingdom Metazoa; phylum Arthropoda; class Arachnida; order Ixodida; family Ixodidae; genus Dermacentor; species Dermacentor variabilis. Next base: position 37,681,625 of record NC_134573.1, read on the forward strand.
GAAACAATGCGTGTGCACATGTGACACTTCGCCCAGACCCGTACTCACCACCTCACAAGTCTCCCAGTAGATAGACCCCACACGACACTCAGTGCGACTGTCTTCGCGCACCCTGCCTCTCTCAGGTCAGGTTACGCACCTGCGGCAAGGCCTTCCATTCCTCCATGGTGTGTTCACCGTGCTCAAGTAAACCTTACAACCCAGGACTTCAGAGAAAGTCGGACTTGCCGTCATCAGCACTCAAGCAACTAACTTTATACTTCTCTTGTACGAGAACTACAGCGACTGCACACTCGTCTATACTCATGGATCAACTACATCAACCAGGTCCGGTTGCGCTGTAGCTATACCAACAATGAGAATAACCCAGCAGTTCAAGACTTCCCATGTCACTACGTCTACAGCTGCAGAGCTCGCGGCTCTCCGCGACGCGCTTCATGTGATAAATGCTGAAAGTCCTAGAAAATGGACAGTCCTGCAATTCAAGGCCAGCCTTGCAATGTGTGCCGTCGTTTTTCCGACATGGAGCTCACAATCAGCTCACATGCGAAATCGTGGAACTTGTCCATCACTCAGGAGAAAAAGTGCATGTTATCTCTTTTCAATGGATACCAGGTCATTGCGGTATCATAGGAAATTATGACGCAGATAAGGTAGCAGGGACGTCAAACCAAGAAGACCGCTGCGTCCCCATTCCTCTCTCAAGGACCGACGCCGCGAGACAACTTCGAATTCTAGCACGCACGATCTCCTTAGCAGAGTGAAATACCGCACACACAAGGCGCACAAGACTGCACAGTCTAAACCCGTCACTGCAACTCAGACCTCCGGCCGGTCTGCACCGACGCGAAGCGTGTCTTCTGCGTCGGTTGTGGCTTGGAGTTGCCTTCACGAACGCCTACTCAGCACTAATTAGAATGGCTGATAGTCCTGCATGTGATGTTTGCGGATTTGAGGAGAACATTGACCACTTATTGTGCCAGTGTCCTCAATTTCAAGCACAAGGACAATCTTTGTACAACACATTGAGGAAATTAGACGATCGTCCTCTGAGCTAACAGACAGTACTGGAGCAGCGTCGCCACCGATAATGAGCTCAAAAGGCAGTGAAGGTACCTTTGTGCTTTCTCCGAACGTCTGGTTTGCGCGAGCGGCTTTAACTCAAGTGTTGTGGGTACACGTCTCATCACCTTTTCTCTGCCTTCTCTCTCTTCCCCTTCTCCCTTCCCTCGGCATAGGATAGCCAATCAGACCGTTGACTGGTTAACATCCCTGCCTCCCTATATTCCTCTCTCTCTCTCTCACTCACCAAGTATACTTTCCCTGGCGAGATGCATTAAGTTACGTCGGTAACGACAGCATTGCTGTCACTATGTGGGTCGACAAATTGTACGAGGCCTTCTCCTACCATGTTCTTGTGTACGTACAGCAGGACAAGAAAGACAGCATCTGTGTCTCCCAACAAAGCGTTAGGGAGATTGCTGATGAGGTGACTTGTTCAATGCCTTCGACTGCAAGTAGCAGGGCTTTCATTTGAACAGCGGTGAAGAACTTATAGATAGTTTGCAAACTTGCTCTCTTCATTCTTCATAGAAAACGTTAGGGCTGCAAACAATCAAAAATATGGTTGCCTAATACATTCGGTGTATAATCACGAGCCGTAATTGCGAGCTTCGTGTCATAAAATTCATGTCGTTCGACCGCACCATCACTCGTGATGGAGAAGCGCCAAATATACTGAATCACCTTTGTCCCAACTGAAGTACGCAGTAGCGGTGCCATAAAACACATTGTGTTTGTACTTCATGTACTTAAAACATACCTTACAAAGGTGACACAAATATACGCGACACCAATGTGCCAGAAGTTTCATTAGCTTTGTGCAATCGCAAACTTAGAAGCGGACTGTTTGTCTAAGCCGTCGACAGAGTTTTGCGAGTGATTCGGGCAACTTACAATCCCTGGCTTGCTAACAACCTGGGTGGGGTCTAGCGCACAACCACCGCGCATGGTTGTGTGAAAAGCTGTGCCGAGCAAGCCGCCATCGCCCTCGCCCTGCTAGACAGTCGTGGGTCCGAGATCTATAGTGATTCCAAAACGGCAGTTAGGTCTTTTCAGAAGGGTTTTATCGCCAAGCAAGCTGCTTGTCATCTTAGCGGCTGGAGTCCATATTCTCTCACACATCATTCAATTCACTGGTTTCTCGCTCACGTAGGGTCGGTCGAGGGTGTTTCCCCAAACCTCAATGAGCCTGCTCACAAGGCTGCGCGTGACTTCACCGACGGCGCTTTCTCTATAAGGGGAGCTGACTCCCTTCATCTCTACGACCACAGGGACGCTACTGCTACTCACAACGAGATTATCAATTTTTTTTACATGTCTAGAAGGGCCTTTCCACGCCCTCATTCCAAGTTGAATAGGGCACAAGCCGTTTCGCTTAGACTTCTACAGACCAGCACATATCCGTCTCTGTCCGTTCTCCACGAGGCTTACCCCGACCTGTATCGCGACGATGCCTGCCCGTCCTGCGGGCATACCTCCACTCTACCGCACATGCTCTGGGAGTGCTGGTCGACATACCCCAAGTTCATCAAGGAGGAGTGGGAATCGCTTCTGCGTAGCTTCGCTCTAGAAAAGCAAATTCTGGCTGTCCGGCGTGCCCGCCACCGGGCCGGTGGGCTGCCGGTCCTGCCGATCCCGATGTGGGACTTGACGGGTGCGCGACGACTTCGCGTCCTCGCCGGACCTGCAATGAAGTTTCTTCACTCACTCACTCACTCATCCATGAAGCGCGTACGCTACGAACAAGCTAGAAAATTCTCAACACGGCTTTGACTGTGTGACTGTAACAAGCATGTGACACTCCTTCGGGCATAATCTTCGATTGCCCGCCAGGCTCGGTAGGCAACATTGCTCACCGCACCGCAATAAACCCCGAAGAGGACAGCTGCTCGGCGGTCAGTCATCGTTCATCACCGCCACGATGCGGAGCGTCCGTCTAGCGGAGAGAGCCTCGAGCCCTCCCTTGTTCACGAGCCCGGGTGGATCGTGACACTGGCTCCGAGGATGGCGACGAGTACCCAAGGACCGTCCCACGCCACCGAGAGCAGCGAAACGCCATCCCCCGCTGCTGCCGCCATGCCGCTGTACGGAAGGCCCGAGCCGTTCGAGGGAGGTGGATCCGCCTGGCCAATTTACGATGAACAAGTCCACGGGCTCTTCCGGGTATACGACACACCCGAGGCCGAACAGCGGGACATTTTCCTGGCTAGCTGCGGCAACCGCGTCTTCAGTCTCCTGCTCGACCTTGTCAAGCCAGGCATGCCGCATGGTAAGACGCTGGGTGAGCTGCTCGCAATATTGTGCTCGCATTTCAACCCAGCACCATCCACCCTAATGGAGCGTTTCCGCTTCAACCGGAGCCGCCGGGAAGGAGAGACCCTCGGGCAGTTCGTTGCTGCGCTACGAACGTTAGCGAGTGCCTGCGTTTTCGGGGACCAAATAGACTCGCTGCTCCGGGACCGTTTCGTCTGCGGCATCAACAACCCCGCCATGCAAACGCGCCTCCTGGAGCTTCCCGACCCCTTGCTGTACGACGCCGTGAAGGCAGCGGTGGCAATGGAAGCTGCCGCCAAGGACGCCAGCGAGATTTGCCGTGCGACTGCCTCACCGTCGGCGGAAGCGGCGGTCAACAAGTTGGCGACAGAGGGCAGTACCTGCGGTCGCTGTGATGGTGCCCACTCCCCCTCACAGTGCCAGTTCTCTCAAGCACAATGCTTCACGTGCGGGAAAACTGGGCACCTGGCACGTGTCGAAGGGGGAGGACGAACAGCAGCAAACTGGTGCAAGCCCAGGTACTACACAAGCCCACGGCCAGGGTAGCCGTCGCAAGGGTACGCGGCGGGGGCGTGCGGTAGCAGGCTTAAGTTCTTCCGCGGCCAGGCTCCACGTCGTGGCCGAGGACACACCGATTTTCGACATGTGGCACACAAGCTTTGTACCGTCGTCTGTGTCGCCGTACATGCTGACCGTCGAAATCTGCGGGCACCCCATTTCCATGGAGATGGACACAGGGGCCAGCATGTCTGTCATGGCCGGGAAACGGTTAAAGCGTACGTTACCCGGCGTGTCCGTCGAGGTTTCGGGCGTGATGCTGCGCAGGTACTCCGGGCAGCTCTCTAAGGTCCAGGGTCAGGCACAGGTCAGCGTTCGCTTTGGCGACAGGGAGGCAACCCTTCCTATTTACTTAACCAAGGGGTCCTCGCCGACGCTGCTGGGCCGATACTGGATTCATGCACTGGGCCTTTGTCTGCCAGAGTACCAGGAAGCCAGCCTGCATGTAGTGAGAGACGGCCCCAGCCTCCTGACCGAGTTCAAGTCCCTGTTCCCGCCAAGGGTGGGCACATTCGCACGCACAACAGCTGGCATCTATGTACCTGAGGGAGGCCGACCACGTTTTTTCAAGCCTCGCCCACTGCCGTTCGCACTGAAAGACGGGGTCACCCAGGAGCTACAATGGTTACAGCGAGAGGGCATCCTGGTGCCCTTAAAGACGTCTGAATGGGCCGCTCCCATTGTACCAGTCCTCAAGCGAGATGGCAGTGTCAGGATCTGTGGGGATTTCAAGGTTACCTTCAACACCGTCGCTACCATCGAGAAGTCCCCGTTGCCCCAAATTGAAGATCTCTGGTCAGAGTTGTCTTGTGGACAAACGTTTACCAAGCTCGACCTCAGAGATGCTTACCAGCAGCTGATGCTCTAGGATGCCTTCCGGAAGTATGTCACAATATCGACAACTTTGGGGATCTTCCAGTGCACGCACTTACCTTTTGGCGTGGCCTCAGCCTCAGCTATATTTCAGAGGGAGATGGACAACCTCTTCAAGGGCATGAGGAAGGTGGTGGTGTAGATGGACGACATCCTGGCTGCTGGCAGTGACAATGGGGACCACCTGCAGAACCTGCACCGCGTCCTGGCACGACTGCAGGACGCCGGCCTCAAGCTCAAGTTGGTAAAATGCATTTTCTTGGCCCACAGTGTTGAGTACTTGGGACATGTCATTTCCAAGGCTGGCCTAGCCTCGGCTCCCCGCAAGGTTGATGCTGTGCTCAAAGTGCCTAAGCCCCAGAACAAGAAGGAGCTTCAGAGCCCCAGAACAAGAAGGAGCTTCAGAGCTACCTCGGCCTCATCAACTTCTGTCGGAGCATCTACAGCCGCTCCATCTTCTGCTTCGAGATGGTCAGCAATGGGTCTGGAAGAAGGAGCAGGACCGGGCCTTCCAGCGCCGCAAGGAGCTAATCACCAAGGCTCCAGTGCTAGTACACTTCGACCCTGCCAAGCCTGTAATCCTGATCGTAGATGCGTCGCCGAACGGCGTGCGAGCTGTACTGGCACACCGGGACAAGGATGGCCAGAAAAACGCCCTTTGTCGTTTGCTTCTCGTCGGCTTCACGCTGCAGAGCAACGCTAGAGCAAGCTTGACAAGGGAGGCCTGGTCCTCATGTGCGGTGTCGAACGCTGCCACCAGTATCTGTGGGGTCGAAAGTTCGACGCGGTCATGGACCACAAGCCGCTGTTGGGGCTGCTGGGGCCTGACGAGGCAGTTCCTGTGCAGGCATCACCTCGAGTTGTACGCTGGAGCTTGAGGCTGGCAGCTTACATTTACCAGCTAGTTTACCGCCCGGGAAAGCACCTGGGCCCTGCTGATGCCCTGAGCCAGCTGCCCGTGCCAGAGGTGGCTTATGCTGTTCCAGAACCTGCTGAAGTGTTCATGTTGGAGCATGCGTACCCGGAGGTGCTCTCCAGATCTGCGGTATCGCAAGCGGCCAGCCGGGACCCAGTCATGTGTCAGGTGGTCAAGTGGTGTCCCGTGGGGAAGAATTGGTTCAGCAGGCCTATAGCCACAAGGCCGCTGAGCTGAGCTTGCAGCAGGGCTGCCTACTGTGTGGTTCCAGGGTGGTGATCCCACAAAGTCTCCGGTCCAAGGTCCTGCAGTTGCTGCACGCAGGTAATCCTGGCGTTGAAAAGACCAAGATCGGGGCCCGGTCCCATATTTGGTGGCCTGGCCTGGACCAGGCCATCGCTCACATGGTGTAGAGCTGCCAAATCTGCCAGGACCATCAGCGGATCTCACGTAATGCGGAAATCACCCGCTGGCCATTCCCACAGAGACCCTGGTCCCACATACATGTGGATTTGGGGGAACCTTTCAAAAGCCATTACTTCTTGGTGGTGGTGGGCACCTTCTCCAAGTGGGTGGAGGTTCTACCTGTCACCACGCCATCAGCAGGCGCGACCATTGCAGCGCTACGACAGGTCTTCGCCACCCAGGGGTTGCCGGACGTCATCGTGTCCGACAATGGTCCCGCTTTTGCCAGTGCAGAGTACGAAGAACGAAGAAGTGCAGAGTACGAGAACGGAATCCGCCGGATGATAGTCCTGCCGTACCACCCTGCTTCGAATGGTGCAGCCGAGCGGGTGGTGTAAATCATCAAGGACAAGCTCAAGAAGAGCCATACTGGGGATTTCCGGACGCAGATTACCCGGATACTGTTTCAGTGCCGGACCACGCCTCACGATGCCACTGGCCATGGCCCCTGTGAGCTCCTGCTGGGTCGAATGGTCAAGACACCCTTAGACGCCTTGCTTCCGGACCTCCGATCCACAGTGCTCCTTAGGCAACTGAAGCAGAAGCTGGCTGCAGACCAAGGGTGCCGTCCCGGGTCTTTGCCAGAATCGGGAGCTCCAGTTTTCGTCAGGAACTTTCGTCCTGTACCACCCTGGTCCGCCGAACAGGTGGCGTCTTCTGCCTGCGCCTCATCGCTGCTCGTCCGCATGCCAGGTGGGGCCACGTGGCACAGACACGCGACCATGGTAGGCATCGCCTCGGGACCTGGCCAGCACCCTCGACTGCCACTTCCGAGTTCCAGCCGGCAGGAGGACTAGCGGCAGCACCAGTCGCTTCCAGCGGAGTGCCGCCAACTTCGGAGGCGGCAAGCGCTGCCAGTGGTGCGGCCACGATGGAAGAATACTTTAGGTGAGCGAACGACGCCGGGAGCCGCAGCGCGCCAATGCTCTGCTTTCAAAGCGTGCCACCATTGGCACTCCGAACTGAGACCCTCTAGAGTCACTGGAAAAAATTTCAGAGTACCGCAAAGGTCGGGATTTGACTGGCAACACTGAGCGGCCACCGCCATATACCTTCCAAGCCGACTGCGTCGCGGGAAGGCCGCCGTGTTGGAAGAGCTTGATATTCGGTGACACGTCGGGCTGAGTGTTTCATCATCATCATCATCGTTGTCATCATCATCATCATCATCATCATCAGCCTGGTTACGCCCACTGCAGCGCAAAGGCCTCTCCAATGCTTCTCCAACAACCCCGGTCATGTACTAATTGTGGCCATGTCGTCCCTGCAAACTTCTTAATCTCATCCGCCCACCTAACTTTCTGCCGCCCCCTGCTACGCTTCCCTTCCCTTGGAATCCAGTCCGTAAACCTTAATGACCATCGGTTGTACTTTGTGCCTACTTGTGCTTTACTTTGTGCCCGGAGATAATGGTTGCTAAGAACGAAAATAAAATGTTATTTTGCGCGAAGTAATGCAGCCGGTGGTTGTTTTGCACGCCGATCGTGTTTACTGCTGGAACTGTGCTACGATTGTGGGCAGCAGCTTACCGCTGCTATCGGGAGCTTATGCACGCGTTCTTTTTTTCCCTTCCGCGGAGCGAGCTACGAAGGAAACATTTCGTCACTTCGAGCCGGAATGAGGCAAGCTTGTGCTTTTGAGCATGAACATCGTGGACCGCCGTCGGCTTCTATCGAATGTTTCCAATCAGGACGAAACTAACACATGACAGTGTCACAGGCACGTACGTTCATTGTATAATTTCACAAGCTAAATCGGATACATTTGATTTAGTTTGCAAACGGATACCGCGCATTCTCGATTCTGCCGGGTGACTTCGTCCGCCGTATACGCACGACACAGTGCGACTGCCGTGTGCGCACTGGTGTTTGCGCCGTGATCGTAACACGATCTGTGCACAGCAGGCATAAAAGCCAACTTCGATGACCATTTTGCGCACTAAATCTTGGGGAGGGACAATATGAGCCATTTGCGTGATTGCAGCAACGTATATGTACTTCTGTAGACTGATAATGAGCAAGAGTTTGCTACATTGTGATTTATGAGCGCGGCTGTCTAGTGCGTTCGTGAGCGGCTACTCTTCTCATCTTATTTATGACTGTTTTCTTAGACTGTCAAGATTTGCTGCCTGTGTAAAAAAAAAGGCAGGAACGCCCGCTGGTGACGCAGCACTTTTTTTTCTAAGTTACATAGGTGATGTATCAAATTGTTGTGCTTTTAGAGCGGTTTATGTAACACTCATAGTGACAGAATGAAACTAAAGCTGCTGGGTGTTCTGTTGTTTTGTATTTCTTATTATGCATCAAGCACAACATTATTTGGGTATGCACCGTAGCATTTCAACATAAAACATAATATGTATGCTGACGTCAGTTCATTGCATGTGCTCGGCTTACAAGCTCAAAATTTGAAGCATGTGTTGTTAATATCACCTGGCCATTGATTTCAAGCCCGAAATGCGTATGTATAAATGAGCAAAGGATAAGTGGAAGAAAGGAAGTATCATGGACCTCGTATTGACCATGTTTTTATTGACTGCGATCGTCACGATCTGCGAAAAACAAGTGCCATATGGGTCCAGTGAGTCGAGGCAAGAGCGCGCTCACGTGCACGGAGAAATCATGCGAGTACCTGGTGCACGTGAGAACGCGGAATTCTCGCGGGACAAGTGTGCCTTCGCGTGCCACGAGCACGGAATAACCGCGTGTGTTGAGCAACAAACGCGCACCCGTGTGCCCGCGTCAAACGTGCAAGACGCGAACGATCCCTGCAATGAACTCCTATTTTCGTAGCATCGCTAACACCGCGTGCACTTCGCTTAAATATCTTCTAAAACAGTGCCGAAAAGCACAAGCGAGGTGTACTTATACCTCGCACAAGCGGGTGTTTTTTGTAGGCTTGAAGTTCTCCCGGCCGATTCTGTGTAACTACGCAGAACGACGCCCTCGGTCATTTTTCCCGGTCGGAATGGTCGGAATCTAGAAAAAAGTCTTTCCATACTCAGTTCGGTTGCTGCATCCGAAGGCGCAGCAACCAGGCATGATTTCCTTGCAGTCAAACGCGAGCGCGACAATCGGAACACCAAAAAACGTTGGAACCTGCGCTGCCTGCGCTCTAACTCAGCCGGCCTGCCCAGCGCTTGGAAGGTACATGGCACTCCAAAGTAACGTGGTACGGTTGGGCCAATGAACGCGTCGGCGGCGCGGGGAAAACGAATGCGGTACTCTGAAATTTTTTCCCTCGGTGTTCCGTTGGCGCTTGAAAGCAGACGGAGGACGCGCAATTTGCCGCGCTGGCCCCTGTACCGATTTAAGCTGTAACTGCAGCCGCCCGCGCAAAGTCCATTAAATATGTGTTCACTGACGGCTCTTATATGCCCACTTTAAAGAACGCCGGGCTAGGTGAAATAACCATGTATCGTCGCTGTTTCAGCCTGTGTTAAAAAGCAGCACGTAGAAGTCCCGATCAAAATTTTACGGGACGCATATTTTCAGAACAATGTTTATTGTAGCTCTACAGTTTAACCGCTTTAGTTGCGTGGTATGGCTACAAGCAGATAGCGCATGCCAAACACCTCATACCTTGACACATTCCAGGCGACTGCAGACTATACAGCATATAAATTCTTTCCGAGCACTCGATCGCATTCCTAAAATTTTCGAGCGTGATACTACATAGTTACAGTGGGCGCTTTGATTCCACTTACATTGTATGTGCAATACTATTACCGTGAATTACCGAAAAGGCTTCATATGTTTCGTGTACGTCTCTAAAGAACAGTCAAAACCATGTGCGGCATGAGGTGAAGGCGATTTACCGACGTGGCGGCGCCAGTTTCAACGGAGTGATTCCGCGGTCCTTTATCTGTTCTGTACACCTAATGGAACCTACTTACGAGCATGTTTTCAAGCAGTGTAATCACCCCATGTAGCACAGGTAGAGAAATTGATAGACTAGCTGCTTTATGTAACCATCAAGAAGGTATGTACAGTCCCGGACAGAACATCATGATGAGACTATTTCTCAGGTTTGCAAATAAGTAAGAGGGGCACAAAGCACTTTCCCATCGCACAGCCGCATAAAGCTGATCAAATTACTAACACACAAAGCAAATACGACTGTCTCGTAGCGATCAAGGTGTCAGCAGAACAGAGCAGGCGCTGGCAGGCGTGCGGGCACTGGCGGGAAACAAAGTGGATGGATGGATGGATGGAACGTAGGAGCGTCCCCTTTGAAACGCGGTGATGGTAGTTGCCACCATGCTCAGCTTTTTATTTTGCCTTTTATTTTTGTTTACCTGTGCTGTGTGTTATTAAAATTCGCGATCTTCTTTAAATACGCCTTCCTACCCTTTTAACCTTATGTCACCTCTCTGCTTTTGAGCCACCAATCCTCCAATCGCCTTTTGCTAATTTCCGCCGCATATTTATTTACATGACTGTTGTTATCTCTGAACGCTCTGAACCCTAGACCCTCAGGGAGCGTTACTGTGGCCGCATCGACATCGGGATTGATACCATCACATTTTTGTATGAGGTGTTCCATTGTTTCTACATATTTACCACACACAGTACATATGTCTTCTTCGTTACATTTTGTTATAGCTCCGCGTTCTGAGACACCCTGACCTAGCTTCAACGAATAGCTAGGGCACTGCCTCTTGAATTATCACAAAACGCTTCCTTGCTAATCTGCTATTTCCAGTATAGATATAGTTCCACACTATGCTTCTTTTCCATTGAATTTATCCAATTTTTACCTTCCGCGTTTTTAACCTGTCGTTTAATGCTCTGTCTTTCTCCGTCCTCATGTCGGGCATACTTACTGGTTAGCTTCCTAGTTCTTTTCCGCCATTGTGAGTGAACGCTCTTTCTCTATAGGTATCTAATACCTTAGCTGCCCACCTTTTATCGTCCAATTTCCTCAGGCGTTTTTCATATACGATTTTACTCTGAGCTTCCCGTGCGTCGAACGATGCCCAGCCCATATCCCCATGTACTGCTTCGTTTGTGGTTTTCCCGTGGGCATCTAGTGCTAATCTTCCCACAGCTCTCTGATTTACTTCTAGTCTAGACTAAACCTCTGCCCTTAAACACAGGACCCCATCCCCGAAAGTAAGCCACGGCACCATTACTCCCTTCCAAATACCTCTCAGTACCTCATACCTGTGGTACCCCCACAATGCCCTACGTTTCATTATCCCGGCATCTCTTCGCCCTTTTGCTATGAGAGACTGTTCGTGCTTTTCCATGTACATCTGTCCTTTGTTTATCCATACCCCGGGATATTTGTATTCGGCCACTCGGGGTATTTCATGGCCTTGTATTGTAATCTCCTGATCAGTTGTATCGTTGAAAAACATCCCACCGGACTTAGCTGCACTAAAACTGAAACCTAAACTGTGTCCTTCGTCTCCACAGTAATTAACCAGAGTTTGCAAATCTTCCTGGTTATCTGCTAACAGTACAATATTGTTCGCACATATTAAACCCGGTAGTCGTTTCTCAGCGACCTTTCCGCCTAATCTGTACAACAGATTATACCCTAGATTGCTTCGTTGTAACCTTCTTTCCATACTTATCATATAAAGCATGAACAGCACCGGTGATAGAGGACAACCTTGCCTTAATCCTTTGTGTACCTCGACAGTTGTCGTACTCTTAATTCCTTCCCATGTTATTTCAACTTTATTTTCTCGATATATTTCCTGTAGAAAATCAATTACCTCATGACCCATACCTTCATCTTTTAATATGTTCCACAGGAGTTCCCTGTTCACGTTGTCGTATGCACCGCTTATGTCCAGGAAGGCTGAATACACAGGTCTATTTTCCGCCTTAGCTATTTCTATGCACTGGGTAAGCACGGAGGAAAGAGAAAAGAAGAAGGCAGGGAGGTTAACCAGAATAACGTCCGGTTTGCTACCCTACACCGGGGGAATGGGAAAGGGGAAAGCAAAGATCACAGGGAGAGAGAGGAGGGAAGGAAAGAATGAAATTGTGGCAAGTTCGCTGACGCGTGCGGTTTTACAGAAATTGCCTTAATAGTCACAGGTGGTCGCACAAACCCGTCGTCCTTAAGAAACACAAAAGTGCCTTCACCGCTTTATGGGCCGACGGGCGATGGGGGCGGTGTTCCAGCAGCACCTGCACAGAAAGCGGCCGATTGTCCAGTTTTTGGAAAGCTTTGGCAAGTTCTTGTCTCTCTAGGGCATATCTTGGACAGTGGCACAGCAGGTGGTCGATGTTTTCTTCGGTGCCACAGACCTCGCATGCTGCACTGTCAGTCACCCCAATTAATGTAGAGTATGCCTTTGTGAAGGCCACTCCTAACCAAAGGCGACAGAGAAGCGTAGCTTCACGTCGAGGAAGTCCGGGTGGAGGTCGGAGCTGCAGGGAGGGGTTTAGTCGATGTAGTCGTATAAGTCGTAAGTTTTGCGAGTTCCACTCGGTCACTGTGAGGCTACGTGCCAGGTGTCGAAGATGCCTTGCAGCGTCAGTCCTCGAAAGCGGAATCGGAATGCTGTGCTCTTCTTGATGAGCTGTGCGAGCAGCGTTATCGGCGGACTCATTGCCACTGATTCCACAGTGGCCAGGTACCCACTGAAAAACGACTTCGTGGCCTTTTTGTTGGACATCATGGTGAAGTTTCACGACTTCGTATGTCAATTGGTCATGACATCCGTGTCGAAGAACTGACTGCGTGCACTGTAATGCCGGTTTTGAATCACAGAACACAGCCCATTTTCTGGGTCTTTCCGAATCAATGAATTCCAGTGCTCGACGCAGGGCCGTTAGTTCTGCCGCCGTTGAGGTCGTGACATGCGATGTCCTGAACCGCAGTGTCATTCCTCGCGTTGGTATAACCACGGCACCACCAGAACTGCACGACGTAGTCGATCCGTCGGTATAGATGTGCACGTGGTTGCTGTACTTTTCATGCAGAAGAAGTAAGCTCAGCTGTTTTAGAGCAGGGGCCGGTAGATCTGTCTTCTTCTGTAGTCCTGGAATCGTTATCTCAACTTGTGGACGGCTCAAACACCACGGAGGAAACGCTGGCTTGGCCGCAGGTGCGTACCCTGAGGTAAACGACGCACGATGTGCACTGACAATACCGCTAAATGTCGAGCAGGGCCTTGCAGCAGTGAGGCTCGCCAAGTGGTGGGAAGGGGTCCTAGCATAATGCCTGAGATGCATACCTATTGTCTCAACGGCAATGTGCGTCGTGATCGAGTAATCCTGCGCTAGGGCAATGGTTTCAGCCGTTGATGCACTGCGTGGTAAGCCAAGACATATCTTAAGGGCTTGGGCTTGAATACTCTGAATCGTACGCAGGTTAGTCTTGCAGGTGTTGGATATTGCAGGCAGGCTGTATCGCAGGAATCCAACGAACAACGCTATGTACAACTGTAACATAGCGTGTATAGATGCTCCCCAACTTTTTCCGGCAAGGAACCTGAACAGGTGACAGATAGCAGTCAGCCACTTTTTCACCTAATTGACGTGCGGAGTCCAAGACAGGTCTCTGTCAATTACGACACCCAAGAACCTGTGGCTTCTGCTGTATGGTATAAGTTGTCCGTTAATAGATACGCCGTAACCAGACATTGGCTTCCTCGTGAATGCCACCATTGCGCACTTTCCGCATGAAATTTCAAGTCCTTGTTGACGAAGGTAGCAAGATGTCATTGTGGCTGCCTTCTGAAGCCGAGCACGAAGCTGAAGTCGTGTCACACCTGATGCCCAAATGCAGATGTCGTCCGCATAGATGGAAAGTCGTACGGTGCTTGGCAGGTTGTAAACTAATCCACTGAGGGTGAGATTGAAAAGAGTCGGGCTAAGCACTCCTCCTTGAGGGACTCCTCGGCTACCGTAATGCTCGGACGTCGGGCCATTTTCTGTGTGCATGTAGAATGGTCTCCTCTGTAAGTAGTTGCACACCCACATATACATCTTACCACCAAGTCCGACGGCTTCTAACGTGCTAAGGATGGCTTCATGGGTGACATTATCATAAGCTCCTTTAACGTCTAGAAACAGAGCAGCAGATAGTCGCTTACAGGCCTTTTGGTGTTGCACAAATGTTATCAAGTCAACAACGCTGTCTGTTGACGAACGGCCCCGTCTGAATCCGGCCATAGCTTGTGGATAGATTTCATAGTACTCTAAGTACCATTCCAGACGTGTTAAAACCATTCTTTCCATTGTTTTTCCGACACAGCTGGCAAGTGCGATCGGACGGTATGAGGAAATGTCCAAAGGCGACTTGCCAGCTTTGAGAAGTGGAATGAGGCGAGTTGACTTCCACTCTTGCGGAATCGTACCCGTCTGCCAGGAGTCGTTGTATAGGAGCAAGAGTGCCTTCCGAGCTTGGTCTCCTCGGTTACACAGGGCACGGTATGTAATGCCGTCAGGTCCTGGCGCTGAAGAACGCCTGGACAGAGCCAGCGCAGCTTCTAGTTCTTCCATAGAAAAAGGGCATTCCATGCGGGGATCGCGTGAGAACAGTGGGTCGTCGAGCGTTCCCGTACCCGTTCCATCGGAATTTGCCTCGCCAGCAATCTTTCTGCAGAAAGATTCAGCGACGTCAATATCTCTACATTGTAGATAAAGTGCCAAAGATTTAAACGGGTGGCGCTGACCAGAGGTTGTGCGAAGGCCACGAACAGTCCTCCATATAAGCGACAAAGGTTTTCGCGGATCCAGGGACTCGCAAAAGGATGCCCATTGTCGCGAAGCCAGCTTGTTCATGTGACGCTGTATTTTCTTTTGTGTTCGTCTAGCCAATCTCAAATCATGATTTGCCTTCGTGCGTCTATATCTTCGCTCCGCACGACGGCGAATGGCTCGAAGTTTTGCTAGTTCAATGTCGAAATCGGTGCGGGAAGAACTCCTCGAAAGCAGATGCGTGGTTGTTTCTATGGCATCCTTTATCGCGCCCTGTAGGTTATAAGAGGTGCCGTCACGACAACAGTCTTCCATTATTATTTTGTATTTTGGCCCATCGGTGCACTGGACGGTTCTGGAAGACTTGGAACTAGTCAAACCTTCGATCTTCAAATAGGTTGGGATGTGGTCACTACCCCGGGTTTCTAAATCGGAAAACCAGTGCACTCTTCTCGACAGCGACCGTGACACGAAGGTTAGGTCCAAGCAGCTGCTATACGCTGATCCACGCAGATAAGTGGGGCTACCATCATTTGACAAGCAAAATTCCCGTTCAGAAGCAAAGGGCACCAACGTTCTGCCTCTAGAGTTAACTTTGGAGCTTCCCCATAGGTAATAGTGGGCGTTAAAGTCACCAGTGAGCACCCACTGCTCTGGAGTCGATGTCAAAATTCCCCGTAGGCGCTCACAATCTAGACGGCTTGCTGGAGATATATAGGCTCCAAGAATTGTAAATGTGAGCTTTTTCTTCTTCACTGTTAAGCAAACGTATTGATTTGCTTCGTCAGGAGGCACTGGGTGATGTACATAAGTCAAGTCACGGCGTATAAACACAACAACCTTGCTGCACTCTCCGTAGGTAGAGGACATAAAGCACTCATACCCGGACAGTCTGATGGGAGCTGACAGGTTGGGCTCGCAAATCACGATAATGGGGAACTGGTGCGTAAAGACAAACTGTCTAAAGTCGGACATGCGTGACTTAAGCCCTCTGGCGTTCCACTGCAAGACAGATGCATGCTTGACTTCCTCTTGAAACGACGGCATCTCTCGGGCCATGGTTTTACCCTAGAGCCGCAAGCACCGGACTCAAGGTGTCCAGCACCTGCAGTGCGCTCTGTGCCGACGGGGTTTTCATGCTGCTCAATAGAATGCGCATGGCGTCCATAAGTGACTTCAGCATCACTATGACTTGGCGATCCTCAGTCGTCGTCCCATCCGCGGTTCGTGAGGTCATTGTGGGCGGCGCACTTTGGTGTGACTACGAGGCAGGTTGTGCTCTTGGAAGTGTAGGCCACTCTTCAGGAGGTGAGCGTGTTGCCGCAGTCTTCGTTTTCGCAGTATCTGTTTTTGTGGAAGTCGGCGTTGATACGGTAGCCGCTTTGCCGGAAGATGGCGTATATCTTTCAGTAGACGTAACTCTTCGTGCTGCTCTTCGGGGCCGATGTCGTCGTCGCCTGAGAGTAGCGGCAGCCTCTTTGTGTGTTGAATGGTCCCGTACCATACGTTTGAGTACTGCTCGCTCGTTCCTCACCCGCGGGCAATCATTGGATGAGGCCTCATGAGTACCATGGCAGTTAGGGCACTTTAACACAGTTGCGCGGCAGGCATCTGCTGAATGGGATTCGGCACACCGTGGGCACACGAGGTTATTTCTACAGACACCTTTTACGTGTCCCATCTTGCAGCATTTGTAGCATTGCAGGGGCTTCGGTATGTATGGGCGGACTGGATGGCGGACGTGGCCAACTTTGACATGTGAGGGAAGGCTGTCTCCATCAAACCACAGCTTCAGGCAACGGGTGTTGCCAAGTCTTGTGATGTGCGTGATAAGAGTGCCTTCTGTAGTTGGCTTTATTAATATTGGTAAGTCGTCGGTTGGTATAGAAATATCAACATCATAAATGACGCCGATAGTCCCATTGCAACCAGTAGGTATCATGGATCGCACCTGTACTTTGTCGATCTCCGTTACGTGCCGCAGGTTTTGCAGTGCACTACGGTGTAGAACATCTACTGCAAGGACATTCTTCCGTGCGTTTATTCTCACGTCCTTTATCTCATTTGGCGCGACTCCCTCAAGAAACGCAGAAAGGACTTGCCTGTTTAGGAGTCGCAGATTTGACACTGGGTCCACAGGCATGAAGAGCATAGTGTGCGGCCAGCGCTGTGATGTTGTCTTCACGGTAGAGACACTTGGCGACGATGACCTCCGCAGTAGTCTTCTTTTTGTGGTTCGGCTCATGACACGCGTGAAATCGTCGTCCGACGAGTCGACTCTGTCCGAGTACAGCTCGGTTGCCTCGCTGTCCGTGTCACTTGACGCATTTCCACGCACAGGCTATCATCTAAGCGCCTGCCACTTCTGAACCCGTTCTAAAGTTATCCGAGTATTCTATTACTTTCTACCCATGAGTGCATTTTTAATTTCACCGCCAGCATCGCCAGCCTATATATAACTGATGTTATCGCAATTGGTCGGAAGGATTTTATGTTCTTCTTATCACCTTTCCCTTTATAAATCAAATTCATTTTACTCTATCTCTAGCTGTGCGGAATTTGCTTATTTGTTGTGACTGCCTCCAATGCTTTTATCAGCGTTTCCTTGCTTCTTGGGCCAAGTTCATTAACTTGATTGGAATTTTGTGTATCCCACAGGCAGGCATGCGGGCACCAGCGGGAAGCAAAGCGGGCACTAGTCTCGCGCGCCCTCTCTCGTCGCGCCGAGTTACCAGAACGCCGCCTGCGCGTTTCCACAGAGCGCTGACAGCGCTCCGTTCTCTCACCTAGCCTATCTTCCACGATCTTCCACCGTGGGTGCGGCGCCCGTTGGGGCGGTGTCGGTGTCGATCGGACCGTTACTCGCCTGGGTAGCAGGCACCATCGACCCGGCCAGGACGGTGGCAGAGCCTTATGCTCTCAACTTGGAAGTTTGTTTATTTTAGTTAACAAACTGGGGGTAAGGGGGTGTAACAATCATGTGACGCCCCCTCGGGCATAATCTTCGATGGTCCGACAGGCTCGGTGGCCTGCCAGGCTCGGTAGGCAACATTGGTCACCACACCGCAATAAACAGTGACGAGAACAGCTTCTTCGGCGGTCAGTCATCTTTCATCACCACCACTCTGCGGAGCGTCCGTTTAACGGAAGGTGCCTCGAGCCCTCCCTTGTTCACGAACCCGAGTGGATCGTGACAAAACAGTGGCTGTTGACGCGCGAACGGAACGCTTCTGGCGAGCTCATTTGATGCCGCATCGCACTCCTATTGGAAAGCAGCACATCTCCTGTGCAGATGTCATCACCAAAAGTCTGAGTATTTTGTACATGAGAGGGCGCTTACTTGCTTCTAAGTAGTTAACTCATTCACCGGGCTACGGGTGTACGCATACACTGCTGTTGTGCCGCTGTTTCGACTGCCTGTAGGGCCCCAGGCCTCGTCAAGCTGCTCAATGAACAACTTTTTGTCAGGGGTCTATTTTTCATTGAGTAAAATAAAACTGATTCTGATTCTGAAGTCAGCAGGCCGCCTGCTGCAGTACGCTGTAGGGGCCAAGGTAGTTCGATAGCAACTTAGTGGATTGGCCAGGAGTAGTGAGTGGGATCCGGAGCCAAACAAGTGTTCCGGCGAAATAGCGGGCACTAGGAGTGGATGCGTCATGGCGAGATTTCCGGCATCACTGATCTTGGGTGGTGAACGAGGCAGCGAGTTGGCGACATTCTTCAGCATAAGCAGCAGCTTCTGAAACAGGTGTCACTTCAGAAGCGTCGGGACGGTAGTAGAGAATGGTGTTCATGAAGCAGGAATGTTCTGATTTATAGAGAAGAAAGAAGGGAGAGGAACCGGTGGTAGTTTGCAGGGCAGAGTTATAAGCGTAAGTGACAAAAGGAAGGGCCCGGCTCCAATTGGAGTGATAGCCGGACACATACGTCGCAAGCATGTCACCGAGCGTACGATTGAAACGTTCCGTCATGCCGTTAATTTGTGGATGGTAGGCAGAAGCGATGCGGTGAACGATATTACGCTCTTTGAGCAGTGCCTCGATGGCATTGGAGATAAAGGCCACGGCCATGGTTACTAAGTAATTCATGTGGTGCAC
Organism: Dermacentor variabilis; assembly: GCF_050947875.1. Classification (NCBI taxonomy): domain Eukaryota; kingdom Metazoa; phylum Arthropoda; class Arachnida; order Ixodida; family Ixodidae; genus Dermacentor; species Dermacentor variabilis. The sequence continues at coordinate 37,700,536 of NC_134573.1, forward strand.
TGTGTCGGAGAATCAGGTGGCGAAGAATAAAACAAGTGACGCCTTTCGGCGGTGGAAGCCGCCAATGCAGATGTTTCGGCGTACGTATGAGGTGGCCTACGGCTACAATGATCCACCGGTTACCATCAGGGGTGCCTGGAAGGGGGCCGTAAATGTCAATGCCAATGGAGTCAAACAGCTTGGCAGGACAAGGTAAAGGTTGCAGGGGACGTGCGGAACTCTGAGGAGGCGTCTTGCGGCTTTCACACGTAGCGCATGAACGGACGTACTGGCGAACGAATCTGTACTGTACATGCCTAGCCAGTAGTATCGGAGACGAAGGCGAGAGTACGTTTTCGAGACGCCAGCGTGGCCGCATGAAAAGCTGCGCAGATGTGTGAGCGCAGATGACGGCGAATAACGAGGAGCCATCTTTGGCCGTCGGCGAGGTGATTCCGTCGATCCAACAGATCTTCGCGGATGGCAAAGTCTTCTGCTTGACCACGAACGGTGCATGAGAGAGACCCACCTGAGCGGTGAGACAGGAAGACCAGCAGTGAAGAGATCCAGGTAGCTTTACGCTGTTCGGCCGGCGTGCCGTTGAAGGTAAGAGGTGACGAATCGCAGGTGGAAGTTACTGAGGAAACAGGGTCAGAAGGCAACGAATAACGGGATAGGGCGTCAGCATCTGAATGTTTGCGTCCAGAGCGATAAATGACCCGTATATCATACACTTGAAGGCGTAAAGCCCAACGAACGAGCGGGCCAGTGGGGCTTTTCAAGGAAGATAACCAGCATAAGGCATGGTGGCCAGTGACAAGGCCAAATTTACAGCCATAAAGGTGAGTACGACATTTGCGCATTGCCGAAACAATCATCAAACATTCTTTTTCGGTCGCTGAATAGTTGGATTCGGCCTTCGTTATGCTACGGCTGGCACATGCGACAACGTACTCGTCAAGCCGTCTTTGCATTAAGGGAGAATGGCGCCAAGTCCGACACCGCTGGCATCCGTGTGAATCTCAGTGTGCGCATTGGGATCAAAGTGGTGTTGTACTGGAGGGGATGTGTGGAGGCGGCGAATCATCGTAAATGAGTCTTCAAACTCCGAATTTCAAGCCGAGAGGTCAGACGCGCCAGTAAGAAGCTGTGTCAAGCGGAAAATGATAGAGGCGAAATTACGGATGAATCGCCGCAAATAGCAAGACAAACCGATGAGGCTCCGCAGTCCCTTCAGGGTCGCCGGCTCGGGGTACCTAGGAACGGCGCGAAGTTTTGCAGCATCTGGCAGAATTTTCTCCTTCGCGACGACGTGGCCCAGCGTGATAAACTTGTGGGCACCAAAATGAAATTTTTTTTAAATTTAGTTGCAACCCAGCTTTCGCGAGACACACAAGAACTTGCTCAAGGCAGTCGAGATTTGATTCGAAATCTGTAGCAAAAAACCACAATGGCTTCCAAGCAGCAAAGACGTGTGCCGTTTAGGACCCCTGAGAATAGCGCCCATCATGCTATAGAAAGTGTCAGTTGCGTTGCAAAGGCCGAAAGGAACTCATATAATCCATCAAGAGTGACAAAAGCTGTTTTTGGATGGTCGGCTACAGCCATCGGTACTTGCCAGTACCCTGGAGCACAGATCCAGCGAAGAGCAGAAATCAGCTCCTCGCAGGCAATCCATATATATATATATATATATATATATATATATATATACACACACTACTTGCACAAAAAAAGAAATGCAAAATCGACTAATTTGCAAGAATTCACTCATTAAATTTTAACTAATTATCTTATGACCTATATTGCAATTTCCAAATTTTAGCAGTGGACTTCGCAAGGCGGATCCACTTGGAACGAATTCTCAGGACGACACCAGTTTCGAGATATGAAATTCGCGAACTTCGCGGAGAAATGCATTGGCGTTCCAGTTACTTGTGTGCTTCAGTGCATCAAAGGACGCTTTGTTAACAAATCTCAACATTAAGTGCCATACTGCACTTCATGTTCACGACAGGGCAGAGAATGCATGCCCAGAGCGGGCCCAGGCGGCACGTATACTGTGAGTTCGCCTCCATTGCGGATTACCCATTTGCCGCTGCAACAAAAAGGCTAAAAAATGCGTCAGTGAAAGTTATCTTTGTCATTAACAGATCTCGTTTTCAATCCTACAATACGAACCATTGCAGTCTTGGGTTGCCAACATTTTAGGAAGCGTGTCACTGAAGTGGGAAAGAAAAAAACACTAAAATTATCGCTATAACTGAAGTGCATTTTAAGAATGTAGGTTTTTTGAAACGCTGCAATATAAGCTAGCGTGAAGTAAATAATTTACCTAGGCGTGCCATGTTGATCTAATCTTCGTGCAGCTGAAGGAAAACTGTGAATTTACCAACAGAGTACAGACGGTTTCAGCTTTGGTCATGTATTTACTATAGGATAGGCGAATATCGAAGTTTCGAAAATGAATAGTTGGTGTGTAGTATTTCATTCGTATTCGAAAATGAACTATTCGGTATTTTCGAATATCAAAACTAACCAATTATTTTCCAACAACCCACTGTTAAAATCGGGTTACTGTTCTTCACCTGCTGAACGAAGTATCGCAAATTATAACTATCGGAAGTAAAACAGCGACAAAGTTTTCGAAGCAATGCAGAAACAAAATCGGCAATGCAAGCTTTGTTTTCGGTTCTGCGATGGAAGTGTGGCACTGGTTAACACTCCTTGGGTTACATCTTGTATACACGTAAGAAAATACCTAAGAATGGATGGACGTGGGAACTTCCGTCGCCGTAGCACAATTTGTAGTGCAACGCGCGCGTAATGCAGAGGTTGTGGGTTTGGCTCTCAGCGTAAGCAAGTTTTTTTCCTCCATTTCCCATTAGATTCTCATTTTCGCACTTCAGTTAGAAACTAGACATAAATCATCCTATGCTGTTGGTTTCATATGGTTCTGACTAGCAAATACGTGCGAGCGTTCATACAAAAACGGCACCCTTACAAAACCGAGCCCCTCGGTTCCCCTCCTTCTCGTCCAATACATGACAACGGGCTATGTTGTGTTTGTGGCCTGCCAATTAGTCTTTCTTGCAGCCTAGTCATGTAGGAGTTGGATCTCTTACTTTACAACCAGTTATGTTTTTTTTTTTGTAAAAGACTCTGCATTCTGTCTAGGGCATACAAATACCTCCTTAGCGCTTTATTTTCTTTTTCCATAACTTCTGATATTTTTCCAACAACCATTTATTACGCGTTTCTGAAAAGTTCTTGAGTGTCAAATGCCTGTCATTCTTGGAAACCGTGTTTGCCACCACGCTTAAAGGTGTCAAGCGGCTATTCGTGTAGTTCTATTCGTGACTGTTGTGATCTTGTGTTTAAAGCGTTCTTAATTGTGCGTGATATCAGACTGTCTATTCAGTGCGAGTATGTTACTAATTATACTGAAACAAATATTCCTGCTGTAAACATATGCGTCTGCACTTGTCTATTCCATTTTTGATACTTACTATTCGTATTCAATTCGTATTTGAAAAAGTCGATATTCAATCGCTTACCTCTAATATTTACATACTATATTATGGCAGCTTAAATTTTTCATTATCCTCAGATTGGAAGGTTACAAATAGAGCACGATTCAAAAGAACGCAAGCAACGTAGTCCTAGCATGAAAATGCATTGACTCACCATATTGTGCCTAGATTTTTTGTGATTCTCGACATTCGTGGTAGCAGAACTAGATTATGTGGAAAACGCTTGGCCTCATGTTGTTAGCATGGCAATGGCAATTATCCGAGTTTTGTACAGATTAATGGATGGATGGATATGATGGATACAACTTTATTTTACGTCCGGCAAGGTTTAACGTGACCCGGGCTCAGGTATCCCACGGGCAACGTCAAAGCCTTGTCTCAACGCCGCCTCACGGGCTTGCTGGACTGCCCGTCTGGATTCCGAGGTCTGAGCTGCACAGAGCGGCGGCCCACCTCGACGACAGGGTCCCCGGAGCAACTGCCATCCTTCCTATAACTACATTGCACTCCATGCATGTAGTTATAGCATGTGTTTGAGTGTTGCTGGTGCTTCATGGCACAATTTGCACGTGTTGTCCTCATGCTTACTTGGAAAAATACGTTTCAGACGGAATGGATTAGGGAAAGTATTCGCCTGGAACTGTCTCCAGGCGAAGGCCTGCTTCCTGTTCAATTTGTGACTCGGCGGTGGGTATATACTTCTGGCGTTTAGATATGCACTGGTTATGTCATTGTATCTGGTGAGCCTGTCCCGTTCTGCGCGAGGAGTGTCCGCTATCGTTCGCTACAGGTTAAATACCATATTTTTGCCCTTGATCTCCCTGAAAGCCGCCGTGAAGTACTAAGTGGTCCAAAAGGCGGGATAAACAGAAGCGGTTTGTTCAGTCGCGCGTGAACGAACTAAGTCGTTCCGATATTCACACTTTTTTATGCAGGCCATATGGCTTATTCATCTGCTGTGTTCTAAATCTGAATAGAAAATTTATTCCACTTGGTCTTGGTAAATTAGTTCTCTGACACGCTAGCCAAACGTCTACCAAGCGGATAGATTGAGTGACACCACTGGAACCGCAGCGTTTAAACGCATTCAAATAGGTTTTATAAATAATAAGCAAACTTGAATTTGGTGACCACAATGTCAATGCTATGATGACCGCTGTGCTGTGAAGCACAATCACAGTGTGAAGGCTACCAATGTGAAGGAAACCGTTAGTTCATCATGGTCACACAGCCTATGCATTGTACAGCGAGTTTCGGCCCCTTACATGTGAGTTTCGCATATCAAAGTGCGTTCTTCAAGGCCACTTTCCATGCAGTTTTTCTAACTTATAAGTCGTTAAACTATGCCCAGCTGTTCTTCAAAGTCACTAAAAAAGTCACTGATTGCTAAATAGCAAATTTTGCCATAAACAGACAAAAATGTCACTAAATCTAGCGTCAGAATCACTAAAATGGCAACACTGATAAAATACCGGTAAATTATATAAGCAAATTTGATTTTGTGTTTTCAACGATGGTTAGCTTAGACGGCCCCAACAAACACGAGATGACGCAACGGATGGTAGAATAAACATGTTTCGGACAGCCTAGCGATAGCTTTCTCAGCAATGCAGGCTTGCAAGGCACATCCCACAGGCGTCTCGCACCGCATAGCGCAGGGTAACCCTTGGCTGCTTGGCACGGCCGGCCGCAAGCGTCATCGGCTACAGGACGTGGAGGTGAGGCACGAAAGCAGGGCATACGTGATAAGTAAATCACACCTATGCGAGGCCAATTCTGAGAGGAAACTTTGCCTCCGCTGTTGTTTTGTTGTGTTTGTGCAGTGTGTAGCCGACAGTGCCCGCTTTCACAAGTGTGTGTGCGTATGGGGGGCGGATGACAAATGGCTTACTTTTCCTTTTTAATGCTGAGTGTGGGATAGGGGCATACACCCCTAACTGGAAGGTACACCTATGACAAGCCTGGTGTCAAGCGTGTGCAAGGAAATGTAAGCACATCTCACTCGACGACCGTGAGCACTCGCTGTCACAACGCTCACGTGGGGATGAGCGCCGCTAGCGAGAAGCGAGCGCTTCGTGCTGCCTCAGTTTTACCACGAGAACACCTTTCACGACCAAATAAGTGAAAGCAGTTTTGAAAGTTCTGGGAACCTCAATCGCACTATCGAGGTTCAATTGCACTATTGACAGCCCAAGTAGCCCGAATCAATGTCTAGACTTGAAAGACTACTGCCAACTTGCAGAGGTGGGGAAATCAGCGACTGTTACCGAGTAGACTCTGTATGATATATAAATACCAGCGATGAGTGCGCTGAAGAACCAATGTGGCAGAGACTCCACGTGCAGCCGGTGGAGAGGCCACACATCCATTACCAGGGCTTCAAGCCGCTTTCTGCAGACGCGGGTGATCTTGGTTGGGACTCTAGGTGAATATATTCCCGGTTTTCAAAGCGGGTAGCGGAAATCACCTACATTACCCCCCCCCCCCCGGTATATACGCCTACGGCTGGCGCAAGCGCGTCATCGAAGGTATCCAAGAAAACATCTGGGGAATGTGCGGCTGGTACGGAAACAGAAGTGACGGCACCAATAGGCCGTGGTGCCTTATCGGCAGGTAGGCCACATGGAGGAATGAGGTCAAAAGTGTCGAGATGTCCCATACAACAACCGTGTAATAGAGCTGAAGGACAGGGAAATTGATTGCACGCATAAATTGTAGCGGAGCCATCGGCGAGTATGACGACGGCAAACAGGAGTAGAAGGTTCCGTCGACGCGCACAATGTTCAGGTGTAAATAGGGCAGCGGTAGTCGTGGCGGAGACAGAGTCACAAGAGACGGGCACCAAGGCGGTACAGAAAGGAGAGATAATGATGTCAGCGGCCACGACCACTTAAGGAGAACGATTGGGGAGGTCGATGGTAATGTCACTGAACGGAGACAAAGCCAGTTGCGCCTGAGCGCAGTCAACAACAGCATGATGCGCAGAAAGTTCGAACTCAGAATAACGTCATCCGAAGCAGGGCATAGCATGACAAATTAAACAAAATATATAGTACATCCTAAATCATAACACGAGAGGTACATGCGGCCGAAGGCTTGAGTTGCTGGGAGCTTGCCGTGCGTAGTGAAAGATCGGGAACAGGAATCGTCTTTTTTTTTTTACTTTTCTACAGAGATCATTCCTCATGCCAGAAATAGCAGCATAACTGCGTGTCGGCCTAGTTGGAATAGATTCTTTTTTTTTAACTTTTTGTGCGCAAACAAACAGGGACAAAGAGGAGGAGCAACTCAAGGACGAGCGCGTGGGTCCGTCCTTGTGTTGCTCCTCTTCTTTGTCCCTGTTTGTTTGCGCACAAAAAGTTTTTAAAAAAGAAATAGCAGCTCCTGTATCGACAAGAGTGGTTGTCGCGAAGCTTTCGAAAAAAAATTCGATTTCGTTAAGAGGAGAAAGATGAGGCCTTGAATATTTCGACGATGACGCAGTTCTTGCCTAGGGACCTGCGGTTATCAGTTTTGCTCCTGACCAGAGCGGAACGGCGAAGCATGGGTGAAAGGTAACGGCGGCGACGGGGAGCCCGAGGTGAGCTAAAGGCGCGGCGACGTGAATACGAGTCCGAGGTATCAGGCATAGAACAGTGTGAAGGTTGTTGAGGAAGGCAGCCAAGATTCGGCGAGTCATGACGAAAATAAAGGCCACGGCGGCGACAGAAACGCGCTACATGTCCCGGAATACCGCATGCGAAACAGATGGCGCGGTTATCCGGAGTACGCCAGGGGTTAATGGACGGTTCAGAAGGCGACAACGGCACGTGAACCGGGCGTACCGGACGTGGCGACGAGTAGGAACTGGCGGCTGCTCTGGAGGTAGTAGGCATCGGTCGCGCGAGAGGTTGGTTGAGAGCTGCAGCGTAAGCCAGAGGTGCAATTACAGGCGGTGGTTAAGAGGGAGGTGAGAGCGCCTAAGCAACTTGCGCCTGGATCCCACGATGGAGCCGCAGGTGTAGTGTGGAAGCAGGCTCGTTAACACACGCTACAAGAGATAGCTGACGAGCCACTTCTCGAATGTATTGCTGAATCTGCGGCAGCAGGCCGGAGTGATAAGCACCGACGCATCTGGCCTCCAAGGCCGAGAGGTCCGCGGATTACAAACTGGTGCGACGGGTGGAAAGGCGCTGTTTGCGCAGCTCGTTGAAGCTTTGACAAAGGTCAGTTGAGCAACCTTCGCAGATTTATTGGCGAAAAGCATACGGAAGGCATCGTCATCTATGTTCTTAATTTCTGCTTCAGTAAGGGACACGTTCACGCGATTAATGAGGTCGATGACGTCCTCAATGTAGCTCGTGAAGGTATCACCGTTTTGTTGAGCTCGACGACATAAACGATGTTCAGTGCAGAGCCTACGCACAGCGGGACGAACGAAGAAGGAAGTGAGCGTCTTGTGAAAGCTGACCAGGTTGTAAAATCAGCTTCGTGGTTTCTGAACCACAGATTGGCCACATCGGTCAGATAAACGATGGCGTTGGCTAGCTTGGTGCCGTCATCCCGCTTGCCATGCGCGCTAACGCGTTCATGCTCTCCAAGCCAGTCCTCCGCATCGGTCTCCTCGGTGCCACTGAAGGTCACAGGGTCACGCTGACGTACCGAACCGGAACACACGACAGCCGTGGGGGAAGGAGCGGCTTGCCAGAGGCCGGCGTCGCCGGTCATTGTGGAGGCAGAAGACCAGTGAGTGAGTGAATAAACTTTTATTTGGTCCAGCAAAGCGCGATAAAACGCGCACCCGGCTAATCCCACGACGGGACTGACAGATCTAGTCTGCCGGCCCGATCGCGGGCGCGCTGGACGGCCAGGATTTGATCCTCAAAGACAGGACTTCGCAGGAGCGCGTCCCACTCTTCCTTGGTGAACTTCGGGCCCAGCGACCCGCACTCCCAGAGCATATGAGGCAACGTAGCTACCTCACCACAGGCCACGCAAGAACAATTGTTGCTGTTGTTGTTGTTCTGAGTGGCTGTGGCACATACCCAAAGTGGGGAATTGGCCATGAAACGGGTGGGTAAATCAGGTGTGTAAAAACAAGGAATGTTAACAATTTGAACGCTGGAGCTTAAATAGTAAACTTTTTGTGTGCAGTAAAGAAACTCGGAACAAAACTGTATAAAAATCTAATAATAGATAATAAATAAAAGAAAGCTGTGAAAGGAAGAGAGGACGATCAGTGTAACATGGTGATCGATTGGTTTCAATTAGGTAATTTTAGGTTGCTAAGCGAACATTTCTGTGACTGAACACAATAATGGAGGCTCCAAAAGATAGGACCACAGCCATGATATATTTAGGCCAGTCTTGTGGAGGATTTCGAGTAGTCGTTTTCTTATAACAGGAAAACGCCTGCAAGACAACAAGAAATGGTCTATTGTCTCCACTTCACCACATGATGAGCATAATGGTGAAGGGACCAGACCAGGCCTGTGTAGATAGAAGTTCAACGTAAGTATACGGCTGCGCAGCCTCGAGATGTACACTTCAATTTTTCGAGTTTGGTAAAAATCTCTGTGCCAAGGGTATAGGAGATGTCGGCAATCCAGACTTGGTAATTGCGGAGCCTGATACTGCCTGCATAATGACACTCCTCCGAAATCTAGCAGCAGTAACATGAGCAGCCAAAGGGCAATAAGGGAGAATCGGGCCACTTATCGATGCCTTGGCTAGAGAATCTGCAATTTCATTTATGATTAGTCCTTTATCGCCAGGCACCCAAATGAAACACACGCTTCTCAAGTACCCTGGTACCAATGAATGAAACGTCCTCATTACGTGAGAATCACGAGAGGCAGTAAGGGATGAGCACAATGATAACGAATCAGTTATTATCATGGCTGGCGTGATTGATGGTCCTAATTTGCGTAATGCCAGCACCACTGCCATGAAATCGGCTAAGAATATCGGTGTGATATTGGAAGCAAAAGAGAATATGTCCAATGAAGAATCGGGTAAAATATTGCTACACCTGACTTTTCTTCACATTGTGAAGCATTTGTCGCAATTACAATTTTTGTGTGAAGGTTCTTCAGATTATCTTGTAATATACCGTCTGGAATCCGATGTGGAAGTAACTGCATTATTAGGAAATATGTCATCGAATTGAATATCCGTGGTCAGCTAAACGGGGTGTAGTCGTCTTCTACTTATTCCTTTAAATTTTAGCACGTACCCACGAGGGATGGTGCAGTCTTGTCTCCCAAACACGGCGCATACCCACTGTGGAGGATTGACCAAGAAGCAGGCGGTTTCCAGCATGTGTAGAATTGAAACAACCATCGAGCGCGCACTACTAGTTCGTCGTGTTTCTCTTCCACACTTCACCGTACCGGCGCCGATAATCTCCAATGCAATATAAATATAAACGAGAAGAAACAGGGTTAACCGAGAGGCCTGATTTTTATTAGTCGTACCATAAGAAGCCATAAGAAGCCTCCGGACAGGCCGCCATTGGAATCTGAACCTGGCAACGTTTAACGTTAGAACGCTATCTAGCGAGGCGAGTCTAGCAGTGTTATTGGAGGAATTAGAGGGTAGTAAATGGGATATAATAGGGCTCAGTGAGGTTAGGAGGACAAAAGAAGCATATACAGTGCTAAACAGCGGGCATGTACTGTGTTACCGGGGCTTAGCGGAGAGACGATAACTAGGAGTCGGATTCCTGATTAATAAGGAAATAGCTGGTAACATACAGGAATTCTATAGCATTAACGAGAGGGTGGCAGGTCTTGTTGTGAAACTTAATAAGAGGTACAAATTGAAGGTGGTACAAGTCTATGCCCCTACATGCAGTCATGATGACCAGGAAGTCGAAAGCTTTTATGAAGACGCGGAATCGGCGATGGGTAAAGTCAAAACAAAATACACTATACTGATGGGCGACTTCAATGCCAGGGTAGGCAAGAAGCAGGCTGGAGACAAGTCAGTGGGGGAATATGGCATGAGTTCGAGGAATAGCAGAGGAGAATTATTAGTAGAGTTTGCAGAACAGAATAATATGCGGATAATGAACACCTTTTTCCGCAAGCGGGTTAGTCGAAAGTGGACGTGGAGGAGCCCGAATGGTGAGACTAGAAATGAAATCGACTTCATACTCTGCGCGAACCCTGGCATCATACAAGATGTAGACGTACTCGGCAAGGTACGCTGCAGTGACCATAGGATGGTAAGAACTCGAATTAGCCTAGACTTGAGGAGGGAACGGAAGAAACTGGTACACAAGAAGCCAATCAATGAGTTAGCGGTAAGAGGGAAACTAGAGGAATTCCGGATCAAGCTACAGAACAGGTATTCGGCTTTAACTCAGGAAGAGGACCTTAGTGTTGAAGCAATGAACGACTATCTCATGGGAACCATTAAGGAGTGCGCAATAGAAGTCGGTGGTAACTCCGTTAGACAGGAAACCAGTAAGCTATCGCAGGAGACGAAAGATCTGATCAAGAAACGCCAATGTATGAAAGCCTACAGCTAGAACCCTACAGCTAGAATAGAACTGGCAGAACTTTCTAAGTTAATCAACAAGCGTAAGACAGCGGACATCAGGAACTATAATATGGATAGAATTGAACAGGCTCTCAGGAACGGAGGAAGCCTAAAAACAGTGAAGAAGAAACTAGGAATAGGCAAGAATCAGATGTGTGCGTTAAGAGACAATATCGTTACTAATATGGATGAGATAGTTCAAGTGGCTGAGGAGTTCTATAGAGATTTATACAGTACCAGTGGCACCCACGACGATAGTGGAAGAGAGAATAGCCTAGAGGAATTCGAAATCCCACAGGTAACGCCAGAAGAAGTAAAGAAAGCCTTAGGAGCTATGCAAAGGGGGAAGGCAGCTGGGGAGGATCAGGTAACAGCAGATTTGTTGAAGGATGGTGGTCAGATTGTTCTAGAGAAACTGGCCACCCTGTATACGTAATGCCTCATAACCTCGAGCGTACCGGAATCTTGGAAGAACGCTAACATAATCCTAATCCATAAGAAAGGGGACGCCAAAGACTTGAAAAATTATAGACCGATCAGCTTACTGTCCGTTGCCTACAAAGTATTTACTAAGGTAATCGCAAATAGAATCAGGAACACCTTAGACTTCTGTCAACCAAAGGACCAGGCAGGATTCCGTAAAGGCTACTCAACAATAGACCATATTCACACTATCAATCAAGTGATAGAGAAATGTGCAGAATATAACCAACCGTTATATATAGCTTTCATTGATTACGAGAAAGCGTTTGATTCAGTCGAAACCTCAGCAGTCATGGAGGCATTACGGAATCAGGGTGTAGATGAGCCATATGTAAAGATACTGGAAGATATGTATAGCGGCTCCACAGCCACCGTAGTCCTCCACAAAGAAAGCAACAAAATCCCTATAAAGAAAGGCGTCAGACAGGGAGATACGATATCTCCAATGCTATTCACAGCATGTTTACAGGAGGTATTCAGAGGCCTGGAGTGGGAAGAATTGGGGATAAAAGTTGATGGAGAATACCTTAGCAACTTGCGATTCGCTGATGATATTGCCTTGCTTAGTAACTCAGGAGACCAATTGCAATGCATGCTCACTGACCTGGAGAGGCAAAGCAGAAGGGTGGGTCTGAAAATTAATCTGCAGAAAACTAAAGTAATGTTTAACAGGCTCGGAAGAGAACAGCAGTTTACGATAGGTAGCGAAGCACTGGAAGGGGTAAGGGACTACATCTACTTAGGGCAGGTAGTGACCACGGATCCGGATCATGAGACTGAAATAACCAGAAGAATAAGAATGGGCTGGGGTGCGTTTGGCAGGCATTCTCAAATCATGAACAGCAGGATGCCACTATCCCTTAAAAGGAAAGTGTATAACAGCTGTGTGTTACCAGTACTCACATATGGGGCAGAAACCTGGAGACTTACGAAAAGGGTTCTGCTGAAATTGAGGACGACGCAACGAGCTATGGAAAGAAGAATGATGGGTGTGACATTAAGGGATAAGAAAAGAGCAGATTGGGTGAGGCAACAAACGCGGGTAAACGACATCTTAGTTGAAATCAAGAAAAAGAAATGGGCATGGGCCGGACATGTAATGAGGAGGGAAGATAACCGATGGTCACTAAGGGTTACGGACTGGATTCCAAGGGAAGGGATGCGTAGCAGGGGGCGGCAGAAAGTTAGGTGGGCGGATGACATTAAGACGTTTGCAGGGACAACATGGCCACAATTAGTACATGACCGGGGTAGTTGGAGAAGTATGGGAGAGGCCTTTGCCCTGCAGTGGGCGTAACTAGGCTGATGATGATGATGATGATGATGATGATGATGATGATGATGATGATGATGATGATGATGATGATGATGAAGCCAACAAACACTGACAACAAGGAGAACTTAGGGGATGTTACTTGTGCTCAATAAATTAAATAAAGAAACGATAAATAATGGAAATGAAAGTGGCCGAAACAACTTGCCGCAGGTGGGGAACGATCCCACAACCTTCAAAAATTTGTTTGTACGCCAATGCTCACTGTGGGGTTTGCGATGCTGTCCGGTCAAAAGTAGCGCCCGCCGAAACCGCACCTAACACTGAAAACGTATCCCATATTTTCGCAGGGCTAAGATCTATGTCTACACCACTGACTGGAACTCCTGTCCATCTAGATCGCCTTCTTCGTCCGAATCACAGCTCCATTATTTGGCACCAAAGATAAGAGAGTGCTCCCCGCTGCCCATACGCTGAGAAACTCCGCGGGCAAATTCCACAATGAAATAATATAAGCCCACCAAGCGCAAGCCCGTTGTCCAACCGATGAGACAAGCATCTTAAGAAGGAAAAGCAAACAATATAGTTGAGCTCGCAGATAACAAAGCAAGGAGAGATACTTCGAGCCATCCGCTCTATTGCGCGCAAGAATTGCTTCATCTGCTATTTCACGGATCTCTGCGGTCGTTTGCCGTTGTTTCCACCTGGCATTGCCCAAGACGTCGAGGCGTAAGTGAAATATTTATTGTCACTTTAAGATTTCCAACGTAGTTGCCTCTCACCACGCAGAAGTCCAACACAAAGGTTTGAAGTTTCGCTCGCAAGAACGCTTTACCATATACTTGAGCTCAGCTTTTGCTTAGACAGGTCTGGTCGGTCTCGGTCTCATCTTTGTGAGTTCCACAATGAAAGTGAAACCGCAGATCATTTCTTTTCAACGCGTCGCGGGTTCCTATTGCAGAAAGACTTCCGGCCGATTGTCTTTCGAGTCGCAGGCTCATATTTTGTTAGCCGCCCTCTCTTTTCCCCCACCTCAATTCGTTTTCATTTGCACCTTCAGCATTTAGTTACAATCGTCGCTTCTAATGCCATCTACATTTGTCCGCGGTGACACGGGAAGGCTACTATGCTGAATACGGTCCATCATCATTTTTCTTTGCATGTGTGTAATTGATATTGACATTTCCCTTCCAGTTCAACTCTAATGTTTTTTTTTAATTAACTGCGCATTTATGTGAAATAACTTTCCGTTGGGGTAGTTAGTTGATAATTGTATTCATCAGTTTAAAAAAATACTCCGTTATAAATAGAGCAGGTCACAATGATTATACACATGGGGAGAAATATTGCCTGGTTGTGTTGAGAAAACTACGACAGCCATTTAGAAAGATGAGTCGCATTGTCAGTGCCACAAGAACTTGGGAAGGTGCACGCACGAATAATTAGACAAATTCATCTACTAACAACATAATTCCACCCGCCGTTGTTGCTCAGTGGCTATTGTGTTAGGCTGCTGAGCACGAGGCCGCGGCATCGGATCCCAGCCACGGCGGCCGCATTTCGATGGGGGCGAAATGGGAAAACATTCGTGTACTTATATGTAGGAGCACGTTAAAGAATCCCAGGTGGTCGAGATTTCCGGAGTCCCCGACTACGGCGTGCCTGATAATCAGAAAGTGGTTTTGGCATGTAAAACCTCATAATTTAACAACAAAATTCTCACGATAGACGAACGATCGCAGAGGTCGTTGTAGTATTTCTGTAGGAAGCTTTGTGATTTCTGGCACCCCGGACAAGGCGCTATGGATCCATGCGTTAAAGGGTCTGACAGCTGGCCAGAACGTGTTTTGAGGCGTTGATGGAAATGAAAAGACCATAATTTATAGTGATATATTCGAGCAGGCTGTTCCCGATTTAAGTACGAATTATAATTTTAAACTGGCTAGAAAAGTATCCAAAACTACTAAGTGGTGCGAATCGGCGGTGAAGCCATGGTACTTGAGACGTAGTATACGAGATTAATTACGCAAGTTGGCTGTTATTAGGTACTGCATACTTATTGCTTAAAATTGCTGTTCGTGTAATATTAGGCGCTCGCGCTTCGTTCTATGCGCATTGCGAAGTCAAATAGTCCACGCTATAGTGACCGCCGCTCGCCTCCCTCATTGCACTCACTTATTAAGCAGGAAGTGTGAAGCAATACAACATATCCTAGACGAAGATGGAAATAGGCTGGAAGGGGACGCGGCATTAAACGACGTTGGAAAAATAATAGCCGAATAATTTCAAGGCAATATGATGAGGTCGTTCTTGAAGAAGAAAAAAGGGCATGAACGAGAACCAGATGGAAGAGGAGCTGGTGCCGAAAATTTTCAACCGGAAAAAAAGCCGAAGAGAGAATCCCGAAGCGCACAGCGACAGGGTTAGATGAGGTTCCTGTTAGACTGATTAATTAAATAGGTTCAAAAAGTAAGGAAGCTCCGTTGGAAAGCAGCAGAAAAAAATTTACAAGATAGGCGAATACCAGACAGTTGGCGACAAAGCAGAATGAATTTGGTTTCAACGGTAAAGGGGAAAAAGATAGAATTAACTCATATAGACCGTTGACCATTACATACGTACAGGTTAGCAATGCAGACGAATAAATTAAAACTGGAAGCACGGGCAGAACGTAATGGCATATTGGGAGAACTTCAGAACGGCTTCAGAATCTGTAGGCGTCTGGATGATAGCTTTCTTGTCCTTGCTCAGGGTATTGAAATACCCAGAGAAGAAAGGAGACCGTTATATGTGGCTTTTTTGCACATTACCGGAGCATATGAAAACGTGGAGCGCAACATTTTGCGGAATATTCCGGAAGGGGAGGCTTAGACAACGACTTTTTACCTTGCATATACCTTGCATATACTGTTTATATAAAATGCATATATAAATTTACCTTGCATATACTGTTTGTGTTGAATGGGAAGGGATGAGGAGGGAGGATAAAGTTGATATTACGGAGAGTCTGAACCATGGGTGCCCTTTATCCCCGCTGTTGTTTATGATGTATGTGGTAACGAAGGAAAGGGCGCTAGAAGAAATCAGTATCGAGTTTAACCTCGTACAAGCTGGCAGGCATGGTCGTGGAGTAGCAGCTCCCGTGTTTCTTTTATGCAGACGACATTGTATTGCTTATTAACAGGACAAGTGGTATGCAACATCTGGCTAATATCTGTGGACAGGAACGGGAGAATTTAGCATTAAAATTTAGGGCGTTACAAAAATTATGCAGATCCCATGTAATGTGGGAATCGATGTAAGCGAAACTTTCCGTGCTGGATGCTTTGATTGATGATAATTAGCGGTGATGTTCATGGCTAAAGCTTAATTCCTTCAGCGTTCAGGCTAACACGAAAGTGGTGAGTTGATGTTAAACGTTCCCTTGCGTGCACCACTGCTGTTTGTCTGCGTAGTGCACAGAACACACAGGGAGAGTTGTTTGCTTGGGCCGTTGTTGTGCGCCACATTTTATAACCTCTGAGAGGTTCGAGCGTTGTCATTTCCTCACATGGCACATCGCATTGTGGCAGAACTATTAAACTTGAATTGGATTATGGGGCTGTACGTTCGAAAACCACACTCGGATTATGAGACAAGCCGTAGCGGCGGACTCTGGATTAATTTTGACACCGTGATGTTCTTCAACGTGTCCCAAAATATATGTGCACGTGCGTTTTTATTTCGCCCCCGTCGAAAAAATTTCGCCTTAATAAGGCTTGTGCCTTAAAAGTCGTCTCGCATATTATGCCTCACCTGATGGACAACTCATTCACGTGTTTTCTTTTTCTGTCTTCTTTTTAGAGCGCAGCTCTTTGGCGTCCGTTCCTGGGTTTCGCGTCGTCGTCGGCGTTGTCGTCGGCGTCGGCCTCGTAACCAGCTCCGCCCCCCTTTCATCCCCCCAGCGCTAGCAGCGACCGACTGATACCGCTGGATGCCGCTGACGCCGCTAGAGAGTCAAGATAACGTGACTGCATAGAACACCGTCACCGCCATGCAGAAAGAGTATCAGTCAAAGGCATCAGTCAGTCGCTGCTATCTCTTCCCTCCTCCCTTTATCGTGTTGTCCGCTTGCTGCGAGCGCTTCTGCCCCCATCGTTTGCCGCTGGGTGTACACGCCGCCCCCCTCCGCTTCCGCTTACTGCTGGTTGCTCTCGACGGCGGCGATGAGCCTCCGCTTCGGCGGCGCGAACTGCAGGGTCTTCTCGGCGGCGGCGATGAGCTTCTGCTTCAGCCTCGCTTACTGCTGGTTGCTCTCGACGGCGGCAATGAGCCTCCGCTTCGGCGGCGCGAACGGCAGGGTCTTCTCGGCGGCGGCGCTTAGCCTCTGCTTCCCCCACGGCTGTGACAACCTCGCGAGGCACTTGTATAGATCTCGTCTTTGAGAATCAAGCATTGGTGTACCAAGTCGAACATATATCAGTCTATTTCTCCGACCACAAAGCTTCCTTCATGACTGTCAAGAACTGTTAGTGGAGTCTTTGTTAAAGGAATACGTGTGAAAAATAAAAAAAAAATTCTGTGATAGCGCATACATGTGTTGCTCGATTTCTTTGCCTCAATCTATCCAAAAGGTGAAACAGCTTATTTGCTGCGCTCAAATTTCGCATTAGGAAGTAACGTAATCGTCGGTAATTTTTTTTAACAAGTAGTAACCGTAATGTTTGTTTATGCCGTCCCGTTTATTTCTCTAAGCGGATGGCGTGGTCCAGCGACGCAGCCTGCGTGAAGCCCAGCAGTAGCTGTGTGGCCAATTGGCGTTAGTGATGAATCATCACCATCAGAACAGTCAGCAAATTGTGCAGAGTGTGAGAAGCTGCTCGTACAGCTTCACTGTCTTCAGATTGGCGCATGAATTTCGGTTACGCACACGTTCCCTGCCTGTTCTTTCGCCCAACCTACGAAGCAGCGCACACACAACGCGCTCGCTTCGCGCGCTACTCCGAGCTTCGAATTTTCGGCCAATCGATTGCGCCGGAGCTCGCACACCACTCCGAGCCAAGTCATTCCGAAGCGCTTGGTGGTGCGCCGAGCGAGAGACAGCAGCGGCGCGTCTCGGAGCGCGCTCGGCATTGTCGTCTGACGTTAGGACCGTCGAGTCGCGCGTTGCAGCTCGCGCAGGTTGAGACGGCACGCCGCCAGCCAAGTAGGTCGCTCGCAATCGACGAGCCGCCGCCGCGACAGCAAACGAACGAGAGCTGTGGCCGTCGCCGGTCTGCCCGTGAACTTCGGCGTTCACGGACTCCTTGCGCGGGTCTATCGTGCGGCGGCAGTAGCGGGCAGCCGGCGTCGTCGGCCGTGTGCCGTCGCAGGCCTGGGTAACCTCCTGACGAGCGTCCGCTGGCAGAGCGACGACGGCCGTCGTAGCGCCGACGACGAGGCCATGTCGTCGTCGTCGACCAAGCCGAAGCGCTACTTTGTCAACACGCTGCCCGACTACGACGGAGCACCGATCCCGCTCGAGCGGGAACTGTGGGTCGAGCGCTGCCGCGACACGGTGCAGCGCGTATTCACGCACCAGGGCACTGGTTTCGATGACTGCGACGGCGGCCTATACGTCGGAGTCGCCGGCGTCGCCTTCATGGCGCACCGCGTGGCGCTGAGCCCGCACTTTTCGGGCGATCGCGCGCGCCTGCTGACCAAAGCGCAGACCTACCTGGGTCACGCACTCAGCTACTGCGACCAGCCACAGGTGCGCGCGGACCGCGCCATGCAGTCGGCTTTCCTGCTGGGCAGCGCCGGCGTCTGGGCGCTCGCCGCCGTGGTCGCCAACGAAGTGGGACGCAGCGACGACTGCGACAACTTCTTGGCGAGGTACTCCTGCCGCCCTGGCTCGCGCTGCTTGTGGAGCGCATCGAAGCGCGCTTCTTGTTTGTTTTTTTTTTTTTCTCACGTATACCGTCGGCCCGCGACTCGATGATAGGTGCGTGTCGATGCCGCGATCAGTCTCTCTCGTGTATTTTCTCCTAGGAAACAGTCGTGCACTTGCTGGTCAATATGATTACTTAAACGAAAGCTTGCGAGGCATTAACGCTTCTGTGATTGCTTTCTTTTATTTTTTTTACTGTTTTCTACAGATGATTTTTGCCTTGGGAAAGAGCGACACGCTGTAATGAACTCAGTGTGATTATGTGCAAGTTTTATTCGACCTGTGTGCTGTGTCTAGTTGTGGTCGAGAGCTTGCATCTTGGACTTTGCTGGCCGTGTTGTTAGCGTGGACAGAAGCTTATGAAAGAGCTAATGGACACAGTAAGAGTGTTGTATTTTTCGCGTGACATCTCACATGCCAGGCTGGGTAACAGATCTATAACAGTTATCTTTACAGTGCTCTCCTGTCCAAAGTAAAAGCGCTGAGAGCTATAAGTGAAAGTTCTATCCTCATGCCAGCTAAAGCCTTTTCAATATTATGTATGCCGTTCAGTGAAATTGTGCACTGATTTCTTTACTTTATTTCGATACACACTCACTTCAGTGTGTATTACATACAATTTCTTTTTATCCTTACAAGCTTTGATATGCTTGATCATTTCCCTTTTAACTCTCCATAATTTAATTGTCAGACAGCTTTGAGGGCTTCCTGATAGCATTGCTGAAGATAACACTGGCATATGAACTTTAAGACAACCCTAACTATATTTGTGTGGCTATTTTAATGAACTGAAAAGATCATATGCCATGTCTTCTATGTATCATTCACTAGGAGACACTCAGAGTAAATTGTGAAGCTTGAATCACTGATTTGAGTGCATGATACTGCATAATAGATAACAAACACTGACACCTAGGACAACATAGGGGAAATTACTTGTGCTTAATAAATGAAATAAAGAAACGATAAATTAATGGAAATTAAAGTGGTTGAAGAAACAACTTGCCACAGGTGGGAACCGAACCCACAACCATCGCATTTCCCATGCGATGCTCTACCAATTGAGCTACCGCGGCGCCGTTTTCCCATCCACTTTCTTGGGTATTTATGTGTCCTAGTAGAACCACGGGAGCACTAGTCTAGTCACAGACCTTGGCGGCGGACGTGGAATGTCCTTTTTTGCCGCATGCATCACGAGAACGTGATCTTTTTGGGTGAAGGCAACCGGTCAATAAATCCACACATGTTGCCGGATTCGAGACCCTCATTATGTAATAAACGAGTGCCCCTCAGTTAACCCCCTTTCTTTTCGTTTTAATTTATTGTTTCTTTATTTCATTTATTAAGCACAGGTAATTTCCCCTATGTTGTCCTTGGTGTCAGTGTTTGTTGGCTTATGATATGACTAATAAAAATCGGGCCCCTCGGTTAACCCCCTTTCTTCTTGCATAACAGATAAGATATTTGATTACTGTGCTAATTGAGTGTTTTGTTTTGCTCCACATGCAATTTTCAAGCTCTGTGCTTCATGTTTGACTGAGTCGCATTGCATTTCTGTCTTTTAACTTCGAATAAGATTGGTTTTTGAGGCTTGCTTGAAGAATGTATTTGCCATTTTTCCTTGAGCACATCACTTCTAGAACACTAGTATAGTCCCGCAACACAATAAGGCTGAATTGCAAATTCAGTGTCTGAACAATGGAATGGGGACAATACCGGCAAAGCTGCACTCATAGGCATAACCACAGGCTGATATGAGTTGCGCTTCATGCATAAATTTGCGACCCATTCGTTGACTAAAATAGTGTCTTTGTGACACAACAGCTGATGGCTTACGCTCGAGTACTAAATAGGCATACTTGAGCCTGTCATAATGATAAATTTAATTTATTATGGCAAGCACAGACATGCTCCTGCCAAAATCAAACATGAATATGTTTGTGTAGCCAAGTACAATTGTACACCTAAAATGTTAACACAGAGCTGCTAGCTTTGTATTTTCTTAACTATCACACTACTCATTCAACTGTATATGATTGAAATTGAATTTTGTGTATGGGCAATGAGCATGTGGCTGTAAACAACAATTAGTTCTTTCTCAGCAATAATGTCACTAAGGTTTTATAATTTTATTAGACCTATTGCACTGATATTAATCTGTAATTATCCATTTCAGTCATTAACTCCATGTCACAGGGTAGCAATTTCTAACTTACTTTTCTTTCCTCCCATGAAGTTAACTGGGGAATATTGTGCTGTTGCCATGCTTACACAGCTGTTTGTTTTATTACATTCATCAAACCATAACTCCAGCTCTATTCTCATTGAGCCACTTTGAGGGATGTCGCTTTCATTGACAGCTCATTGGCTAAGCCAACAGCTAGTGTGCCTGTCAATCCAGGACCTGGGGAGGTGTGCCTGATGACAGATCACACAAAAGTGAAAGTATCTCCAAAGATGGATGATGGAGAATGGGACTCCTGGTCGGTGCCTGGTCATCAACATTTTGTGTGCTGTTTGCGCTCTTTTAGAATTTGTTCTCAATCATGTCGATTGTCTTTTCTCATTAGGCAAATTCTGGCCTTCCTAATTAGACCCATCTCTGGGTGCTGCAATATGCCGTAATTTAATAGAACATGTAAATTAGGCCATGACCTTGAATCAGAATTGTGACCTTCTAATGTTTTAGCATGAAAAACTACATGCTTCTGCACACCTCTAAAGTGACATGGCACCAAAACATACTACTTTAGGCGTTTGTAATGCTTGCATTAGTTGGTTTAAAGAGATGGACTACAAGCAGGAAAAATAGAAGGTGGGTGGTCTTGTCATCTTTTAACTCTCATACCTGCACAGTGATGGCGCATTCACTGTCATTGTAAATTTTAAAGAGTTTCTTCTATTTAGCTGTTACTGTGAAGAAAATTGCAAAATTTGCTTATTTTTCAGTGTAGTGTGATAGTTTTTTTGTTGACGAGTACTTAGCTAGTCTCGAGCAGACAGTGTCAATAACCATGTTGTAATCGGGAGCTTTAAAGTAGGGTTGCCACTGGTCATTCACATTTGTATTCATTTTTTTTTCTTATGAAGCCTTATGTTAAGAGTGATGTTTTTTCATATCAGCATAATTTGTCATTTCAGTTTAACTCTTTTGTTACTGTGCCTATAGAAATTGATGATCTACAATTTTTATGTGCATTGTTGAACATTTCTGTTGCAATGCCTTTATTAGCAACAATGTGCACCATCTGAACTGACGACTGAACTTGGAACTGTTTGTCAGATTGGGGAGTCTGAAAAAATGAAACTTCATCTGGAGGTATCGCCAAAGTTAGCATCCACTACTCCCAGCACATATTCAATAAAAAGATGTAAAATTTGTGCTTTGTCAACTTAGCAACATCATTTTTAAATGACAGCAGCAGTCAAGACAGAAGCTTCCCTCCTGTTAAGTTTCTGATCAGACTTATAGGCTGTTTTAACAACTTCGCAAACAACAGTAGATACTCAGAAGTGCACCTTATTTAGATAATCGTGTATGACTAATACCAATTGCTACTTCATTTTCCCCACCATGGGTTGTTTTTGTGCATCACCATTTTGACCGCATATCGACAAGTTGCTGCGAGCAATCCTCCCCGTCATCTTTGGTTTTTATTCATACAAGCGCACACAGTAGTCGATTGCAGACCCACCTTCAACTGAAGCTTGGCTACCAGTCTAAATCTCTTACACTTTGAACACCTCCTGTGCAAGTGCCCTTATTCATACTGTACAATATTGTGCAACGCTCCACATTGCTTCACAGCACTATACAGGTGCTGAAACAAAGCATGTGAAGGAATTCAGCGCCAGTTGAATGGACACTAGACTGCCTTGCTGGCACAGAAAAGCTGACCAAACGCAATAATCAAGTATGAGCCAGCTTCTGCATCCTCCCTGTCCTGACAACCATTGCTTCACGACCCTAAAGAACGCAGTAACATAACAAGCCAGGTGCTTGCTGCAATGGGTAAAAACAAATCCTCCCTGTGCAATGGGAACTTGCCCGTTATCACATTTGTAAAGCTATAGTTTTCCCGAATAAGCATGGGCTAGTATTGATGCCAACAAATCTCCTTAATAATTATATTTCTTTGTGGTCTGACTTAAAAAAGCTTGCAACAGGGAACCAGATGCATATTTTTTCTATTTTCGATTTCTTTTACTCTCGGTAACTATACTAAAGATAGTAAATTACTTTCATTCGTGTTCCTTGAGGTGCTTCTTTGAACTATCGCGTAAAAATTGTCAGTAATGTCAGAGCAGTTATCACTGCTATACATCCATTCAAGACGCCACTGATCAGGTTATAATTTTATGTATTGCAGTATATGTTGCGACTACTATGCTTTGAAATGAAATGTTAAAACATAAAAACATTCAAAATGAGCGCATTTCCTACGATAATGAAAGAGCTAACTGAATATTTCAAAGTGCTCTTGAATGGAACGCTGCAGTCTGAGTCGAATTGTGAGTCAGTTCTCCAGTCACTTTCAATCTGTGTGCACCATCCATAGTCGCTCAGTGGCAATGGCCTTGTCCTTCTTAGCACAAGTGGTCGCAAGTTCGATTCCAGCGTAATACCAATGATTGATACGCATTTGCAGTTACGTGCACCTGTACTTATTATTGTGCATTGTTGCACTCGTAGGTATGCAGCCGTAGCTGACATCTGCGTGCCAGTCAAGTTCCTGGACTGTGGCAGCGACGAGATGTTCGTCGGACGAGCTGGTTACCTGACGGGACTGCTCTACCTACGCTCCAGACTCGGACGAGAGGTATGTGCTGTCTTTAAAGGGAGCACTGCTGGGCTTTCCTGACCATGACTGCCCGCTGTCTTTTCAAATAGCTCAGCGCAGGACAGCACACATATGGAGAGTTGGCGTATATGTGCGGCTGTCTGTACTGACACTCCAGATGTATGGGTCACTGGCTCTGTCCTTTATGGAGTATTAGAGTGAAAACGGCAAATGCTGCCTAATATCACCAACTGCAACAAACATGTGCCTTCAAGCGCATCATTCCTTCATTTAAGTGAACAGCTTTCTTTGGCTCTTTTTGTCCGTTATTGTGGTCGAAGGACTATGTACCCGCCGCGGTTGCTCAGTGGCTATGGTGTTGGGCTGCTGAGCACGAGGTCGCGAGATCGAATCCCGGCCACGGCGGCCGCATTTCCATGGGGGTGAAATGCGAAGACACCCGTGTACTTAGATTTAGGT
The DNA here is from genome assembly GCF_050947875.1 of Dermacentor variabilis. Taxonomy (NCBI): domain Eukaryota; kingdom Metazoa; phylum Arthropoda; class Arachnida; order Ixodida; family Ixodidae; genus Dermacentor; species Dermacentor variabilis. The sequence goes on from NC_134573.1 coordinate 37,724,497, forward strand.
GCACATTAAAGAACCCTAGGTGGTCAAAATTTCCGGAGTCCTCCACTACGGCGTGCCTCATAATCTGAAAGTGGTTTTGGCACGTAAAACACCACAATTTAATTTTTTAATTGAAGGACTATGTGGCCTCAATCTCATGGATACTTCTGCCATTACCAACTAGCTGTTTCAGACCATGAGGATAGCTATAGGGGCTTCTTGGTACGGCATATCTTATTTTGTTGTAGCACAAGCTGAACAAGGACAACAGAAAGGCACATCTGTGCTGTGTGTGTCAGATGGGCCTTTCTGTTGTCCTTGTTCAGCTTGCACTACAGCGAAATGTGTTTCAGACCAACGGGCTGTTGCACAAGACCTTCATAGAGTTGGAAGTGTAGATGATGTTGTTCGTGGTGGCGCTATGTCTTGCTTCTCCAACCCCTGTGCTGAAAGATGTTGGGCACATTGGTCTGCCAAAGTTTTCTTGGTAAGTGAAATTTCGCTTTGCCAGCTCACTGCAGCTTCGCTTTGACCAACTTCCACAGTACGTGGGTTCAGCACGATTCTTTTATTTACATAAAATAATTCTTTTTTAAATTGCATGGAGCGTATTGCACACTTTCTTCTAATCAGATGAATTGCCTGAAGAAGTGGACATTACTTACACAACTAATTGCAATGTACACCTGGTTGATTAAGAATATGCTATATTTACCTTCTGAATTATTAGCTTTGTGTCTTATGTTCCAATTGTGAAATTGAAAGCCAGAAATAGTCATGTTAGCTTTGCAGAAATATTTGTGCTGGCACCACTTGAGATGTTTGTTAGTGCCACTTTCAAGATATAGGAAGTTTTTTTCTTCACATCTTCTAGAAATGCCCCTGTATTGATGCATCATTATCTGTCAAAGGGGGTTCTTAAAATGTGTTTGAACTAAAAACGACAAAGAAACAACAGGTGGTGCATCTTGTTATCTGTGTTGGCAAAAACTGCTCTGCACATACTTTGTGCTTGCATTGAGCAATATATTAACATTTCTATAATATGGGAATTACCGTACTTACTCTATTCAAATGCGCACACGTTTTTCATGACGAAAAAAAAAAGAAGAGTACAATACTGTGCACCTCGTGCTTTCATATAGAAATACCATTTCTCTCATTTGGAAAAAACAGATTTATTCCCAATATACTAAAGTGGCGATGAATAAAAACACAAATGGAAGCAGCATGCCTTGCCGCCAAGATTTTCACTGCGCCTGTACGAGTGGCGTGGGGAAATAGATCTCACTCATTGTCTCTGTTAGACAGAAATAGTCGCCTTATCGCTATTAACAGACCAAAGCATTTCATCCTCGGTGCCATCCCTGGCGTTCAAAATGCCACACTTTTTAAAGGCCTTGTTGACCATGGCAGACGAGATCGTGCACCATGCATCTTTCACCCATCCAGCAAAGCCCTGCAGCGAGGCACGCTTCATTATATGTATTGGCAGGCGTGAATTCGTGGCAGCCACTGACAAGCCATTCGGTCTAGAGCACCCGAATTCTATCTTTCACTGGCTTGTTCAAACAAACATTGAGCACTGGAGCTGCAATGTCATGCCACCGGGTATCACAACAAGGTCGGTGTTGCATGCAGCCAGCTTGTCCTTGATGCGCTGGTCAAGGTGGCACCTGAACGCGTCGAGCACAAGCATCCCACGCAGACCCAAACTGCCGCTGGGTCTCTTCCGCCAGACATCATCAATCCTGTCAGTGACCAAGCCCGTGGTCATCCAACCTTTTTCATTTGCACACACAATCACGCCACTCGGAAACATGATTCCTTTCGGGAGCGTCTTCCATCTGAAGATAAGATACAGGGGCAGCTTGTGCCCATCCGCAGTGCAACAAAGCATTGCAGTGACTCTAGTTTTTTCGTGGCCAGAAGACAAAATGTGCACTTGCTCTGCCCCCTTTTCAACAGTTGCGGTGGCAGGCATGTCAAAGTAGAGCGGAGTCTGATCGGCATTTCCAGTCTGTCCGAAGTAGTAGCCCTTTCTATGGTGCAACTTCAAAGTGTGCCGCTGAAAACTGCAATTTTTCTTCATATTCTTCGGGAAATTTTTGCCATATCCCTGTCCGCCTTCGATGAGAAAAGCCTTTTCTTTTCATAAAATTTGATAGCCAGCACCTGCTCGCTTTGAAGTCACTCCGCATTAGCCCTTTCTGTAGGGCTAACTGCATCGCCCGTACTTTGAGCAGATCGGTCGTCACAGGCCGCTGTGCCGCTCGCTGCTCTTGCACATATTCCGGGAGCAGCTCTTCTATTTCGGCGAAGAGGCCCTGCATCGGTCCACTGGAATCCATCTTTGTTGTTTTACTGTTGAAAATACTCTCCTTCTGTTTGCACCAGTTGTGCACGCAAGTTTCAGGAACTCCGAATGCCCATGATGCGGATGTGATTTCTGTCTCTCTCCGCGCACATGATAACTTTCCTTTTAAATGTGGCATAATCGTGGACTCGGTGTGTCTTCACAGTCGGCACTTCCATGCTGATTGAATGAACGCAGAAGACGGGCGGTAGACTAGGTTACACCATGCAGTGCCTGGTTACACGTACAACATAAAGGTATGCATACGGAGGAAGCTATGTCAGCTAGGCTAGAAGCACGTACGAGGTGGCCATTCTTCGAATTCTGATGGCGATATGGTAACACGGATTTGGGGTCCTACTCGATTCTAATGTGCATGCAATTTTTGGACCCATTTTATTGAAAAAAAGTGCATGTTAGATTCGAGTATATACGATACTGCTGTAGAAAACCCTTTTAGCTCTTCTAAAGTACATATAAAAATTTGAGAGCCTTTTCATGCATCAATAAATTTCTGGAATAGGTTGCAGATTGTGACCATTTATTTTATTTGTACAATGTCCTGCTTCCTTTTGACTTAATGGCAAGCCCTAATTTTGCTTCTAATTAATTTGTATCATACATAAAGGGCCAAGAAAGCAGCTTTGTTTTTGCATGTATTTATTGAAATTAAATTCTGAGGTTTTACATGCCAAAACTAGGACATGAATATGAGTCATGCCGTAATGAGGGACTCAGGATTAATTTCAATAACCTGGGGTTCTTTAACGTGCACCCAATGCACAGTACGCAAGCTTCTTTTAAAAATTTTGCCGCCATTGAAATGCGGCCAAGATTTGATCCAGGATTCACATGTCTTAGTGTGTTAGCTTTCTTAGGTTACTTCATGCACTTTCCAGGGGCTAACTGTCTGTCTATATATCTATCTATCCATGGATACATGTCTCAACTGTTTTCCTGCCTGCCTGGGTCACTTAGCAGTCTGTGCTCAAGCAGGTAGTGCATCGGGTTGCTGTGCAGAGGTGACAGGGCTCGAAACCAACCGTTGGACCAACTTGGGTCACTGAGTAAGTGTCATTGTGTATGTATGTGTCACCTTCAACGAGCCTTTGTCATTCCGACATGGGTCACTATAGATGTGGCACTAGGTACGCACCGTTCAACGAAACTTTCGAAACCCCGACCTGCAGCACTGGGTTTGTGCCACTCGGTCTGTGCTCTCAGTGAACATACTTGATGCCAACTTGGTTCAGCTGGGAAAGGGCCACTCTACAACAACAAAAAGGTCCTTTAAATTTCTCCGATGCTTGGCAGAATTGAACCCACGTCACAAGGGTTCCTCAAGATCAATCCGACACATTAGCAGGCTGCGCCACAAATGCACTGGGCTGTGGGCCGCTTTTCATTGAATTTTTTTTGTTCAAGAGCAAGCTTAAGTGTGATATCCCTAGTAGTTGAACATCACTCAATAGTACCAAACCAACTCACTCACACCTTTAACTGCATCTTTAACCCAAAGGCCAGGCAGCTGTTTTTAGAAGTCGCACGTCTGTAGTATGCTTCCATAATTTAAGTGTATCTTTTAAGTATATTTGTGGCATTGTAGTGATGCTGAACAAGGCGGTGTCAAAAGTGTGAGTCTTCAATCTAATTGTACTGGGTGAACTTGTGCCCAGTAAAGCATGTGGCACTCGTAGCACAATGATGGTGGCAAGTACTGTCATAGATCATTGAAATTTGATCTACATGCCGAGTGCATAGGCTATCTTACATGTGACTCCTCATACCAGGGAGGTTCCGAAAGTAAATTTTGTCATTTTTTAAAGAGAAAATTGTACACCAGGTGACACAAACAATGGCCGTAGAATCCATGCCCGTTACTGGTTGAACGACAAGGAGCAACAGCGGAGGAGGTGCGACACATGCGCAAAGCACGAGAAAAGAGAACGCAGTGAGAAGAGGTTTATTGGCGGCTCCTAAGGCAAAAGCGCGGCGACCGGGAACAGCGAGACAGCCCGAAGCACTGTCCAAAAAAGGCGACAGTAATCAACAGCGCAAGCGGGGCCGAGCCGCGCGTTGGCGATGTGTCTGTGCCGCGAGGCGCGTCTTCTTCTTCACAATCTCCCCCCGGACAAAAAGAGCCATCCTGGCGCCTTAAGAATCAGGAGGCAGAGGGTCGTGGTAGGGCTTGAGACGCGAGACGTGGACAATGTCACGTCCACGCCGGTGCAAGTCTTCAGGTGGTGACAGTGGCTCGATTAGAAAATTCACCGGAGATGTTTGCTCCAAGACTCGGTAAGGCCCTTCGAATTTTGGGACGAGTTTCGAGGAACGCCCCAGAGTCTGGAAAGGCACAGACAACCACACAAGAACACCTGGAGCGTAGGTGGTGTTCGGAAGCGTGTCGGTGCGGTTTTTTTTCTGGCGCTGCTGTTGCTCGGCCGTAAAGGAGCGCGCTAGCTGGCGGCATTCTTCGGCCTGTCGGGCGACGTCAGACACAGGTAGACACTCGGAGGCGTCAGAACGGTATGGAAGGAGCGTGTCGATGGTATGCGTAGGCTGGCGGCCATACAGGAGGAAGAAAGGTGAAAATCCCGTAGTGGCCTGGATCGCGGTGTTGTACGCGAACGTGATGAATGGAAGGATGCGGTCCCAGTTACCATGATCAGATGCCACGTACATCGACAGCATGTCACCAAGTGTGCGGTTAAATCGCTCTGTGAGTCCGTTAGTCTGGGGATGGTATGCCATGCTTGTCCGATGAATAATACGGCATTCCGAGAGCAAACTTTTGACGACTTCGGAGAGGAAGGCGCGACCTCGATCGCTGAGGAGTTCTCGAGGTGCGCCGTGTCGAAGCACGAAGCGATGCAGAACGAAAAAGGCTACATCCCGTGCCGTAGCAGTTGGTAAAGCAGCAGTTTCGGCGTAGTGTGTCAAGTGGTCAACAGCAACTACGATCCACCGATTGCCGTCTGGAGTCATAGGAAGCGGGCCGTATAGGTCGATGCCGACGCGATCGAAGGGTGTGGTAGGGCACGGGAGCGGCTGCAAGGCACCAGACGGGCGTAAAGGCGGCGATTTGCGGCGATTTGCGGCGTTGACAGTCAAGACAGCACCGAACAAACTTTTGTACAAAATTGTACATGCCGCGCCAGTAGTAGCGGTGGCGAATTCGTTCGTACGTCTTGAAGACTCCGGCGTGGCCACACTGTGGATCGTTGTGGAAAGCGGCACATATTTGTGACCTTAAGCTGCGGGGAATCACCAGAAGCCACCGACGGCCTTCAGGAGAGTAATTGCGTCGGTGGAGCAGCTGGTCACGAATGGCAAAATGAACTGCTTGGCGTCGGAGGGTTCGGGATACAGGGATAGTCGATGATCCAGAAAGATAGTCGAAAAGAGAAGCGATCCACGGGTCACGACGTTGTGCGGTGGCAAAGGAGTCCATGTCGAGAGATGAGATGGAGTGTGCGGAAGTTGTTCCGCAGGCCGAGTCTGGAGGTAAAGGTGAACAAGACAGGGCGTCGGCGTCGGAGTGTGTTCGCCCACTGCGGTATACGACGCGAATATCGTACTCCTGGATGCGTAATGCCCAACGGGCTAGGCGGCCAGTGGGATCTTTCAAGTTGGCAAGCCAACAAAGCGTGTGGTGATCTGTGACCAAGTCGAATGGGCGCCCGTACAGGTATGCTCGGAACTTGCCAAGTGCCCATACTAAGGCCAAGCACTCTTTTTCGGTCACGCTGTAATTGGCCTCAGGCTTCGTCAGCGTGCGACTCGCATAGGCGACTACGTATTCGGGGTAGCCTGGCTTTCGTTGGGCGTGGACGGCGCCGAGACCGACCCCGCTGGCATCTGTGTGTACCTCAGTTGCAGCCGACGGGTCAAAATGGCGAAGAATAGGTGGGGAGGTGAGAAGACGACGCAGCGTAGCGAAGGCGGAGTCACATGCAGGGGACCAGGAGGAGAGGGTGGTGTCACCGCGCAGAAGCTGAGTCAATGGCGCCATGATCGATGCGAAATTCCGAACAAAGCGCCGGAAATATGAGCATAGGCCCACAAAGCTCCGAAGTTCTTTGATGGTCTGAGGCTTCGGAAACTCAGCGACAGCTCGAAGTTTTGCAGGATCGGGTAGAACGCCGTGCTTGGACACAACGTGGCCTAAAATAGTGAGCTCTCGCGCGGCGAAGCGGCACTTCTTGAGGTTGAGTTGGAGGCCAGCGTTCGTTAGACAGGTCAAAACAAGTCTGAGGCGGAGCAGGTGAGTCGGAAAATCAGGCGAGAAAACCACGACATCGTCGAGGTAACACAGACATATGGACCACTTGAGGCCACGCAGCGTGTTGTCCATGAGTCGTTCAAAGGTGGCAGGGGCGTTACAAAACCCGAACGGCATTACGTTAAATTCATATAAGCCGTCAGGCGTAATGAATGCGGTTTTCTGGCGATCGGCTGCAGCCATCGGTACCTGCCAGTACCCCGAACGCAAGTCAAGGGACGAGAAGAATTCTGCTCCCTGAAGACTGTCGAGGGCGTCGTCGATGCGCGGCAAAGGATAGACGTCTTTGCGCGTTACCTTATTTAGCCGACGGTAGTCGACGCAAAAGCGAATAGACCCGTCCTTCTTGCGAACTAGAACGACAGGCGATGCCCAGGGACTGTGCGAAGGTTGAATAACGTCACGGCGCAGCATATCTTCGACGTGGGTGGTAATGACACGACGCTCTTCGGCCGAGACGCGGTAGAGTCGTTGACGTAACGGCTGATGTGAACTGGTGTCAATGTAGTGCTGCACTTCCGACGTGCGGCCCAAGTGAGGTTGTGAAACGTCGAATGAACTTCTAAAGTGGTGCAGGAGATAAAGAAGGTCGGCGCGTTCGGCAGGTGTGAGGGTATCGGCGATGGCACTCGAGAAAGCATCCTTGGACGTCTCTTCAAGCGCGGAAATCGAAGACAACTGGCCGTAGTCGACATCAAAAGAGTCTCCGGGGACGTCAACCAAAGACGAAGAGTCGAGGAGTTCCACGATGCCAAGGCATTCACCAACGAGCAATGTAATAGGCGCACAGAGGGGATTGCAAAAGTATATATTGCTACAGCCGCCAGCCATGTCAAGTGTTGCGAAGGGTAGTCGGAGAGATTTACGGCTCATGAAGACGTCGGAAGGTGTGAAGAGGACCGTTGCATCAGTGATGGCATCGCAAGAGACGGGTACGAGAGCGAAGGAGCCAGGTGGAATATCTGTGTCCTCGCGCACGGTAAGTTTAGAAGGGCGGTCACAATCTTCGTGCAAGGGTGCGTCACAAGGGGAAAATTCAACTTCGGCGCGTGCACAGTCGATCACGGCTTTATGACGGGATAAGAAGTCCCATCCGAGGATGACGTCATGCGAGCAGGTGGGAAGAACAATGCACTCGACTATGTAAACAATGCCGTGAATAAGCACACGTACAGTACAGGCTGCGTGCGGAGTGACGTGCTGAGCGCTTGCCGTACGAACCGACAGTCCAGAAAGCGGCGTGGTCACGTTGCGCAGCGAACGGCACAGTTTGGCGGCTATCACAGAAATGGCTGCGCCGGTATCCACAAGAGCGAATGCAGGAACACCTTCTACACTAATTTCGACCACGTTAGCAGGACAGGCGCAAGGACTTCGGCAGTTCGAATGGGGCGCAGTTCTTGCCTCGTGAACTGCGACGTTCAGTTTTCCTGGTCAGGTGGTGCGGGTCGCCGACGCATTGGGAAGAGCGAGCGTCGGCGAGGGGATGGCGAGCGACGCGAAGGAAATTCTGGAAGGTCAGCACGAGCATACGGTTGGTGGGAAGGAGTGGCGTATTGGCGAAAGGGCTGGCTGCCGTACTGGAAGGGCCGAGAGGCGTCGCCGAACGCTTGAGGCCGACGTCGGCAATATCGGGCGAAGTGTCCAGGAGTGCAGCAAGAATAGCAGATGGGACGATTATCAGGCGTCCTCCAAGGATTAGTTCTCGGTGCAGTCCAAGATGCAGCATGGGCTTCCGGTGGCACCGGTTGGGAATGGGTCGCGAAAGACGCAGGCGGAGGCCTGCGTACTGCCTGCGCGTACGTAAGAGGCGCAGCCACAGGCAGGACTGGCTGCGCATAGGTGGGAGGAGTCGCGACAGGCTGCACTGCCAGAGCAGAGTTGAGATTCGTGGCTGCAGGCGGCTGATGGTGTGCGGAAGGGACAACTTGAGCGACCTCTTCGGAGATGAGAGTGCGGAGCGTGTTTGGAAGACGGGAGGTGGGCTCCTGAGTGAAGGGGACTAAAGAAAGTTGGCGGGCAACTTCCTCACGCACGAAGTCCTTGACCCGCTGAAGTAATGAGCATGAGTCGTACATGCTGTCAAGGCTCGCCACCAAGTCGTCGCTGCCCAGAGCACGCCGAGTCGAAGCGCGTTGCTTCCGTAACTCATCATAACTTTGGCATAGGCTGACGACTTCGGACACAGTGCGCAGATTCCTGGCTAGAAGCAGCTGGAAAGCGCCGTCATCGATGCCCTTCAGTATATGGTGAATTCGCTCAGCTTCGGGCATTGCCGCGTTGACTCGTTTACACAGGTCCACGACGTCTTCAATGTAGCTCGTGAATGTTTCTGCCGTCTGCTGTGCTCGGGCGCGCAAGCGTTGTTCAGCGCGCAGTTTGCGAACAGCGGGTCGGCCGAACACTTCTGTAAAGGTTGTCTTGAAGATTGACCATGCGGGTAAGTCACTTTCGTGGTTGTGAAACCAGAGTTGGGCAACACCAGCCAGATAAAAGATGACGTGGGTTAACTTCGCTGGATCATCCCACTTGTTGTGCGCGCTCACCCGTTCATATGACGCCAACCAGTCTTCTACGTCGTCGTCATCTGCACCGCTGAAGATCTTGGGGTCGCGTTGTCGTGCAACGCCGGTGCAAGTGACGGACTGTGGCGTCGGCGCCGTTTGGGATGAGCTGTCGGTCATGGCGGGCGATAGCGTTCTTGATCGCAGCTCCAGGGTTACAAGCGATGGGGTTTGAGTCCCAGCACCTCCACCAATTTAGAAGAGGTTTATTGGCGGCTCCTAAGGCAAAAGCGCGGCGACCGGGAACGGCGAGACAGCCCGAAGCACTGTCCAAAAAAGGCGACAGTAATCAACAGCGCGAGCGGGGCCGAGCCGCGCGTTGGCGACGTGTCTGTGCCGCGAGGCGCGTCTTCTTCTTCACAGCAGCAGCAGGCCAGCATGCCAGAGGTTATTACAGTGCAAATCACAATGGCAGCCAAACATGTGCTGACAGCATGTTTGCCAATGGAAGTGCGCGCCGTTATCCAGTATGAATGGGCACCTCTTTCCTGCATAGAAGCCGCAGTCTCCGGACGTCACTTCCACAACAATGCTGAAGCAGAGCAGGCTGTGCGACAACTCCTTGCATCGCAGGGCATCGAGTTTTACCAGAATGGTTTCTTCAAACTTATTGCATGCTATGACAAATGTCTCAATGTCGGTGGTGACTGTGTAGAAAGACAGTGCAAGGTGTTCAGCTCATGATGCCATGGTGTACTTTTTTTTTTGGTAATAATGTTTCTGTGTGAAAATAAATGACGAAACTTACTTTCAGAACGTCCCTCGTACATTCCAGAGTAATCATTGCTGCTTGTGTATATTTCAGAACGTGCGCCAGTATTCGGTTCGCGCGCAATCTAATTATACAACATTATTTCACTATAGAATCAATGACAACATTCTCAATGACTTCGATACATGAAAGCATGTCTTGCACCGAGCAATAACATTGTAATGGTGGTTGGCTGGTTAGAAAGTCACTGGAAAAGATCATGTATGCTTGTGAATATATAATAGTCCTTTCTTTCTTTTTTTTTTTCCCCCTATGGGCTTTTGGTCTTATCGTTAGAGAACTTTTGCAGTTTCAACAGTTTACTAATTTTTCTTCTTTCTTCTTTTCTGTTTGCATTACTGGTGGCACCTCCTCCTCAGAGCAATATGCAACAATACCATTTATAAAATGGGGTGTTTCAGCAGTAGCTGTCTCTTATTGTTGGAACTACTATGTGAAACAAAGTGATAATACTTGCGGATTAATATCCATAGCAGTGGTGCACATCAGTATGGCTAGTCAATACTAATAAGGTCGTTATTCACCCTTTACAGCATAGTACCCATTATTGTAAATGGCTGCATACACCTGATAATCACAAGAAATAACAAAAGATATGTTTGAACAAATTTTTTTTTGCACATCCTAGGACACAGCTTGTTAGACATCTTCTACAATATTGTTTTTTATGTGTAAAGTGTGCTAAAAACATTTCAGAAAGATCTCCGTGCCTTCTGGCAGCACCAGCTAGCATGTCACCATGCAGCAAATTCTTTTATTGTGTTTTGACAGTATGTAATGATTATATTAGGTGGACATATTAAAGTGGTTAGTTGTTTCAAAGTACACTGCATCTGAAATAGTCAACCTCAGGCCTATTGCTGAAAAAAGAGCAGTCAACTTGTTTAATTCGGCCCTGATGGGACCGAAGAAATTGATCAAATAAACCAGCAAGTCGAATTAAACAAGATGCAGAAAAACACTGCAAGACACACTCCTGATTCAATTCGTAGTATTTATTCGAGTTTAATACGCCTTTAAATCAAATGTGCACCAACTTTCTATGTGTCGAAAGTACTGTAGAACCTTGTTCATGTGTTTTCGAAAAAACCGCGAGAAAAACGTACAAACAGGGAAAACGTACGATCGGAAGTAGCTAAAAAATTTGACAGACTCAATTATTGTTGACATCTACTTAATGCAAAGCGTCGCGCGGATCTTTGCGGCGCGAGGCGCCGAAGCACGTTCTGGTGGTGCCCCGGCGGCCCGAGGCACGTTTTGTTGTTTTCCTGTTGCGTGGCGTCTTAAGAGGGGACGCCGAGGCGATATCTAACTGGTGGGCGACGCTGGATGCCGCCGAAGCGAAACGTGATGCCCACCACCTGCAGGAGGAAACGGCGGCGCAGTTGGACTGTCGCCTTCTAAAAGCGCGTGCAGTACGTTACCATGTGGCACTACGCACCCCGCGCTGTAAAACAGATCGATGCTTATCGCAATAGGTTTGGCGGTGATAGCTGTGATTGCGGCGTGCGACGACCCGGGCGGAGCTGTGCTGGTACCGAAATGAGAAACTGAGTGCGCGCTGGCGTTTTCACGTGAGACGGGCGGCCGAGTATTGCGGTGAAGCTGCCGTGGAGGGCAGCCATAGACTGTTGTTGATCGCGCGCTCCTCGCGCATTTTCTTGTTTACGTGGGCTCTGGCAGCCGGAAAACATATCGTACGATTACAGATTCGCGAGGTATTGAACGTTGGTGCCGAAAAAAATCGTGTTTTCCGGGAATGTATGAAACGGTAATAAATGAGCGTAATTCTGTTGGGCCGTTTTTTGTGATCTCGGTTGCGAACGTTGTCGGCGGGAAAACGTGCGTAGCAGAAACATATCAACGAGGTTCTACTGTAGATACTTGTTGCACAAATTACTTAAAGCTCCTAGCCAAGTAGTTCCTATAGCAATCATTACATAACGACTCCAAACGAATATGTTCGCCGTCGGCATCGCCGTGAGGTTGCTTATGTATTTAGGTATATGTATGCTATATGCCCCGCCATGCTATATTACATGCGGTATATGCGGGTTATATTGCCACACCATTCCATCACTAAAGTTGCATGCTCATACCCGGTCTTACATTCTTGACAGAATTATTCCTCAGAAACGTGAGAATGGCAGCCCACAAACGAATGTCATGACAAAACTCATACAGTAAGTGCCTTTCATCTTAGGTCTTCTCAGACTTAAATATTAAAAGTGTAAAACAATAACAGAGCTCAAAGCTGAAGATGATTCTATTGGCGCGGATGTTGACTACCTCCGGGATCGGCCCAGGAATGGTATGAAACATACCGAATGAGGAAAAGTGGTGCTAAATTCGCTAAGAAAGACGTTGACTTTAATTAAAAAAAAACAAATGAAATTGTCTGATGGCAGGATTCGAACCGAGGACTGACATATCTCGTTCGTACTTAGTCCACTTACGTTTACTTGAATTCATACTGCCACTACAGCTACAAGTTTTACACTCCATGTAATGTTCTAACATGTTGCTATTTCATTCATTGGTTCACCCTTATGGCGAAACTGATGCTCTTTAGAATCGTGGGCAGTTTCCTAAAGTCGACTTTGCTTTTTAAGTCAGCTTTGCCGCAATACAGCAATGTTATGCGGTAAAGCATAATAATGCCGTGAAGGCCATTTAAATTTAATACCCGATTGCACCGCGCAGGCAATCTTCTGCTCAATTCCGTTGGAAAACAAATGGCGCCCGTTAGGATTGGGTAAAACCCATTATCAGACATTGTGAGCTACCGTTATTTAACATTTTCCTACGGTGGGCCAATATAGGCATCCTTGACGGCAGATGACATGTGTTCAACACATCCACTGTCCCCTAAGTTCCGCCCTGACAGATCCTCCATTAAAGGGGTCGTTATTGGAGTCACTATGTTGGCCAGGCCCGTGCGTGCATGTGTGCAAACTGTTCAAGTTCAGATTATCTGGCAAACGCCAATTTTAGGATCAAAATAACAAACGTTTGGGCCTCTAGAAATGCATGACGCTTGCCAGGACCTTCAGTCTGGATCGAATTAATGGAAGTTTACTGTATTGGTTCAGAGTTCACATTTGTGGACACAAGAAACTCAAATACCAAGAAATTCAAAATTTTCTGTTTTAGTACTGCATCTTTTCAATGATGCAAATGATGCAAAAATTTTATAGAACCAAATTTTCAGCACACGACCTTGTGTCTAAAGGTAAACTAATTACTGCATTGTATTGGCATAGCCTAAGGGGTTGAAGTTGGGGAAGGTTGGGGTAAGGGGAAAGTGGGGGGGTGTCGAACTTACCCCCCTCAAAATTTCTTGACAAACCTCCTCTCCCCATTCCATCCGTTCCCACGAAACAATGTTTCAAGAGGCGAGCTCAGAAAGAGTGGCATGGATGAAGGGAAAGGTTGAACGTGAAATCAAGTCGAGGGCTGGTGGCGGTCCAAATTGAGAGGGAGTTGTCATTATGGTGATCTCCTCTACCATGCATATGCACAAAACGTCTTCGCCGTCACACCAAGAACAAATAGGCAAAAAGTGCACGTCCTATGGCTTAATATGTGTCCGCATCAGCTCACGTGCGATTGTGGAAAAAGCAACTACATTTGTTGGAAGAAAGAAAGAGAATTTTGCTGGCCGGACTGGTGATGGCTGACACTTGAACATTCAGTAGGGAATACGCAGAGTGGGGAGCAAAAAAGTGCAGAGGGCCAATTAACAGTAATTACTAGGGCTATGCAAATGTCTACTATCGCCAAATCTTATCCATTAGTGATGGTTCGAATAAATTTATTTGCAAATTGAATATCTACTATTCGACTTTTTGAATGTTAGATATATTCGTTGTAGAGACCTACGCAGTGCCACATGTCGCATGAGCCACGGAGCCCCTCGTGCTCAATACAAGGCACGAGCCCTTGCTTTCTGCCCATCACCGTTGTACACACAAAATGCACCACTGGTAACATCTCCAATGGATGAGAGACACACAGCCTGACCTTGCTGCTTGCAAGCTTATTTGTGGTGCAAACAGAGCAGTGACAACAAAAAAACACTCAGGCTGCAAAGGCACCCCCACCCTCCCCTGAATCCAATGCATAGGATCGCAATGTCAGGACCACTTAGTGCCAAATGGGTGCAAGGAGTGCACCACTTTTGGGGAGAAAGGTGTTGCCCGGTGCCTGTAGCAGGCAGAACATTGTGGCCCCACCCAAGGCGCGTGCGTGCCTCTGCCTTATCACAGATCGGGTTAACCATAACCGTTGAGGATGGATGAGCACTAAAAGTTACACACATTGAGAAAAAGATGACGAGCGCATGCTTAAAACTTGGGGACAGTGTTTCTCCCCACCAGGCCTTCGTGTCATCAAAGAGCTTCTGATGTCTGGTACTCGTCCGAATTGTCAACTATGGTGTGCAAAAGAAAAGTACTCCAAAAATATCTCAACTTGCTTGTCCATGAGACGCATAATAAACACCCCCACCCTTTTTGTTCTTTCTTTTTTTTTTTGTACATCTTGTTAAGAATGAAAACTGCGCAAAAATGGGACAGAAAAGAAAAATCTACAAATTGCAGCCATAACAAAGAGGTGGAAGGAAAGTTAACTGAATGGCTGCGACATCCACGCATTGGCGCCGCCTTGAAAAGGTGAACAGAAATGTAGGAATGTTAGGGGTCGCTGTGCCGTTCAACAGCCCAGGGAATGTTGAAGAGTGTGACAGTAACTGATTTAAAAAAGTTTTAAGGAGGGGAGTGGGTTGATGGGTACGAGGTAGGGGGGTGGATAAGGAGGTGGGTGGATGGCTTGCATAAGAGGCATCAAGAACGAAGATGGCAAAAAATTATGAACACCTTGCCACTGCCTGATCCCTCGACACCAGACATCCATAGTCAGTCGCCTAGCCAAGGCTCGCATAACCCTTTGTAACACATAACACTGCTTGCTGCTGACAGCCTGTCCTAACAAAATGTCTCTGTCGTCTTCGGCACAGCCGAATGCCAGGCGACACGACACTTCCAAATCTCTCGGAGCAGCTAGCCCTTATTGTAGTGTGATCAAAGAATGCCGTAATTTTGATGAATTTTTCTAAGACAGAAAACAGCCCTTCTTTGGACAATCTGCCTCGTTGAATCGCAAGCGTGATCAAATAATGATATGCGTCACATGATCAGGACTACAATACCATGATCGCAATTTCCCTCCAAACATCTCTTTAAACAAGTCTGACAGCAGGTCACCAAAAGTGAGTAAAACTTGCATCATCTGATAGTATCGAATTTCTAGCACCACATTTCGTTCATTTATTTTGAATAAAGAAGAATATAGCATGCGCACAATGCCAGAAGCACAATTGAGTAATAGGCGACTTGCAAAATAGTGCCCACCCTCTTTCGTACGTAGCCCAGGCTCACTAGAAGATCTGGTTGGAAAACAACGCTTATCTCGGCTGTTACCTGGGCTGCAAGAAGTCTCTTTTTTTCTCTTTGGCTTCCTTTCCAGTGCCTTTCTTTATCCTTGCTTTTTATGCAACATGAATAATTAAAGAAAATGCCAGTCCTTCTTCCATTCACGAAAAACAGATAGAAGGCAGATTTTTATAAATCGTTTGCAAAAATCTGAGTTAACTGTCTTGCCTGGCTGTTTGGCGTTTTATTTTATTTATTTCATACATGCTGCCAATCCCAATGGGGATTTTAGCTCTTCTCCAAGCACTCTATTCGTCCCTCTAAGTGTGGTCTCTCAAGGGTCCTCCCTGTGAGAGACCGTGCGAGTTCGAAGGCTTTAGAATTACTGGAAAAATTTGCGGTTCTCATGGTTCCCGACTCCACACATAGCTGCCGAGGTGAAATGTAATGTGGTGATTCAAGTGCTTTTACAGTCACCAAAACCTAGAAGCTTGAGTAGTGGTGTTTGGAGTGGTGAAGGCAAAGCTATTAATGGTAAGAATACATTGCTCTGCTAGTCTCTGCACGAGAACACTGTGGTTGGAAAATACATCTCTAGTGAATACACACAATATATCTGCAAAGGGCGGGCCACCATGGGTTACATTGTTCACTATAGGTTTCTAAATGCTGCCGCCTATATAAATGCTTGGAATAACAAACAACGCTAGAAATGGGGCTAGACAAGAAGAGACAAGACAGTGCGCTGTCTTGTTTGTGTTTGGTCCTGTTTTTAGTGCTGTTCATTTTTCCAAATCGTGTACCAACTAGGTCATCAACATTCGTTATATAAATGCATCAATTTGTAAATGAAATATTTTTTTTTCAGTATCATGACTTTTAAAAATTTAATAATGATGATAGCGTAATTGATGTGAAATGGCTGCGTGCCTTAGCAATGAACATGCTTTGTCAGAAGTCAAAAAGCAAAGTATTGTCTCGGCAGCATAAAAACATGCATCCTCATTGTTATATATATAGAGAGGGAGAACGAGAGATATGCAGGGTGAAGAAGAAGGAGGACGAAGGGTAGTGGCTGGCGGAGAATCCTGAAATAACTTTCTGGCTATGCCACTGCTGCATTTCTTTACATGTAGCTAAGTAGGAAGGCACTGAGGCTAAAGTTTCCGCCTACCTACCAACTAGCCTGTGCACCAGCCAGATAACATTATGCAACTAAACAGCTGCAGGTGTTCTTCCCAATTGGCACCTAAGCCAACTGGAATTGTTCTTACCAGGAATCATCAGCAGGAAAACACCGCTCCTGAACACTGGTGGAGGCCACCACCGAAAGCTTGGCAAGACAACCTTACGGAAACAGCCGCCAGAGCCCTTCGCCAACAGCCTCCAACGGAACAGGCACCAAAAATAAGTGAACAACGGTTCAAAGCCTGCCAACAGAGAACAGTGAAAGCCTGAAAAGTCTGAAGGTGAACGGGGTCTAACTCAACGCTGGAAATAACCTGAAGATGAAACTGGTGAAAGAAAAGCCAACTTGTTATTGAGAGATGAACTTGGACCTTAGTTGCTCAGTTGTTGAATTGAAGACAATACTAGAATTGTTGCATACCTTTGAACAATCTCGTTAACGAAAGGGCTTAGGCTGACAGTGCAGACTTGGAGAAACTAAACGCTGAGCTATGAACCCCCATATATGGCGGAGGTTCACAGCAGATTGACGCTGTTGTGAAGCTTGGAGAAGCCTCGACCAGAATTTTGGGCACGCCGATAGTGCAAGGGCGACTTCTGTGGCAATACCAGCATCCCTCAATGACAGTATTCAGCAACAGCGCATTCATCGCAGTCATACGATCCATCATCCAGTTCAGCCAAACTGTGAGCACTCCAACTCCTGACCTGCAAATTTTGTTAATGACTTGCTTCGTTGAACTGCTTCAACGCATTGACCCATGACGACAGCAGACTCGGGAAATACAAAAGATCTCTGTACTTTCTTAACCTTCCAAGCAGCACGACACCAGCTTCATTGCTGGCTTGGAAGTGATGGTGGAGTGCTATGACGATGCACATGATGTGTTTATCATTTGCTTCTGTGAGAAGCATTGCACTGTGCAGGATAACTTGCATCCTTCGTAGATGCTGCCAGCCATTACTTTTAAAGAAAGTGCGCCGGTCCTTGCAAATATACTTTGTTAGAAGCAATTTCATATCAGAGGATTAAAATATTCATACGTTTGATCGGCCACCTATGCAGCTATGGTGGACCTTCTAATGAAGGGCGTACCAACAACTAGGATCATCAGTTTTTATCTTGTGAGGCTGTAGTGCTGCTTCGGAACATCAGCAAGCCTTACATATGGCAACCACATTCACGGACGATGAGCTACAAGATCTTTCTTTGAGCATCCGTGTGAGAATTCGGCTGTGCTATGCGAAAGACAAGTGCTCTCGACCACAAGGATTGGAAATGTGCTCAAGCTCTCATTCTACCGGTGGCTGCATTTCTGCACTCGTCTTCAAAGATGAAAGATAAGCCAGTCTGCTTTGCAGGTCTTCAAAGCGCAGTACTGCCGTATGCACTTACGCAGTGCAGTGCGCTTACATTTCAGCCATCGTGTCTGATGGCGGCCAATGCAGACTAGTTTGTGATGTGGTTGCAGATTTAGTATTGGAGAACTGACTGATGCTCTGTTGACTTTCACATTACCACTTTCTGTCAGAGCAACTCTGCCAAAGCTGCTTTGGTGGGAGCTTCATACTCAAAGTCACTACCTGCCAGTCAACGTCAGTCTGTTTGCAAGTAACCTATTCGGCACAAGCTCACGAAGGTCGCCGAAGGCACTATTTGTCATATTGCCAACTGGCTGTTTTTACCTGGACGAGAACCAGCGTATTCAGCATGGTATGGCCGATGGCTTTACCTGGAATCACGTCAGTGCCAGACATGAGGCTTTCATTTCATTTTATTTCCCTAAAGACGCCCACAAGAGGGTGGGCGTTGCATAAGAAATAGAAATACAGAAACAGAGCAAACTTAGTGTCATGTGGTGTCGGCTTGAAAGATGCCTAAACACGTTTTCAGTAAAAGATAACAGACGATGGCAACTATATTGTGACGAAGGTCGTTTCAGTTTCTAGGAGGAGGAGAAGAAGGAAGCTTAAAGAGTAACAGCCCATGTGCGGGACTGGAAATCTTGCAGTGAGTGACCAGTGTGGCGAGATATGTGGGCACCACGATTTAAAGTGTGTTATTAAGCGAGGGATAGAAAAACTTGTGAAAAGGAGATAGTGTGGTGCAGCAACGGAAAAAATTTGGCTGTAAGCCAGATTCTGTTTCGAAGGCTGAACACTCGTGTCAAATGAAGATCAGGAATGAATCAAATTTGTGTCGTGATTTTGAACACTTTCAAGTTCATTGATGAGGCACGTTTGAGGTTGGTTTGATATGGCTGATGCATACTCTAGTGTGGGTCGAATAATTATGTTTTACGCAAGCAATTTGACATGTTTAAGAGCGTGACAAAAGTGATGCTTCAGGAAACCCAGTAATCAGTTTGCTGATGCAACTCTAGTAATGGCAGGTGCATTCCATGGCGGGTCGTTAGTCATTGTGATGCCTAGATACTCTAACAATGTGACTTTCTAGTAGGTGGTTAGCAGTGCTATAGCTAAAAACAAAGGGTTGTTCACAAAAGGTAAAGAAAACTGCCTTACATTTAGACGGATGAAGGGTCACTAAGCACTGGTCGCATCAACCTCAAGATCATGCTGGAAGGCAGCTTGGTCAGGAATGTCAGGGATTGAATAGTCACTTACCCAATCATCTGCGAACATTTGGCAATATTACTGTAAAGCCAAGTGGTTAATATATGTTGAAGAGAGGACCAATAATAGAATCTTGGGGGACACCGGATGTTACAGGGAGAGGATTGGAAGAGCAGTTGTTAAAAATTGTTGATTGAGAGCGACTTCACAGCTGGTCAATTCGAGCTTGATGGGACCAGCAAAAATGATTGAATTATCAGGCTGGTTAAATTAAGGAAGAGGCAAAAAATAAAAATAAAACACACCGCAGCTTTGTTTCGAATAAGTCACTGACCGATAATTCGGACATGCTTGATTATTCTGACAGCTGTGTGGCACCACTATCAGCCCTGTAAACTTTATGTATAAGGACGACTGAAATTTCGGACACTTTACAGCATGCCATGCAATAATTCGGACTCTGACTGCACAATCTGGCCACTGAGTTGAGCAGAAATAGCAATATATTCATTTTGATATGTTGCCAGTGCCTCCTGCATACCAAAATATTGAAGCTTAGTTGGTCTAGTAGCCGCCAGTGAGAATTCGGTGCATTCATTGACTACTTCCGTCTAGATCTGTAGCGACAGCAAGACAATGGTAGATATACGAGCTACAATATTGTAGCAATGCCTTTTGCTCCATGGCTGGCTGATCCATTGATAACAGGTTCAGAATGTTGCTTTAATCACTGGCGCAGTGCAAAAAATGTGAAAAGGAGTAACATAAAAGGCATCGCAAGAAAATTGCTGCCATGGGATGCGTTGGCCAAAGGCAGCCATATGTGTGTGCAGTAATGCGTTGACAAATTTGGCATTTGACAAACTTGACAAACTTGACATAAACCACCCACTTCCATTTTTGTTAATGATCACCTCACACCCGATAATAAGCAGCGTTTTGCGCAGGCGCTAGAGCTCAAGAAGTCTAAAGGATGGAAATTTCTATGGACCGATAACTGTGCCATTAATGCAAGAAAGTCGGAAAACAGCCGTGTTCATCGCATATGTAGTGTAAATGATCTGTCAATCTTCAAATAAGTTCTTCCTTGCTTGCACTAATGTCTAATTCATCATGGCTGACTCAGTTTTTACTCTTGACGAAGCGAAAGCTCTCATTGAGGAAAAACAACCCACTTTATCCTTAATACATTGAACATCCGCAGTATTCGTAGGCATCACGATGATCTCATCGCTTTTCTTTGCAGTCTTGATCATGCGTTCTCTTTCGTATGCTTATCTGAAACGTGGTTATCATCTCATGACGGGAATCTATACGGTCTTTCAGGTTACACTCCTGAATATTGTCATCGTGAAGGTTATCGTAGTGGCGGTTCGGCCATTTTAGTAAAATCTTCATTGTCATATAAACGTCACCATGATCTTCTTTTTCGTCATTGCCTCTGTGAATCAGTATGGCTAGAAGTAGAGAGTAATAACCTGCAGCTGCCTACCAAACGTAACATCATAATTGCATACATTTATCGCTCACCTTCTTCCTCTTGCATCGAATTTTGTAAAGAATTTGAGCAGTTATTAAACACAGTCACTGATGAAAACAAGGATATTGTGATATGTGGCGACATTAACATCAACATTATCAGCCCTGACAGTCAATGTTGCTCTGAGTACTTACGTACTTATCTTAGCTGCGGTCTCTCCTCACAAATTACAGCTCCAACAAGGTGTGAAATAGGCGGACCTAATACTTTAATTGACCGTGTACTGTCTAGCATACCTACTGATCTTAGCACAGCTGGAATAGTGGAATATGCCGTAAGAGACCATTACCCCATATTTTTTTGCATAGGTTCCGTAACGCCTTCTCAACCAGCAAAATATGTCAGGACTTTCTTTGATTTTAATAAATTCACTGGTATGATTCGTGCAATTGACTGGGCTGACGTGCTTGAAGAGCAATGTGGTGAAAGGGCTTTTGAATCTTTTTTTGCAAAAATATCTGAATGCTCTAACTTATGTACAAGGAACACTACGGTGACGCGGTGGTTTAGCTCGCCAAGAAAGCCTTGGATTAGTGATTCTTTATTGCGGTCCATTAAAAAAAGAGATAATCTTCGTAAGAAACTTAAAGCCCAGCCATTCAATAATGCATTGCGATTGCGCTTCCACACATATTCAAATGTTCTAACAGCCACTTTAAAATATGTCAAGCGTAATTACTACGAAAATAAAATTAGAAAAAATGGAAGTGATACCAGACGGAACTGGCAGGTTATTAAAGAATTCTTAAACATCAGTACAACTAAAAATCGCATATCGTGTATGAACCACAATTCTGCTAATATTACTGACCCTCAAGACATCGCTAATGTTTTCAGTGACCATTTTAGTATTGCAGACGGTAGTCAGCCTGATTCAACGTTGCTTAGTTTTCCGCGCTGTTCTAATTCATTTTACCTGTTCCCCACAACATCGCTGGAAGTATGTAACATTATCAATTCTCTTAAAACAACCGGTCCGGGCCTCGACTTGATACGCCCCTCTAGCATTAAGCTTGTGTCTAACGAAATCTCACCTGCATTAGCACATATAGTAAATAGACTATTTATAGATGGCAACTTTCCTAATCGCCTCATGACAGGTAAAATAATCCCAGTATTTAAAAAAGGTGACCATAAGTGCACGAGTAATTATCGTCCTATCTGCATTTTGTCTTTCTTTAGTAAGGTAATCGAAAAACTTATACATAATCGCTTAACTAAATACTTATCCAAATTTAATCTTTTAACTCCTGATCAATTTGGTTTTCGTGACAATTTTTCAACTGAATTAGCGCTTATTACATTTACTGAGAGGGTCAAATTAGCCATCGATCAAGGCCTCTTAGTTGGTGCTCTCTTTATTGATTTCACCAAGGCGTTTGATACAATTAACCATCGTATTCTTTTCAGTAAACTTGAATCATATGGCATTTCTGGACCGCCTTTACAAATAATTCGCAACTACCTAATTGACCGACAATATATAGTCGAATTTAATGGTGTCTTGTCCTCATCAAAAACTGTAAATACAGGTGTCCCTCAGGGATCAATACTTGGGCCACTTTTATTTCTCATATTCATTAATGACTTGCCAGAAATATTAACACATGCGCACTGCCTTCTTTACGCTGATGACACCACCATTTTCGCATCTGATAAAAATTTATTTGCATTGCAGGATAAACTTAACGCTGACCTAACGAATGTTCATTCATGGTGTGTAAAAAACAAGCTAACCATCAACCCATCTAAGACAACATTTATGCTATTCCATTCCTCAAAATCTTTGCACATTGACTCTATTGTAGTGTCTCTAAATAATAATGTATTTGCAAGATCCACGTCTACTAAATTTCTTGGTGTAGTACTAGATGAAAACCTAAAGTTCCAGTGCCATATTCAATCACTTATTCAAAAAATCTCATTTGGTATTCGCATCATAATAAAAACTCGCTCTTTTTTCCAGCAAACCATTCTCATGTCTTTATATTACGCCTATATACACAGTCATCTCTCATACTGCCTGTCATCTTGGGGTAATACATATACCACACATCTTCATCAGTTAGAAGTTTTGCAAAAGCAGGCATTACAATTAATTGCATTCCAATCGCATACATCTCCCTCTGCTACAATATTCCGTTCCCTAAATGTTTTACCTTTACACATGTTATTCAATCATAAGCTGTCGCTACGTATGTTTCGTCTTATAAATACCGAGTTTAATATTCCAGGTTTTAGTCGCTCTAGCCTCATCAATTATAACAACACAAGATTTTCAGCTCAACTCAATCTTCTTCTTCCAAAAGCAAGAACTAACTATGGGAAATTTACCGTCGCGTTTTCAGGCATTTCTGTTTGGAATTCTATACCATCTGACACGAAGACATCTACATTATTATCATTCAAGCGTAGAACGAAGGAGCATTTCATGAACACTTTATCTGACGCGTAGCATAATTTAACAAACCTAGAATTAATTAGTATGTTGTTCACTTTAACATTACGTAATGTACTTTTCAATTACCGAGTTACTAAATTTTGCCTTAATTGATACTTCTCCTCGTTGTTAGCTTTACGTGCCATTTATCCTCGTTTGAATTGTTGCATGTTATTTTTAAGATTTCTTCAATTATTTTTCTTCTTTTTAACTCTGTGAATATACCTGTGATATAGTTAACAGATTTTTTTTTCTATCTTATCGTTTATTTCCGATGTAGAAACTGTATAATATATGACATGACTTACTGTTTGCCACGATCCTACTATCCCCTTTTCATGTTTTGTTAGGAGGTCCCCCCGACAGTTGTTACTTCGGGACCTCCGAATGTGTACTTATACCCATCTCGTATTTGTTTTGTCAAAAATAAATATTGATTGATTGATTGATTGATTGATTGATTGATTGATTGATTTTGCGTGGCCAGCATCGGACACATAGACCGGCAGCAGCGTTTCCATACTGTGATTAGAGTGCTTGGCGCTGTGCCAAGAGTACCGTCGCTCATAGACGCCAATGCGTCTTCATCACCATGGCAACACGCACGGCGGCTCTCCCACCTCAGACTTCTTTTTCTCAGCTGCCATCCCTTTCCTCACTACCGCCACCCTCTTTCCCGTCATGCCAGCGCATCCTTTCCTTTTTTCTTTTCATGCACGCGCACGTTACTCCAAGCACTGTGTGTTTGCATTCATTAGCAGCGATCATGCCAGCTTGTGCTAGGACAAAGAAATGAAGTCACTGAGCTCTTTTTATTCATGTGTTAATGATGCACACTCAGAAAATGCACATATGTAATGGGTGTGTTCATGATTGCACTAATTAGAACAAATGAAAGTAAGGACACAGGCTGCAAGTCCACCATGTTGTGTTGAGGGTCGCGAAATCTTTCTGCCTTTGAATTGAAGCGCTGTTGTTGCACCAGCACACGGTGCACAGTCGGTGAGACGCCTTTTGCAGAGCAGAAGGCAGCAGTCAGCACCATCCTGTGCTAATTAAGGCTTCTTTCCTTCTCTCTTTGGTTTGTGTCACTTGCCACACATTTTGATGCGCACAAAACGAAAGGGACTGCTGTATGCACAATACACAGTGAGCGAGGACCGCAGGTCTGCCTGTGCCAGTCAATGCTTGCTTTCATTCATTCATTATTTCCCATTGTCTAGGATGGAGGAGGCCGAGGTAAAAGCTGTATGCAGGCAGCTTGAGGTGCCTTTGACCCCCACACAAGCAACAATAAAAGGCATACGCACATGGTTACATAGTTTTAGAACGCTTTCATGGGGCAACAGATCAATATGGATTACAATACACTGAAAACAGAAATGTATATAGTGCAAACTTAAGAATAATATTATAGCTTCAAAATCAGACAATTCAAAAATAGGTCAACTCATGTGGTCAGATTAGTACAGCGTTAAAATGTGTTAGTGAGTGGTGGTACAACTGACTAGAGATGACGGTTCGTGAGCAGTTTGAATCCCGACGAAGTTAGGCTGCAAATTTCTATGCCTCTATCACGGAAACTATTCAGAAGTTTTAGTAGGCGACGCTGAAGCATTTGATCACCATAATTAGTTTGGGACTGGGGAACTTCTCGCATTTCTGTGTGATCGTGCAGGATGACACTGTTCTAAATTTCCTATTTCAACGAATGTCTTGCAGTGTCTGCAATGACTAAGATAATGTTGCTTTAATAGCATTTGGGTATATATTAGTTGAATTTTAGGAAGATTATAATTTTCAACAACAGGTTTCGTGTGCTTTATATAGTAAGTTTTCAATAATACGCAATATTTTTATTATTTTTTTTCTGTAGTAACGATTTGCTCATGTTCTATTCAGTTGCCGAACCCCATACCAAATGGCAATACTGTATATGGGAGGTGAATAATGCACTATATATTGTTACGTCAAGAAAGAAACGGGTTTAGTTAAAAAGATTCAAGGTGAGCCTCAGACGGGGCGAAATGTCCTTCTTTTCTTGTGTAGTCCACTCACCCTTCTTCATGCGGCTACATTTACTGTAATAATATTAAGGGGAGAACCTGCATCTGCATACATTTTTTAAAATTTCTGAGTAGATTTTGATTAAACTTGCATTGTTTATGTATTTCCATGTTCTGATTTAAGATATGCGTAGATTCAGTTTTTTTCATGGTAAATATATCTCTAGAAATTAAAAAAAAGTTATAACTTGCTTGGACATGGATTATTAATTTTTTTTTATTTACAAATACTGCTATCTCATTTAGAGATATAGCAGAGGTGGCTTAAATAACATTATGAACACAAAAATGTCAACTAAAATGGTTAGGCAGTTCTTTCTGAAATTTATTAGTCGGCAATAAACGCAGAGAACCATCTAAGTTATTCCATAATTCAACAGTGTGTGGAAAAAAAGAAAACTTAAAACAGTCTGGTGTTGGAACGAAGGGATTTATGTTTAATGGGTGAGTACGCCGGGTTACTCGCGCAGTAGGTTTGATTAGCGAGATAGGCACTTCAGTGTTAGTCAAACCGTGTGCGATTTTGTGCAGCAGGATTAGGTGGCGCCACACATGCGACGAAATGACAGTTATGTTGTGTGGTGTAATATATATCATCATGTAAAAATGGTCTTGAGTAATTGGAATATGCAGCAGATAGTACAATGATGAACGCCTTAAACTGCTTTTAACCAAAGTTACAGCATGTCAAACTGTTTAAAGTATGGACCCATAGTAACACCCAGGACAAATTAGTACATTTTTAATATTGCTGTCATAATATTTGTCTATATTATGTGCCCATTGCAACCTCTATTTTACTACCATTCTGACAAGCAAATAATTATTGTGATAGGATAAGTAGAACCAGAGATATCATCACTCCAAAACGGTGACACAGCCAGAAATGCTGCTTTGAGAAAACAAGGAAAAACATTCCACAATCTGTTTGTGATGATTATAGCAGAAGCTAAATCAAGGATAATGCAGTGATCCAGCCAAGCAAGAATAAATGATCTACACCGGTCTGGAGCAATGGGACGCATAAAGATATTTGGGCCAATTTTTGGCTCCAAAGAGCAGGGTCTCCCCTTAAGAGCTTTGCTGTCGCAGCAAAAGTGTATATTTCGACTTAATAGGCCTACAGTGCCGCTAACTTTCTGAGCAACGAAGTTAACTTGGTCGCCCCAGAGTAGATAGCCAGAGAAATATACGCTACGAATCTTAATAGTACTGACTACTTAAATTTAAATCTGTCTGGAATTGAATGTTAGGCTTAGGTCTGGTGGAATATGTGTACCTTTAGAGCAAAAATTGACGACTTTTGTTTTAGTGACATTAACTTTAAGGAAGTTCTGCAATGAACATGTGCTCAGCTTGCGAAGAAATATACTTGCTTGACGAATTAACTTGTTGGGACAGGAGGAGGATATAAATATGTTAACGTTGTCAAGGTACGTACATTATGGGGTTTGCCTCTTCATTGATATATGCAACATCATTCACGTAGAGGTTAAAGAGCAACTGGCCGAGGATGCTTCCTTGAGGGATGCCTGAAGCTGTTTCCTTTAAACGTGGCTTTATTTATTGGCACAAACTGTTGTCTGTCTGTGAGGTAGGACTTGGAAAACTTTAATACGAAGCCTCTTATACCATATCTTTCAATTTTTTTAAAAATAATATGCTGTGATTAATTAAATTGAAAGCCTGCATAAAGTCTACAAATATGCCAGTGATGAGAAGTTTGAGTGCAGAGTAGAGAAGGATGTGTACTTTTTGGTCAAGAAGGGCAAGCTCCGTTGACAGGCCCTTTTTTTAAAACCATACTAAGCCTTTCAGAGAAGGTGATATTTTGAAACAAACAACGAGAAGTGCTTTGCAAGAAGTTTTTCTAAACGTTTGCAAAATATTGGGAGAATGAAAATCGGACGGTAATTTTTAATGTCTAATTTGACACCCTTCTTATGCAGGGCTACAACCCTTGCAATCTTGATCCGAGAAGGAAATGCTGCTGTGTGTACACAGATTATAAATACACACTAAAATAGGAGCTATGTCACGAATCACATGTTTAATTGGTCATATTTGTTAGCCATCGGCCTCCAACTGGACATATTATGAAGGTCTTGGAGTATTGAACAAACATATGCAGTGTTGCATGGCTGTAAGAAAATTGTGTTTCGGTTGAAAGGTAAAGGACGTTCCAGTGGCTCTGATGCCTGCACAAGATCTCTGCATGAAAAAAAAAAAAATGATTAAACGCATTTGCCATATCCTGTCCAATTGTTACATGTCCATCTATGGAAATATTTTCTATTTGCTCAACGGTTTCTTTC
This sequence comes from Dermacentor variabilis, assembly GCF_050947875.1. Taxonomy (NCBI): domain Eukaryota; kingdom Metazoa; phylum Arthropoda; class Arachnida; order Ixodida; family Ixodidae; genus Dermacentor; species Dermacentor variabilis. The sequence goes on from NC_134573.1 coordinate 37,752,008, forward strand.
TGCCCAATGATAGCATCTATCTTCCATAGTTTCTCACTGTTTCCTACACAAGAAAGAACTTATTGCAATAGTATATATGCATTCTTCGTTCTCTTTAATTCTTTAATAGTTTATTACAGAAAACTTTATATTCTTTTTCAAGCGTATAGGTTCTTATGTCTTGATGAACCTGGCAAAGAGCCTTTCACACTTTTTAATTTTTATTAATAATTGTTCTGTTAGCCACAGCTTTCTAATGTTCTTATGGCTCATCGTTTCCTTAGGGACAACATGATTTCTCTATATTGCAACAAATTTCTCGAAGATGTTATAAGCTACCTCAGCATCAGTGCCAAGAAAAGTTTCTTTACAGCACACCTGTTTTCATTTCTGACTGGAACATTTCTAAGGAACATTGAGTAAATAATTGGAAAGTGATAGCTGTTTCATTTTTTTAAACTACGCTCAAACATCCAATGTTAACAAACATAGAGATGAGCATATGATCACCTATTGAACAACTCAAAACACAACTTGCAGTGCATAAAAGGTCGTAATTCACCAGAAAAAGGTCATGAATACTGGCGGATGTTGGAGTAATTTTAGTCACTGATTCTATAGTATTAGCACATCCATTGGAATTCAATACTCCTGCTAAACTCCTTTTCTTAGCAGTTTCCAGGCTCACATCGATGTTGAAGTCTCCACCAGTGATGACACTTTGCCTCCTGTCACACACTACAGTGAGAAAATGACCCCAAAAAAGCTGAAAACAGCCATCAGGCAGACGGTAGCACACAGCAAGAATTCCATGTGTACAAACACACAACATTTTATAGTCACTAGCAGTACTGGAAAACTCAGGTAATAGGTAAACAGGTACAGGCAATAATACAGGTAGTGCAGGTAGACGAAACTTCTGGAGCACTCAACCTGTTTGCTTCTAGCCTCCGTCAGTGTCGCTTCGCACTGCAATCCAAGAAACTTCTAGACTTGAGTTGGAAGCCGGCACCACCAGGTGGCCGCTTGCGGCGACAGGCGAAAGCAAGAGCACTGCAAGCAAGGGTGAGGGGAGTGGAGTTGCTTCCTCACCCAGCTAGTGGGTGGCGCTAATTACTCTCTGCCACAAAAGCGACGCAATAGCCGAGGATGGCTTGGCACTGCTTAGTATGGCAGTGCCAGTAGCAACGATGGGTCTTGTGCTGGTCACTCAAAATTGAAATTATCCCCAAAAGTGACGAACTGAGAATACGGTGCAGCTTTTTAGGCCATGCTTGGAATAAAATCACTTATTGTCGGGCAAATCCTTATTTCAGACTTCGGATTATTCTGACTTTTTGGCGGTCCCCATTGCATTCGAATTAACGGACAGCAACTGTTGTGTAGCATAGTTGCTTGACTCTAGCATGCCCTGAATCTACCACGCACACATTCTTTTGTGGGTCCGACGTAGAAAATTAACATAGAAATGTCAGAGCTCCTAAACAAAACTCAAATCTAGTGCACCCGACTTGTTAACAAGAAAAATGTAATTGGAGTAAGACGAAAGCAGCAAAAGTTACATTTACGGAATTGAAATTTATTTACACCTAATGTCCATCATCATCACTCCAAGACAGCACTTTATCACTGTCTATAGGCTGCAACATGTCCTCCATATAGTCCATTGCATACTAGGCATTCTACATTTATCAAACTACTCCACAACAGTCACAAACGAGATGTTAGCCTATGCCTAGACTAACCATTTTGGCAGTTTGTCCTGCAATGTGTGCACTTGTCGGGAACACAATAAACATGTGATTGGAGGTCATTCCTACCAGCTTTACTTCTAAATTAACTAATCTCTTTGAATGAGCTGTTGCAATCAAAGACAAAGCATGTCGTTGTCACCATCTAAACAAGAACTTGTTCTATTGGCACCGTGGAACGATGCTGTCGATGATGCTGGCTCTGACTATAGTTTGTAAGGCTGTGAATGTGGTTTAACTTTCATATTTGCACAGGACAAGCAAATTTCAGATCACTTTTCTTGGAAGAAAAGGCACGCTCTAGAATGGAATAAATTCATTGTGAGCTACCATTGTCGCTTGAAAATCTTATGGGGCAGTCTGTAAATAGGCGTTTTTGTTGGGAGGTACTAATATCTCTTCAATGCATTCACGGTCCGCTAGACCTGCCAAGACAGACACTGAGTCATTGGGGTCACTTTTTGAACGATGGGTGAGTTTGAGCCGACCAGTCAGGTTCAAATTATCCGACAAGAGCCAATTTCAGGATCGAAATAATGAAAGTTTTGGACCAGTGAAATGTATTGGCACCAGCTGGCACCTGTGTCAAGATCGAATAAAATGAAAAAAGTCAAACCAACAGGAGTCGAAATGATGCAGATCTACGGCAGTTGCACATCCTTACAAATGACAATGAGAAAGCTTATGAGCAAAACGGGAACAAGGTGAATGCAGGTGCGAACGTTTCGACAAGTGCACTTGTCTCCTTCAAGTGAAGAAGACAAGTCCATTTGTCGAAACGTTGGCTCCTGCATTCACCTAGTTCACGTTTTGCTCATCGTCTTGAATTTCCATCTCCCGCATTCCTCATCTTTTCAGTGAGACAGCTTGTGGTATGTGTGTTGCTTGTGATGACGCAGGTGCTGCCTGATGAGAAGATTGCACTGCTGCTCCATTCCGTGGTGCAGTCCGGCAGGGAGTATGCCAAGAAACACCGCAGCCCTTGCCCACTCATGTATGCCTACTACGACGTGGAATATTTGGGTGAGTGCTTCAGCCTTTGTGCAAATTGCATGCGGCAAAGCTTGACCATTCTAATGTGCTTAGATTGAAAGCACAGCAAGAAAGGAATAGCTGGAAAATGTGTCTCACAAGCCTTCTGCGCAACATGTCTTGCAAGAAAATTGGAATCAAGAGCTGTGGCTTAGGCTCAGAAATAATTTGACTGCTTCTGTAATATAAAATAAAAATTGAAAATGAGTATTTGACATAATCCTTCTTTGAATATCACAAGATGATCCTCAGTTTGTTCAGGTATTTTGACCCCATGTTTAAAAAATGAACCTTGAGGAGGTGATATGTCAGCATTTGTGTCGCGTTTCCCATACAGCTTCGTTTGCTTCCACACTGAATTTTCAATGTAAAGGAATGTTTATAAATTGTAATGTAAGAGAACAGCTTGGTAGGCCAACTTTGTGCTACAGTGAAAGGCCAACTGCAACTAAATTTCAATTTGGCTAGACGAGATATAAATGAGTAGTATACTACAACTGGAGCAATTTTGGCAAAGCCGCAGGGCTTGTAATTGTACAGCTGTCTTATTAGCAGCCGATAATCAACACCTAAGTCCACAACGCGTACACAAAGTGGTTAGCAGCTAGCAGGCATTAGTGTATGAAAGGTGCAATAAATGTTCTTGTGATTGTTTGCACTACTCTGTTGTCGTTCCTTTGTTTACTTTGTCACAAGTGTGAGACCCCCACAAAGTTTAACATGTTTTGTAAGTGAAAAAAAGTGACAGAGGCACTTAAGTCTCCTTATGTGCATTGAATGCGAAAGCGGTGCCTCTTCCGCGTGATACTTTTCGGTTGGTCACGAGCTCAAATTGGGCAAAGTCAATTTCGAAGGTGGGCCACCGAAGTTTCGGGGGTGGGCCAAGTCAATTTTGGGAGTGTTCCAGGTTGGCTTTCTACGTGGGTCAACTAATTTTCTAATTGAACAAAGTAAATTTTCGGATAGGCCATACAAATTTCGGGGATAGTTCAAGTCGATTTTCGGAGTGGGCCAAGTCGGTTTTGAACGTTGGTCAACTCAGATTGGGCCAAGTTAATTTTCTGGGTGCGGGCCACGGCATCGGTCCGACACCATAGCTGTTCACCATGGGATTTCGCAGTACAAGCAGTAGCAGATCCAGCACCGGGAATGTGACGTCATCACTTGGTCACACGGGTTTTCTGGCCACGAGATGTTAACGCTGAATGCTCGTCGGATTTTCCACTTCATCGTTCTTAAGGCCCTTGCCTTAAACAAAATGATGTTTGCACAGTAATCCAGTGACTCGGTTTAGTTTACTACTTATATGCTCTGTGTTTAGTGTCCCATGACATTTTTTCACGGGGCACAACACCAAGGTTCATATAGAGCATAGCTCTTTCGCGCCCGTTCCTGCATTTCGCGGCGCCGTCGTACCTTTTCGTAACCAGCTTCGTGGCCAGGGCCAGTGCACCACTCTAGCTGTGCGCGCTCCTGGCGCCATCTCTTGCGCATGGCGCGAGCCTTGCCCTCTTCACTCGTCCTCCAATACCACCCCTGTGCGGCGGCAATCAGAGTGCCGGCTCAGTGGCAGCTGATCTCGATGATGTGCTGCTGCCCAAGCCGAAACGCGGAGTCACCTTCAGGTGACTCGTTAGCAACGTCAACAACATCAGTTGGTCGCTGCCACCTCTTCGCCGTGCAATGTTCCTGTGCGCCTAAGCGCTGCCTCCCGCAACCTCCTGATAAGCGAAGCAGTTGCGCGAACCTGCGCTCCATTGCGGCGCCTGGTGCGAAATGTTCCGCACGAGACAGATTGTCAGAGGCTCACAGCCAGTTTATATTCTAATTTAATCCGTCTGCCTATATATATAGTTTATTCTCAGCCAGTTCTTTCTGAGCCATGAGCGAGGTAACCGGTAGAAGTCCTTCGTCTGCCACTGCTGCTAAATGAGCTGCCCGAGCAGAGGCCCAGCGCCATCACCGCCAGAATCCAGAGGGGCGCTACGCCGAACCAGGCATTGGTGCAGCAAGTCAAGCACATAGCCAACTATATCTCCGACCACAAAGCTTCCTTCATGACAATCAATAACTGGGAGTGGAGTGTTTCTTGAAGAAGGAATGTGGAATGAAGAATAAAAAGTTGTCTGTAACTGTACGTACATGTCTTGCTCGAATTCTTTGCCTCAATATATCAAAAAGCTGAAACAGCTGAAGAGCTGGGCTCAAATTTCACATGAGGAAGTAACGTAATTGTTGTCAATTTTTTTTTACCTCTAGAACAATTTATATTCTTGACATTAGATTCATTAAAATTAAAATGTTACGACTATAATATGTGCTCCATTATTTTACAGAGAATGCTAGTTAGGGAAATAGATCTGTAGTTTAGTGGAGAGAGTCTGTTGCCTGATTTATGTGATGCAGCCACTTTACCAATTTTCTACTCCAGGGGTAACACACTGTTGTTCAGAGATTACTAAAAAATGTTTGCCGGATAGATGGAAGAACAGGTTTTCTTTGTTTCAAGAACTGTGAGTAGATGCTAGTGGGACCACAGGATGATGGCAGTTTTATAGAAACAATTATATGCTTTTACTTTCACCCAAATCATATAAATGGGAAATGACGAGTAGAAACCGTAACCTGAAGCATCAGGATATGGAGCTGTTGAAACTGGGGAACGAAATATACTAGAGAAAACATCGAAAATGCAAGGGATTTTATTTGGTAAAAGTGGCTCACGAGAGTCATTACAGAGAGAAATGTTGCAGTTATCTTTTGTTTTTATAGGGGACCTGAACTTTTGGGGATTATTTAGTATATTTGGTAATGGTATTGTCACAAGAATTTTCTTTGGCAGAACATACTGCATTAGTGTTACTAAAATTAGCGAGACGAGATAGTTATGTTTTTTTTTTCAAAGACTGGTAAGTACAGTGTTACCCACTTATAACGATACTGATTTTGACAATATATTGGATATAACAATGAGCAACTGATGCACCATCAACTTTTGCAGGTGTTCTGTAGTAAAATAAACCAGTTACTACAATGTTCCCATGCCGCATTTTTGGTTATAATTTGGCATTCGGTTTTGGCCGATAGAAAAAAAAGCACAAGATTCTCAAAAAGAACAAAGAATGCGAGCCCTTTTGTCATGCCTACTTTCGCGCTGCGCACGACCGCCGCACGGCACGCGTTAGTTGCACTGCATTGGAGATGGTGTCATTCAGAATCAGAATTCATTATTAGAAGTTGGGTCACATTGCAAGTATTTAGTATAAAAAAGAAAGTCCCATATTCAAAGACTATGCTTATACGTTGGAGGCTGCAGGATTCTTAAAGGGAATAATAAACACTCACTCTAACAGAGTTTGATTGTATCACAAAATCAATGATAGGAGCTTTACTTCGCTATATTGAAATTTCAGTACGTGGAAATTCGGCCTTATATGCAGAGGAATGCAATATGAAATGTGATATGGATATATGCATAGTATATGCAATGTGATGTGAGATGGCACAGGGGACGACTTGGCACAACAAGCCTTGAACAGCAAACCTTTATCTTTTTCCACTGGGACGTTGGCCCTGCGAAATGTAGATGGTGCTGCCATGCCTCCACATTTATTTAACGAAAGACTCTGGAACATGGACCAAAATAAATTGGTGGCTAAAGGTGCACAAGTATCCTTACCTAAAGAGTGTGTACACAGATTGAGGAAGAGGGCAAGCAAGTTTGCAACTAAGTACAGAGTAATTGAAAGTGTGCATAGACAACCAGGAGTAATCAGAAAGAAACAGAGACAGAGAATTGGATGCAAAGAATGCAAACAAAAAGACCATGGACATTTACAAGAACGGCATAAAAGAAATTGGAAGGGCAAGTCTCTACAATAACACGAAGGGAAGTGCCTTGCCATTTGAGGCTCAGGCAGACTGCCGAAGGACAGAACGTACTGGAGTAAATATTCGCAATTAGAGGAGGCATGTGTATGCTGCAACAATACCCGGAGTCCACCCAGCACATCCTAATGAAATGCGAAGAAATTCACGCAGTGATACAAGTATGTAACGTACAACTTCTGTAAGTGCTTGGGTTTAAAGTGGATGGAAGTGTCAACCGGTCAGCATTCGAGGTAACCGTGACACGTTTTGAGTATTGGTGGAAAAAAAATGAGGGAAGAGACTGATGCAACTGGATCCATTACAGGCATAGACAGCGCTACAAGGTAGATAGAAAAGATTAAAGAGATGTGTACAAGAATGTGAGAAGGAAAAGGATTGATAGCACACCTGAGTAACTTAAGCAGGTAGGCGAAGATTTGTCCCCACCCATTTCAGAGGGGATGCCAATTAATCATCATCATCAAGCCACCCTCGCAGGACATATGGGCTTCTGTGGCAGCTATGCTACCATGCATACATGTAGCTTGTAGTAGGCGCCAAAATCGAAAGTACTGGCATCTATGTGAACATCCAAAATCAAATTTTATCTGCCCGTCACGGTGACACTGAGTATGCGGATCGTTGTTGGCACTCCCTGCTCCGCCATAGCCTTCGCAGTGCAAGGCACTGAAGAAGGAGCGAGAGTACTGCGAAGGGGATCAAAGACGACGTTTGATTGCCAATAACTCCGCTTCTGCTGAATGTATTGAAGTACTTATTGCTGCAAAGTATTTCTGAAATTGCTTATCCTAAAGTCATACGCTTCTCTCGACTTCAATAAAAAGTGTTTCAGGGCACCTTTAAAAGCACTTGTAATCACCTTATGCCTTACCTTGGGGCTTTTACATGACCCTCGTTCAAGAGCTATGCAGGCCTCGGCACGCCGCATCGTGTTGCACAAGGCAGTCATGAACCAGTAGTGAACTCGTAGCTGCTGATACATACTCAGCTGTTTGTTGTGTATGTTGTACAGCTGCTGAAAGTTGTGCGAATCTAGTCAGGTTTTTTTTCTTGGTGCTTCCACAGTTTACGAACGCTGGCAATGCTTGGTCGCTTGTCTCTACAGGTGCAGCGCATGGCCTGTCATCGATACTGATGACGCTGCTCCACTTCCCATGGTTTGTTGCGGGTGACCAGACGGTGGAGCGCGACATCCGAGCCTCGGTCGACTTCCTGCTGCACGTGCAGACACCACGCGGCAACTTTCCGTGCGACTTGGAGGACGTCACCAAGCCGCGTCGTTCCCAGGACGAGCTCATACACTGGTGCCACGGTGCCCCAGGTGAGCTGTTGCGACTTTTGAGAGAGAAAATTAAATTACAAAAGTTAGATTAAAGTGTGTAAACTAAATGTAGACTTTTTCGCGAACCAGAACAGAGTCGGATCGGCTGCCGTTTAGGGAAGGGAACATGAAGACAAGATAGAGAGCAAGGAATAATGCCATCAGCATGCACCCACGCATAAATGGCTTCAGGCACTCAAAGGGTGTGTTCCAAATCTCTATGTACACAGCTGCCTTGCCTTCTTTGCTGAATAGCCACTATTTAAAGTCCTGTTCCAGTCCCACCATACTGAGTATTTTCCAGTCCCACCAAGCTTTTAGCTACATCTTCGGCAAATGAGATGGACAGCATACATTCGGTAGTCGACTTGAGTTGCTTAAACTATTTTTGAAATGCACTTAGGTGAGTAGTTAAGTTCAGTTATGGGAACTTTTTAATATTTTATTAACTTATAACTTTGATTGAAAAAGTTCTAGAACAAGTTCAGAAACACCGAATGAAGTTGCTTCTATGACTTTGTCTTTTGTGTGTTTCATATTTCTGGACTTTGAAGATAGCCCGCAAAATATGCTACTCACATTGATAGAATAACTCCAAAAGCAACATGCAGGCTTGGATATCTTAAAAAGGACTTTCACATGACACCTCCCTTCATCCGAAAGCTTGCTTATGAAATGTTCATGTTCCCCAAAGTTGAATTCGCTTAATCCATCTGGTTAAATTTCCACGATTATCTAATCAACTTCATATGAGCCATCCAGAATTATGCCATATTACTGCCAAAGACTATAGCCATCATTCTTGCATTACTTCGATTAAGACATCGCTGTTCGCTGTCACTTCCCTAGCTAGCATCAGGACCAACAATAGTGCTCCCTTGCTTGCTACACAAGATATCTTCTGGCCAGTGCCAGAGCACCCTACCTCTTTTACAGCCACTTTTTACTCCATGCAGATTACGCAGTCAACATACTTATCAGCCTATTTTTAGATGCGTGACTGTCTTCAATGCGTCAGCTCTGCCACGAGCGCTTGAAATGTGGAATGGTCTCCCTAGACAATGTCACATTCGTGGCTCTGATAAGTTTCGAACTGAACCACAGGAAAGCACAGTGTGACTTAAACTCTGATATTTTGAAATATTAAACTCAAGATATTTTCCCAGCACAATGTCAACTTGGTATCTTACGTCTCTTATCTCCAACATTTTTTTGCCAGATATCTCGAAATTTCAGTTATAAAAATATCAAAGAAAATTCTCTACTGAAACGATTCCATACTTTGGTTGCATGTGCGATATCGCCAAAAGAAATCCATAAAACTGAATTCTGCAGCCACAGTAATTTTCGATTAACAGCATCAATGAACCTTGGTATATGTCCTGACGTCACTTCCTTGAAGCCTCCTTGAACCGACACTTAGGGGGCAACTACAGTAGAACCTTGTTCATGCATTTTAAGAAAATACACAAAAAGACACACTAACCAGGAAAACGTAGGATTCGAAATCTCTAAAAAATGCGGCAGTCTAAACTATGGTTTACATTTAAGTTCTTACAAAGTATTCTTACCCTTGAAGTTACGCCCAGAGTTATATGCGACGCTTATGGATTCAGTTACTGTTTCAATATGGTGGCAGTACCAACGTATTTCCAGCAATTCAGTTTTTGGACAACAATACAGATTGCAGTAACTCAAACTTTGGCAGTTCAGGCAGCATTTGCCCTCGCACCAATGCAAAACAAATGCCATTGATCATCGTCGTCATCAGTGAGCCATACAGAAGACAAAGTGCCTCCTGGACACCTGGTGGAGAGCAGTTGTGGAACATCGCTCTACAATCATACAGCGTTCTGCCTGTGGTTTTCTTTTCTCTGTGTTTTGTTTGGTGCGCTTTCATATACCAACCGAACCAGTGAAATAAACCAAGCCAAGCGAGGACTGGCGAGCTGCAGATTTGCATGTACGCAAGCATGTTTTGGGTGTACAACATTTCTTTTAATGTAATAAATAGAGGGAGGGTTGCTGGCTAGTGTGTTCTTTTCTTTCTTTTGCATGTTTTTGTCACTCAGAATCATCAGCTGACATCCCCAGACCGCACAACAGTCGACTTATTTCCCATCTCAAACCACATAACAGTTGACTTATTTTTTTATCAGGAACGTTGCAAACTGCTCACGCTGCAGAATGGTCGTCATAACGATAACCCTAAAAGCCCGTGTCACCTGGAGGCAAGACCGCGGTCTGCTGTGTGCCCGTTGGAGTGGTTGTTATGCATTTTTATCCAAGATAAGGTAGAAATGGACATACTGCGGAAGCAAACTAGCCTTTATGGATATGTGCTGTGCCACCGCCAATGCACTTGTACTGTGAATTGCACGTGAACATGTTCGGCTGCGTGTCCGTTGCAATACGCAGTTCAAACGGCCAATCTTGAAACGTGAGAAACTAGCTAGGCTTACTGTTGTGTTGAGTTTTGAAACCGTCTTTCCGCTGGATCTTGTCTTGCTTGCTTCTCAATTGCCCTAAAATGTCTGCGCATCTTGCGGGCTGCTTTTCGCTCCGGGGCATCGCAGCCGGTAGGTCCCTTCGTTATCAGCCCTTTCCCTCCAACCCCTATGTCGGTGACTGCCAACATTATGCACACGCTGTTATTTTCGAATGTATGGCTTTCAGCTTGCAGTTCTGAACATCCCAGTCTATTCCCACTCGTGTGTAACCATACAAGCTTGAATGACATGTGTTAAGCGCAGACCAGCGAATCACACAGCGACGAGTCTTGCATGCCAGTGCCCCACTAGGGGCAGCAGTGGGGGGGGAGGTCGTTTCAGGTAGTTTTGCGAAGTGCGGATATGGTGTGCGGTGTTGTTGTTAAATTCAAACTTTAATGTAAAGAGCGGTCCAAGTGGAGGTTCGGGTCCAATTCCATTTCTGCCATTTGCAGAAAGCCTTCGTCTGCAAGAAGACACACCCAGCAACGCAGCATCCCCACTTCAGCATCCTATGCCCAGAACCGCTCAGACTAAAGATCGGATGTCATCCACGCTTTCTTGTGTAATGCATATCAGATCGGAAGGCCGTTTGCGTTCTTCAAGCTGAGTGGCGATCTGATCTTGTCGATGATGAACAGCCATAGTTTGCACAAGCCATCCATGAGCGCAGTGAGCATCCTGCTCATTTTAAGGCGAAAACCTTAAGTGGCTTGTTGTGCCGATGGCCTTAAAAGAAAAACGCCATGTCCAGTCGAGTGGTAGAAAAGAACCCATGTGACCTTCTCCAAGCGAACGGCGGGTGGAGAGGGAAACGAACGGTGCACGCAGACTGAAAAACAGCTGCTGCATCACTGACATCACACGGTGGCAGCGGTTGTGGCGGCATTCGACTGCGAAGTGAGAGAGACGGTGATGGACGACACCCACCCGGGGCCTAGCGCATTGCATAGTCGGCCTCGGAAGTACGCTATGGCCAAGGATGCTCACCAAATCAGAAACGACATGCGATATACAAAGTGGCGGGAACAAGGCGTTTGACCGCGAGTGCTGCTTTCCCCTGCTGAGAGGATGCACCATAATTTTGTTTGGCTTGTGTTACACATTTGTAACACTTACTGGCGACCAGCTTGCTGCACATTTAGGTACTAGTGCATTAAGTGCTCACATGTGTCATTGAGGAGGTCATCCTAAGGCGCCACACGTGTACTTCACACTGCAGTTTGTTATGTCTTCCAAGATGTCTGACTCCTCCAATTATATAACTTGATGCATTGCTAAATGCGCAGCAGGCTTTCGCCCTCACATGTTTCAGGAGCCTAAAATACTGCTGAACTTTTTTCCACCATGGGAATCACTGTTTGACAGCTTCTGCCAGAACAGTGCCATTTCAAATTTGTTGGCATTATGTATTTCAGCTGACGTAGGAAGTGATCTTGCTTCCATTAGGGGAAGCGCACTTGCAGGGGCACGGCGTGGCATTCGATATGCTGAATGTGGAAATGAACAGGAGTATGATGTTTGCATAGTACATCACAGTACTTTTTCATGGGATTTTCGTGGGGATTTTACAATAGATCTATATGGACAATAATTCAATATATCCGTGTTCAATATACAGTTGAATCCTGCTACATACAATGAAATTGGCAGGGCACGAAAAAACTTTTGTTGCAGAATTTCGTTGGGGTGATATAATCAAATACATAGGTGACACGCGACTTGCTGACACAAAAAGAAAGCTTTAATTCCAAAAATTGGTCAGCTTAGCTTGTTTGCGCTTCTGGCCAAGCGATGGCACAACACGACTCTCGCATGCCGCCAGCAGAGCCATTGCCTCATTGTCGTCCTGGGACCCGATGCAGTGCCCGATTGTATCAAATGCATCCGTGGCCTTCAATGTAGTCGGTAATCCGGGCTCACGTTGTGCGGCTCTTTCATCTTCATCTGACAAAACACAGTCTTCCTGGACGCTCTTCAGGATTTCTTGGTCTGTCAATTCTTCAGGCACCACCACGCACGAGTCAGCTTGGATGTACTCGTGTTGGGATGTACATCGGGGGCACATCTCCACTTTCTTGCAGGACTGCCCACAGGGCTGCAACTTCATCAGACGGTGACCCGTCTCCATTGCTACCTTCATTCTCAGAGTCCGAAGTCTCGGCAGCCTGCGCAGTGAACCTAGCACGGTGGAAGCAATCGCAGATTATGGTGCTTCTCGTTGTGCACCACAAAGCGGAAGTCATTTGGAGCACCATAAAGAGGTCCACTTTTGTCTTACGGCCCAACTGTGTACACATTTCAGAAGCAGCCTTTGAATAAGGTGCTCACGGTAGAGGCCTGCTTGACGCTGTGGATGACCGCTTGGTCAAGGGGTTCAATGATAGAGGTGCAGTTCGGTGGGAAGAACCTTAACTACATGTTTCCTTCTCGGCATCCTCTATGTGGGCGGAACGATTGTCTAAAAGTATGCAACCTTTCGACCTTGCCTGCCCCTGTTCCAGTCGAAAGCTTCGACCCACTCTCCAAAAATAGCCCAGGTCATCCACGCCCGAGTGTTAGCCACATACTTCACGGGAAGGCTCTGATTTCCTTTGAAGCAGCGTGGTTTGGCACTTTTTCCAATGACCAAAAGCAGTCGCTTGTCCGAACCGTCCATATTAGCGCACAGGAGCACGGTTATTCTCTTATTACTGTGCTTGCCTCTGTGGCAGTGCAGCCCCTTAAAAGGACTGACAACCAATTTTCTTGGTACCCATTTTTTTTATTGCCATGGAAAGCTTACTGGCCAGACCATCTAATTATGAAGCAGTAACACGAAAAACGTTGTGAAACATTTTTATCAGAATTTTTCTACCTGCAGTGAGGACGAAGTCGTTCAATGGAAGCGGGCAGAAAACTGTGATAGGTGAGCGCGATAGCGATTATAGGCCGGCACTAGTGGGAGGCAGATGACAAATGCGGCCGTAGGTGTGAGAAAGTATTATTTTGTTTATCAAATCGATGTTCCTGTGATTCACGTTTTCTAATGTGTTAAAAGTATTTCTGCGTTGAAGTGGACTTCGTTTTGCCGGGATTCAACTCCGTTGCAGTGGCGCAAGAATCTGCGCCTTAAGCTTTTTCATTCAGTATACCATAGTAAATCAGAATTTCTCCCAAAAAGCACCTTTACCCCCCACATTGTTTCACGATGCCGAGATGATGTCGGTAAGGTTAGGCTCTATCACTACAGGACAGACCGGTTCAAGTAGTATTTATATTTTCCCCGGATCATCTAGGAGGGGAATAATTTGTCAGCGAAATTGCAGGACTGCAAGAATGTCAACTTTTTTTCTAAGAGCAGATACCCCCTGCAATAGTACCTGGTACTGCAGTACTCTTTGAATAAAGAATATAGCGACAGCATGACAGCAGCTGAAATACACTTGCATCGTCTCATACAAACATGTGCACAGCACCTCATTGTCAAGCTTTCATGGCAACTTGCAAAATAAAAGCACCGTGCTTTTTGCTTGGCTACTGGGTCGCATACCGAGTAGCCCAAGTTGGTCTGATGGTCAGTTTGGAACTCTGTTCCTTCAGCACAGCAGCCTGAGGCTCTTTCCACCCTTTAGACCGTGGAGTACCCAAAGATCCAATTTGGAATGAAGGAGGTTAGACACGGACAGCCAGATATACCGATTCAGACTTACTGCAAATTTTGCGGCATTTCCAAGAATGCTAATCACATCAAAGGTCACCTGGTATACGAGCGCATGTCTGACTCCCCTCTCGTACCATTTTTGTGTGCCCAGGTGTGATGCAACTAATGGCCAAGGCATACCTGACGTGGCAAGACCCACGCTACCTGGAGTCGTGCCTGCGTTCAGGCCAGATGATCTGGGAGCGTGGCCTCCTGCGCAAGGGCCCCGGCATCTGCCACGGCATTGGTGGCAGTGGCTATGCCTTCCTGCTGCTCTACCGACTCACGACCGAGCTGCGCTGGCTGCACCGGGCGCGCCAATTTGCCGAGTTTATGTTCACCGACGAGTTCAAGCAGGCACGCACGCCAGACTGCCCCTACAGCCTCTTCGAAGGGCTTGCCGGAACGGCATGCTTCCTGGCCGATCTGCTGGAACCACGCAGCGCCACCTTTCCGCTGATTGACCCATTCTAAGGGGCACTTGGCCGATGTATTTTGCAAGGCCATGCCGAGGGTGTGTCTACACCGTCGTCTGCAGTGTCTGCTGGTTCAGTAGTGGGTGCCGAAGTGCAGAAGGGCAGCATAGGGTAGAGGAAGTCAGAATGTGGATTGCCAACAAGCACAGGGTGATAGGAAGGCACTGAGAAGCAAGCGCGGGACGCAAGAAAAAGGGGCAGCCCGACAACTGTAGCGAACTGAGCAATTGGGTTAGTCAGCAACTACGACTGCCGTAGCAACATCAAGGATCAAACAGGACACGTAAGGGAAAGAATCATAAGTGTAGCTTAGCATTCTTTTGAACGGTAGAAGAAAGAATGTAATGCACAAAAAAAGAAACAGGATACACGGGAGTCCGACTCGCATGTTATGTCTCTTTCACTTGGTTAGAGAAATCTTAGGCACACCATACACAAACTTTCTCAACATATGCTTTATTGAGATTAGTGTAGTGTCGCTATCGACTCGACATAGCTGTAAGCCGGCAGTGTTGCCTGTTTTGGAGTATGCAGCGCACTTTTGTTGTAATCACTGCACTCTGACGGGCTACAACAGTGTGTGCAGAGCGCTGCCTTCTTGTTTGCTTATAGAAATTGACTTTAATCATAGCTGTGCTAGCTTTGAAGGGAGCCAAATGCTGGTCTTCACATTTTGTCTATCTACTTATTTGAAATGGGATGCTAATAAGTAGGGCCACTTTGTTGATTATTCAGATAGTATTGCTGCTCACCAAAATGGCAGTGATAACGTTTTATTGCTGGTTGCTATCCTTAACTGTAGTACTTTCAGCATTGCCTTCATGTCACATTTTTAGGATTGTTGCAGCAAACCATGCAGTTCTGCGAGGTCGTTGAGCGTGCTGGGAGAATGCACAGATTATAGGAAACTGCGCCTTATGCGCTATTGCAATCATGTTGAGAACGGAAAAAAAAGAAAGAAAAGCATTTTGTGCAGCACTTAGTGTGCTTTGTTAAACTTCCAGCTCATTTTCAATTGCAACTCCTGACTTGTGCTCTTGAAATACATCCAGCAGATGTCCACATTATCGAGGCTCACATTTAGATGCAACAGTTGTATGTTCGAGCTTTGTTCTTGATAAGCGCAACTTGAATAACTTGAATCAAAGTTGGCTCTATTTCAGCAACATGAAGTCACAGGGTTTGACTCCGAATGTAAGCATATGAGAGTGAGTCGTGAAATTGTCACTCCAAGTAAAACAATATCCATAAACACAAGGTGTCTCGCATTTAGCAGAATATATCCTTACTTGATGTCCCAAGTGCATTGTTCTTGAAAGTAATGGATATCTTGCATAAGCACAGTTGTTTTATAGGCCACTCTATTCTACAGCGGAGAACAAGAACTTGTTGCGTAGTCAGTTTCTTTAAATAGATGCTAGTTGGCACAGTTAGTGCTTTGTATTGGTTGCAGTTGATATAGTATACCGATTTATTGCAGATTACCGACATAGTGGGCGTATTTTAGCTTTTTAACAAAGCATTGAAACGTCGTCCCTTCCACCGTTTGCACTGAACTAAGCCTTCCTTTTTCATGTCGTTTTTAATTCTTTTGCAGAATATGTGGCATGTGCAAGCGCTAGTTCCAACTAATGATTAATGCATTGGACTATGTAATGTATAGTTATTTATAGATAGTGACGTTATCAGGAAGCCAAACGAAAACTGTTACTAAATGCAAAAACCGGTGGCGACCCCTTGCTAACAAAAATAGAAGCGCCAACATACTGAAAAGCAGTGCAGACAGGAAGACTACACGAAGATGACAACACAGACGCTGGCTATCAACTGGTGATCTTTATTTTAGGAACAACCACCAGTTCAGAGTCCATGCCTGTGTTTTTGTCTTCCTGTGGTCCTGTTGTCGGCACTGTTTGTTTATTATGCTGACATTCAACAAACTGGTCCAACTTGTCACTCTTGTATGATAAAAGCAAAGCCATGTGTCGCTGTGTACTGTATTTTGTTCTCTCATAATTATTTCTAAACAAAGCTCGAAGATAGTGTTTGTATGTGCTTTTTTTTTAACTGTTTCTTGTGGTTTTATTGCTCACTCGCAGTTTAAAAAAAACAGACAAGCTGGTCCATTCTTGTATGCTGCAAATCACAAAGTGCATAAAGCAATGACACGCCTTTCTGTAGTGCAGTCCAGGTGTTATGGCGTGAAGTATTTGTCAAGAGACGTGGTAATCTACAGTCGCCTTCACTTCCCCTTGCACTGTTTGTCACTAGAGAAGATGCAGGTAGAGACTTGGCAGCAGTAGAGTTAAGTAACGAGGACAAGTACAGGTCCTCTTCACTGTAAGCAGTTAGTCTATACTGGGTTGTTGGCCTTTGTCGAGCCATTTTTTTGCTGGCTGGCATTGAAGGCACATAGGACACTATCCTACTTATCTATGTAGGCTTTGTTACCAGCAAGACCAGAGATATGGTGTCGTGTGTTTGTAGAGACCGGATGATGTCACTTAACTGATAGCTGCCTTTCGTGGTGCTCCTGTGGCTGTCTCACACATTGAGTTAGCACATTCTGCACGGGCTGTGCTTACTTGGCTGCTTTTTCAGTTGCCCATGTGGTAGCTTCGTTGCCGCCTTACATCCACTGGTAGCCGGCGTATTGCTGTTTCATTTGCTAGTGTTTTAAAGGAGTACTGACATAACATTTTTTACTTCTTGTCTCGCTTTTTTTTTTTCATATTTTTCCTGTGGTAACTTGTGGTCCTTACCCTCTGAGCCTTAGAAGAAAGGACAGGCAAGCTGCAAAGCGCCTGAAATAATTTACTATTGTACTTGTTTCTATGAATCAGTTGTGGTTAGCCATTCCTCGTTTCGCAACCAAATTTGGTATTGGATTAACATATCCTACATTTCTTGACATTCGTACTCAGCGAGTGTCATACTTTACTTCATTAAAATGACAAACTGGGCGAGTTTATTTTTAAATGCAGGAGGCACGTGGTATAGCTTATGTGACTTCGAAAATAAGTCCAGCTACAAGTTAGTGCCGCGAGAGCAAATTTTGCTGATTAATACACACTGCAACACGGTAAGGTCAGAATATATAATCATGTAAGTACAGCGACCCACCAAGATCTTCGTGCAGCAACATGTGTTGCCCTCAAAGATGCTATTTTTTCTGTAGGCTGTGACCTGTATTGGCAGTCTATCGAAGCTCTCGTAAGAGACAGAGAGAAGAAAAGAAAAAAACAAAGGTTAGTGACTCCCTATCCGACAGCTCTGTCTGCAGCAGTTTGTGGGAATCTACCATTAAGCTGCTTTCCAGAAGAGGTAGCTTAAAGCTGCAGAATTTTTGTTTCCCCTGACATCTGAACAGAAGACGTCAAGCATACACTGACCCTAAGGCTGCAAAGGGCCGGTTAATATTGAAGGCCAACTGCAACCGAACTTTGGGCTTCGTAATAGTTTAGTTTCAGATAGTGTAAATATAAGGCAGCCTCCCTGCAAAACTCTACCTTCGAATTACTGTGGATTCGTGTTATTTGGCTCGCAAAAGTGTAGATGCCTTTGATGCCACAAGTGAGAAAGAAGAAACTGCTGCCATTGGCATTCGCTGGAAGGGACGCACGACTCGGGAACACGCAGCTCCTCAGCGTGACCTTGTAGAAAGGGCTCCACCTGCGGCACACTGCAAGAACATTGAGGCAGCGTGCTAGCAGTTGGGCCATATTTGCTAACCATGAGGTGCGCGCATTGTCTGCTTAGGCGCCATTTTAACACTGCTAGTAAGAAAGTTAGGCAATTACTAACCCTGCCATTGCCAAGGTTGCTTCAGTAATATATGCGAGGTGCCTTGCTTTCTACTTTTAAAGATTTTTTATGATCACCCATGCTATGTGGCACAATTATTTTTCTTTAGCTGGATTATTCCCAGAGGAATACATTATTTTCGTGAGAAATCGAAATAAATTCATGGCTAATTAACAAGTTTTTGCAAGCGACCTAGTTACTCTGCAGCATATATTAAAATTTACAAATTTTAGCGGGTGACCTCAAGAGTCATAACCACTTGGAACAAATCCTGAGGATGACACCAGGTTCGAGATATGCGTCCCCAAAGTTTGCGATGAAATGTGAAAGCGTGTTCCAGAAACTTTTGAACTCTGATGCATAAAAAGATGTTTTGTTAAAAAAAGGTTAGTGGAATAACAGTGCACTTTTACCCCAAGTTTGACGACAGTGATCTCAAAACTGGCAATATTTTCAAAATTTGTTCCAAGTGAATTTGCCTTGTTAAATCATTGGCTTCAATTCATGTACTACTGTGTGAATACTAAAGTAGACTAGTTGAAAAGTTCATTAGTGAAATTTTGTTAGTTGATTACGCAGTTTTATTTCCATTGTAATATCCACTTCTTTGAGTAATCCAGCAGAGCAAGTATACTTGTGCTATATGTCACTGGTGGCTTATAAAAATTCTGTCAATGTCGAAATAAAACATCCAGTATAGCACTCATTTGTAAGTGATTTAGCCAAAGTTAAATTTGTTTGCAGTTGGCCTTTAAGGCTCTGTTGCTTCTGCAACTGCCAAGAGAAATATACAACAAATTTTATCTTCGACACGCCGTTCAAAGACTTGCGCACAGTGTTCTATATTTTGACGCCTTCAATGTGTGTGGCATCCGACTTGTGTGACGACTGCAGCTTTTTGACATTTCTCATTGTGAAAACTTCCTTGCTACACTGCATTCCAAACTGCAGTTTGATTGATTGCTCTTATTCAAATGTGGTGTTTCGTGTGATTGAGACTACTTTCAGCAGGCATTGTCTCTAGCTCATGCTGAAGCTTAGAACTCTCGTCTCAAGAGCTTATAAAGAGCACTCAGATAAGATCAGCTTCTGCAATGACTCATTTCACAATTCTGCCTGACAGAATTTTGAGGAACAGTAAATCATAAGATACCAGTAGGGCATCTGCTTCAAAACTATTATTTGCATTTTAAAAATGCTGAATATTAGTGGCAGAAAAAAAAAAATGACAGCCAGACTCTCTTGAGGTTCATGCCCAGACTGGCCGATCACTAATCTCACAGTAAATATGCATTTTTACGGTCTCTTTCTTCCGCAAAAAGCTATTTGAAGTTTGCTAGAACAAGTCTATGCGTTCTTCGGAATCCAATGCGATCCTTTTTTAATGTTTGGCTAGACCTAGGCAGACACTGCTGATGTCTACGATGGCATGGAGAGATGCCATTAGGAATTCAAGTGGGCTTGTTTATGTCCATGTTTTCTATTTGTGCGCTATCTCTGGCTTACTGTACGTTCACTTGCAGCAAGGTGACCTATTTGGCATTCTAAAAGTGTAGTGCCTATGTATCTTGCTTAACTGCCTCCTAGAGCTCCACTTTTCAGTGGTACAGTAGCCTTTGTTGCGATATGCAGCTGCAAGAAAAATGCATTCAGCAGTAACCATGAGAATGAAATTCATAAGTCGAGTGATTGCTTCCCAGTAGACTGCTGAAAAATCCTAATGGTTCGCTCTATCGAATAAAGCATACAGGTGCTATGACATCGTTCGGTCTCCAGGATTGGTCCGCATAATGAACTAAATTAAAACCCTTCCCAGGACCCACATTATGCACGAGTACAGTAGACTTTCGTTAATTTGACTCTGGTTAATTCGATCCCGGCCAAAGGTCCCGGCCAGTGCCCATGTATTTTTGTGGGCCTAAACTTTTGTTATTTCGATCCTAAAATTGGCCTTCGCCAGATAATTTGAGCTTTACCAGTCAGCACACACATGTCTGACGCCTATGATGACCCCGATAGTGACACCTTAAGTGGCAGCGTCACTCTCAGCGGAGCTTAGAGGACAGTGAATGCGTTGAGTACACATCATCTTTTGTCTGAAACGCCTATTTTTGTCCCACCCTAGGAACATTTGCAAGCAATAATCATAGCTCACGATCTTCCGTTACGGTATTTACCCGATTCTAGCGCACAGAAGAAAACTGGGTTTTGTGTATGACTGGGCTGCGCGATGCAGTCATACACAAAACCATAAGCGCCTTTGCAACTTTCGCATGCTTTGCCACATAACACAGCTGTATTGCGGTGGAACAGGCTTTAAAATAATTAAGGGAAAATGAGATGTCCACCCAATCGTAGCAATTGCCACAGAGGAAACACATATGGGTTCCTTTTGTAGCAATTGCTACAATTGAGTGGATGTCTCGTTTTCCCTTAATTATTACTTCTCTCCACCTTGCGAGTTTCCGCAGAACTATTACGTCAGGCTTTAAAATCGTTTGTGGTGAAGCTGACTTCTAAAACCGGCCACCATTGTGCAACAATTTTACAGCGGAGCTGTATATGTCTGCCCTCCCATACATTTTTCAATCTTCGTACCTCAAAACCCCCGTGCCCTCTATGAGGAGGCAAAGCAAACCAGTAAGGCATGTGCTGACAGCTGGTATACCAAGAGGAAAGCTAAGAAACCATCCAATACATGGTTTCGTACAATAATTACTAGAGCGAACTGTGGCGCTAATGTCTACGGGAGCTGCAATCGGGGCAGTTCAGCCAGTATGGGAATTGTGGGAAGTACATGGATTTGCGTAAATTTTGTCCTTCTGGCTTCAAACATCTCTTCGACATTGTACATTCGTCGTTTTCAACGAAGTACTGCATAATAAATAATTCAATAAACATTATTAAGTTCATCCGCTGGCTGGAGTCGAAAACAGGACCTCTAACACAGAAGCCCAACAGTGAAACGATTACGCCACGGATACATGCATCAACAAGTGTCATAAAAGGCCCTTGCGAAATTCTTGTGGGCAAGCCAGCATCTTGAGACACCTGGCACATTTCAATTTGGATGCCTCGGCAGGTCGAGCCACTATTTGTAGCGATTGTACGTGTTTGCAGAGTATTCTACACACGTAGAAGGGAAAAGCCACAAAATAAGTCATCTTTCACACTCAGTGGTGTGCTTTTGTTTTTATTTATTTATTACCTTTTTTTCTTTTTCTACAGCTCCGCTGGTAGCCCACATTCGCAGACTAGAAAGGCTGCAATTTTTTCTTCAGAAAACTGGGTGCACGTTAGGTTTCCACTTTGGTTAGGAGCTTTATCGTCATTTCCGTGTCAGTTTTCTGTTTTGGGCACAGAAAGTGGGTGCCGGCTTGATTGGGGGGCGTATTAGAATCGCACAAATACTTCCAAATAAATCATTGGTGTGTTTTGCAGTTTTTTCTGCATATTTAATTCATCCTGCCAGATAATTTCAACCCTTTTTGTTGGTCCCGTCAGAGTCGAATTAACAGAAGTAGACTGTATTGCGATCGATCCACCACATCACCATCTTTGATTGATTACATAGTCTCCGGGACGAGGCCTGTTTGCTCATTCAGATAACTATCCACTAATGATGCAAAGCAATTGGTAAATAGTTAGCCTTTTTAACAACAAATAGTGTAAAAAATGACTATTAGTAGTTTATTAAAATCAATAGATAGCATTGTGATGGTTCACTATTGACAGCGCAGTTGATAATTTTGCAATTCTTGTCTTGCGATATTACAAAACATTTTGTGATAACTGGCCATCTATAACACTCAGTTTATGCAATTTGGAAAGAGTTAACATCACCAAGTTTATGTTCCAGTGTTGCGTGCTGTACATCATGTATTTAACATTATTGATAGTGCTATCGATGAACACGAGTAGCAGTGTAATGCCAGCACTATATTGATGATTTTGCATCGCTACCATCCACACAAATTGAGTTGTAAGAACCAACCAAAAAAAGACCTTGCTATGAAAAGGCAGGTTTTATGATGAAATATAGGGGAAAGCTGATCCACTTGGAGCCTTCCGACTTCCGCTGTTCGGCCGCTTCCTTGGCTGCACGCAACTCTGCTGTCTGTTGTTGCTCACAATTTCTCTCGTGATCCCTGAATGTTGTGTAATGCACCAAGGCACATGGCTGTCGTGAAATGCACTCTCAACGTGTTCATTGTGATACCCGTGTAGTTTCTGTATGTGCGTCTCGTGAACAACACATGCACTCTTTAATTGCACACATAACAAAGTCTCACTCTTTGAATGCTCAAGAAGGGGAAAAATATTTTCTGTCTTTTCATGTTGTTGGTGTTGTCGTTGTCTCGTGGATGCATAAGAGTATATATAGCATTGCACGAATGTGCTGTGGCGGTCGGCTCTATTGGTGATCTGGCTACAACTGGATTCACTTATCCTCTTTCTTTGTTTTTCTTTCACTGTTGATCGGTTACATTTGGCTATAGTATCGTCCTGAGTGCCTGTGGATCCATTTGAAATATGTATTTTTTACGCTTAATAAGTTTCATATAAAATGTGTTGAGAAAGGCCCCGTTGCACAATGACGATAGATGCATGACCCATGCCTTTTATTACGCACGGTTGTAAGCTGGTTGCAATGTGTTATGATGGTAAGGTTTGCAAATATCAGGTTTGTAACTAAATGTGACTGGGTATTTTGTAACAACATATGTTTTCATACTTTCCTTGAGGAAAGGACATCTGTGCAGCTGTGTGGCCCTTGTCACACTTACTGGAACATTTTAAAGCACTTGAAGCTATTGCTACAAGGTCAGCTTTAAAAGGTTTTGTGCCCATAAACAACCTCATGTGTACTCACACTTCATGCCTGCATCCATGCGTTTGTGTGTTAGAATAGACAGTGTGCAGAATCTGCAAGTGTGCTTTCCCACACATCTCGTCTCACCTGATTGAGATGGCATACCTCGAGCCATGATGGCAAAAACAAAAGGCACTAAAGGGCACACTGCTGCTACTATTCTCACCATTCGTTCACCGCACTATCAACAGAGTTTCTTACAGTACTACATAGAGGGAAATCTGGGGCTTCTGTCTATGTTTTGTAACATTTATTGTGCCACCAAGGGAATGCTAGGATGTCGGTGGTTTGTCACAAGCATGGCTTGGCTGACAACAATGTTATTTTTGCACAAATAAAGCCCAGGCTGCACATATGCTTGCTAACGTGCACTAGCTCAATCCTACAAGTCTAGTGTCTGCCGTGCCTCTCGAAGAATAGCAGTTAGCAGGTACAAGATTTGAGCGCCAGAGTGCTCTTGCTTATGGCTAGACAGATGCCTTGGCAGACATTGCTTCATGTTGAACTATTGATAGAGCTTCAAAATGTGCAAACTGGATTTGGCAAGTGTCCATTGGCCAAGCTGGTGCAGGAGAAAGGCAGTCACCACCACATAACAAGACCAAACTAAAGCATACAAGCACAAGTGCGTACTCTAGCCTAGCCGTGTACAAAGCAAACATTGCCTGTAGCTGCGTGTGCTGCATAGCATATACCACAGCTGCTGTGGAGTGCTGTCATGAGCTCTCTCATTGACGAAACGCTGTGATGACCGCATGCTCTGACCGGTCTCTGTAGGTGACGAGGCTTCAGGCATGCAAACCGTTCTTCTTGGATGGTCTTTTAAATGTCTTCAGTCTACTCCTTTCTTAGAAAAACGAAAGGATCCTAAGGTGGTGGCGACATTATGTTTGCTTACAGTAAATTACTCATGCTGAAGTCACCTGTAAGTTCTACCTGGTGGCATTAGCGTGCCACTCTCGAGAACTGGCAAGTTCACAGAAAACCATGGCACTAACTGTGATTTCTTAGTAGTACTGCCAATTCTATGGATTAGGTGTAGTCATAAATTCAACTATCGTTAATTAGAAACATCCACTTGAAGGTCCAATTGAGGCTGCACCACTCCCTGGGGCTGAAAGGTTCCAACACTAAGCCACTGGTTTCAAGTCGGGGATTTGTTAACTCAATTCGCACCAGAGAAAAACAGGGAAAATGACATCTCCTGCGTTTTGCAATCTGTAGTTTCATTAGTAGTAGATATGCAGCTTTCATGTTTGGCTTTGTTTGGTTAAACATAGGATATTCATGACACTTTCATGATGCATTTCTTGAGTACTGGAACAACTTATAGTTAAGTATAAAGTAGACCACATTGATCTGCTTGGTCGGCTGACTTTGCCTTGCGATGTGTCATCACAGTGTCTTTCTCCATTAGGAGCTATTTACAGCATTTTTCACACTTTATCTTCAAAACTATTTTTCTAGCTATATAATCACAAATATAGAAAATTAGTCTCATTGCTTGTTGCAGCAACATATTCAAGATGGTCTGGGCTGACACCTTGCACCCTCTGAATGCGATGCTCCATACCACGCAGCTCTCTCATTTTCAACAGGCTTCTCAATCAGCTCACACTTGTCTGTGTTTAAGTCAAGCAACTTTGTGAGCACATCTGATTCAGCAGTTCTGTTCGCTACAGAGCAGGCTAATTCATTGAAACTCGAGACGGGATATAGTGATTAAGGAACTGTTGGGTTGTTGGCTGTGTGCTGCACCCTGTTGACTGGCTTTCGACTCACAAAAGATCTTCGCTAAGTTGTGATGTCATTAGATACCTTAACATTCCTGCTGTGTGAAGTATCCCAGCTAACTGAGAGTAGTTGAGACCGTGACACTTGGGCTGACTGCAGTCACTACAGACAAAAAGCCACCACATTCTCCAGCATGGAGCTGCCATTCCGTACGGAAAGCTAGGAAGGACAGTAGCTGGTTTTTGGCATCATGCCCTAGCTCAACTGAAGAGGCATTTCCTCGGGTATTTTCTGGCAGATTTTTGACACAGGGTTCAGCAGAAGTCGGGAAGCAGTGTTGGTACTGCGTCAGCAGCCAGCACTGGTCAACCTTGAGGAATCTCCTGTGTACTGTGTTTACATAGCCATGCAATATGCGCTGTTCCTTGAAAATACTTCTCGCACACAGCTGAAGATTCACAAAGGGGCTTTGCGGTGCAGGTTCTTGGACTCCTTTGGTCCTACGTCAGGCTTCGGGATACTGCAAAGCGATGGCATGCGTCCATTCACCTCACAGCGACCTGGGTATTCATTGTTGTGTAGTGGCGTGTTGCAGTTGGGGTCGACCATTTTACACGCCTTTTCCGTGGTCTGACAAAATAATCATGCCCTGGAGCAGACACAGACGGCGGGAGAAGGGATTGTGAACACTGTGGCAGGTACTCACGGTCAGCATTGTACAACAACGCATTTCCCCTGGGAAACTGCACAGCAGCTTCACATACAGCCAGTAACACTATCTTGCTCATGCAAAGCTTATTGTTGGGCAGCTCACCTTACAACAAATGCGTGCATGTCATTGTATAGCCGGCATGAAGACAGCAGACAAGATTCAAGTTTGTTTTCCCTCTTGTCCTTGTCTGCTTTCTTTGGGCTTCGTATATCGTCGTGCCATACTTGCGACAGATGCAAGGAGCGGGTGGCACTCTCTACACTATCCCCAGCAGTTCTAGGACACTAACCGTGCACAAAATGTCAGCACGTCAGGGCTACTTTTCCCTCTAGGGGTTTGTACGAAACTCTATGGCGCCATCAAATCTTTGAAAATGCACTTATATAGAGATCAATTTATTCGTAACAGCATACCTCAAAGGTCCCGTGGTGCCACTCTTAATCTCTTACTGCTGGCGTAAGATCAGCCATCTTGATGAGGACATGTCAGATGCATGGGAAAGCCTGCTTTTGGAATTTTGAATTTCATGTAATTGCTTTCTAGTTAGACTATAGGTGCAAGCTAGGAATTGAAATGCAACAGTAATATATACAGCACATTTTCTTCAATGTGAACTCTGTTAAGCCAAATTCTCTACCTAGTTAAGAGTTTCTGGGTCTTTGTTCAATCTCACATAGACTTGGCGTATATCTCTGATGCTTGACTTCTAGCAAGACAAACTAGTTTCACCGTCCTTTGAATTTTGTTCAAACAGGTCTGCTGTACTTCTTTCTTGCCTTTTTTTCTTGTGGTGACTAATGAGTAGTTATGAAGGATAAAGCTAGCAAGTATACAGAGTAAGCACTAAGTCACCTCATCCATTTACAGGTGATGCATCCTTTGTGTAGTTTCCAAGTTTTGTATGCTTAAGTAGTGATTAGCCAGTGATAGCGGTCACAAAGAAGCACACTTCTTAGGGATTGTGTGTAGCTGCATGCCTTCTCTGTTCTGTACGGTCTATTCATCAGTATTATTCATCTTCAGATAGTGGTCTTACACTGTGCCTCACCATTATTTCTTTTGTAGTTGTTTTTTAGTGAACCACCGAAAGCATTTTGATTGGACAATAATGTTCTTAGTAGGCAAAATCTGCTAAGTAGGTGGCTCAGCTTAAAAGCAAGCGTATTTCAAATGGCTCTTGAATATGCTGAGATGAGATGCTGATTCTTGTTTTATTTTTGTAACTGCTTTACTTCATCTTGAAAAGGAAAATTATCTTGTGTAACTCTTGGGCATATGTTACAGAAGGGCCATAAGACTCTAAAGGAACGTTTGCGAGTGCAATGACAAGAAAGTTAGTCCGAAGGCACCTGAGCACTTATGAGTTACGAATGCAAATTCATTAATGGCGAATTGAATGCCACTGAGCAGTCCTTCAGGTTATGAACTTTTCACGGCCAAGCGAGCACGTTGAGACGCACTTTTTGATTTGGCTTTGTCGAGGTGCAGTCAGAGTGCAGCCGAGAGCCTGTATAGACAAGGAAGGCACAGGTAACACAGGCTTCCACGAGCAAGGGTGATGTGGCGTCGCAGATGGCCTCTCCCCTCAGGCAACGCCCGGTGCGCTACTCAAGCAGCAGGTGTACCCTTTCGCCTGCTCTGCTTCATCGAGGCCCGCTCGTGCCATGGCGTCGTGGCCAGTGAGGAATTTAGCTGCCGTCTCGCTCCTACATACGCCAGCTTTTTCGATCACCGAGCCATTTGCCACTTTCGCATCAAAACTCGGTCAAGCAATCCAGTGACACGTCGAAACAAAGCTGTTGTGTGTTGTCGTGAAGAGTTTACAAAGATGAATCGCCCATGGACCTAATCTCAGAAAATCGTACTTTTGCTCACTAGTGTTAAGGCCTAATCGATCCTTACAGAAGTAGTTAACCCAAGCAAAGAAGCAGTAGTACCACCTTGCATGTTACCACATTTGACAATTTCCGTCCATGAAGACCTTTTGTTTGGAGTAGGATAAGCTGGAACCTAGCAGGGGCAGGTTACCTTTGAGATTGCCGAACGTGTGCCCAAGTTTATGCAGGCTAGCTTTTTAAATTTTTTTCTCAATTACTACCAAACCTCGATAAAAGGAGATATCAGATATCATGAAATAAATTTGAAATTGTTTTTTTTTTTTTTTTGCAGTATCTGCATCTATGCTTACAAGTAATATTGGATATAACAAAAGTGTTTGTTTTTTATGCCAGTTTTTTGATGAAGTGCAACTGTGTATCCTTTCAGGACGTGGTAGCCGTGAAACTTGAGACAAAAGCAGAACCTTGCAGCTCAAAATAAAAATAAAATAAAAGGCTGTATTTGCAGCATATAAGACGTTGTTTATTGCAGCTTCATTAGAAGTACAAGGTATGCTATGGCAATGCTCACATGTACCATTATATATATTTTTTTTCATTAATATGTCCAGCCATCTGCTCTAGCCAACTTTGATGTGGCAGCAGCCACTATCTGAGTGCTAATTTGCTATCCAGATGTGGTGGTTCCGATTTTCTTTTTCAGACTGCCATGCAATTAAAAAGCACAGTAGAATATCACCAACCTTTGCTTTAGTCAATTTCCTGGTTATGTGTTTGCACCAGATGCTATTAAAGGTACCTCATTTTGATCAGATGTGAATTTTACCCCAAACACGGGCATCTTGAAAGCGTGGTATTGGAAGAAAACAAAAAACAAAACTTCCTTGCTGTAGCCTTAACAGTTTAAAACAAATTGGATTGCACATAACCATGTCTTTTAGGTAAATTCAAATCAGGGTGATGAAGTTGCTAGTAATTTTTTATTTTTTCCTGTGTTGTTGCTCTAGAACCTTGTGCAATTGACCTTATATTTCTTCGAGGTGATATTCATTGCTTTCTCGTGCTTTTAAAGTTGGAAATGAAGTTCGACTGTTCCTTACTATACTGCTCATCACCACTTCTTTTGCCCCGAGCATGCTGCAATGTCAAACATTTTCACTTCTCAAATCTTTGAAGCCACAGGCAGAGGTTGAATGCGAAAGTGCTTGCAGTGTGAACAAATATCCAAAGTATTTTATTGCTCCTTCATGTATGAGAAGGACAGTAGGGATATATCCCTGCACAAGCCCTATCCTTACGAGCTTGTCCTCAGCTGTTGTATGTGCTCTTGCACAATGTCTATCCAAGAATCATGCTTTTCTATGTCCCTTTTTTTGTTTGTTTGTTTGTTTGACCACAGCCTTTTGAAAAAAGCCACCGTAGAATCCAGTATACTATCCATGTTGTGCAGCTGTATGTTGTTCAGTAGAGTGTTCCGTGTCTTGTTCTTTTGTCCTTCAACATAAACCGTTCAACTCTCTGCCCTCCAAAGCCT
This sequence comes from Dermacentor variabilis, assembly GCF_050947875.1. NCBI lineage: Eukaryota > Metazoa > Arthropoda > Arachnida > Ixodida > Ixodidae > Dermacentor > Dermacentor variabilis. The sequence continues at coordinate 37,781,124 of NC_134573.1, forward strand.
CAGGCAACTCCTTCAAAGTTCTTCGTTGCCTCCTCAAACAGTGTTACAGTCTCACTAACCTTTACACCTGTGTCCACCCACCTCGATTATATTTGATGGAAGAGGGAATTTTGTATATCTGTAGTACAAAATACATGTCATGTTGTCTTGTTATGTAGATAAAATAACTTTTAACTCGTCATTCGCAACTCAAGATGCATAGCACACGAAATTCTATTTTGATCTCTCTGACAGAGCAACCCTCGTGTACTGTATAGCTGTGATGTGTTAATTGGGCTTCGTGCCTGGGTTTCAAACAGGAAACTCTGGTGGAAGATGTAAGAGACGATTTGAAACCTGATGGAAGTTCTGGTGTGCAGGGAGCTGGAATGTGTGGGCAGCAGACAGTGCTCGACCAGAACTGTTGAGCCATCATGCAAACGCAAGCAGTTCAAACACGAACTAATAAAGTTCAGGGATAGCACATCTCCAGTCTCAATGGTGCCATTGTCAGCACCTTTCTTCAGTAACTGGACATTTGGCTTTTAAGGCTGTTTTCCTGACTAGGAACATCAAAAATGCCATGCCAGATTCACATAAAGACTCAAACATGAGAACTATTCCTCCTATTCATTTATTTTTCCCTTATGTTGAAATCGAGCTTGATGATCCATAGGGCTTCTTGAATGAGTCTCTCATTGATATTGGTTTTTAATTGATTTATTAATTTCATAGTTGACCTTGGTGGTCCAGTCATTGAATTGACTATTTATTGCTCCCCGTATTTTTAAAAATCTCTGGCTTACTTATTTTTCGTTTCCAGTTTCTTTTTTACATCAGAGAAGTGTTTGAACTATTAAATAACTGTAGTTGTTTAGTCTTCAGAGTGTTAGCATATGACAGTCATTTAGGACGTCAAACTTGTCACAGATTTGTTTTATACATCTTTTGTTACCTAAAAAACAGCTGAGAGGTGGCACCTGAAGCTCATGTTGTGTTTAGCATACTTCCAACAATTAGTGAAAGTGGTTCACAGGTATTCCTGGATATAGAGACTTACAAGTATGAGTTAAGTAAATTTCATTATATTGTTATTTTTATATATAGTACTTATACTAGATGGCATTAGACTATGACAATGATTGGAACTTTAATCCAGAAGATTTATGCTAGCTTGTGTGGCCACAGGCTGCTTCAAGTGGCAAGTTAGTCGGCGTATTCAGTTTCAAATAATTACCTTATCAACTAGAAATAGTCCAAGAATTGCTTATCAATATGACCAGTAATTTACGTCTAAATAGTGCTGCTATCGAAAGATAACTTCTTGCAGTAGAAGGCATCATTGCAGCATTAAAAGGCTGGAATATATAATTGTTGCATTGTTATTTCAAATGACAATGAATAACTTATTGCCTGTTGGCTGCCTTACAGTGCCTGAAGTTAAATTTTATTTATAAATGTTTCTATTTCTATTTGAAAATTCTTGACCTCCCAAAATAGCCTCAGGAAGGCTAACATAAAGCATCATGACAGTGTTGATAGCGAACTCTGCTGATACATGCTGTGGTGCTCGAATGGTCATAGCCTTCTGTTGCCGAGCATGAGGTGGCAGATTTTGTTCCTGGTCAATACGACCAAGTTCCACTGCGAGTGTAATGCAAAAACACTTGTGTACTACACCTTTAGTGCACATAGAAGGACCTTGGGTGGCCATGGTTGATCTCAAGTTATCTGGTATGACATCTCTCAGTGCTCTTATTTTGCTTTGGAATATAAAGTCCCATATATAAATTTTTAAGCCTCAACATGTAGTACTATTGCAGCACCATCTGGGTTGAAAGAACATATTGTGGCTTCTTGGATATAGGCACCAGACTTCCATGTAGTAATCTTTTTTGCACAAAGCCATTGTTGGGACTGCATCATGTGTGCGAGCTCAAGAGTTGTGTCGGTGTTCAAGGTCATGGTGGTTGGTCTCTGCACTACCTGGTGTCATAAGCTCGCATTCGCCTACGCGTGTGGGCTGCTTTTCTGCTGCCCAAGTGTTCCAGCTCATTGCATCCTTTGCATACATAGTGAAAGGTTGTGATATCACTTCACTGTGCCTCGTGGTGCTTGTGTACCCCGCCTGTGCTTCTATTTTTGCTTTCCGGGACTTTCCCGAAAGTGGCCGAAGTTCCTGTCTCACTGCCCAAAATAAATACACAAAAATTCTGCTGGTTTCTTTTGTGCCATATGAAATGCAGGAATAGCCTATGGCAGTCCTGGTTTTCTGTGGCTTTTACGCAAAGCGAAAAGGTGATCGCACAGGTACCGTGTAGAGAAAGTCAATGTGATTCTTCACAGCTGCAATCGCCCTGGGAGCTACACATGAAGGAGTGTTTACAGTTCATAAAATGGTTCTCACATAATGCTGTCAGTCAGTATAGGTTGGTTGGTCTATACTCAAATGTTCACTGAGCAAGAAAAAAGGAAAACATGATTGTCTCTTGACAATGTTCAAACTCGTGAATTTTCAGTTAATGCGAGATAGGTGTTCTGACAACTGCAACGCGACAGTTTTCTTTCCTCCTTTCTTTAATAGTATTTATTCCAAACAGAAATGGATTAGACCTACATAAATGTGGTGGCCAAAACAGTCAGTCACATAGCCTCATCTACAAGTGCAAAACCCAATGCTACACAATACAGTTAACAATGCAAACAAGGGGGGTATTCTGTAGGAGTCCACCTAGTGGACTGTCTATTTCGGCTGCTGCTGATTGGATGCAGCTGTACGAGCGAGGAGACCAGCGGCCCTAGCCAATCAGCAGTGGCTGAAATGAACAGTCCACTAGGTGGACTCCTACAGAATACTGCCCCTGTTCCTCCATCCAAGAGGCAAAGCCGAAAAATCAAGGTAATCTTGTTGAAGTAACGAAAGAGGGGCAGCATAGCATAGTTGGTTGTTGATTACTGCAGGAAAGTCGAGAGGCAGAAAAACTGTGGATACTCTTTGCTTCTGAGAGTGAACAGAATGTGGCTATACCCAAGCCTCATCTACAAGTGCAAAACCCAATGCTGCACCATACAGTTACCAATGCAAACAGGGAGGGGGTATTCTGTAGGAGTCCACCTAGTGGGCTGTCTATTTCTGCCGCTGCTGATTGGATGCAGCTGTATGAGCGAGGAGGAGACCAGCGCCCCTAACCAATCAGCAGTGGCTGAAATGAACAGTCCACTAGGTGGACTCCTACAGAATGCCTCCCCTGTTCCTCCATCCAAGAGGCAAAGCCGAAAAATCAAGGTAATCTTGTTGAAGTGATGAAAGAGGGGCAGCATAGCATAGTTGGTTGTTGATTACTGCAGGAAAGTCGAGAGGCAGAAAAACTGTGGATACTCTTTGCTTCTGAGAGTGAACAGAATGTGGCTATACCCACGTTTACATGAGCACTGTACAATGTGTTTACGTCACTTAAGATGCATCATGCTGCATGCGTATTACTCCTTATCGCTTTAAGAGATTTTGTGTGCCACGGAGTTGGCAGCGAATTCACATAGGAATATAGAAGAGTCCGTTCCATGCAGTGAAAGCTATGAAAACAGCGAAGCTGCATGATGGTTGTTTTCTCAAATTTGAACACGTGTTTAGTGCGATTTTCATGACAGTCTTTTTCCTCATTGTCATTTTGGTAGATTCCAGCTTCGGTTCTAGATTGCGCACTCATGAGTTGCGTGAGATTGTGACCAAAACACAGTCTGTCGCACACCTTGCAGCTCTGGCCGCACTCACTCTCAAAGGATTCTTTCTTGAACCGTCCATCGGCACCCCCCGCGGGAGGAATCTCTCTGCGTCGACATCTCTGCTCGGCCTCCTACTCTAGAAGTTGTGGTTTGGCTTGCCTCCACTGGCGCTTGGTTTGAGCTTCCCGTTCTCGATCATCGGCTCTAGCGGCTTCCCTCCGCTAGCACTTTGCTTGTGCTTCTCGCTCTCAAACATAGGGATTTGCACGACGGCGAGCTCCCGCTGCCACTCGCGCCGAGCGGAATCTATGGTGCGAAAGGGCGTGCGCCGCTGGAACACCTACTCCTATACCCCTCTCCTCCCCCGGTACATGCTCCGATTGGTCCGCTCTTATCCCCCCCCCCCTTGCGGGAGCACTGTTTCCCGATTGGCTCCGCTCCTTACCGGATAGATGGATAGATGTTATGAGCGTCCCCTTTAGAACCGGGCGGTGGGTTGTGCCACCAAGCCCTTGCTATTATGCTGTCTAATGTGCTACCCAGGTTAACGAAAAGAAAAAAAAAAGCCACGATGAACTCCCATAACCAAATTTTCTGATTCCCTTTTGCGAAATGTGCTTTTGTACGTCTCCGTTTTTTTTTTCGTTTCCCTACTTTTCTTCCACCAATCCTCCAATCGCCTGTTACTAATCCCTACTGCGGACATGATTATTTTGCCACTGCTCTCACTGAACCCAAGGGCTTCAAGGAGGCCAGTGGTGCCTAAATCGATCGCTGGGTAGACGTATTCACATTCTAATAAAACATGCTCCATAGTTTCCCTAGCTTTACCGCAGCAAGCACATGCTTCTTCTTCCTTCTTATCTCTCGCTGTATAGGTGCGTGTTCTAAGGTATTTCAATCTCGCTTCGAATAGTAATGAGCTTCGCTTTGAGTTATAAATTGTTTCTTTCCTGATTTCGTTTCTTCCTCTTAAGTAGTCAGGTTTCTTAAGGCAGGTTTCTTTTCCATTGCCGCCACCCGTGAGATTATTTCAGCTTCCCTGACTTTCCGCTTGACGTTCTTTGTTGCTGTGTTGCCCACCCTACAGGCTGCGTACTTGCTGGTAAGCTTCCTAGTTATTTTCCTCCACTGTGAATCTATGTTTTTCCTGTACAGATACCTCAACACTCTCCAAGCCCATTTACTTTCTTCCATATACCTCAGTCGTTCTTCATACTCGATTTTAGTGCGAGCTTCCCTCACTTCAAAACCAGTCCAGCCCATGTCACCCTGCAGAGCTTCATTTGTAGTCTTCCCGTGAGCGCCCAATGCGAGGCGACCCACTGACTAATAAAAATAAAAATATGACTAATAAAAATCGGGCCCCTCGGTTAACCCCCTTTCTTCTCATAATCAAATTGTGGCTTTGGCACGTGTAACCCCATAATTTTTAATTATTCGAAATTTCTGTTGGCCCGTGTACCTCTATTATAGGCTTTCCCATGCGTTCTTATAGAGCGCTATGTATCTCTACGGGAATTCGCGCTAATCAATTATATTTTTCATTTGGTTTCGATTGTTTCTCATCGCCTATAAAGCTTCCAAGCATCTACATGCACAGGGTGCACTATTACAACGACTACATGCGGTAACTTCCCAAATTACGCATTTTTTTACAGGTAAAAGGCGTCGCGCTTCTTGCGTCACGCCTAAGAAATGTTATTTCGCAATCAATGCTGTTCTTTGTCGGAACAAAGTTATTTCAGCCAATGTTAATTGTGCGGCAACTGCTTCTTGCGCAAGAAGTCACCATTTCTTGAGGTTTTATAAAAACTGCGTAACCTTCTTCAGTCTTCGTAGTGCAGTTATATGCGCTGCAACGCTACATAGCGCTAGCACAACACCGCAAGAAATACAGCGTGCAACGTTTGCTGCGCCGAGTCAGCCGAGCTTAGGAGAAAAATGGCGCCAACGGAAAAGAAAAGCACAAGCAAAACGCAAGACCGGCACGTTTCCAAGGGCAACGGCAGGAAGACCAATTGTCGTGCATAAAAACGGGCGCAAAAACAGTTTCCACGGAGTGGGCGAGGAAGTCGCGTGGTGGCGGCAGAATTCAAAGAATGGCGGTAGTTTCTAATTACCAAGGAACATTACTCAGCGCTAAACTCTGCGCAGTGGATGTTCCAACGCGGTGTGGCCTGAAACCCCTGCAACTTCGTAAAGTACCGACACTCTCTCTCCTTCACTCCGCCTCGTTTTTGTCTTTCGTACTCCCTCCTCGACCGTGGCACCGCCTACAACCCTTGAGAATAGCAGATGACCTTTCGCAGAGTGAATACTCCCATAGCAAGACGGTGCGCTTTAAGCATTCACATTCTAGTTCCAAGTATATTCGTGTACAGCAGAGATTTTCTATACGGAGGGTTATACAAATTCAGTGACAGCAGCGTTTAATAGCGGAGCTGTTTATGCTTTCAGTTCCGCCGTGGAGCATTACCACAAAACTCAGCCAATCTGTGCGCCGCCTCGGGTTGCCTAGCAACCGCCTGCGAGAGCACGGAGCCACGCAACCTCCACGCACCCCACGTGCGTAGGGTGGAGTCGTGTCGTCACAGGCGAGTAAAAGCTCGGAACAGCCGGTGTGGCGGCACACCTCTCGCCTCCTCTACGCCATGCGTACGTGCTGCTGCCATGGGAAGACCGAAGAAAGTGCGGACGCCCGAAGAAGAATCGGCTCACCAGGAAGAGCGCCGTACTCACAAGCGAGAAGCGATGCGTCGCCGCCGAGCTGATGCGGAACACCGCGCCGAAGCTGCGGCTGAGGAGAGGCGACGCCGAGTCGCGAATGCCGAGTTTCAGCCCACGGAACGCGAGAGTCGGCGCCTGAACGCTCGACGTTGCCGAGAAAAAGATCCCGGCCTGCGACTGCTCGAAAACTTCCAGCGTCAAGCCCGCCTAGACAACTTAGCAAAACATAGCATAACCTCGCAATACCTAGAAAAATCAAGCAACGTAAAAGCTAGATGATCACATTGCAAGCTTCGTTGTTGACTCCAGCCTTGCACCACTAGTGCAAGCTGCGTACGTTTGTTGTTTTCTGTTTGATAACTATTTTTAAAAAGTATCTAAGCGAGCGCTAGACGACACCGAATGTATTGCGCGCGCTACAATTAGGTACTCAAAATTTGTCAAGCGCGTGTCGCAAGATATTGTTGCGAATGGTTGTAAATAACACGTCTGCGATCTAATGCCAACATTCTGGCCTCGAGCAAGCCCTCCGTAACCTAAATATAACGCGCCGTCCTTACCATGTGAATTTGCGGCGCGCATCAGCATGAATCACAAAGGCTGGCAGAGGGCACGATCGCTGCTCTGAAGTTTCGATAGAGTATTGCAAGCAACAGTGGCACCAACGTGCGTGCTTGCCGATGTTCTGAGCACGGGCAAAGGCTCAGAGGTGGGCGCTGGTGCTATTGTGTTTCTCGTGCCTCGACGTCGGCAGAAATACGCGGGGCCGATCATCGAGTCGGCACTTTGTGCACGTATATAGAAATGAAATCGGTTTCTTAGTATTCGTTCCCTAAGCCGGAATGCTGTAGCAGCGCTTCATTCAGGCTGAAACAAGAACATAGGGAGCTTACGTTGAGTAATTTATTTTTTTATGTTAGTGACTCATCGCGTATAATATTTCATCGTGTGTTAGCTCGTCCGTTCAGGAAGTGACATACATATGTCGCGAACCGGGTTGCACTAAGGTTCGTGCGTTAAGGAGCGTTGCGATCACTCGGAAAAACGTTTGCGAAATATGACTTTAGTGACGTGGTGAGTGCGCAAAAAATTGCCGCGCTATGATGCGGCCGAAATTACGGTAAAGGCTCACTCACACTACGCCTACCCGACACCTATTTCGGTCTGCCGACAGTGGGCAACAGCGTTTTTTCCCCTTCGTCTCTGCGCCTCTGTCAGACGGTACCGACGTAGATAATCCGCCGACTGTCGGCGGCGAGCTCGGCATCGGTAGTGACAGAGTCGCCGACACGAAGGAAAAAAAAACGCTGTCGCCCACTGTCGGCAGAACCAAAATAGGTGTCGGGTAGGCGTAGTATGAGTGAACCTTGAACGAACGAAGAAACGACTAAACGAACGACGACTAAACTAGGTAGCGAATGAGCGCCTACGTGTCAAAGACCTATGATGCTGTTTTTGGAGATGAACGGGCCCCGTAACTTGGGTTTCGGGAGAGCACACACACTTTTCATATTGCAAATTCACCGGGCGACCGCCATAGACGAACACGAACAAAAGAGACGAATAAATTAGGTATTCGGCCTAAAGAAGACTAGTAAGTAACCACAAAAAGCAGAGAGTTGGTCTCATAAGATGAGTTTTCATGCTCGAGGATCGAATTGTCAAAAGGACTGGGCTGAATCTTGAAAGTTTCGTAATCACATTTTCGTGCGGAGCCTCGATCACGTGCCCGCGAATTGAAGTGCGTTGGCGCACAATACGATTAAGCGCCCTAAATACGACCACGTATGCTTATATAAACACAGTAAATGTATCCTAGGAGTCGTGTTAAAGCTTATACAGACAAATGGCAGCTTGCTCAGTGAACTGTGCAGTAAGTTGGCCCTCGCATTTCGATCAATCCTTGTCTTTCTGAGCCCGTCGCGCTTACCGGACGGTATCGAGACGAGCTCCTTGCCTTTGCAGTAACTATTTTGGCATATGAAGGCTCAGCAGGTCATGGTGGTGGAAAATCCCGTGAAGCGACGTCGCACTTACCCCAAAACTCGGTTCAACGCGTTGGCAAACCAAAACAACATGGAAGAGCTAGCATCGGTGCCGACGTAGGAAGTCGGTAGGAAGTCTCGGTGCAGTCGGTAGGAAGTGAAAATGGCGGTGGGGCATGGCTGTAAGCAAACGAAGCCGGCGCGAGGGCGCGCGAGCAAGAGGCGCTATTCTTCAAAGCTTGTCGCGACTTTACGAAGTTTTTTTAGGCGGTCGCATGGGGCATGTCTTCCGGCGGCCCTGTAATTGAGGCGGCACAGTGTTCCTTCTTGAGGAAAATGGGCGTTCTGCGCTGCCGCCTATGCTTCGTTTTGGAAACCCTTGTTGGCTCCTCTTCGCGAAAGGGGGCCAAGAGTTATCGCGGAAGGGTATTAGAGCTTCTGCGCAGCACATGTAAAAGCGAAACTTTTGGAGCTTGGCCAGTTTTATCATATGTACGCTCGAGAATGCAAGCTTGGCTGTTCACAATATTTCTACTTTCATAGCACTACACACGTTCGCCGAGTCCGGCGCCCAGTGTCGGACGTAGTTACGGCAAAAAAAATTTCGAACCACGCGTACCCAGGCTCTCCGTGTGGCGCAAGTTACTGAATTGAATTTCTCGAGCTAAAATACGTAGAAAAATCATAAGGGATGACTTACACACAACCTACATACAATATAGCGTCGGATTATAATTTCAATATACGAGTAAAGATAATTCCGTTGCGCAAAATTTCAAACTAACCCCTTTTCTAGCGTTTGCCACGGCGTCCTGACGGATTGGCGGACTGCCCACGGCGTCCGCCATTTGCGCGCGCTGGCGCGTGAAAATCTCGGAGGCCACGGAGCGGCGCGCCTGGTCCTTTGCAAGACATCCAGATGGCGCTCGCACCCGCCGCATCGTAAAGCCCCTTGATACTGAAAGTAGCGCCATTCTGTGAACTTTGCCGCCGCGCCGCCTACCCTCGCACATCCTCCTCGCCCGCCTCTCCACTCGGCGCTTTTCTGACCGATGATTGGCCGCTCCGGCCGGCCCCAGCCGTCGCCTTGGAAACGCGCGCGAAAGCGTCGCTTTGCTTGTGTTGTTGTTTTTCTTCGGCGCCATGGGCAGGCCGTGTTCCTTTATTCAGCTAATTCGAACTCTGCATTTCGCACCGCGTTATGCCGGGTTCCTGCGCATTTCAGTGCACAGACCGGCGTGAAAAAATAGCTTCATGCTTTTCACGATTCCTCGAGGGAAGAACGACATCAGCCGCAGAATAAAGTGGATTCACAACATCGGACGCATATCGTCTGGAGAATAACACCATGCAATGTTTCATGTTACTGGGTTCGAGCTTATGCTACTTCTAACCGGCGGTTTATATAAATATTTTTATTTTCCGAAGTGTGTGCCATCCTGGATGTTTTGTGTGTTTTCCGTGTAACGTTTCAGGAGTCACCTGCAATAAAAATTGCATCTGGCCAGATATGTGCTGGTGTGTCACAGTGGCTGTGTATTCTATGCTCCAGACCTGTACTTTGCGTCTGAAATTTGTGTTGGGGTGGCACGATGTTTTCAGTAAGTAGCTGAAAAAACTGGCAAAAACCCTGCATGCCGCCCTCTCAGATCTGTGGTAATGGCTGCGGCTGGCAGCTTTTCCAGCTCTTACGAAACAGCTTTATTGGCAAATTGCAAAAGGAATGACATCTGGGAGAGTCATTAATGCCACAGATTGGAAGAATAATGTGCAAAGGAGGACCAAAACTTCGCGCAAATAAGCTTTGAGCATCTTCTTGCCTGCTATGGATCTTTAGAGCGATGAAGGCCTTTGTGTGACCGCCGCGACTGTGAAAGTCTACCGCGATTCCGAAGTCTAGTGGCAAGTGAGGAGCGAGTCAGCAGTGTTGCGTTTCGCCTGCGACACGTGGTTTTGCCGGCGCGACGGCGGCGGGGCGGCGGACATTTTGGCCCGATCGTCGTCACCGCAACACTCATCGCCAGGTGTTTCCAGGCGCGTCTGCGGCGATGCGACCGCCTAGGGATTTCGTTCCAGTCATTGTGCCCGAAACAGGCGATGCCAAAGCAGGGATCTCGTTCCAGTCATTGTGCCCGAAACAGGCGATGCCAAAGCAGGGACCATCTTCTCGTTACAGTCATTGTGTCCGACCGGCAGCGCCACGACAGTGTGCTGCGCAGCGCCACGACAGTGTGCTGCGCAGCGCCACGACCAGGTGCTACGAGATCGTGCGCAGCGCCACGACATGGTGCTACGGCATCGCTACGACAGTGTGCGTCACCATTAGCCCATTGTACATTCACGTGCTCGTCTTTTGAGGGGTTCCTTCTTGCCCTCAACTGCGAGAGTATAAAAACAGCTGCCCCCGGACGCCAGAGGAGGGCTCCGATTTCTTCTGCTGAGTGAAGTGCTCTCCCGTCTCTCTACTTCGGTCAAACCTGACCACCTACTCTTTGCGATGTTAAAATAAACAAGTTGTTTCGTTGTTACCAGTCGACTCATGCTTTGCCGGGACCTTCGGATGCTTGCAGTTGTACCCCAGGCCGCCAGGCCAACGCTACCCTTGGGGCTTGCGACCCAGGTACAACCACGGGCGTCAGCGCCGAGTTCCCAACCGATCGTACCAGCAGTCGGATCCAAACATCTGGTTGCCAGCGGTGAGTCGCCTACGACTTCAAACAACGGTCTGCCAGCGGCGAGATCGCGACAACGGAGGCCAGCAGCAAAGAGATGCAGTTGACTGTATGCTGAGCAGCTCAACGACGATCCGGGAGCAGTGCAACGAGCCCTGTGTGACGACTGGTTGCCTGCAGCGGAACGACTGCGCGGAACTCTTGACTGCGAGGTTTGGTGAGTGCGGGACTTTCTTCTTCTGAGCTTTGCCAGGCTTTTTGTTAGTGTCAGAAACAGAGCTGGTAATTGTGGTTGTCGTTGCTGCCGGGTTAGTTTGCGGCAAGACAATAGTAAGCAGTAGAGAAAGCAGCATTCAGAGCAGCCATGGATTTGAAGTCGTTGCGCAAACCGAAATTGTTGGAGCTTGCAAGAGAGTTGGGTCTGGATGTCTCAGACAAACTAAGAAAACCTGAACTGCTAAAGGCTATTCTTGAGTTAGAGGCTGAGGATGACGAGCTGTCGGAATGCCTTGAGACTATTGAAGAGAGGGAGACAGAAAAAGAAGAGCGTGAACGTAAAGAACAGAAAGAGCGAGAGCAACAAGAGAAAAAAGAAGAGCGCGAACACGCTTTGGAAATGAAGCGTCTCGAGGTAGAGATGGAACGCGCTCGTAATGGAAGTCAGGCACACGGTGCAGGAGAACGCGTATTATTCAAAATGACTGACCTGATGCGGCCGTTTAAGCTTGGAGAGGACATTGGTTTGTTCCTGGTTAACTTTGAGCGAACGTGCGAGAAGCAGGGGTTCTCTCGGGAAACGTGGCCACAGCGCTTGCTCACTTTGTTACCCGGCGAGGCGGCCGACGTAGTCGCTCGCTTGGATAGAGAGGAGGCAGAGGATTTCGACAAAGTAAAATCGAGTCTGCTAAAAAAGTACCGGCTGTCTGCGGAAGCGTTCCGTCGGAAGTTTCGGGAAAATGAGAAAGGCAAAAGTGAGTCATATACAGAGTTTGCGTATAGGCTTATGTCGAACATGCAGGAGTGGCTCAAAGAAGAGAAAGCGTTTGGTGACCACGATAAAGTTCTGCAGTGTTTCGGGCTAGAGCAGTTTTATAGTCGGTTACCGGAGAACGTGCGATACTGGGTCTTGGATAGGCCAGACGTGAGTACGGTGGCTAGAGCCGCTGAGCTAGCCGAGGAGTTTGTGACGCGTCGAGCTCGCGGAGCTAAGGACGGTCAAAAGGGTGAATTTGGCTCCAAGTCTGAGAGGCCAAGGTTCACGCCCATGAGATTTAAGGGGGACACGCGTAGTGAGGATGCGAGTGAAAGCAATCCGACCAAACGTAAAGAGACGGCAGCCGAAGCCGAACGCAGAAAGCGGTTCGAGATGAGGCGAGCGGGCGTTTGTTATACGTGCCAGAAGCCGGGTCACTTTTCGGCGCAGTGTCCGGAAACAACACCAAAAGTTGTGTTTTTTTCAATAGGCAGCACTGACGAGAACATGAAGCTTCTTGAGCCTTACATGCGAGACCTCCTCGTAAACGGGAAAGAGTGCCGAGTGCTTCGCGATTCCGCAGCTACGATGGATGTAGTTCACCCGTCTTACGTAGAACCCCATATGTTCACGGGCGAGTGCGCGTGGATCAACCAAGCCGTGGAAGCTCATAGCGTGTGTCTGCCGGTAGCAAAAGTGCTTATTGAAGGACCTTTCGGAGCGCTTGAGACGGAGGCGGCAGTGTCATCTATGCTGCCACCCCAGTACCCGTACCTATTTTCAAACAGGTCCGATCACCTCCTGCGCGAGAAGGGGCTTTTGTTTGGTGAAGCTAGTGTTCAGGCCTTAACCAGATCGAAGGTTCGGGAGCTCGCTGCAAAGGCGGTAGTTGCGGGGCCGACGTTATCAAACAACGAAAAAGGGTCAGAGGCGCAGCAAGCTGATATTCAGAGCACGCCCGAACAGAATAAAATTGAGTCTGTAGCGTTGAAGGCGCCAGATACTGGAGAGGAAAATCCCGACGCGGGAAAGTTAGAAGAGCTATCTACTGATTTGCTCATCGCGCCTACGTCAGACGGACTTGATAGGTTGCTAAAAGTCAGCCGGACGGCTTTGATAGCCGAGCAAAAAAAGGATGGCAGCCTGGAAAACGTGCGCTGCAATGTCAAAGAAGGTATCGCCAGGAAAACTGCGCGTTTTGTGGAAAGAGGTGGAGTCCTGTACCGGAAGTATCTAGACCGCCGAGGAGTGGAGTTCGATCAGCTGGTCGTGCCTCAATGCTATCGTCAGGATCTGTTGCGCTTGTCACATGGGGGTTCGTGGTCCGGACACCTAGGAGTTAAGAAAACTAAGGACCGTCTCTTGCAAGAGTACTATTGGCCAGGGTGTTTTCGGGACGCAGACCATTTCGTGAGGACATGTGACACTTGTCAGCGGGTGGGCAAACCAGGGGACAAATCGAGGGCGCCGTTGAAATTGGTACCTATCATTACGGAGCCTTTTAGACGGCTCGTTATTGATACTGTGGGACCTCTGCCGGTAACAGCCACGGGGTACAGACACATTTTGACTGTGATCTGCCCAGCGACAAAGTTCCCTGAAGCAGTGCCGCTTAAAGAACTCAGCTCAGTTGAGATAGTTAATGCACTACTGTCCATATTTGCGCGAGTTGGTTTTCCTGCAGAAATTCAATCAGATCAGGGCACAGTGTTTACTAGCGCTTTGACGACAACTTTTCTCGAAAGGTGTGGGGTAAAGCTGTTACACAGCTCAGTGTACCACCCACAGTCGAATTCCGTTGAGAAGCTCCACTCCGTCATGAAGCGCGTGTTGAGAGCCTTGTGTTTTGAACATCAAACTGACTGGGAGCTGTGTCTGCCGGGGGTGATGTTTGCTTTAAGGACCGCGCCGCATGCGGCTACGGGGTTTTCGCCAGCTGAACTGGTGTACGGTCGCTCGCTTCGATCTCCGCTTCGCATGCTTCGAGAATCATGGGAAGGTAGGGGCGACGACCCAGTCGTGGTGGAGTACGTGCTTAAGCTCCTCGAACGCTTAAGAAGGGCACAGGAGTTGTCAGGTGAAGCAATGACAAAGGCCCAGCAGAGGGCCAAGGTTTATTATGATCGGACAGCCAGGGCCCGTCGTTTTGAGGTTGGCGATGAGGTCATGATATTGCGCACATCGCTAAACAACAAACTAGACGTGCAGTGGGAGGGCCCAGCGCGAATTGTTCAGAAACTGTCGGACGTTAACTACGTGGTAAGTCTGCCAGGAAAGCGGAAAGCACAGCAAGTTTACCACTGTAATCTGCTCAAACCTTATAGACAAAGGGAAGCAGTGGTGTGCATGATGGTAAACGTTCCTGAAGAGCTTCCGGTCGAGCTTCCGGGACTAGGCTCAGTGACGAACAGGGAAGACACCGGTCAAGTCATTAGTGACCTTATCAGTAAAGCACCGCTGTCGCCTGAGCAGAAAACCGAACTACACCAGCTATTACAAGAGTTTCAAGGTCTGTTCTCTGAGAGGCCTGGTAGGACTTCTGTACTTACTCATGATATAGAACTTACCTCCACAGAGCCAGTACGATCCAAGGCGTATCGGGTGTCACCCCGCCAGAGCGATATTATGGAGGCTGAGGTAAAGAAAATGCTACAGCTCGGTGTTATTGAGGCAGGTGAGAGTGATTATACCTCCCCTTTGATTTTAGTTGAGGTACCGGGCAAGGAACCTCGTCCTTGCGTCGACTACCGCAGGCTTAATTCCATCACTAAGGATCAAATTTATCCGATCCCTAACATCGAGGAGCGCCTTGAGAAAGTTAGTAGCGCTCAGTTTATTTCCACCCTAGATCTTGTCAGGGGTTATTGGCAGGTTCCACTTACAGAAGAGGCTAGTAGGTATGCGGCGTTCATTTCACCAATGGGAACATTCCGTCCTAAAGTGTTGAGTTTTGGTTTGAAGAACGCGCCATACTGTTTTTCAAGTCTCATGGATAAAGTGTTGCGGGGACAGCAAGAATTCGCTTTACCGTATCTAGACGACGTAGCGATATTCTCCGCATCCTGGTCTGAGCATATGACACACTTGCGGGCAGTGCTAACCCGCCTGCGCGAAGCAGGCTTGACAGTAAAGGCTCCTAAGTGCCAGTTAGCACAGGCCGAGGTTGTCTACCTCGGTCACGTGATTGGTCAGGGTCGTCGCCGCCCCTCTGAAATAAAAGTGGCCGCTGTGCGAGACTTTCCGCAACCGCGCACAAAGACCGATATTCGGTCGTTCTTAGGTGTCGCCGGCTACTATCAGAGGTACATCCCTAGGTACTCTGATATCGCGGCTCCCCTGACGGATGCTCTAAGAAAGACAGAGCCTCAAACAGTCGTCTGGGACGAGACAAAGGAAAGAGCTTTTAGCGCCCTAAAGAGTGCCCTAACAAGCCAGCCTGTGCTACGATCGCCAGACTATACAAAAGGGTTCATTGTTCAGTGCGATGCTAGTGAGCGAGGCATGGGCGTTGTACTGTGCCAACGGGAAAATGGAGAAGTAGAACACCCCGTCCTGTATGCTAGTCGTAAGCTGACCAGTCGTGAGCAGGCGTATAGCGCCACCGAGAAAGAGTGTGCATGTCTCGTGTGGGCCGTTCAGAAATTGTCATGCTATCTAGCCGGCTCGAGGTTTATCATTGAGACGGATCACTGCCCTCTCCAATGGCTGCAGACCATCTCTCCCAAAAATGGCCGCCTCCTGCGCTGGAGCCTCGCTTTACAACAATATTCCTTTGAGGTGCGTTACAAAAAGGGGAGTCTCAACGGTAACGCCGATGGCTTAAGTCGAAGCCCCTAACGTAGGAATCAGCCTCAAAATTGTTTGTTACTGATGTTTTTCTTCCTGAGGCAGGATTTTTTTTAACATATTGCTTTTGTTTAGTGTTTCAAAGTGATGATATGCTTTCTAGTGCAATTTTTCAATTTGTGGACGCGTTCTGAGTGATGCTAGACTACTGTAAGGAACTAGGCAGTGGTATAAAAAGGGGAAAGAGCCTGGCAGGGCTTAGTGAGGGTTGTGCCGTGCTTGCTGACTGAGCGGTGGAGTTTTCAGCGTAGTTCTAACGCTTGCCGGGAACGAGAACAAAAATGTGAACTCTCCCGAAGTCACTTTGCAGTGTCCCGTGCGAACCTGAACGAGAGAACGAGGCCTTCTCTGTGCGCTGCGCTCAAGAAACGTCAAGGGACGCCCGACTTCGGTTATGAGCATCATCGAGCGACATCCCTCCGGACAGCGGATGCAGTCCCCTGTCCATCGGGATCTCCTTTCCCCGGCGGGGCGGTCTGTTGCGTTTCGCCTGCGACACGTGGTTTTGCCGGCGCGACGGCGGCGGGGCGGCGGACATTTTGGCCCGATCGTCGTCACCGCAACACTCATCGCCAGGTGTTTCCAGGCGCGTCTGCGGCGATGCGACCGCCTAGGGATTTCGTTCCAGTCATTGTGCCCGAAACAGGCGATGCCAAAGCAGGGATCTCGTTCCAGTCATTGTGCCCGAAACAGGCGATGCCAAAGCAGGGACCATCTTCTCGTTACAGTCATTGTGTCCGACCGGCAGCGCCACGACAGTGTGCTGCGCAGCGCCACGACCAGGTGCTACGAGATCGTGCGCAGCGCCACG
Source organism: Dermacentor variabilis (assembly GCF_050947875.1). NCBI lineage: Eukaryota > Metazoa > Arthropoda > Arachnida > Ixodida > Ixodidae > Dermacentor > Dermacentor variabilis. The sequence continues at coordinate 37,797,843 of NC_134573.1, forward strand.
ACATGGTGCTACGGCATCGCTACGACAGTGTGCGTCACCATTAGCCCATTGTACATTCACGTGCTCGTCTTTTGAGGGGTTCCTTCTTGCCCTCAACTGCGAGAGTATAAAAACAGCTGCCCCCGGACGCCAGAGGAGGGCTCCGATTTCTTCTGCTGAGTGAAGTGCTCTCCCGTCTCTCTACTTCGGTCAAACCTGACCACCTACTCTTTGCGATGTTAAAATAAACAAGTTGTTTCGTTGTTACCAGTCGACTCATGCTTTGCCGGGACCTTCGGATGCTTGCAGTTGTACCCCAGGCCGCCAGGCCAACGCTACCCTTGGGGCTTGCGACCCAGGTACAACCACGGGCGTCAGCGCCGAGTTCCCAACCGATCGTACCAGCAGTCCGATTCCAAACAGCAGAGATGCCTTTTAAGGCTGACTTTCATTCGCCATAGGTGAAATCTTTACAATTTATATTTAGTTATGCTATCAAAATAACGTCAGATTCTTAAGCTCTGTGTTTCTAAAATAGTACGAATTGTTTCCTTGAAACCGACCCAGTCACAGAAGGGCTAAATCCTATCTCATCGTCCTTTACAGCGCTGAATATTGCATCACCACGGGCGTCTGAGGCACTAATTGAATGCATTCGATGGGCTACACTGAATAAGTCACAGAGACAGCATTCCCTTCCCATCTTTTAATCTAGTCGTCCGTTGCCGTCAGCAATCATTCATAACTTTCAAGCCAACCCTTGGCTACGCTCACTTCTACAGTAGTCAATAGAAATAGATCTCTCTTGAGAGCACGAAAAACTAGAAAAAAAATTGTTCTCTTTCAAGCAGGAATGAAATTGCTATAGCCCAGGTATTAAATGCGCGGCATATGCATTACACCGAGGCCCCAAGCCTTTTAGGACTGAACCCCTCCCACCCTGCCCCCCCCCCCCCCTAAAAAAAAATCCATAATCACGTTATAGCAAATTTCGCATCATTTTTGCGGCCACTGTCCTGCTTCTGAAGCTTCACGCACGCAATGACGTCCAACTAAATTACCGCAATCTCTGCCTGGCTCGACTGCAAAAATATAGTGTCATAAAAAGTACTTCCGCGAAAATGCAGCGCTAGTTGAAATTGCATTAACGGGGCGTCACTGTGTCGAAAAATATTAAAGAATGTACAAATTTAAATTAAATACTGTGCTAATTAAAGCTCTGCCCTGTTGAAGTGACCAGTATAAAGATATCAAAGCCAATGTGGGCTATATACAGTACGCTGCGATTGTGAATTCATGCCGCAAACGCGCACGTTTAGCGCTTTCATTGCTCAAACGAGAAGGTGGTAAATGTGGGTCATGGTAGAGTCAAGCACATTGCATCCCTATCTAGTGCTTTCGTTTAATAATAGAGCGAGAAAAAAATCCCGAAGTTAGGTGCGATCACGGATGCCAGCTGATGCATGAAGCCGGCGAGCGCGCGATGGCCTGCGAAGCGTGCCGTGCGCAGCGCGCACAGCCGGCGGGCGAGGAGAATCGAGGAGGAAAGCGCGGGAGTGGAGGAGAGTGTCGCTACTTTCGAATTATTAAGGGGTTTTACCGCATCGTGGCCCATCCAGGATGCCGCGTTTCCACCAGAAAGCTCACCTTCGTGCAGAGAGTTCGCCGCAAGCGTTTCCGGGTAAACCTTACGGTTACATAAGCTGCAGTAGCCGGGAAGCGTGAGAAGCACTCGGGGATCTTCGATTGCTATCGCACTCCACTCTTAAGAGGAAGCTTTAACTTGGGTGCTCCTATCTAAATACATGTAAAAGAAGAATTCGTTTTTCTTGGCAACCACTGCACCAAATTTGACTAGGTTAGTTTCATTTAAATGGAATCCTTATAATATAGTGGCTGTTCTTTCGAACTTTCATTTAGATCGTAAATTGTTTTTAAAGATTGGCGAAAATAAAAAATTTCCAGGAAACAATATTGTCAAGATTACAAATCTGGTAATTTGGCAATGAAAAACTGTATCACAATTCTATGGATTGCAGCTAATAGTGGATCTAAAGTGGACAAAATTAATGTGTCAGACATGAATCTCAAAATATTTAGTAATATGGCAATACAGCTTTTGCAGAACCCTGGTACACAACGTAACGAATTCACGTAAGATATAAATTGACATACCGATTTTGTCCCCTTTTAATGATTTAATGGGTGCCGTTTACAGAACCGTGATATCTGCTTTTGAGGCAGAGCTATTAGTTTGTAAACTTCGGGCTTATATTATTTTCAAACTTGCGAATTTTCGAAAATCTTTTTAACAAAATTCAGGCGCTAAATCGAAATACTGCTTAAAACAGTCACTAGAATTTAACTTTCTCTCTAAAATGCAACAAACTTCACTACAATCGGTAAAGGGGCTATCTCAGAAAAAGGTTATTGCGTTTTACATGTATTTGAATAGGCCGCGTCGGAGTTGGGCCCCGAGCTAAAGCTTCCGTTTAAGAGGAAGCTTTAGCTCGGGTGCTTTTATCTAAATACATGTAAAAAGAGAATTCGTTTTTCTCGACAAAGGGGGGGGGGGAGGAAGTGCACCAAACTTGACGGAGTCTGCTGTATTTAAAAGAAAAGCTTAAAATCTAGTGACTGTTGGCTTCGAATTTTTGACTTAGATCGTCAATTATTTATAAAAGAATTGGCAAATATTGAAGATGTTTAGAAAACTGAAGTATCGAGTTTACAACTCTGTAGCTCAACAAGGAAAAATGATAGCTTAATTTTATGCAATGCTTCTGATAGCACATCTAAAGCGGACAAAATTGATATGTTACACACGAATCTCCAAAGATCTTGTAATATGGAAATGTACCTTTTGTGCAGCCCTTGTGCACAATGTAAACAATTCAGGGAAGATATAAAATGACATATCAAATTAGTTCGCTTTCAATGATCTAGTCGATGCCGTTTAGAGAACTGCGATTTCTGTTGTTGATGCAGAGCTATTAATTTATAAAGCTCGTGCTTCTATTTTTCACGAACTTCCGAATTCTTGAAGATGTCTTTAGAGAAATTTAGGCCCTAAGTCGAAATTCCGCTTTCATCAGTCACTAGGATTTAGCTTTCCCTCTAAAAGTGCAACAAACTTGATTAAAATCGGTCAAGGGGTTATCTCAGAAAAGCGTTCTTGTGTTTTACAAGAATTTAAATAGGCCGCGTCGTAGTTGGGCCCGAGCTAAAGCTTCCTCTTAAAGGCGAAGCTTAAACGTTAGCCGATTTTTTCCCAAGAGCTCTGTGTGCGGTAGACGCATTACCAAAGTAAATGGCAACTGCTGCCATTTAACTTTTCAACGCTCGTCCTGCCTGGTCTTCCTTCCTCGTGTCCTTGTGTTTATGCGCTCTAAGACAACTTACAAACGCCCAAATTTCATTTCTTGTAGGCAACTTGTAGAACAGGCGGCGACGAACAAGGTGAACCGAGAAAAAAGAAAGCAATTTACGCCATTCAACAAGCATTGGCGTACTATTTTTCAAGTAGGGGGAAGGGCAGGACATCTCTCTCTCTCTCTCTCTCCCTCCCTATAATCTCTCTCTCTCTCTCTCTCTCTCTCTCTCTCTCTCTCTCTATATATATATATATATATATATATATATATATATATATATATATATATATATATATATATATATATATATATATAAGTGATTTCAATGGCGAAAGCCGAACCCCGGCCGAAACGTCTGGAAAAAGCGTTTCGTAGATGTGTTCACTCCTTTTGTGTGATTTTGAAGAAACAAAATCACGCAGAAAAGCATTAATCTGCATATATATATATATATATATATATATATATATATATATATATATATATATATATATATATATATATATATATATATATATATATATATATATATATATATATATATATATATATAGCGCGCAATTGATAGTGCAACGCGCGCCTAAAGCGAGGGGTTACGGGTTCGACTCTCGCTGTAAGCAAGGTATTTCCTCGCTTTTGATTTTTATACTTCCATTAAAGACTACAAAGAATTTCCCCTATGCTTTCCTTTTCGTCATTATTCTTTAGCTTCAGATGGTTCTGACTAACAAATACCTGCGAGCATTCGTACTAAAACGGTGCCATTACATAACGGGGCCTCTCGGTTCCCCTTCTCTTCGTCCAAAACATGACAATTGGCTATTCTTTCTTCTGGCTGCCCAATTATGTAGTATTAGCTGCCGTCTAGCCATGTAGCAGTTTAATTATTTACGTTACAACCAGTGATGTTTTTTCTTTTAACGGGTCCTATATTGTGTATATAAGGCACACAATTACCTCATTAGCTTTCTCTTTTCCATAACTTGTGATATTTTTTCAACAACTATTTATTTTGCGTTCTTTGCAAGTTCGTCATACAGCGGCCTGTCATTCTTGAAAACTTTGTTTGTCATCAGGCTCTAAAGCTTTCAAGCGGCTATTCGCGCATTTCTGTTCATGACGGTTGTAGTGATCTTGTATTTAATACGATCCTAATTGTACGTGATAGCTGATTTTCTATACAGTGCAAGTGTGTTCCTTATTATCCCGAAATAAATATTTCTGCTGTAAGTATGAGCTTCTGCCTTTGTCTATTTTATACTCGATTCGATATTCGGTACTTATCATTCGTATTCTATTCGCATTAGGAAAAGTCGATATTCGGTCGCCTACCGCTAATATTTACATAACGAATTAGGACACCTTAAATGTTTCATTGCCTTCAGATTGGAAGTTTGTAAACGCAGCATGATTCAAAAGAACGCAACCAACGTAGCTAGCCTGAAAATACACTTAGTCTACATATTCTCCCTAAATTTTCGTGCTTCTCGACGTTCGTGGTAGCAGAACTAGATTCTGTGGAACGCGTTTGGCCGCATGTTGTTAACATGGCGATGACATTTAACCGAGATGTATACAGGTTAGAATGCAGCGGTGGCGTAGAGGTAGAACACCCGCCTCGCGTGCAAGAGGTCCGTGGTTCGAATCCCGGTGCCGGCAATTTTCCACCGGATTAAAAAAAAAAAAGATCCGCGTGTTGATAAAATTGCACAAACAGGCCTGGAGTGTGGCCTGATCCCGGAGACCAGAAACGGTAACGCACTCCCTCACCAGAGCAGGATTGGCCACCCTGGTGCAGTACTTGGCCACAACCTCCTATGAACACAACAATCAAACCCCGGCCCTCAGTCCCCAGCAGCTGCGAAGCAACTGACCACGGCGGCGGTCAGACCTGCGACGCAGCAGAGGGTGCTAAGAATCACTGGCTCCGGACAGGCCGCCATTGGAATATGAACCTGGCAACGTTTAACGCTAGAACGTTATCTAGTGAGGCGAGTCTAGCAGTGCTATTGGAGGAATTAGAGGGAAGTAAATGGGATATAATAGGGCTCAGTGAAGTTAGGAGGCCGAAAGAAGCATATACAGTGCTAAATAGCGGGCACGTCCTGTGCTACCGGGGCTTAGCGGATAGAAGAGAACTAGGAGTGGGATTCCTGATTAATAAGAATATAGCTGGTAACATACAGGAATTCTATAGCATTAACGAGAGGGTGGCAGGTTTTGTTGTGAAACTTAATAAGAGGTACAAAATGAAGATTGTACAGGTCTACTCCCCCTACATCCAGTCATGATGACCAGGAAGTCGAAAGCTTCTATGAAGACGTGGAATCGGCGGTGGGGAGAGTGAAAACTAAATACACTATACTAATGGGCGACTTTAATGCCAAGATAGGCAAGAAGCAGGCTGGAGACATGGCAGTGGGGGAATATGGCATAGGCACTAGGAATAGCAGGGGAGAGTTATTAGTAGAGTTTTCGGAAAAGAATAATATGAGGATAATGAATACCTTCTTCCGCAAGCGGGATAGCCGAAAGTGGACGTGGAGGAGCCCGAACGGCGAGACTAGAAATGAAATAGACTTCATACTCTGCGCTAACCCTGGCATCATACAAGATGTGGACGTGCTCGGCAAGGTGCGCTGCAGTGACCACAGGATGGTAAGAACACGAATTAGCCTAGACCTGAGGAGGGAACGGAAGAAACTGGTACATAAGAAGCCGATCAATGAGTTAGCGGTAAGAGGGAAAATAGAGGAATTCCAGATCAAGCTACAGAACAGGTATTCAGCTTTAACTCAGGAAGAGGACCTTAGTGTTGAAGCAATGAACGACAATCTTGTGGGCATCATTAAGGAGCGTGCAATGGAAGTCGGTGGTAACTCCGTTAGACAGGATGCCAGTAAGCTATCGCAGGAGACGAAAGACCTGATCAAGAAAGGCCAATGTATGAAAGCATCTAACCCTACAGCTAGAATAGAACTGGCAGAACTTTCGAAGTTAATCAACAAGCGTAAGACAGCTGACATAAGGAAGTATAATATGGATAGAATTGAACATGCTCTCAGGAGCGGAGGAAGCCTAAAAACAGTGAAGAAGAAACTAGGAATTGGCAAGAATCAGATGTATGCGTTAAGAGACAAAGCCGGCAATATCATTACCAATATGGATGAGATAGTTCAAGTGGCTGAGGAGTTCTATAGAGATTTATACAGTACCAGTGGCACCCACGACGATAATGGAAGAGAAAATAGTCTAGAGGAATTCGAAATCCCGAAGGTAACGCCGGAAGAAGTAAAGAAAGCCTTAGGAGATATGCAAAGGGGGAAGGCAGCTGGGGAGGATCAGGTAACAGCAGATTTGTTGAAGGATGGTGGACAGATTGTTCTAGAGAAACTGGCCACCCTGTATACGCAATGCCTCATAACCTCGAGCGTACCGGAATCTTGGAAGAACGCTAACATAATCCTAATCCATAAGAAAGGGGACGCCAAAGACTTGAAAAATTATAGACCGATCAGCTTAATGTCCGTTGCCTACAAAGTATTTACTAAGGTAATTGCAAATAGAATCAGGAACACCTTAGACTTCTGTCAACCAAAGGACCAGGCAGGATTCCGTAAAGGCTACTCAACAATAGACCATATTCACATTATCAATCAAGTGATAGAGAAATGTGCAGAATATAACCAACCCTTATATATAGCTTTCATTGATTACGAGAAAGCGTTTGATTCAGTCGAAACCTCAGCAGTCATGGAGGCATTACGGAATCAGGGTGTAGAAGAGCCATATGTAAAAATACTGGAAGATATCTATAGCGGCTCCACAGCCACCGTAGTCCTCCATAAAGCAAGCAACAAAATCCCAATAAAGAAAGGCGTCAGGCAGGGAGATACGATGTCTCCAATGCTATTCACAGCGTGTTTACATGAGGTATTCAGAGACCTGGATTGGGAAGAATTGGGGATAAAAGTTAATGGAGAATACCTTAGTAACTTGCGATTCGCTGATGATATTGCCTTGCTGAGTAACTCAGGGGACCAATTGCAATGCATGCTCACTGACCTGGAGAGGCAAAGCAGAAGAGTGGGTCTAAAAATTAATATGCAGAAAACTAAAGTAATGCTTAACAGTCTCGGGAGAGAACAGCAATTTACAATAGGCAGCGAGGCACTGGAAGTCGTAAGGGAATACATCTACTTAGGGCAGGTAGTGACGGCGGATCCGGATCATGAGACGGAAATAATCAGAAGAATAAGAATGGGCTGGAGTGCGTTTGGCAGGCATTCCCAAATCATGAACAGCAGTTTGCCGTTATCCCTCAAGAGAAAAGTATATAATAGCTGTGTCTTACCAGTACTCACCTACGGGGCAGAAACCTGGAGGCTTACGAAAAGGGTTCTACTCAAATTGAGGACGACACAACGAGCTATGGAAAGAAGAATGATAGGTGTAACGTTAAGGGATAAGAAAAGAGCAGATTGGGTGAGGGAACAAACGCGAGTTAATGACATCTTAGTTGAAATCAAGAAAAAGAAATGGGCATGGGCAGGACATGTAATGAGGAGGGAAGATAACCGATGGTCATTAAGGGTTACGGACTGGATCCCAAGGGAAGGGAAGCGTAGCAGGGGGCGGCAGAAAGTTAGGTGGGCGGATGAGATTAAGAAGTTTGCAGGGACGGCATGGCCAAAATTAGTACATGACCGGGGTTGTTGGAGAAGTATGGGAGAGGCCTTTGCCCTGCAGTGGGCGTAACCAGGCTGATGATGATGATGTATACAGGTTAAGTGCCACATTGGCGCCCTTGATCTGCCTGAAAGCCTCCTTGAAGTATTTATTGGTCTGAAAGCCTTGAGAAACGGAAGCGATTTTTTAGACGCGCGTGAACGAGCTCAGCTGTTCCAAAATTTACGCCTTTTCACGCAGTTGATATGTCTTATGCGCCCCCTCTGTTCGAAATCTGCACGCAGAATTTATTGCATTTGGTTATCGTAAATTAACTCTCTGACACACTTGCGCACATCTACCAATTCCATGGCTTTAGTGACGCCACTGAACCTGCAGCGTTTAAACACATTCAAATGCGTTTTGTAATGAAAGAAATCTCAATTTTGTGAGCAGTATGATGGTGATGATGATCACTGTGCTGTGAAGCGCAATCTCAATATGAAGGCTAATGTGAAGGCAACCGTTGGCTCATCTCGGTCATGGAGCCTATGCGTCGTACAGCAAGTTTCGGCGACTGACATATAGCCTTTGAATACTAAACTGCGTTCACATTATCATCAGCCTATTTTATGCACACTGCAGGAGGAAGGCCTCTCCCTGCGATCTCCAATTGCCTCTATCCTACGCCAACCGATTCTAACTTGCGCTTGCAAATTTCTTAATTCCATCACCCCACCTAGTCTTCTGTCGTCTTCGACTGCGCTTCCCTTCTCTTGGCACTCATTCTGTAACCCTAATGGTCCACCGGTTATCTAACCGACGCATTACATGTCCTGCCCAGCTCCAATTTTCTCTCTTAATGTCAATCAGAATATCGGCTATCCCCGTTTGCTCTCTGATCCACACGGTCCTCTTACTGTCTCTTAACGTTACGCCTAACATTCTTCGTTCCATCGCTCTTTTCACGTTCGCAAATTGTTCTCGAGCTTGTTTGTTAATCTCCAAGTTTCTGCCCCACGTGTTAGAACCGCCCTGTGGGCAATGAAAGTCCAGTGGACATCCACTGGTGAGCAAGTTTTGGAAATATGCATGTCCGTCGGAGATCCACAGAAATCCACCAGATTTACTACGGACGTCCATCGGACGCTTATGCGCAAGAAAATTGGCAATCCGTCGAACGTCCGATGGCTGCCAGAACCGTACATCGGACGCTACGGAGACACGCAAAACCCAGCACCTGGCCCTTTCAAGACATCCATCGGACATCCATAAGAGTACTGTTATTGAAACGTAGGGATGTTCATCGGACATTCTTTGTTTTAACTGGTTTAGCAGAGATGTATATGCATGCTATCCCAACTATCATGGACACAAATTTAAAGAAAGAGCAATTGTGTTGCTTGAAGAAAACCCAATGCATAGTTTCCAGGGCAGTGAATTAGCTGGCAGTAAATTTTTCTCAGGCACCCAGCTCAATTGCGAAACCATCTTCGAACTGAGGGCACGTCGACGCATCGGCACCATGGCAGAGTATCACGAGCTGTAGCACCTGTACAAGCACGAAACGTAAGTTCATGGGATCCCTTGTCGGCGCAAGACCATGCACTCATTCGGCAAAATGCGTATAATGCGAGCTGCCAGAGATACAGCTCCGCTCATTGCAAAAATTTGGTGGAAGTTCCGGCTGTACCGAAACCATCAATGCTGCGAAACCATCAACGCCGTCGTCGTGATGTTCAGCATCAAGCTCACGGGCGATAGCATCGTCGCCGCACGCTGTGTGTTCTATGTGCGAGCGAAAGCGTGCGAGGCTGAGCCGACGATGCCGGCTCAGTCTCGCGCTCGCAAGGGAGGAAAGCGGAGAGGAAGGGCAGGAGGGGGCGAGACGTTCTACTCCGGCGGCTGCTGCATAAGACGCGGCCGCGCAGGCCCTATATTGAAAGTGAGCGGCGATGAGTAGGAATCTACGTTCGCTGGGGCTCATAATTTCGTGTGCTGTGACCTCACCGCTTAGGTCAATTCGCTCGCTGCTGCTGCCACTCTTGCGTGACACCATGCTCGTTAATTTAGTTAGTAAGCGAATTCTTACAAGTTTTTACGGCTGATAAATATTTTTTTCTTGAGAAGACCAATTAAAGACAGCTATGACCGTTCACAGCATACCTTTGCCTGAGAGCAATTCCCTTCTAGCACCAAAAGACAGGGCTACCACTTTATCACGGTTTATGAAAGATTCGCCACAGCATTTTTGGCGTCACTTTGCTCCATCACGTCAGAATGTGTGGTATGTTGCCATAAATGAATGTATAATTACAGACTTTGCGCAAATTGCTGATGTATACAACGAATTTTTCCATTCCGTGTTTGACCCTCCCCTACTACTGCCTGCAGAAATAAGAGAGAAAATGATTAATGCTCGTTCAGACATGCCAGACATTACCCTAACTGTAGACGGTTTCACTTCTTTTAGGTCTAGGCACGAAAAAGTCTCCTGGCCCAGATGGCATCCCTAATGAATTCTTGAGACGATATGCTGAATGGATCGCGAAGTATTTGCTGATAACTTTCCGTGCGTTTCTTGAACAGCACAATTTACCAAATGATTGGTTAATTGCACGAGTCGTGCCAGTTCATAAAACCGGGGACAAAGATAGAGTTCAAAATTACAGACCCATTTCAATTACATGTACTTGCTGCAAGATGTTCGAGCATATCCTGTCAGAAAGCTTGTTTAAATATATCGAAAGCTCGAACATATTTATTTCTAACCAGCACGAATTTAGGAGCCGATTGTCCACTATCACCCAGCTTGCAGAAACAATACACGATTTTGCTAAGGTAATTAATGAAACAGGTCAGGTTGAGGGAATCTGCCTAGATTTATCAAAATCTTTCGACCACATTTCACACTCGGATTTGCTTGGTAAGCTACTTGATATCGGAGTTAATTTAATTAATTAAATGGATTCTTTCATACCTTACTAACAGATCGCAGTACGTGGAAGTGAAAGGAAACAAATCGAAAATTCTAAAAGTAACATCAGGTGTCCCTCAAGGGTCTGTGTTAGGACCTGTATTGTTTCTATGTTATATTAATGACATGACAAATGACCTTCATGATAAGATAATGGTTCGTTTGTTTGCAGATGATTGCTTAATATACTCTAAAATCTTGTGTCATGAGGACCAATTAAAATTACATTCAGCACTAGAATCAATCACCAATTGGTGCAAGCGATGGAAAATGAAAATAAATTACGAAAAAGCTGTTTATACGCGAATAACTCGAAAAAAACAAGAAATGTGTTACATTACAATTACAAGTTAGACGGTATACCAATAAAACAAATGAGCCACTTCAAATATTTAGGCATTACGATATCAGACGACTTATCTTGGAAAAAACACTTCAGTAATTTATGTAATGCCGCAGAGGTTAAACATTGGTCACTAAGACGGAGGCTTAAACTTGCTCCCCGAGATCATAAACTAACTGCATATCTGGCATTGGTACGTCCCGCGATAGAATATGCTAGCATAATATGGGATCCGTATAAGAAGAATGAAGCAAATAAAATTGAAAAAATACAGAGGCGTGCAGCAAGGTTTATTATGTCAAAATATAGGCACACGAATTCTGTGACTGAGATGCTCACTCAAGAAAACTTGCCCGAGCTTTCATTGCGGCGAAAAGTGGCTAGGCTAAAATTTATTTATTGAAACATAACCACTTCAATTTCGACACTCAGAGGTACTTACAAAAGAGAACGTCACGGATATCACGGTCCACGAGGGCCAATATATGCCCATACCAGCAAAGGTTGGCTCATTTAAGCACTCCCTCTTTCCTAAAACAATAGAAGATTGGAATGCGCTACCGCATAGCATAACGAAAATTGATTCTCTAGAACAGTTTGAAAAATCTGTACTGGCCTATTATTCTTCTATGTAACCATCCTCTCACATTATTAGCTTTTTTTGTGCAATGATAAGCAGCATGTGCAACATGACATGATTGAAATGATCCTACGGGATATTGAAGTTTCTGTTTGTGATGTTGAAAATATTATTTTGGATGGTACAGTTGTTGCTTGTAATGTTCCGTGCCTGTTATACAATGCTTATATTCTTGTGTGAAATTGGCACACCTAAGCAGTTGTATTTTCTGGATTGATTTGTGTAGCGCTCGTGTTTGTAGCGATCTTTGAAGCTTATTTTATGATTACTCCACCCTGTATCGGCCTTTGGGCTAACAGTATAAATAAATAAATAAATAAATAAATAAATAAATAAATAAATAAATAAATAAATAAATATACTCGTAAGGAACCTGCCTTTCCTAGCGAGATAGAGCGGCTGCTTTTTTGTCCGTGTCGCACACGATATTTTTTAAAAGATTTTTAACATGCGCACAGAATGCTACATTGACAGTATGACCTTCTCCAACGCCATGTTGCACAATTCTACAAAAGTGCTAAAACAGGATCAACGTGGCTTTTATTGTGCTTTGACCTTCCATGCTTTCTTTTTATCTTCGCACATGTTTCTTATCCCACTCGTAGCTGTGCGGCTTAAGCCCGATGTTGTATTCGTAAATAAAGGAATTATTACCAGTGATGACTGCACTCAAAAATTCACCGCGCTTAAAAGTAGTTTCTTTAACAAATGCAAATTATTTTTTTCTAAGAACTGTTGCCAGGGGGTGAGCAGTTTCCGTAACATCTTGGCGAAAGCTTTCTTCATTTTGAAATATTCAGTGGGAATGTTGTAGTTGATGGCTTTGCCAATCCACACGCTCTTGATGTAAACGAAGCGCTTTTGATAACTGTCATTCGGCGATCAGCGAACGTAAGAGAACGCACACGATCTATTTCTGCACCTTCGCGTGAGTTTCTTTTCATTTATGCGAATACCGGCAGCGCCACAAGGGCATTGTAGCAGGGAGGCATTACAGGGATACATTGGTACAGACAGGACTGACTCCGGAAAGAAAATATACATATACAGAAAGCTCAGATAAAGAAGAGTAAGACTAACATCATCAGGAAAGCGTAGTCAAAGGCAACCGAGAAAACAGTTATGCGAAAAGACAAGTTATTGCAATAGGCAAACCATAAACCAAGACACAAGTGAAAAAACATAGAACACGGTAATATGCAGCTATGAAAAATTTAACAATAAGAAAGATTTAAGCTCGGAACAGGTTTTAAATTGATAATGCTCTTAGTGAGACTATTCCATAGAGCTGAAGTGTGCGGGAAAAATAAATTGCGGTAAACTTCAGTGCGACAGCGCAATTCAAGGAATTTATAATCATGATCGCATCGCTGAGAGACAAAGTGGGGAGGCCAAATGTACAGATCGTTGCTATTCCGGTGACACCAAAGTATATCTGGAAAAACAGTTGTAGTTTTGCGGTGATTCAACGATGCGCTAGTGATTTCCAGCCTTGATTTTTTTAATTACTGAGACACTGCTGCGGAAGTCCTAATTGCCAGAAAGAAACCCGGCAGCACGCTTTTGAATTCGTTCGAGGTTTTCAACAAGGTACGAGGTTTAAGGGTCCCACGCTTGACAAGCGTAGTTGACGAGTGTCCTGATCTTGCACCGTCCGAGTGGGCCTTTATGACCAACTGAAAACGCTGTGATCACGTGAAGACAGTAGGGCACCCTTACGATAAGCGTTTCGTGACATTCGATATGTTACAGCGAAGCTGTTTACCACTAGGCCCCGCATGCATACCCTGCGTGCGTTTAATTCCTGGGGAGGTACCCTGGGCGGGCATGCTAGGCGGCATACGTCTATATCGAAGACATGGCGCGTGGCACGGAAAGGATAGGGGAGAGGGGAAAGAAAGTGGCGATGGCGCTGCACCAAAAAGACGGATAGGGAAGAGAGGAAAAGAAAGTGGCAACAGCATTCCAGCAGTGAAGACGGGTAGGCGGACAGGGGAAAGAGAGTGGCGACGGCGCTGCACCAAGAAAGACGGGTAGGGAAGAGAGGGAAAGAAAGTGGCAACAGCGTTCCAGCAAGGAAGATGGGTAGGCGTACAGGGGAAAGAGAGTGGTGACGGCGCTGCACCAAAAGAGACGGGTAGGGAAGAGAGGGACGGAAAGTGGCGACAGCGTTCCAGCGATGGAGACGGGTAGGCGGATAGGGGAAAGAGAGTGGTGACGGCGCTGTACCATAATAGACGGATAGGGAAGAGAGGGAAAGAAAGTGGGGACAGCGTACCAGCGATGGAGACGGGTAGGCGGACAGGGGAAAGAGAGTGGCGACGGCGCTGCACCAAAAAAGACGGGTAGAGAAGAGAAGGACAGAAAGTGGCGACAGCGTCCCAGCAATGGAGACGGGTAGGCGGACAGGGGAAAGAGAGTGGCGACGGCGCTGCACCAAAAAAGACGGGTAGGGAAGAGAGGGAAAGAAAGTGGTGACAGTGTTCCAGCAATGGACACGGGTAGGCGGACAGGGGAAAGAGAGTGGTGATGGCGCTGCAGCAAAAGAATCGGTTACTATGGGTGGGCAGCGCAACACGGACGAAAGATGAAAGGAAGTACACAATACGAGCGCAGACGTGCACCCCAAGGTGCACGTCTTCTCGTTTCCTAAAACCGACGAAGTAAGAAGAACGTGCATACGTGCCATTCCACGAGGAAACGTGATCGTGTCAGCTAACTTCAGGGTAAGAAATTTTGAATGTTTATTATTTTCTGAGCAGGTTGCTTCTACCGTTAGTTTGCAAGCCTTGCTTACAACTCATTTGTGGCACGTAAAGACTAAATGCGTCACACATAACCCGCGATGTCAAGTAATCGCACTTATGCTAGGATATATTTTTTAGGTGTACGAGCGTCACTTTTAAAGCATTATTCGAGAAAGAAGCCATATTGATGAATCCACCGGCCGCGCAGTGACAGCGTCGCTCTCACGTTTACAGCTTCGACGTGATGCCGTACCGACGGTATTTCGCGATTGCCCAAGCTACCTGTCCAGAGAAGGGACTAGACAGGACCCAGAGAGCAAGCGAATGCGATTTGGCTCCGCTGCCCTTGAGAAAGTGCTTGCGGAGTCACTTATCGCGGCCAAGAACGACGACGAAGCAGGCAAGCTTTGTGATTTGAATGAAGTGGAAAACTTCGTTCGAAGCAAGCAGGTGACATTTTGGCATCTCATCGAATGCAATGAAGACGTCATTTTGTCGCACATTTTAACGATGAGGTTCCTTGAATTAAATACTCTGTTGTTTTATAGCAGTCTAACAGTAAATGTCGCTAAAGCACCAGTGAAGCGGCTCGGCTTCAAGTTGCTAGTTCCGTCGGCGGTGGACAGCAAATGACGGCTACTGAAGTTGCTTGAGGGAGTCGAAAGGTTCGGCAGTGCCGTGAGTTCAAGTTCTGAAAACTTAGATATGGACATCTGCGAGACTGTCGTTTCTCTTCTGAGCGAAATATGCACAGCACGAGGAGGCGATAACTTCCCGGCCATTCAACTGCTCGCCATTCAACTCTGTCGACTTCATGGTGTACTGCTGTATACTGTTTACAATATCGGCCCATGCATACAAGTATAAGCGCAGTTACGGGAGCATCATCATGCCACAACCAAGGACCATTCGGTGAATATGTTCACCATTCGGGATGAATCCGCAATGGGAGCATCAAGAGGGTACATTCCTCCGCTACATGGCCAAAAAGATATCCGAGTTGAATGAGTAGCAAAGTTACGTGAGCTAAATGTCCAAAACCAGCGCCAAGTGGCCACGGAACTGACACTCCAACTGCTCAGCGATGAGGAGCCTTCAGACTTTGACGGCTCTGAAAAGGGACGTGAGGTGGTGCTGATATATCTGTTGTGGTGCAGCACAGACATTCTCCTAAAAAAATTTCTGCCGGCGATTGAATGACAAGGTGTTTGACCAAGACAACAAGGCTAAAAAGCGGAAGCTGTAAACTCTAACGAATAAAGGAATAGAATGCCGGTGCCCATAGAAAACACCTGTCTCTCTATTTTCTATTTCTGCCTAATTTTATTCAGAATACTACACGCGTAGCCGAAAAACAAGTCAGCCAAGCGCACAACTATTATGTGGACTTGTGCTGAAGCGTTCCTACGCATCCGCCGGAGCCAGCACCACCCGGCTGACGTCACGGAGGCAGTCCCTCGGCCTTCAGCCAGTCTAGGTGGCGTTGGGCGACAGCACTGCAGCAATGGAGACGGGTAGGGGGGGGGAGCGGGAAAGAGCGTGGCGATGGCGCCTGTCCACGTGCCGTGAGCTTCTGTGTACCAGGCGAGATAGGGCCACCCTGCTGCGACTCCGGACTGGCTGCATATGGATAGCAGCTGAACTTCACGCCAAAGGCCGACGGGCCTCCCCCTCCTGCCGACGATGCGGCGATCCCGCGACCGTAGAACACCTCCTATGCGCATGCCCAGCCCTAGCACAGGAACGTTCGAGGGTCACCCGAGCCTATAGACTGCAGGGCCTTCCTGCTGGCTCACTCTCTGACCTGCTGTTCCCACCCCGCTACCATCTCCCGGCACTACACAGCCCTGTGGAGTTCATGGAGGCGGGCGGGATAGCAGCATACCATTGAGCACAGCTGTCTCTGCCGGTCCCTGCCTCGTCTGCTGCCATGTGCGGACGAGCCCCCTTAACCATCTCACAGCTCTTTCCTCTTTACCTCCTACTCCTCCTCTCCCCAATGATGCTGCGCCGCGCTCCCTGATGGGCTGCAGAATTTAAGCGTCTCTATCCTCCTTTATAATCACCATATATATATATATATATATATATATATATATATATATATATATATATATATATATATATATATATATATATATATATATATATATATATATATATATATATATATATATATATACCTATTGTCACGTGGTAGTGACGTTCAAGAACACAGTAGCAGTACTGTGAAAGACAAAACTAGCTTTTATTGGGCAAACCTGTGCCCACAAGACAGGCTACACTTAAAGCACAACGAAAGCTGCGAACACAGTCGGCGATCGCCGAAAATCTGATCAGCGGGTCAAGCACGTCGGCTTTTATAGATCAGTCGTCGAATGTTCCAGATTAACCGATGGGACCCGCGTGTCTTCCACAAAGTTCTATACCATTCGTGTCACGCAATGAAATCTGATAACACAAGGTTCGGCGACAACAGACAGGCGGATAGAAGCATCGATAACTTTCCAGAAACTTCGGATGCATGCAGGCGCGTCCCGCGCTGTGCGATAACATTTGTTAGGCGGCGAAACGTGGTCGCCCGATAAAGATAAGTACACGTGTCAGTACCCCCCTCTTAAAGAGCATCGACCCGATGCTGCATACAAATGAATGTAATAAAGAAAACACCCGTAGCAAAGAAAACAACAAAATAACGAAGTTCGTCAGCGTGCGTAAAAGGGTTTCAGACGCACCACGTGGACCACTTCAGATCGTGCGCGGCGCCGCTGTGAATGCGAAATTCCGTCAGGCACGACCTCATAGTCCAGTACGCCAATACGTCGAATGACCTTGTAGGGTCCGAAATAGCGGCGCAATAGTTTCTCACTCAGTCCTCGTCGGCGTATCGGGGTCCAAACCCAAACACTGTCGCCGGGCTGGTACTCGACGAAGCGTCGTCGGAGGTTGTAGTGTCGGCTGTCGGTCCTCTGTTAGTTCTTGATCCGTAGGCGGGCGAGCTGTCGGGCTTCTTCGGCGCGCTGGAGATAGCTGGCGACGTCAACGTTCTCTTCGTCAGTGACGTGGGGCAGCATGGCGTCGAGCGTCGTCGTCGGGTTCCTGCCGTAAACCAGCTTAAACGGCGTGATCTGTGTTGTTTCTTGCACCGCCGTGTCGTAAGCGAAGGTTACATACGTCAGGACCGCGTCCCACGCCTTGTGCTCGACGTCGACGTACATTGCTAACATGTCGGCGAGAGTCTTCTTCAGGCTTTCCGTGAGACCATTCGCCTGCGGATGGTAGGCAGTTGTCCTCCTGTGGCTTGTCTGGCTGTGCTGCAGAATGGCTTGGATGAGCTCTGCTGTAAAAGCTGTTCCTCTGTCGGTGATGAGGACTTCTGGGGCACCATGTCGCAGCAGGATGTTCTGGACGAAAAATTTCGCCACTTCGGCTGCGCTGCCTTTTGGTAGAGCTTTAGTTTCAGCAAAACGGGTAAGATAGTCCGTCGCCATGACGATCCACTTATTCCCGGATGTTGACATCGGAAACGGCCCCAACAAATCCATCCCAATCTGCTGGAATGATCGGCGAGGAGGTTCGATCGGCTGTAGTAATCCTGCTGGCCTTGTCGTTGGTGTCTTGCGTCGCTGACACTCTCGGTATGTCTTCACGTATTGGGCGACGTCAGCCGTCAGACGCGGCCAGTAATACCTTTCCTGTATTCTCGACAGCGTCCGGGAGAATCCGAGGTGCCCAGCGGTTGGATCATCGTGTAGGGCGTGCAGTATTTCTGGACGCAGCGCTGACGGTACAACAAGAAGGTAGCTGGCGCGGACTGGTGAGAAGTTCTTCTTCACGAGCAGGTTGTTTTGTAGCGTGAACGAAGACAATCCACGCTTAAATGCCCTAGGGACAACGTCGGTGTGCCCTTCCAAATACTCGACTAGGGCTTTTAGCTCCGGGTCTCCTCGTTGCTGTTCGGCGAAGTCTTCCGCGCTTATTATTCCAAGGAAGGCGTCGTCATCCTCGTCATCTTGCGGCGGCGGGTCAATGGGGGCGCGTGATAGGCAATCAGCATCTGAGTGTTTTCGTCCAGACTTGTATGTTACAGTGATGTCGTATTCTTGTAGTCTGAGGCTCCACCGTGCCAACCGTCCTGAAGGGTCCTTTAAGTTAGCTAGCCAACACAACGCGTGATGGTCGCTGACCACTTTGAATGGCCTGCCATATAGGTAAGGGCGAAATTTCGCTGTAGCCCAAACGATGGCGAGGCATTCCTTTTCGGTTGTACAATAATTGCCCTCCGCTTTTGACAACGAGCGGCTAGCGTAAGCTATTACGTGTTCATGTCCACCTTTTCTCTGGACTAGGACGGCACCGAGGCCTAGGCTACTGGCGTCAGTGTGGATTTCGGTATCGGCGTGCTCGTCGAAGTGCGCAAGTATGGGCGGCGACTGCATGCGTCGTTTTAGTTCTTGAAATGCATCGGCCTGTGGCGTTTCCCACTTGAACTCGACGCCACATTTAGTTAGCTGTGTCAGCGGCTCAGCGATGCGTGAAAAGTCCTTGACAAATCGCCTGTAGTAGGCACACATGCCAAGAAATCTACGCACTGCCTTCTTGTCGGTAGGCTGCGGGAACTTTGCGATGGCAGCTGTCTTCTGCGGGTCAGGGCGGACTCCAGACTTGCTGATGACGTGGCCTAGGAACAGAAGCTCATCGTAAGCGAAGCGGCACTTTTCTGGCTTCAGAGTGAGCCCTGATGACTTGATGGCCTCTAGTACTGTGGCAAGCCGCCTAAGGTGATCGTCAAAATTTCCGGCGAATACAACGACGTCATGCAAGTAAACGAGACAGGTCTGCCATTTGAATCCTGCTAAAACCGTGTCCATCACGCGCTGGAACGTTGCAGGCGCTGAGCACAGTCCAAATGGCATAACCTTGAACTCGTAGAGGCCGTCTGGGGTGATGAAGGCGGTCTTTTCGCGATCTCTTTCGTCGACTTCTATTTGCCAATAGCCAGACTTGAGGTCCATCGAGGAGAAGTATTTAGCGTTGCAGAGCCGATCCAATGCGTCGTCTATCCGTGGGAGGGGGTATACGTCCTTCGTGATCTGGTTCAGACGATGATAATCGACGCAGAAACGTAGGGTTCCGTCCTTTTTCTTCACCAGGACAACAGGGGATGCCCACGGGCTTTTCGACGGCTGGATGATGTCGTCGCGCAGCATTTCGTCGACTTGTTCTCTTATAGCTTCGCGTTCTCGCGGCGAAACTCGGTAAGGGCTCTGGCGGAGTGGTCGAGCGTACTCCTCGGTGATTATGCGATGCTTGGCGACTGGTGTTTTTCGAATCCTCGTTGTCGTCGAAAAGCAGCCTTTGTATCGACGGAGCAGACTTCTGAGCTGCTGCTGCTTAATCACGGGGAGACTTGGATTAATGTCGTAGTCTGGTTCGGGAACCATGGTCGTCGGGGTAGGTGCGGCGGAATCAGAGAGGACAAGCGCATTACTGGTTTCCAGAATTTCCTCGATGTGCGCGATCGTCGTGCCCTTGTTGATGTGCTTGAACTCCTGTCTTAAGTTTGTCAGGAACACTTCAGTTTTCCCTCCATGCAGTCGAGCAATCCCTCTTGCGACGCAAATTTCACGGTCTAGCAGTAGACGTTGGTCGCTTTCGATGACACCTTCTACGTCAGCGGGTATTTCGGTGCCGACCGAAATAACAATGCTCGAGCGAGGCGGGATGCTCACTTGATCTTCGAGCCCACTCAAGGCGTGGTGACTACGAGGGCTCTCCGGCGGTATCGCTTTATCTTCCGACAGCGTTATTGACTTCGACTTCAGATCGATGATTGCGCCGTGTTGGTTCAGGAAGTCCGTACCGAGAATGACGTCTCGTGAACACTGTTGGAGGATAACGAAGGTGGCAGGGTAAGTCCGGTCATGAATGGTTATTCTTGCCGTGCAAATTCCAGTCGGCGTAATCAGGTGTCCTCCAGCGGTGCGAATTTGAGGGCCTTCCCATGCAGTCTTAACCTTCCTCAACTGGGCGGCGATGTGTCCACTCATTACGGAGTAATCGGCGCTTGTGTCCACTAAGGCGGTAACTGCACGTCGAGGTCGGTGGTTCTTTGTCTGGCGTTGCAGTTGGGTCTTGGCGTCGGATCACGGCTGCGTCGTGTTGAACTGAAGCTTGAACGTCGCGTCGTCAAGTCGTCTTTCGTTGGTGTAGTCTTGGCTTCCTGACTTCGTCGGGACGGCGGCGGGTCGTTATTATGTCGTCGGGATGGTCTCTTCGTCGTCTTCGTCGGCGACGGAGGATCTTCGTCAGTTCGACGAACAGCAACCGCACCTCCATCGGTTGCTGCTTTTAGTTTTCCGGATATGGGCTCGTAGAGCGGCCCCGGGCTGGGCCAGTGTATGGTAGGCGCTGCGGCGAAAGGTAGCGGCCTGGTGACTGTGAACGGGACGGCCGTCGAGGGCTCCATTGAGTAGCGGCGAGGTAATCGGCGATGTCACGTGGGCGCTCGCCAAGCTGTGGACGCGGCGCGTTGACGGCGAACCCTCTCAGTCCCAAGTCGCGGTATGGGCATCGGCGGTACACATGGCCGGCTTCTCCGCAGTGATAGCAGAGCGGGCGGTGGTCGGGGGCTCGCCAAATGTCCGTCTTCCTCGCGTATGTGTGGTGGGCGACGGGTGGGCGCGCTGGTGGCGGCGGCGGCGGACGACGGAGTTGCGGCGTTATAGGGCCCTGGCGCTGTCGCGGAGGGGTGCCTTGACGCCGTGCGACGGCGGCGTAGGTCATCGCTTCCGGCTGGCGCTGTGGTGATTCTGGTTGCACCTCAGGAACTCCAAGCGATCGGTGCACCTCTTCTTTCACGATGTCGGTGATCGAGGCCACTTGAGGCTGCGACGAAGGCAAGACCTTGCGCAGTTCTTCGCGCACAATGGCCCTGATGGTCTCGCGCAGATCGTCCGTGGCCAGTGATTGAATTCCTGCGTAGTGGGTAGAGCTTGTACGGCGGTTGAATTGCTGGTTCCGCATTTCGAGTGTCTTCTCGATACTGGTGGCCTCGCGAAGGAACTCTTCTACGGTCTTCGGTGGGCTTCGTATCATTGCGCCGAAAAGTTCTTCCTTCACACCACGCATGAGAAGGCGGACTTTCTTCTCCTCGGGCATATCCGGGTCAGCGGGACGGAACAGACGGTTCATTTCTTCCGTGAAGATGGCAACGTTCTCGTTGGCTAGCTGCACTCGGGCGTCCAGCATGGCTTCGGCCCTTTCCTTGCAAACGACGCTCGTAAAGGTGCGCAGGAAGCCGCTACGGAACAGGTCCCACGTTGTCAAGGGTGACCGCAGGCGTCACGAAGGCGTCGTGACGCCTGCGGCAAAAAAAGACGTTCCACGTCCGCCGCCAAGATCTGTGAGTGGTGGCGCTGGCTAACACTCCCAGGGTTCTACTAGGACACATAAAATACCCAAGAAAAGTGGATGGGAAAACGACGCCGCGGTAGCTCAATTGGTAGAGCATCGCACGCGAAATGCGAAGGTTGTGGGTTCGGTTCCCACCGGCGGCAAGTTGTTTTTTCATCCACTTTAATTTCCATTAGTTTATCGTTTCTTTATTTCATTTATTAAGCACAAGTAATTTCCCCTATGTTGTCCTTGGTGTCAGTGTTTGTTGGCTTCCTATGATATGACTAATAAAAATCGGGCCCCTCGGTTAACCCCCTTTCTTCTCGTTCATTACATAACGAGGGTCTCGAATCCGGCAACATTGATGCCTTCAGGTAGCATATGTGGGTTCATTGACCAGTTGCCTTCACCCTAAAGGATCACGTTCTCGTGACGCCTGCGGCAAAAAAGACGTTCCACGTCCGCCGCCAAGGTCTGTGAGTGGTGGCACTGGCTAACACTCCCAGGGTTCTACTAGGACACATAAAATACCCAAGAAAAGTGGATGGGAAAACGACGCCGCGGTAGCTCAATTGGTAGAGCATCGCACGCGAAATGCGAAGGTTGTGGGTTCGGTTCCCACCTGCGGCAAGTTGTTTTTTCCTCCACTTTAATTTCCATTACTTTATCGTTTCTTTATTTCATTTTTTAAGCAGAAGTAATTTCCCCTATGTTGTCCTTGGTGTCAGTGTTTGTTGGCTTCTTATGATATGACTATATATATATATATATATATATATATATATATATATATATATATATATCGCGTTCAGAAAGCTGATCTGGGCCACAGCTCCCACCCCCCGCAAGAATCAAAATTTTCCGCCTATGCAATGAACACATATGCGCCGGAGTCAACTGACAGTGCAACATTCCTAGCCGCCACTCTAACTTCGTTACTACTGTGACCAGGCTCACGTAACTAATCAGACACAAAAAAATATGACTAAGTAAAACATCGCCATCACCACTTATCCGTCCAAATCACCGACGCCTTCTAAACATATATGCTCTCTTCAAGGGCATGTACCTATACGCGGTGTTTCGCAGACCCTTCCAAGGTGTGCAATCTTTTTTGCAGGCTAGGCATCGACATTTGCGAAAGGGGCAATTTACGGAGGCCTGTGCCAATGCGCAATGGAAACAGTACGTTGCCTCAGCTTGCCGAGTGTTTCTATTCACTGCCCTTTTATCTTTGCTGTGGCTTAGCGGCTTAGCGGGTTAATTGGGGGGGATTGCTGGACATGGTTCAGATCGTTGGGTTGCTGAAGGTGAATCTCCCTTTCTTCGTGGCACGCAAGCTCACCACACTTGGCAAGCTCATAGGCTGTTTGGAAAGTCGGGGTGATCTTCTTGAGAGGTTTGGCTTTGCGCCACCTCGTCCGGCAACGAAACGATCTCGCGAAGTGTCATCCAAGAATTGCGCCACGAGGCGGCCAAGCATTTCGGCTATAATGAATATGCTGCAACCGGTTCGTTTTCCTGCTACGACCGACGGTTGAACCGGAATATTTCCGCGATCACCGTGGGCTTTGGTGAGCAGTGCCCTTTCATAACCATGACGATCTCGTCGTACTTCTTTGATTCAGGCTTGGATGGGGCCAACAAAGTCTTCAGCGTGCGGTAGGCCTGTTTTACAACTGTGGTTACAAAAAATCAATAAATTCAAATAAAAGTCATAATAAGTCACAATAAAATTCGGAGTTTTAATGTAATTCAGAGTGCCTAGCATATTACAAGTTGCTGGAAGTGCTGCCCAGGCCGCAATAACACAAAGAAAGTAAAAGAAATATCTTTGACTGTGGTACATAGCGAAACACAAATAAGTTACCTTTACTGAAACCTTCGTGACGTCTCCATAATATCACTTAAAGGCTCTAAAACTATTCTGCAACGTGATAAACGCCACCGCTTTTACGCACATTACTTTTTTAAACTTTTTTTTAGTGCCTTGCGGCATGACCGCGTTGCCATGAGTTTGGACACTGGAAAAAAAAGGAAGAGCACGACACGTAAGGACTCATGATCCTTCATTATTTCAATGTTTAAAATAAGCGCGAAGGTGCATAAATTAGCCCCGCTCATCTTTTTGCTAAACATTGTCCACAGTTTGGTTTCGTTTCATCCAGCAGCAGCTCTAGCTTCGTCGCTGACACGCTGCTACGAAGAGCGGTGTGGACCTGCTTGACGTTTCCTCAAAATTTACTCGTAGGCAGAAAATTCCTGCGGCAGTTTTAGCGTTTCGAACCTACTTACGCAACCCTTGATAAGCTTCCTCACCTGCGTGCTGGTATTGTCCAGCAGCTGCAACGCGGCTTTTAGCTGTTGCATACATAATAAAAAGGAAGCCCTTCAGCAATTCTCCCCCCTCCGTCAGTATACTTTTATTGTTGCAATCATTTGATTTGAAATTTGTTTTGGAATTAAGCTTTCTGAATACTTTTCCTAGTAGTTAAATGCTTCGTAAACGAAATTTTGACATGCTCGCCAGCGGACAGTCTTCCAGCAGTAATTTAACACAGTCGGCCACTCATCGTCTGAAGAAAGAACAAAAACATTTCACGATTTCACGCACTGTGGGAATCGATGTATGCGAAGCACTTTGTAGGTATAGCTGGCTATCCATCATTGTCTGGGGTTCTGCAAAGGGTTACCAGATGTAGCCACGCGTTTGTGTAAATCAAGTAGTTGTGTGTGTCAAGACAGCAGCAAAGCAATGATGATCGTGGGACGGCTATGGCATGATTTCTACTGCGGTCATTCTACTCAATTTTATACTTGGTGATTGTTGGATCTGCATTGGTACTGAACGGGCGTTAACGAGAGAAGCACGAGTTGGGGGCGTGATGTGCGACTAGGCAATAATGGGCTGTGCAACAAAGACCGAGAATCGTGCTCTGAAACCTTTATTTGTTGAAAATTATTCAACGGCGATTTAATGCTATTCTATATACTCCCAAGTAAGTGAAATTCACGCGTTGCACTGTTTCTACCGAGCATAGATAGCGCGAGTAATATCGTTTGCCACCTTCTTATAAATGACAAAAAATACACAAAAAATGTAAATAAGCCCGTAAAGTATTCTTCCAACGCTTTATAGCAATTCGTACTCAAAACGAAGATTCGTTTTCAATAAAAGAAAATAATATCCCGTCCACACTCTGCTCTGGTACGTCAGTGTGGCGTCACGGATTCCAAAGGAAACATTTTTTTTCGTACTTTTGCCAGCGCTTGCATAGTATAATATTCTCAAGGCTTCATAAGTATAGTCTTTGGTTCTGTTCCAGCGAAGAATAGCTCTTAGCCGATAGCTATGCAAGCTTAGTTATGAGTCGACTCACGCAGACGCAGAGTGACCTGTGAGTCTGGTTTCGAGTCAGCCCTGCTGAGGGGAGCTTTGGTGACTCTGAGTCCGAATGAACCGCAAGCAAACGAAATATTTCACGAGTGAGTTCCACTTATTTAATCCAAACAAGACTTTACATATCGATAAGGAGTAACTAAACACTAGTATCCTAGTTAGGATACTAGTTATCCTAGCATATTAAATAGAGTCCAGTTGTAGCAGAATCATCCACAAGTAAAGCAGCGAAGTACCAATCATGAAGAGCCAGGCAAGGAGACACAACTTTTTTAATACCATTCACCACACGCTTACGCTTGCCAGAAGTATTCAAGCTATTACACTGGGAAGAACTCGGAGTGACGGTCAGTGGAAAGAGAGAAAGAAAGCAGAAGTTTGAACGGATCGAAAAACGGAAAGGTTGGCCGGAGGAGCGCGTCTCTGGCCTGCTACTCCACACTGGTGCGAGGCGGAAGCGGAAAACCCTGGAAAGCAGAAGGGAATAGGGAATGCTCTGGGATGGCAGACTACTATGCGAAAAAATCTCAGTAACCACCGGTTTGCAGATGACATTGCCTTGTTGGGCAACGCTGCAGAGGAATCGCAAAAAATGATTAGGGGCCTTAGCTGGGAAAGTATAAGATTAGCATTGAAGTTTAATATCCAGATGATAAAGGTTATGTTAGATAGCTTCGCAACAGAGGAAGAACCCGTTATCGATAGTCAGCCTGCATAATCTGTGAAATAGGAGATTTATCTAGGTTAGTTATTCACACAGCACGCTAATCACTATAAAAAAATCCAGAAGAATAAGATTTAGTTGTAGCACATACGACAGGTATTAACAAAGCGTTACCGGCAGCTTACCGCCAAGGAAAAAGGTACAATCATCGCATTGTACTCGAATTGGCATATGAGGTCGCTGGCACGTTAACAAAGAAGCTTGAGAAGCTAAGGATGGCGCAACGAGCGACGGAACAAAAAAATGTTAAGCGTAGGATTAAGGATTGTGACCTCGACAGTGATTTTATTTGTGCGCTGATTGGCTTATGACACTTTAAAGGGACACTAAAGTGAAAAATGATTTCTTCTGCATCAGTAAATTACCGTTATACAACACCAAAAACACCACTCTTACAACGGTAAGACGTTTGGTAAGCCAGAGAAGCGCAAGAACGAAATACGGATGGCGACGCCTACTTAAGTTCCCGCACCTGGGAGCTGTGACGTCTTGGATTTCGATGGCATCTTCTAGGGCTTACTAATTATATATAGCGGTACAGATTGACTACATTGTGTTCTAAAGGAACCAAATATTAAACATGGCAAGTTTCGGGAACTTTTATTCAGCCAACGCGGCCCAAATGCGAAAACATACTTTAGAATCCCTGACGTCACGCTGACGTACCGGCGCTGGGGTTTCGGCGCGAAATTCAAATACTGATACTTGGACCTTCATTTTCCCATCTAATAATCAAACTATTTTTTCTGAAATGACTGCCTGCAGGGTTCTCAAACAATGCTCGATTAGTCCAAACTGATTTATTGTTTCGCTTTAGTGTCCCTTTAACGAACCTAAATGTAAAAGCGTGCGTATCTCTAGACGTACTTCTATTCAAAATATGCCTGCTTACTTCCTTAATGATTTTTCACCCCTCGCTTACTGTTATAAATATCTTGGCATTCACATCACGTCTAGTCTGTCCTGGGGCATTCGCATTGAATGTGTGACTAGCAACCAGAACCTCATGCTCTGCTATATGCATCGAACTTTTTGCAGTGCGCTATCTTCAGCTAAGTTAATGATTTACAACGCCCTAATCCGCTCAAAATTAGAATACGCAGGTGTTATACGGTATCAAACATCTCTCATCCTTGCCCTTGAAGCTGTCCAGAATCGCGCCGCGCCTTCTATCCTAACTACTACCGCCATTCTAGCGTCGCGTCCATGAAAAGAACATTAAACTAACCGGTGCATTTCTTCAGGCGCAATTGCTCCCGCCTGAATCTTTTTCATAAAGTCTGCCACTACAATCAAGTATTGAAAGTCGCTCTTTTTCCACCGCCTTACTTCGTTTCAGCTAGAACCGATCAGCTTTTCAAGGTAAGCTTGTCATCGTGTCCCACTAACATTTATCACGATTATTTCGTCCCAAGAGCGACCATAATAACAAATTATGATTCTGATTCTGACTGAATGGAACTACCTTCCCTCCTCCATTACTGCCATTGCATATGCAGAAACATTCAAGATCGCATTGGAAAATTGCATGTAACGCTTTATCTGTTATTTCAGTCGACACGTTTGTAACTATACCGCTCCTTCTTGTAGTGCTTCCGGGCCATGATCGTATTCATAATACATAAATCAAACTTGACGGTAACTTTAGCATACGCTAAAAAGGACGAAGGTGAAAGCCTGCGCGGTCACGAGACATTCATTAAGTTACTTGACTACTCAATCGAATGCGTTGGTATTTTCCGTTACTTGTTTTCCCTCGATTAACTCTATCCTAATTGACTCTACCTTAACATCAAAGGTCGTGGGATCGACTCTCACCAAAGGTCCTGGGTTTGAGTGCCTTAACTCTTCCTAATTAACTGTGCTGTGGAGAAGACGCGGCTCCGTCCGGCAGCATCGCCAATGCTCGGCACCCTCTGCTGGCGCTGCTGGTCGCTGGTGTCTTTAGAGACGGCGCCTCTCGCTGCCTCGCTGTTCCTTGAACTCGTGGCGTCATTGAATGACTCGATGTATGGGGTCGTCCGCTCTTGGCACGAACTCGGCTCAGCGTGGCCGTGCTCCGTGGAGCGCCAGCGCACGCGGCGCTGCCGCGCATCGAAGCTTAGTGGTGCAGGCGCACAAGTGCGTGAAGGCTGGGCTTAGTGTCGTCTGCTAAAGCGCGGGTGTGCGCCATGCTTTAGCAGACGGCGCACGACACCTTCAAGCTCCAGTGCGCCTGCGCCGCTTATGCGCCATGGCCGCGCCGCGTGCGCCGGAGCTGCACGGAGCGCGACCACGCTGAGCCGAGTTCGTGCCAAGAGCGGACGACCCTGAACACCTGTACGAAAGTTTGTTCAGCGCTGCCTTGACTAGCTATTGTTGGTTTTTATTGGGTCCTGTACAGGTACTGAATGGACGTATAGTGAGAGAAACAGAAAACGGCGTCATCTGCAACTAAGTGTTTTACGTTAGCATGTACCTATGTTTATATCAGTTGGTGCATGGTAGCGCGGCGATTGCCTATGCACTCAGACGAAGAATTTAAGAAGCGTGATCAACCTGGGCTTATCATGAAGGCGATGCAACGTCGCACAGTCTCTTCGTAGCGTTGGCATCTACGAGGAAATTACCGAAGAATGCGGGCACACCCCAGAGATGGTGCAGTCTAACAGAGTGCCCAAAACGTGAGAAAGTTGCACGGGAGGCACGCTCCAAACGTCTCAATGGGCTAGCCGGCTTTGGCACTACAGTATGTGGCCCAGTGGTCAGATCATTCGGCTCCTGCACTCGAAGGCCACTGTTCATTCCCGCTCATGCATTTTTTATTACAGATGTCCTAAGTGTGGCGAGACATTCAAGGCCTGCCGACTATTCGTGCCGACCTCCGGCAGGCTGTTTGGAATAACGCAAAGAATACTTTGCACTAAAGATCGACCTGGAAAGGGCATGTAGTGCCTAAGGAAGATAACCGGTGGCCTTTTAGGATTGGAGAATGATTGCCGAGGGGAGGGAATTGCATAGTCGAGGCCGGCAGAGAATGAGGGGGTGTTATATAATTAGAAAAATTGCACGTATAACCTGGAATCAACAAGCCTAAGACAGTGGTAATTGGAGATCGCTGGCAGAGGCCTTTGTCCTAACAGTGGACATATTAATAGGCTGCTGCTGCTAATTATAATAATTATGTAGATGTATAATGATGATGAACTTAACCGCATTAGATCCTGTAAAATCTGTGACCTCGCGGCTAGAAAGCGGTAGCTTCTGGGTGGCCTCAGCCACCCATCTTTCGTTTTTTTTTTGCTTATTTTCTTACTCACCAGGTTTTATGCATCGTGCTTGTATTCTTCCTTTCTTTAAATCATGAAGCAGGAGCAGCATTTTTGCGATAACTGAACATAAATCTATATTTATAAGCTCAATATTAACTTATAGCTGATCGCCTTATGTTTGTTTTTAATATATCGCATATATCTAGCACATTCCCTTGGGACTTTTTAAGCCCAGCAGGGTCCACTGTCGCCATGCCGTATACTACTGGAATTGCTGACATCTTAACATACTATTTCAAAAAGATTGCTTGGGGCAGAAAGCAAAATTCTGCGAATTGATTTGAATTACTGCAAAAGGCGGCCATTACTTAAAGGAAAAACCGTAATGCGCATTTTAATAATTTAAGGCAATTGACTACTCAACAAGTTATATGAGGACTTGCGCGCAATTTTTATAAGTAACCAATTGCAGCCGGTCAGTTTTCAGGGCATGATCACTGAGAATGACTTCTGATGCACACCAGTTTCCATATATACGTTTTCAGATTGTGAAATGTTTCACTGTAATTTATTTTGCATCTAGTTACTAGGAAGCTCTAGCTCTAGAGCTGCTTCTAAATATATGAGAATTAAAAAGTCGTTTTTATCGCCAACCAATGCAGCCACGTTGATGAGGTTTGTTACACCATAAAAAAACAAATAAATATAGTAATTATGATTGCGATATTTAATTTATTTTATTTACTAAGATACGTTCTCATTATTGCGAGATTTTAACAAGTTCACGTTTCAAGTTAACAGTTCTTAACATAGCAAACAAACAAACAAAGAAAAGCACTTCTTTGTAGTATCGCAGTTCTGTAAATTGCACCGAACATTGCATCAAATGTGGGCAAAATTGATGCACTATACTTGAATTTGAATGACAGACACCACTAAATTAGGAGTAGGACTTTTGCGAAAGCTTTGTCAGCTTTCTAAGAATTTTATGTAAGGTTTAAAGCCCTATATCACTTTTGTCCAATGGAGATGCTTTTACTGATGCAGTTTTCATAACTGTGATACGCGTTGTTGGTGCTTAGTTACGAAGTTGCATGCATTGTGCTTGCGTTCTTTTTACAGCGAAGCTGCACATAGCTACCCTCTGGCGGCGGTCGATGTCCGTCCGTCAACGCGTCGCGCCAACACGAAAAAAAAATTTCGTGTCCCGTTTCTCGCGAATGCTCTGTAGCTCTCAATCTAGTGTCGGTATCTTGGAGAAGTTATACTGAAATTGGCCGCTAAGGCGACGCTATCATTACGCCGAGTTTCATTTACTTGTCATGATTAGTTAGTTCACAGTGTAGTTGTAAACGTTACAGAATTTCCGTATGCTGTCAATACATGGCCGTCTACGGAGAGTGTATAGCTAAAGAAAAAGGCAGTAACTCTTGTTTTATTGAGACTATTCCGAAACAAATTATATAACAATTAGCCGCTGAAACGACTCTAACAATACGTCGAGTTTCATCTACTTTTCGCATATACGTAGTTCCCAGTGAAGTTCTAAATATTGTAGAATTCCCTTTTGCCATGCGGCGGTATTGCGCACGTTGCTACTTCATAAAAGACTCAAACTCACTCCACAGTCAAAATATGTATTATTCGTTGTCTGTGTCCTTCAGTAAGATATATATATATATATATATATATATATATATATATATATATATATATATATATATATATATATATATATATATATATATATGCATCGATTGAGGTCAAACACACCGCAGCTTCACTGCTCGTCCTTCTTCACAATGTGGAAGGGCTCAGGATGAGGAGGAGGAGGAATAAACGTTTATTTTCGAAGCAGTATCCCGGGGTAAGCCCCGTCTCTACTCTCGGCGGCAGGTCTCCTCATTCCAGGAACCCTCTTGCCTTATCTGCCTCCTTGGTCCTGGCGACGAGGCGTTGTTGTTGTTCCGGGTCATGAATCTTTATTTTTTTAATCTTGCTTATTTTGACGAACCTTTGTAAAACTTGAAGTCGAAAATTAATTTTGTGCTTCCTAGTGCAGCTGCAATGTAGTGCTCTTTCTGAAAACCAACAAATGTTCTTGAGATCGACCGTGCAGCCGATCTCACCAAAACGTTTCCGAGTTTTACATATTATTTTATTAGGGAAACTAGGATTACGTACGAGCTAAAACTTATTAAGAAGGTGTAGTGTTGGAAAACAGTTATTGAAACAAAATTACTGAAACATTTTAATAATAATTTTTTTCCGTATTAACGAAATATTTTCGGTTATTTTTTGCAGAATTATTCTTCGCTTTTCGAAGCAATATACCTCAGATAGTGAAATTGCTGTTTGTGTAAAGGAGACTTCTCAAAAACCTGTTTATTATTTTTAAGTACGGGCAACGGATCCAACGCACTTGCCGATCTATGTGCAAGCGAAGCTTCTTTTTTTTTTTTCGGACGTCTCAGTGATATGCAATGCAACGAGACCAACATTCAATGATGAGCTAACATATTCCCTCGTAATAAAAGAATGTTATCACCCCAGGTGCAAAACTTGCAGGTAGCTTTAAAGCGCCTGTAAAATTAAAAACACCGCAAATAGCTATACACAAGAAGTGAAACCTAGTATTTACTAATAGTATATAGTTCCAATGTAATTTATATGCTTCAATGTTCCTTCTGTAAGAAACAATATATCGGCGAAACGTGACAATCAATGAATGTCGGTTAAACGGACATCGCGCGGACACAGCTAAAAAGCTTCCCAAAGCCGTCGCCGAGCCTTTCAACCCAACCAGGTCATAATTTTAACTCTACATCCTACAGTCCAATTTCAAATCTGCGTGAGAAAGAAAATACAGAGAATCATACTTCATCCATAAGTTCGAGACATGACAACCAAGAAGCGTAAATGTTTCAAAGGGAGCTTTAGAATCTACTCGCTGTGCTAAGTTTGAAACTATAGACACACTTAGTTATTCTTCATTGGGTTGCTTAGTTTCCTTTGTCTATTCCATTTTTTTTCCAGGAGCACAAATATCTGCCGCTCCTTTTATTGTCTCTTTCATCTCTTGCAGAGACCATAGTTCACTGACCTTCAACGAATCAGATAATCCCCCCCAGACCCCTTTCGCTTAAAAAGGAACCTGCAGTGGCACGTCAACCAGCTGGCACACGGCGCCACCTCACATTCTTTCACCGACGTTGAATAGCACACCTTTTCAATTCTGCACCTTCGCCGCTAACAAACCCTCGGTCATTGCCTCGCCCACCCGCTTTACCTGTTCTGCCCTTTAGAAGGACCGTACCTATAGTATATGCTTTGCCGAGGAAAGCATACGTCGGCTTGAAGAAGACATGTTCAGTGGTCGAGACGTTGGCTCCTGCTTTTGCCTTATTATCGTTTTGCTCATCGTCTTGAATTTCCATCTGCAGCCTTCCCCGCGTTTTCCCTCTTACACAATGTGGAGCACTACTTGGCGCAAAGCCACCGTCTAAGCTTTGCGCGGCAGCTAGCGGAAACCGGTAGTGGAGGTGACCAGTCGAAGCATTTTGTTATACATTATCATGCGAAATAGAACCCAGAAACGCGGAGTTGCATCTCTTGCGAATGCCGGTTTTTTTCGAAACCCACTATGCGGCGGGAAGCGCTTGCTCAAGGTCGCGCTTTAATGCCTTTCGGGACTTCCTCATAGCATTTCGAAGTACAAATTGAGCGGTATCTTCTCAGTGTGTCGCGGAAGCTCCAAGAGGCAAGCCTAGTCGTCTTGTCGCTTTCTCTCGTTTCTTAAACGCTGCACTCGGAAAAAGAACAGTGCTACTTTATTTCTTTCGTGTATCTTGTGGCAAGAAGACTGCGTCTAAAATCATGCATGTTCTGTGCGTCACAGCATCGCTTGCGTTGTCTTACTGCTGGCTCCCGCCACCTGCGCCCCTGGAGATAGCTTTTCCAGACTTCACACTGGTAAGTGTCGCTGAAATAAGGCGAACTATGCCTTGTTTCTACGCTCCACAGGGTGGCTATCGTCGTTATCGAAGTTCTTGCTGAATAGCAGTGCAAATCGACGGCAAAATATAACGCAGTAGTTTTCGTTATCACATTGCCCAATTCAACCTATTCTTTTGATTGTATATCTTTAATTGGCTTAGCCAGGCCCAATTAAATAAGTTTACATTTACTTGAGCGCGCGCTAGAGAGGATGAATGCGAATGTCAGCGCGCTCACGAGACGATCAATAAGTTACCTGGCATTCTCGTTGGGATGCGTTGTTACTTGCTATTACTTGTTTTCTCCCCAAAGAAAGGTCATGGGTTCGAGTACCATAATTAATTTCATCTTAATTATCTGTGCCTTAAATAACTTCGCCTTAATTACCACCAAACGTCGTGGGTTGGACGCCAACGAATAGACATCGGTTCGACCATTGGGGCCATTGAATTTTGTTCCCACCAAAGGTCGAGGGTTCGACTGCTATCAAAGGTCGTGGGGTCGAGTCCCACCACGAGTTGTGGGTGGCACAAGCAATTTTGCTGCCATAACGCCGGACGGTCAATTTTTCGATAACGCCGGAGAACGCATTTTTCGAGCCATGATCAACTTAAGGCTTTCGCCCTAATACCTACCCAGGTAATTATTTGTTTCTGGTATACGTACACTAAAATCATTTTATGTCTAAGCTATGCATAAACTACAACGCCAATCTGCATTGTTTGCGTCAGGGCATCTTTCACGTAGCACACGTCGTGTGCTACGCTTTGAGAAATGTTTGCACCCTTTGAACGTTATCTTGTCCCCAAATAATGATCGTCATTGATCTTGCCCGCCTTTCCTTTCTTCAACGCAGCTGCACGCCCGGACTTCTAGGTCACGAACGGCGTGCGCGTTATCAGCGTGGCATAGCACTCTTGACAAGAAGGTAGCGTGCACAGAGTTTTAATGAAACGAAGCACAATATAGGCAGAGATCGATTGTTGGAGGCAAGATACGTCTTGAAGAGTGTAAACTTTCTTAGCATTGCGCGCCAAAAGACTTTACGGCCCTTGAAGTTGATCTGATTCCAAAGGAATAAAAGTTATCTATGTCGCGTGTACTTGCCTTTTTAGCATGGAGCGCACATTACTTTCTTGTAAGAAAGCTATGGAACATCGATAGGCGCATGCTGTTTATGATGTGACCGATTGGGGCACAACATCAAAGAAAAAAAAAAGCTGGCGAAGAGATGGTAGAAATTTTGTCAGCACAAACTAAGTTCCAGAGGTTAAGAACTTGTCTAGAAGGCTCAAAGAATAATAAGAAGAAGGAAATAACATACCCTGCATTGGACGAGCTATAGGCCTTCCCGGAACTACCGTCATGAAAATTGATTGTAGGTGAAATTCCTTAACGCTGGGTATTACTGATCAGTATTTTTTTAATACAAACCGAAGCAATAGCAGAGGTATAACAGACACCGTAAACTTATGGGGCTCACGAATAATATTGGCTACACTGAGTTGTTCCCGCTGACCGTTACCATGAATCAACAGAAAGTCGTCCACTTTTGTGTTATTTTGCACATTGGGATCTTTGTTAATGGGCACCCATATTTGACCCAGCGAAAAGTTTTGTGTGCTGTTCTCTTAGGAATGCAGTCTGCGCAGCCGCGAATAGAACGAAGTACCACGCCCACGCTTGCAGAGGACACTCGACCGCCAGGGCAGTAATTTTGTGCCTCACCATGTAGTCGCATCGGTGTGGCGGGACGTTTTCAGGCCGTGACTTCAGGAGTATGATGCCTTTCTAGCGTGACGATAGAAGCAGAAACAGTGAGCGCTGTTTCGCGGTATAAGGTTAACTGGTACGTTTGGTAAAAAGAAAGTTTGAGGGAAATACGGCGATGCGATCAATGAGTTGCCATGGGTAACTGGGTGGTACACGGATTTGAGACCCCTTGGTGACTGTTGCTTCAGACGTCAATCTATGGCGTTGTATCCTTACAAAATTTCTCAGAGATCACAGTTTTTTAACCACAGCAAGGGAGTAACTGATAACTGCAAGCATTCAATTGCGTTAAGAAGATAGACAGTCAGACACTTTGCATGCTTGAATTGAACTGAATAGA
This sequence comes from Dermacentor variabilis, assembly GCF_050947875.1. Taxonomy (NCBI): domain Eukaryota; kingdom Metazoa; phylum Arthropoda; class Arachnida; order Ixodida; family Ixodidae; genus Dermacentor; species Dermacentor variabilis. Next base: position 37,833,453 of record NC_134573.1, read on the forward strand.
ATTGTTGAACAGTGTACACAAAAACAGCGTACAACGCACCTCACTTCGCTCACAATTATATAAAGACGGAAGCATAAAGCACAAAGATAAACAAAAAACTAAAGAAAAGGAGAAGGAGCTGCGAAGAGTTTGGCGTTTCGCGCCAAAGCTCTTTTCGGCTCTTTCTTTCTCTTGCTGAATTCTGCAACTGCAGGTGTCAGTGCATCGTGAAACCCCAGAGACGCAGCTTTCGGTCCGAGTGCGGCGTCGTCAACGCTTGACTTCCTATTGATTAAACATATTGGCCAGAGCACGAATTTCTCAAAAGTCAACAACGCTGCGCTTTGGCACGATTTTGCGGCTGTAGCCATCATTTGTAGGTGTGTAGCTTAAACGAACCAGCTCAGCTTTGTGCAAGTGAGTGCTTTCGTGCAACCGCACCAGCCGGTGCGTGTTTGAACCTCTTCGGTACACGCGTGTCTTTTGAGAGGAAAAGTCTCAATTCTCCTCCTAAAAGCAACATATTTTGCACAACAATGAATCTTTAAAAAAAATTGAGCTAAATTTAGAGCTGCCGCAAAGTTACTCTAAACAAGGTAGAATTAGTGTGCGTCACAATGCATTCTCCTTTGTAGACGACAGCTTGATGTGAGATTTATGCCCTTGAGCAAAAGTATGCGGGCCAGGGATTGCGTGATAAAACTCATTTTTTCCTCTGTGTGTGAATACAGCTTGCAATTAAAGACTGCAGTCCAAACTTGGCATCACGACTTTTCTAGCGCACTCCTTAGCTTCCGTTTATGTGTGTTAATTACAATGAAATTCAGTTTTTTCGACGACCATGCGACCCGTGTTCTTTTGCTCACGGGTGTACTTATAGTGAGCGCAAATAAGCCAAAGTGGGGCACCTTCGAGACTTGTAGCAAATACTTCAGATTTAGTCACAATTGTTTTGTGAACTGCTCTTGGGGGTCTTGCGTCTAAATGATTGATTAAAATATTTCGGTGTTTCGTATTGCCATGCCGCCAGGAGGCGAACTTCACCAGAAACATAGGCACTCTCTCCTGCTTCATCTAGCGTCCGCAAGCGACACTTCTACCCTTCTTTCTGCCACGTCGGAGCCTGGACCCCACGTCACGGTCACGTCTAGAGCCTCACCTCTTCTTTTTCTATTCTTTCCAGCATTCTGCTCTCTGAATCGCTGGATGATTGAGGCAATTGTTTGCATCATAACGGCCACAACGGTCGCACGGGGATGGTCGCTGGGCGTTTCAATAGGCACTGTAAGAAAGATTGAAGGAGCTGCGGGCACTCGAACAACGTCTATCCTGATTGAGCTGCGGCTTTTATCTATTCAATATACATTCTACCGTCGTTGGCGTCTTAGGCGCCAGACGCCTATACCCAGACTGGGGTCCTTTATGATTGCCGCTGTACTAGCAGCGAATCTTGCAGACGGCTGATATCGTTTTTTCAGTCTGTCAGTAGGTTTGCTATTGTTAGTCTCGACGACGGCGCTAATTGTTGTCGGCACGTCGTTCCCAGGCGTTAAAGGCCATCCAGAATTTCACGGCCATTGCAACCACGCAAGACAAACCGCAGAGAGTGTGCGTGTCGGCCAGAGTACGTCAGCTGGACGAGGTCACGAGAGATACCGAGGTCGAGTGGCAGTGGGTCGAGCAAGATAGCGACGGATCGCCGTGAGTACCCAGTTGTACCTTTACTTCATAGGTATTCTGCTCTTTTCAAAGTTTTTTTGTTCGGAGAGATATTAGAATGACGAGCCTGAGGCACATTTGACCAGATTTGGGTGGATTAAATGAAATATTTGATTCAGGTACTGAGTTATTCACTTAAGGAGTGTGTTGCAATTGCAAAATTCAAGATTGACAGTAGAGAAATCTGATGCGTTAGGCTCAAACTACTTGCAACATATCCATCCCCCAAAATGTTCTAAAAATGGATTGCCTTTCCATTGAAGGTCCTTCCAAACTGATAAAGAGATATCTTTTCGGCAAATTGCTGGTTGAAACGCCCTTTTAATACTGACATCCCGAAAAAAGTCCTAGCATTAGGATTTCTCTGCGTAAACATGGTTTCAGCACCACTCGGCTTTAATTTCCTAGTTAGAACGTGTGCCCTTAAGTGAATAAATAGAAATGTATTAATTAGGTATTTAAAATTGTTCACCCATACGTCGCAATTTCTCGTGCAGCTACTACCCGCCAGCACCATCAACCACTAAAAAAAAAAGGCGGTAAAATGCTATCTGTCACCAAGGGGTTAAGAATGTAGGTTCGGAATAAAGAAGCAAAATGTGGACGAGCCAAGCAAACACACCTTTCTGAAAGTTACTAAAAAGCCTGCAGAACATGGAGTATTAGTAGAGTGTTGAATGCAGTATAATTCAATAATGCTTGTATGCTCAAAACAGTCCGTCCAAACAAGGCCAATCTGATCGAAGAGGATGGATGCTGAACTGAATTGCAAGGTTCGATGGAAATTCCTCTTCTCGGACAAGTGTGTAACACCAACCACCAAAATACATATTTAAAATAAAGAAGAGATGTACGAAACATTTTTTGTTTCTTCTAAATCTTTGTTGCTGAAGCCGGTGCTCGTTATTGCGCGAATGAACATGCCACGAGACTTCAACTAATAAAGAGTCAGCGCACGAGAAAAGCCTCAGTCTAGAGCCAATGTTTAGTCGAAGGCGCTTGGCTTCATTAAAAGACAACTTTCCTTGTCGAAACGTTGGCTCCACGCAGAAACTTCGCTTCTTCAGACACGAGAGGATGACCTAAACTAGCCCGATTTCACGACGCCTCCGAAATTAGCTCTTCGTTTAGAAAAGGCTTCCCAAAGCTCTCATCGCACCCATATGTTCCATTTCGCAATGAACTAGTATTGCACGTTGTGAATCGGTAAGTAGTAGTGTTGTTTCTAAAATTGAAAAAGAAAGTAGAGACACGATAAACAGCAACAAATTGTTGTCATTTAAGACCACAGCGTTCCACAAATAATGTTCAGCATGCCTTGCGCTGGCGTCTTGCGCTGTCTGGGGAACACACCTAAACCAGATTCTTGTTCTACTCGGAATGTGACAGCAAAAAAATAAAAGGTAACACTTCACTCTTTTACTCCATTATGTTTCTTGCTTTAATGCCAAAAAGTGTAGTTTCGTTTTATTTTATTTATTTTCACTTTAAAGGCCCGGAAGCATTACATAAGTGAGAGCTTCAATCCTTGCGACAATGTCAGAACAAATGAACAGGACAACAAGAGAGAAAGAGAAAGAGAGAAAGCAGACAAAATCAAGCCAGAATAGCTGTGAAAAAGGAAAAAGTTGTGTTGAAGTAAGGGTGGGGTTGTATCGATGATTAAACAGTTTGGTTATTTAACATTTGGCGGAACGATTTACAGTCAGTGCATGAGACGATGTTTTTTGGGAAGCTGTTCCAATGGGTTATTGTGTCGGGGAAGAATGAAGTGTTCATGGTAGATGATCGGGAGATGATGCGTGCTATAGGATGACTGTGGCTTAAGCGGGAAGATGTAGGGGAAGGTGGATTTAACAGGGAATGCCTGGAGTGCGGATGGTAGTAGAAGGTGTGAAGCAGAGACGAGAGATCATCCTGCGGGAGGCAAGTGATGGTAGTTCAAGCGTACGTTTTAGTGCGGTTATGCTGGTTTTACGAGAGCATTCAGAGGTTATGAACCGAGCAGCGCGACTTCGCATTGCTTCTATGTCACGGGAAAGATGTGATTGGGCAGTGTGCCAGACCGATGACGCATTCTAGCCGCGGGAGTAAGATCGCTGCATATGCTAGCTTTTTTATTGGTGATGCAGTTTTCATGTCACATTTTAAATATCTGAGGCTACGTGAAGCATTAGAACAGATGGTCTAAATATATGCTGAGCATGATAGTGTCGATGCCATGTGAGCGCCGAGGTATATCTAAGGCGGGGCATGATTGATGGGAGCAGAATTCACTCTATGGGTGACTGGTCAAGCGGTGGTTGCGGGTGAATGTCAGAGCTTTCCACTTAGTGAGGTTAAGTGGCATGAACCATTTCTCGCATCATACTGCGATGTAATCGAGGTCCTGCTTGAGTGAGGTGATATTCGATTTTTTCTTAGGGGAGTGCACGACACAGTCGTCCGCCAAAAGACGGAAATAATTTTTAATTTTAGTCAGCGATGTAGATGAGGAAAGTAGAGGTGATAAATCAGCGCCTTGTTGCACACGCAATGAATCTCTGGTAAGGGATGAATTGTAGTTATTTGCAGAGGTGAACCGAGCACGCCCCTTTTAAGAAGTTTCCAAGCCAGGAAAGCAAGCTATGTGGGATTCCGATAGATGTGAGTTTTTTAAGTAGGTGTTGATGGGAAACTTGGTCGAGGGCTTTTTAGTAGTCCAAGAAAATATCATCAATCTGCAGATCAAGGTCCACGAATTGCAGAACGTCATGAATGAACTCGGCCAGTTGAGTCTCGCATGAAAACAGTTTTCCGAAGCCGTGCTGGTGAAGGTAAAAGTTGATAGATTCCAGGTGAGCCATTAGGTTGGATGAGATTATATGTTTTAGTAGTTTTGAAGGAATGCTAGTCAGAGAAATTGGGGGACAGTTTATGGCGTGGGAGTGGTCGCCAGTTTTGACGATTGGTACGACGTGGACCTTTTCCAGTCGTCGGGCAAGTTCACTGTCTTTAAGCGTTGCGTAAATGTTAGGTGTAGTATTTGGCTAGAAATGTTACTGGTTCAAACAAATATTCTGGCGTTATTTCCATCATACTTAGGTGAGGTGGTTAGGTTTAGTGAATTTATGAGGCTACATACGCCATCATAAGCACGTCATGAGCCCATCATAATATACACAAAGTGCCTCGAGCGGCCAGTCGCGCGGCAATGTTGCGTGTATTTCCGGGATTATTTCAGGCTTGGAAGAACACCTTTATTTAGCACGTATTGAGCAACAAAAGCTTCAGCTCGAATTATTCATGTTGCTGTACACTTTTTTCATTTGCACTTTTCGTGGAAATAGAATTTTTGAGAAGTTGATTCCCTATTAAGGCTAATTATGTGATTAGGTGGAATGCAAAATAATAATCTGTGTATCTCAAAGTGACGGCAAACAACATTACTTTGGTTCTGCCCAACCACGTGGCATTTGGATATTTTTAAAGTTTGGCTAAAGTTACGTGGGACACCTTGCATGTGAACTATGTACCTTGCTGTGTAGGTCTGACAGGGGCATACCTCAACGAATGGTTTCGTAAAGACATAAGGAAAGACTTTAAAGTTTATAAGTATTGGTACTCAGAAGACGGAGCTGGCTCGTAGCTTCATTGCGGAAACACTTTTAACTAGGGATGTGCGAATATTCGAAATTTCGAATACGAATCGAATATTTTCCTTATTCGAAGCGTATTCGATTCGAGTAATGCATATTCGGAAATTCCCGAATATTCGAAGATGGCCCAATAACAGTAGAAACGGCGAATATTCTGACAGGCGGAATGATTGAGCAAGTAATGAATTATATACTTGCTCCGCATTCTCCTCAGAACGTGTTTAATCTCTGAGAACTTCGCATGACTGGCTCATTATTTGTTTGCTCTGTTTTAGTCTACCTGCATGACGCCCGTGAGACACGACCAGTTTGAGTTTATTTTTACCAAGCTTTATCCTATGGCTCTTTCACAACCATATATGATGTCCTTTATTTGAATCTACTGCAGGCCCTTCACGGCCCGTGCAGGAGTGGTACAGAGATGCAACGAAAAAAAATCATGATGACAAGTCAATACACTGAATGCAGTTAATAAAAGAGTCGATGTTATTGCAACACACAATAACGTTGGTTAACTTGTTCCACTGGGAAATGGCTGACGGAAAAAGGGAATCCTTGTGAACACGAACACGACTTGGGGGAAGATATATTGTTTTGGAGTGATTAAGTCTGGTTGAACGTTTTGGAGGATCTTGGAGGTAATGAGAACGTGCTATTTGGAAATGACCATGGTATAATTGATAGATGAATTTTAGTCGCGAAATTGCTCTTCTCTGCGAGAGGGGTTTTAGGTTAGCCCTTGCTAGCAGACCCGAGACACTGGACTGCCTTTTGTAGTCCGAATCATCATCATCATCATCATCATCATCATCATCATCATCATCATCATCATCATCATCATCATCATCATCATCATCATCATCATCATCATCATCATCATCATCATCATCCTAGTTACGCCCACTGCAGGGCAAAGGCCTCTCCCATACTTCTCCAACTACCCCAGTCATGTACTAATTGTGGCCATGTTGTCCCTGCAAACGTCTTAATGTCATCCGCCCACCTAACTTTCTGCCGCCCCCTGCTACGCATCCCTTTCCTTGGAATCCAGTCCGTAACCCTTAGTGACCATCGGTTATCTTCCCTCCTCATTACATGTCCGGCCCATGCCCATTTCTTTTTCTTGATTTCAACTAAGATGTCGTTTACCCGCGTTTGTTGCCTCACCCAATCTGCTCTTTTCTTATCCCTTAACGTTACACCCATCATTCTTCTTTCCATAGCTCGTTGCGTCGTCCTCAATTTCAGCAGAACCCTTTTCGTAAGCCTCCAGGTTTCTGCCCCATATGTGAGTATTGGTAACACACATCTTTTATACACTTTCCTTTTGAGGGATAGTGGCAGCCTGCTGTTCATGATTTGAGAATGCCTGCCAAACGCACCCCAGCCCATTCTTATTCTTCTGGTTATTTCAGTCTCATGATCCGGATCCGTGGTCACTACCTGCCCTAAGTAGATGTATTCCCTTACCACTTCCAGTGCTTCGCTGCCTATCGTAAACTGCTGTTCTCTTCCGAGACTGTTAAACAATACTTTAGTTTTCTGCAGATTAATTTTCAGACCCACCCTTCTGCTTTGCCTCTCCAGGTCAGTGAGCATGCATTGCAATTGGTCTCCTGAGTTACTAAGCAAGGCAATATCATCAGCGAATCGCAAGTTGCTAAGGTATTCTCCATCAACTTTTATCCCCAATTCTTCCCACTCCAGGCCTCTGAATACCTCCTGTAAACATGCTGTGAATAGCATTGGAGATATCGTATCTCCCTGTCTGACGCCTTTCTTTATAGGGATTTTGTTGCTTTCTTTGTGGAGGACTACGATGGCTGTGGAGCCGCTATAGATATCTTCCAGTATCTTTACATATGGCTCATCTACACCCTGATTCCGTAATGCCTCCATGACTGCTGAGGTTTCGACTGAATCAAGCGCTTTCTCGTAATCAATGAAAGCTATATATAAGGGTTGGTTATATTCTGCACACTTCTCTATCACTTGATTGATAGTGTGAATATGGTCTATTGTTGAGTAGCCTTTACGGAATCCTGCCTGGTCATTTGGTTGACAGAAGTATAAGGTGTTCCTGATTCTATTTGCGATTACCTTAGTAAATACTTTGTAGGCAACGGACAGTAAGCTGATCGGTCTATAATTTTTCAAGTCTTTGGCTTCCCCTTTCTTATGGATTAGTATTATGTTAGCGTTCTTCCAAGATTACGGTACGCTCGAGGTTATGAGGCATTGCGTATACAGGGTGGCCAGTTTCTCTAGAAGAATCTGACCACCATCCTTCAACAAATCTGCTGTTACCTGATCCTCCCCAGCTGCCTTCCCCCTTTGCATAGCTCCTAAGGCTTTCTTTACTTCTTCTGGCGTTACCTGTGGGATTTCGAATTCCTCTAGGCTATTCTCTCTTCCACTATCATCGTGGGTGCCACTGGTACTGTATAAATCTCTATAGAACTCCTCAGCCACTTGAACTATCTCATCCATATTAGTAACGATATTGCCGGTTTTGTCTCTTAACGCACACATCTGATTCTTGCCTATTCCTAGTTTCTTCTTCACTGTTTTTAGGCTTCCTCCGTTCCTGAGAGCCTGTTCAATTCTATCCATATTATACTTCCTTATGTCAGCTGTCTTACACTTGTTGATTAACTTCGAAAGTTCTGCCAGTTCTATTCTAGCTGTAGGGTTAGAGGCTTTTATACATTGGCCTTTCTTGATCAGGTCTTTCGTCTCCTGCGATAGCTTACTGGCATCCTGTCTAACGGAGTTGCCACCGACTTCTATTGCACATTCCTTAATGATGCCCATAAGATTGTCGTTCATATCTTCAACACTAAGGTCCTCTTCCAGAGCTAAGGCCGAATACCTGTTATGTAGCTTGATCCGGAATTCCTCTATTTTCCCTCTTATCGCTAACTCATTGATTGGCTTCTTGTGTACCAGTTTCTTCCGTTCCCTCCTCAAGTCTAGGCTAATTCGAGTTCTTACCATCCTATGGTCACTGCAGCGTACCTTGCCGAGCACGTCTACATCTTGTATGATGCCAGGGTTCGCGCAGAGTATGAAGTCGATTTCATTTCTAGTCTCACCATTCGGGCTCCTCCACGTCCACTTTCGGCTAACCCGCTTGCGGAAAAAGGTGTTCATTATCCGCATATTATTCTGTTCTGCAAACTCTACTAATAATTCTCCTCTGCTATTCCTAGAGCCTATGCCATATTCCCCCACTGACTTGTCTCCAGCCTGCTTCTTGCCTACTCTGGCATTGAAGTCGCCCATCAGTATAGTGTATTTTGTTTTGACTTTACCCATCGCCGATTCCACGTCTTCATAAAAGCTTTCGACTTCCTGGTCATCATGACTGCATGTTGAGGCATAGACTTGTACCACCTTCAATTTGTACCTCTTATTAAGTTTCACAACAAGACCTGCCACCCTCTCGTTAATGCTATAGAATTCCTGTATGTTACCAGCTATTTCCTTATTAATCAGGAATCCGACTCCTAGTTCTCGTTTCTCCGCTAAGGCCCGGTAACACAGTACATGACCGCTTTTTAGCACTGTATATGCTTCTTTTGTCCTCCTAACCTCACTGAGCCCTATTATATCCCATTTACTACCCTCTAATTCCTCCAATAACACTGCTAGACTCGCCTCACTAGATAGCGTTCTAACGTTAAACGTTGCCAGGTTCATATTCCAATGGCGGCCTGTCCGGAGCCAGGTATTCTTAGCACCCTCTGCAGCGTCACAGATCTGACCGCCGCCGTGGTCAGTTGCTTCGCGGCTGCTGGGGACTGAGGGCCGGGGTTTGATTGTTGTATTCATATAGGAGGTTGTGGCCAAGTACTGCACCAGGGTGGCCAATCCTGCTCTGGTGAGAGAGTGCGTTACCGGTTCTGGTCACCGGGATCAGGCCGCACTCCAGGCCTGTTTGTGCAATTTTCTCAACACACGGTTTTTTTTTGCATTTTCCGGTGGAGAATTGCGCGGCACCGGGATTTGAATCACGGTCCTCTTGCACTGGAGACGGATACTCTACCGTCCCCGCAGGAGTTAAATTAAAAATTGAATTATGGGGTTTTGCGTGACAAAACCACTTTCTGATTATGCACGCCGTAGTGGAGGACTCCGAAAATTTCGACCACCTGGGGTTCTTTAACGTGCACCTAATTCTAAGTATACGGGTGTTTTCGCATTTCGCCCCCATCGAAATGCGGCCGCCGTGGCCGGGGTCCGATCCCGCGACCTCGTGCTCAGCAGTCTAACACCATAACCACTGAGCAACCACGGCGGGTCCCGCAGGAGTTGTACGCCTCATTTAACCTAAAGTGGTGCCCTATTTGATCAGTCAAGGTGGACCAATCTGAGCTCGGTTATACCGCATGGATGGCACTCGGCTAGAGAACCTGGTATTTATGACCTGCACATGTGTGGCCACACATAATTGAGGATATATAATTCTTTTAGGAGGGTTTCCGTACAGTGATAAAATGAAGGAAAATACATTAAAAGAAAGAAAAAAAAAGGGGGGGGGGAAAGGAACATAACATATGATTTGAACTCGCGATCCTTCAATGTTGCCCGGAAAGGTAGCTCAGTCGGTTGGTTCGTCAAGCCAACGGTTACTTTCAAGCGCCATAGCTCCTGCTCCGAGCCTCATACTTATGTGGAAAGGGACTGATGATGTCCGCGGCAGTCGATTTTCGTCGAGTGGTTGGAAGGCATAATTTCTTGGGAAAATGGCCGCCAGAGGAGCAGCGTGAACTCGAGCGGCTTTAGAGACTAGGAAAACTGCCTTAAAATATTTAGACTTGAGGGGAAGCTTCGTTAACAAACTATAACACGGCATTCAGCACTCGAATACGACGAGAGAAATTATTGAGACGGGGAAAATTCCCTTGAAATAAATCTGGTTTGCGAGACAAATGCTTGTATGTATTGAATCTCTTAAAAGATGAGGGGGGAAATATGCGCTCACCGAGAGGGCATCGTCAGCACGAGACCACCACCACCTTACTGAGATGTAGAGAGCTTCGCGGCCGGAACGAAGTCTCCCCTCTCCCCGGCCAAGAGTGGAAAACGCGCTTTCCCATCGCTCAAGGTTGCGCGGACATTGTATAGCTCTAGCGTCTAGGAAAAAGCTTAAACAGGTGCGAGGGCGGCCGAGGGCGGCTCAAGTACTGCTGCTGGCGAGGGCGAAATACCTTCGTGTAATTATAACCCTAATAGGACTTCTTTCAAAGAAAAAAAAAGAAAAAAAGGGAAACGGCTCAGAAGGCTATACTACGAGAGCTATGACTGATACTTTTCTATATATATGTATTCATCTCATCTATGGGATCGCATGCGCGCGCTGTTGCTTTGGCTCTGCGTGTAGTAGTTAAGACAGTCAGTTTAAGGGCGGAGAAGAAGAAAGGAGAGGAAAGCAAACTTGCAGCGCCGTGGTTTTAAAGCGCAACCGTGGTAGAGAAACGGAAGGCGATATAAGCATGCGTGGCCATGATACGCACACGACAAACTGCCTTACAATATTTAGACTTGAGGGGAAGCTTCGTTAACAAACCATAACACGGCAATCAGCACTCGAATACGACGAGAGAAATTATTGAGACGTGGAAAATTCCCTTGAAATAAATCTGGTTTGCGAGACAAATGCTTGTATGTATTGAATCTCTTAAAAGATGAGCGGGGAAATATGCGCTCACCGAGAGGGCATTGTCAGCACGAGACCACCACCACCTTACTGAGATGTAGAGAGCTTCGCGGCCGGAACGAAGTCTCCCCTCTCCTCGGCCAAGAGTGGAAAACGCGCTTTCCGATCGCTCAAGGTTGCGCGGACATTGTATAGCTCTAGCGTCTAGGAAAAAGCTTAAACAGGTGCGAGGGCGGCACGCATAGCGTGGGAAGCTAGCCGCCGGAATAGCTATCTCAAGTACTGCTGCAGGCGAGGGCGAAATACCTTCGTGTAATTATAATAACCCTAATAGGACTTCTTTCAAAGAAAAAAAAAAGAAAAAAAGGGAAACGGCTCAGAAGGCTATACTACGAGAGCTATGACTGATACTTTTCTATATATATGTATTCATCTCATCTATGGGATCGCATGCGCGCGCTGTTGCTTTGGCTCTGCGTGTAGTAGTTAAGAGAGTCAGCTTAAGGGCGGAGAAGAAGGAAGGAGAGGAAAGCAATATTGCAGCACCGTGGTTTTAAAGCGCAACCGTGGTAGGGAAACGGAAGGCGATATAAGCATGCGTGTCCATGATACGCACACGACAAACTGCCTTACAATATTTAGACTTGAGGGGAAGCTTCGTTAACAAACTATAACACGGCAATCAGCACTCGAATATAATTATAACCCTAATAATAATTGTAAATGTTCATCTCATCTATAGGATCTAAAGCGCGCGCTGTTGCTTTGTCTGTGCGTGTAGTCCGAATATACAAACCTAATTGCTAATTTTTGTATGCGTTATATTTTATTTATAAGGCATTTTTGATGAGCGCTCCAGATTAGATCAGCGTATTCTAGGCATGGTCTTATTAGTGTTTTGTACGCGTTTAGTTTGAGGTGTGGTGGTGCTGCGCGCAGTCTCCTTTTTAAAAAGGACAGTTTGCCTATAGCTTTTTGACACATGGTCGAAATATGAGGCTCCCAGTTAAGGTTAGGCGTGAGTTTAATGCCTAGGTATTTTACCTGGTTGCTTTTGTTGATTGTTGACGTTCCGATCGAATATGAAAAGTTAAGCGGGAGTTTCTTATTTGTGAAAGACATGTAATGTGTTTTTGATGTGTTTAGTTTCATGCCCCAAGTGTTGCACCAAGAGTAAATTGTTTGAAGTGAATTATGAAGTTCTATCTGGTCTTCTTGGTTGTGTACGACTGTGTACACGACACAGTCATCAGCAAACAGGCGCATCTGAATTGAGTTTTTAACGCAAAACTGGATGTCGTTTATGTACATCAAGAACAAAAGTGGGGCCAGAACTGATCCTTGAGGTACTCCGGAGTAGACATCGAGTGGTTGTGAAAGATTATTATCGATTAAAACGCTCTGTTTACGATTGGTTAGAAAACTGTTGATCCAGGATATTATTTTATTACTAATACCGAAAGCCGATAATTTTGTGAATAAATCCTGGTGCGGAACTACGTCAAACGCTTTAGAAAAGTCTAAAAAAACTGCATCTAATTGGCCATCATTATTAAGTACGTTGGCTATGTCATGAGTTAACACTGCTAGTTTGGTTATGGTTGACAGGCTTGATCTGAAACCATGTTGTTGTTTATATAGGAGTTCGTTTGTTTCTAGGTGAGTTATTATGGCCTTAAATATTACGTGTTCCATTATTTTTCAGCATGAGCTTGTTAATGACACTGGGCGGTAGTTATTTAAATCTAATTTCGAGCCCGATTTATGTATTGGAATTATTGCAGCCTTGCGCCAATCGTCTGGTAGCACTGATGTTTTAAGAGAAAGAGTGAATATTTTAAATAGATACCTTGATGTCCAACTTGCGTATCCACTTAAGAATGAGTTAGAAATTTGATCGGGGCCGGTAGATTTTTTAAGATCGAGCTTATGCAATAGAGACAGCATGCCCTCTTCACTTACAGTTAATTCTTCCATTGGTATTTTGACATCGTAAGGTGTTAAAGCTTAATTTGTAGCATGTTTCGTAAAAACTGGCTGAAAGAAGCTATTCATCTCTTTAGCAATGTGTTCAGGGTCCTAAATAACATGATCTGAGATTTTGATTTGCGTTATTTTTTCTCGTTCATCTGACAAATATCGCCAGAATTTGTGAGGGTCATGCGCCATAAACGAAGGCAATGTAGTGTCGAAGAAACGGGTTTTTGCTTCCGATATTTTTTGTTTGAATGTACCGATAAGATCGTCTAATGTGCACGTGATTCCCTTTTTCCGCCGTCGTTTTATTTTTAATTTTAGTTGGATGATTTCACGTGTTATCCACGGGTATTCTCGGTTAATGCGTTTCCTTTTAGTAGGAATGAAGGTGTTTTCGGAATGAAGGGCTCTGTAAATATATGCGATGAAATATGTATCCCCAAAGTGTTACCTGGACAATCTTTATATGTTTGGAAATTAAAAAGAAAAAAATATGTCCGAGGAGAACGTTGCATCGTCATCGACGACTCCCGCCTTGTGTTCCCGCTTTTCTCATGTAATCGCCGGCTCTCCGTTACCTGCTGCGCTGCTTCTTCTTGAGACAAACGCAAAACACGCTAACTTCGCCATTGCGCTATTTGCAACTATCTCAGTGCAGATACAGTCCTCGATCAGGCGTGTTTTCCAAGAATGGCATCAACTGCAGATGACGAGCCACCGAGCAAGCAAGAAAAGAAAGCCGGAAGAAGTCTCCTTTGGCGGCACTACACAAAGCTCTCGCCGTCAACAGCTCGGTGCGAGTCGTGCGAACATACTCTTGAAATACCAACGCGAATGACCACTACTATTCAAAATCAGATGAAGCAGCACACTTTGTTGATGGAAGAGCACAAAAAAGAGGCCACTGCAAATCCTCCGTTAAAAAATCAACCGACGCTGGATGATATACTTCAGCAGAGACAGCAGTCATTGTCTCAGAAGAAAGAAAACGCACTTCACCAGAATGTGGCAGCCATTCATTTCTTCACCTTTTCTGCCACATCAGTCCAAAGCACTGGTCGAAGCAGCTGTACAGTCGTGCTACAGTCAACTCCACGAACAAAATTGTCGCGTGTGCTCGTCCCGCGCATGTACAGCGACGCAACAGCAAAGGTACGGCACGAGCTGCGAAAAGTACTTGAACATGGAGCAACCACTCTCGCTGTTACGAGCGATATCTGGACGTCGCGTGCCAACGAGGGGTTTGTAAGCCTCACGCGTCATTTCCCCGCGGTAACGTTCGACATGAAAAAGTCGACTTTGAACACGCGACATGTGCCGGAGAGTCGCACGGCTGCGAACATAGCTGCGTCATTGGAGCAGCTATGCACCGACTGGGAGATACCAATCGACTGCGTGAATGACATCGTAGCGAACAGCGGCCGCAATATCAGAGCGGCCGCAATATCCGAGCGGCTGCAATATCTGAGCGGCTGCCAGGAGACTGCCTTGGCTCCAGCGAGCCTGCTTTGCGCACACTCTGCACCTAGTGATCAGCAATGAAATGTTGTGTACTCCGGCAGTCAACAGACTCTGCAAGAAAGCTGAAGCGATTGTAGGGAACTACAAGCATAGCCCTAGTGCACACAAAAGACTGAACGATCTGCAGACGTAGCTGAACAAAGACGTGCTCTATATTGTGTAGGATGTTGACACAAGATAAACAGTCAGCACCTCATCCTCTCAAAGCTCCTTGAACTCTAAGAGTCCATCAGACTTGAACTCACCTTTTCCAGCTTAGAACTCACACGAGCCTAGATACCTTTAACTCTGCAAAGCGAAGAGATGCAGTGAAGTTTTTGGAGGCATTGAAGACCTTATTTGACGCAACTGTGATCTTAAGTGCTGAAAAGTACCCCTCATCGTCTTGTCAAATTCCAATTATTTTTGGAATGCTGCCTCGCCTCGAAGATTGCAAAGGCAACTCGGCGTTTGCTAACAATCTCGCAAAATGTGTCAAGACTCGTTTTGCTGAGTGCGAATTTGAAGAAGTGGTCAACCTGGCCTTGTTTCTTGATCCAAGCTTTTAGGACACAGTTCATCGGGCGTCTGGTTAGATTATCTGGCTGAAAGACATTGTAACAAGGGAGCTCCGCGCAGCTGGCGTAGAACCAGGTGAGGACACTGCCATGCCAGCGTCGAGTTCGTGTCCGCTGGTGGTATCCACTTTATGGAAAGCTTTTGACGGTGTAGTGATGAACAAGGAGAACGCACATTTGGTATCTGCCTCTGAGAGGGAAGTTACAGACTATACGGAAAAGCATCTTCTCGAAAGGGGCAAGGATCCTTGTGAGTTGTGGCAGGCCATTGGCCGCTTCACCTACCCGCTTTTAAGCACACTCGGCCAGAAGTACTTCGCCATCGCTGCCACCTCAGTTCCAAGTGAAAGTCTTTTCTACCGTTTGAATTGTTGTCACAGTGCATTTGTTGTCACAGTGCACAGCGCGTATACTTTCTGAACATGTTGAGCAGTTAGTTTTCCTTAATGATAATCACTAAAAAGTGCATTACTTGACTGAGAGCATTACCTGGCATTACCTGAGCACATTATCTGTAATGAGGGTCTTTTTAACCTGCAGCAGCCTTGTAAAATGCAATATTTTTAACAAGCGTTATAAAGCTATTCTTACCACATTTTGAAACGTTTTAATACTACGTACGTACATATTCTATATTCGATTCGATATTCGAAGACAGTTTTTTGCCTCGTTCGTATTCGATTCGTATTCGAAAATTTCAATATTCGCACACCCCTACTTTTAACTCATAGAGTTGACAACAGACCTCCCATAAACAACATTTCCACGTCAAATATGAACGCTTACGTTGCGTTGCATATCACCGCGATATCATTAAAATCAACAGTTAGGTGACACTCGTACTGCAGGCAAACTTATAACACAATGCAGTATTACACAGCTCTTGTCTTTTGCTAACTTTATTATACCGAGTATTTTATACATGAAGCTTGTTTCTGGTAGTATATTATTGATGGAAGGCATATAAAGTTCGTATGCTTACGCTGGCCTTGCTACAGTAATTTCTGTTTCTTTTCAATGCAGCATGAAACATGACTTCCACTTTAAGTTGGGGTACGGCTTGCCAAATAGAGCCGTGATGACTAACTCTGCAGGTATGTATTTCTCTTCGTTCTACTCGAGCGTGAGCCACTCTGGAAAGGTGTGGTGATGATGCTGCCATATTCCTCAGTGAGCTCCCAAAGCACTTGAGGCTCAAATGACGTTGCGTTTAGCATGACCTCAAAGAGCGCTTATGGGATTAATGAATAAATGAACTACATTGTAGAGCATGCTTGCTAGGTACACGACACGATGATGGTTTACAGGTATCCCCTTTGAAATGGGGCAGTGACAAATAGTCGCCTGGCCTGCTTGATGAAATCAAGTACGTTATACATGTTTTCCATTGTAGAATTTTTGTATGCAGCTCCTTAATCTTTTCTTTTCCTCCTCAAATCTTTTCTATCTGCCTTGTACCACTACCTATGCCTATAACAGATCTGGATCCGGTCGTATCAATCTCTTCCCCGCCTTTTTCCGGCAGTGCTGCTTATCTCGACTGCCAGGCTTACGTCCAGTTTCAATCTAAGCGCTTCTGGAAAGTGTACGTTCCCGACGGGTCTCACTGGGTGAATCCCTTCACATTCCACTTCGATGTGCTGAGTAGTCTCCGGATTTTCGCTGCCGCATACACAAGCCTCTTCTTGCGAACATTTTCTCCGGCATCTTGACGCGCACCACGAAGCAGAGCCTCCTGGCGGGAACTGGCCTCGATTCTTGTCACCCCTTCGACCGAAGACAGTCACGGCACAGTGCCGCAGTTATCCGTCTTCTGTAAGGTTTCACCATTCACCATTATTTAGACGTTAGCTCCAGCTGTAAGTTATCCTCTTGAGTTGAGCTTGGTCTGAGACTGCAAGCGTCTTATGGAGAGAAACAGGTCAAAGCTGGGCAGTCGGGACGTCTAATTAAAGTTGCCGTCTCTCTTTCTCCACAAGTAAGTTAAAACTCTGTAGTGGGCACTTACCCTTTAGGGGGGAGCTTTGAGCTCGTGGGCTCCAATGTAAATACGAGGGAATGGAGAAATCACTTTTCTCGGCAACCACTTCGCTGAACTTACTCAGGTTTAATTTTAATTTATGGGCTTTTACGTTATTTAGGTTTGTTACGCGTAAAAGAAGTAGGTGAAATGCAGTAACCGTATAAAGCATATGTATATGGTGTTCTACTTTGTCATAAACATTTTGTAGGTTACCGGTATGTGCATTGTAACAAATTCACGTATAAGCTGAAAATTCGTTTTGGAAACCTCCCCACTTTCGATGCTCTAACGGATGCTGTTTACAGAACTGCGATATTTTCTTTTGGGTCCGACCTATGGATTTGTAAGCTTCCTGCTTCTGTTGTTTAGGATCACCAATTTTTGGAAGTTTAAAAGAAAAGCGCAATACATTACATTAAAATCTTACTTCCTGCTGTCACTAGAATTTACTTTTTTTCTCTCAAAGGGGGAAATTTGATTTATATTGGCCCAGGGGTTGTCTCATCGAAGAAATATTGCGTTTTGCGTATACTTGAATAGGCGGCGTTCGGGTTGGCCGCGAGCCAACGGTTCCTCTTATAGCGGGAAGCTGCGCTACGACGCGATTCTATGAACAAGACAAGAAGCACTGACATGCTGGGCACTCAGAAATCGCAGACGTTTATTGGCTGTACTGATTTAGCCCACACTTTTCCATATCGTGCACCTCAGTGTACCCTCAGTGTGGCGCTGATAAGCACGAGGTCGCGGGATCGAATTCCGGCCGCATTTCGACGAGGGCGAAATAAAAAAAAAAAAAAATAACGCCCGTGTGCCGCGCATTGGGGTCACGTTAACGATCGCCCAGTGGCCAAAATTGACCAGGCGTCCACCACTACGGCGCGTCGGATAATCAAATCGTTGTTTTGTCACGTAAAACCGCAGAATTCAATTCAAATTTCTCACAGTGGACGGTTCTGCTCTGATTAGTGTAGGTGAGGCAGGCCCAACCCCTTCAGGGCTACTAGTATTTGCACCAAGTGGGGTGGTTTTGCTCAATCGGCAAACCAATTTGGATGTGTTTCCTATTATGTATTCCTTTCCCAAATGTCTCCTATCTAGATGTTTCATACTTTATACATAAATGTAATGAATACGACAGAAAGTTCATTAGCCGCCCCTTCTGGACGGATACTTTCGTACGTTCAGCGTGGAATGTTATTGTTATTACAGAAGAGCTGTGGATATTTTGATTTTGACATCCAATTCCTATAATTCAGACCTAGACGGGGAATGTTTAGTGCAGAGCAGCAACTGTGGGTCCCGTGTTTTCACAAGGTCTTGTTTATTCCCGGACAATATAGATTTTACTGATGGTTTTCTGAAGAAAGTCAAAGAGAAATTGGTTAGGTTGCAGAATTTTTGGATGCCTGAATTAATACTGCTGTGTAGTTTAGCAATGAAGGAATGATCTGAGCAAGGCAGATGGTAGCAGACATGAACAAATACCTGAGCCGTTGCCCTTTCACGAACGGCCCACACAATCCTTCCAGGCGTTTGCAGGCGCGTCTGCAATCGAGCGTAATACTTAGTGCTGTTGATTTGTGCGGATGGCTGTGCGCGTAGGGGCAGAGTGTCTGCCTAACAATTTTTTTACTATTTTCTACCCTCCGCATGGTCCAGTTTAAGGTAGGACACAATGTTACATCCTGGTTGACTTCCCGTTCATTCTCCTCTGTTTTCTCACTGTCTTTGCTACATTTACTATTGGAAATATTTGATGTCTTTTCATTGATATTGGTGAATTATGAATCCTCTAATGTATTGCTTCCTTTTTACGGCAGCTGGCCAGCTGGGAGCTGACGCTATTCTCTTGTACACCGACTACAACCAATGCGTGGTGGGACTGTTCGTTGCGCCAGTTTTTGGTAAGCATTGGCTGGAATCGGCTTAGGCAACTTTCAGGCGGTTGTGCGGAAACGCGACCACCGAACCCCATCCATTCCAAAGAACCCCATCCGTTCAAGGATTTCCGGTGTTATCTGATTTCGCAACCAGAGCGTAGCATGTGACGTATTGTCTTTCACGAAAACGGTGGCAAAGCGGCACGCGTTATTGCGACGCAGATTCTTGCAAAGCGTGCGCGTAACGCGCATCCAAGATGCATTGTGCCGCAAACGACATTTTGTGTGCCAGAGGAGTTGTTGCTCGGCAAGCGAGTAGTCTTTCCTGAACGTATTTTTAAACGGCCCGAAACTAACGACACCATGAGAACGGGTTGGGTTGTTTTGAGTTGTCGTACCGTCGAATATAGTTAGGACTATTTGTGGGGTTGCGACAGAAATCGTGCTGCCTGCTCGCTTAATAATGAAGTGTGCAAGCGCATTCTCTTGCCTATGTACCACTTCTCTCACCGATATCACATAAAGTCCTCAGCTAAACGAAATTTTATGCATGATATTGAAAATGTGCAAGCTCATGAAGACCGCCTTTCCTTTGTTTACCTGCAGTACACTAAACCTTCAAAAGCTCGGCGCACGTTATATGGCCTCGTATAACAATATAAAAAAGTAATACATTCGATGAAATTATGTCAACGGAATGGGGCCGTGCGCCATGAAAGCGGTCGGCTTCACGAAAGCTAAACTCCCCCCCCCCCCACCCACCTAGCCATATGGGAAATAAAATACTAGAGGAAACATTTTTAACTATGATATGGGGCCTGTTTGTGAGAAACGATAAGACGTCACGAAATAATTTCTACATGGTCTGTGCCAGATGGCTCGACGTTTTCAATGAACTGAACCTTTTTGCAGAATGCACGCTGTGGGTGCACGAATCTGCCAAGGACGCAGTTCCGGACCACTGCTGGGCAGCTTACGGGAACTTCTGCGGCCCCAAGCGGACACTTCTTCAAACGGATGAAAAGTGTAAAAAGCACGATCGCTGAACAGCAGCCATGAGAGCCTGTACTCTGTAATCAGAACAGTCTTTCAAAGCCTCTAGATTGTCACACTGAAATCTAACCTTCATGCTTTTACGAATAATAAAATAACAATATTAACAATAATGATTTCAGTAGCATTGGTTTTACACTTTAAGCATTTTTCTTTTGGTTTGTATGTGGCCCACATGTAGGTAAATATAGAGTAGCCGATTAGAGCGAAGTACCTCAGCCGTCTATTGCATCATAATAAATATTACACGACAGCTGGTGCAGGAGTTGCGGTTCATGAATGTTAGCTATTATGTGCTGCGTTTTGATTTCACAAAAATTACCAGATGTGCAAAATGAGCGTGGTTGCCGCGCTTTCCTTCAGTTGAAGGCGTCGATGTATTGCTTAAAGGGCCCCTTCACCACCACCGATACCTTTTAAACATTTCAAGTAAACACGCGCTTCGATTTACGAATGCCGCCACGATCAAGGAACGTGGCTACGCCCTGCGGGCGCGCCCCGCACACAAAATCCCGTGCCGGGCCGCGTTCGTCGTGATGTCACCAGGAGCAGACGCTGTCGATGAGTCGACCCCACGGCTTCCGCTCCGTCTGCTAGCAGGTGCACGCGCTCCTCGCTCGTCGTGGTGTTCGCGTGTGCGCACGCGCGGATCGGCAACTACGGCCCATAACGCAAGTGCCGAATCGCTCGCGTTCCTACACGGTCGCGCTCAGCTGCGCGATCTTTCTTTTTTTCATTCATTTACCCTAATGACACAGCTTGGGCATGACATAGGGGATGGGGAGAACAACTGATGTATATTATACAATGATATACAATATACATTGTAAGTCGAATATCCTTATATGAAGTAGCACATGCTATGCGACCTTTACATCACTTCTAATTCGACAACATCATACGCCAACAATTTTTACATTATACAAACAAGAATCTGACATCTGAAGAAATGCAGGAAGAAAAGGTAATGTTATTAATTTACGAATGTTTCATTAAGTGCTTGTTTTAATATAATATGGTCAATTATTTCAGCTATATTACTTGGGAGATGATTCCATTCCGAAATGGCTAAATGGAGACATGAAAACTGCAATAGCTTAGTGCGCGCAAATGGTTGTTCGACCTTAAACTCCTGATCAATTCGTCGGAATTTCCGTTTGGCTGGTAAGATGTGTGCCTGAGAGAATATATTTGGGTTATGAAAAAGCTGATGGAAGAAAGTTAGCCGAGATATCTTTCTTCTAGTCTGCAATGGGATGAGTCCTAGGTCATGTTTTATTTTGGTGATACTTGAATGTTGTGAATAGTTACCTGTAATAAATCGCGCTGCCTTGTTCTGAAAAGATTCTACTTTGTTAATAAGATGCGTTTGGTGCGGGTTCTATATAAATGAGGCATACTCTAGCTTTGAACGAAGTACTGTGGTATATGCAAGAAGCTTGGTATCACTATTAGCCTGACGAAGCGTTCAACGAATGAAGCCAAGAGATTTGCATGCAGCGGAAACAATAAAACCCACACGATTATGCCAAGACAAAGTCGGAGAAAGATGAACACCTAGATATTTAACCGATTCTGTAGTTTCTAGAGCCTCACCATTAAGAAAGTATGCATGTTTCGTAATTTCACTGCAAGTAGTAAATTTCATAAGTTTAGTTTTTGAGGTATTTATGCTCATTTGCCAGTCTGAGCACAATCTTTCAATCCTGTTCAAGTAATTTTGTAATTTATCACAGTCAGCCTTACATTTTAATGGCCGATACAGAATGCAATCGTCGGCATATAACCGGATTTCTGAGTCTATACCCTGAATAATATCATTTAAATAAAATAAAAATAGAGTGGGTCCCAAAACGGAACCTTGAGGCACACCGGAATGAACAGGTTGAAATGACGAACGGACATTATTGATTACGACAGCTTGTCGTCTGTTACTTAAGTATTCTATAACCCAGTTTATTACTTTTTCGTCAACTTTAATCAGCTTCATTTTATATATGAGGTGGTTATGAGCCACACGGTCAAAGGCTTTAGCAAAATCTATAAATATGGCGTCAGTTTCTGTAAGTTCGTGAAGGTTAAGGTGAATGTCTGTAGTTAGTTCAAGAAGCTGGGATTTACATGAGCGGCCTCGTTGAAAACCATGCTGGTTTGCAAATAGAATGCGGTTGCTAGCCATGTACTGCAGGATTTGAGAAGATAATACGTGTTCAAATAGTTTGCATACAACAGCCGTAAGGGATATAGGCCTATAGTTTGTTTTTGTCGCCGGTTTTATATATTGGTATCACATGTGCCAATTTCCAGTCGTCTGGAACTTCGGCGGTGTCGAGAGACTGTTGAAACAATAGTGTAAGTATAAGAGCAGAATTGTGCTTTGGTCATTTTTAGTACCTTAGTACAAGTACAGTCAGGGCCTGGACTAGAAAACGATGGTAAACGCTCAATAGCTTTCACAATTACATCACTTGTCACAATTATACATTCCATAAATAAGAACTATCAGAAAACTGTGTTGACTTATCCAGGGGATTTTCGTCATTAAATACACTACAAAAGAATAAATTAAACCGTTCAGCAACATCCATGACATCAATTGCAGCACCAGACTCAGTGTCAAAAAACGAGTAACTCTTTTGTAGATGCGGGAGAAATGACCTTCCAAATTTTTTTTATCTGTTTTTAGGAATTGCGAAATATCCTGGTTGAAAAATTGATATTTGGCAGCCTCAATATGTAATGCACATTCTTTAGAAAACGATAAATATTCTGACTTGGCTTCAACAGATCTTGCGCTTCTTGCCTTTCGAAACAAACGTTTCTTTTTATGCAGATATCGCTTAATCTCTCGAGTAAATCATGGCTTGTCTGCTGTTTCAGAGATCCATTTTTTTAAATGTAATTGTCCCGGAGTTTTACAGCTCGTCACGATAACGAATTCAGTTATTTTGCAGCAAATAGCTTTAATACGTTTGCATGAATGACAGGTAAAATTCAAGATGCTCAGAGTTGAAGCCTTCGGCATCTGCTTTAAAATAGTCATAAGTTTTCTTTTTTTGTCGCGGTTTCTTCACGGTTTCCGTTTTAAATGTACAATGTATGATACGATGATCACTGATATACTCTGGTACATCCACGGTAGCACGTTCGGGGTGTGTTGTTAGAAGAAGATCAAGAATAGCATTGTGCCGCGTAGGGATTTCGATAAGTTGAGACAACTGAAAATATTCTGAAAGGGCAACAAAATCTGCACAATCGCATGTCTGGTGCGTGCTAGGGGATATTAAAGCAGACTACTCTATGCTTGGAAAGTTAAAATCGCCGGCGAAAATTATGGGAGAGTTATTATATTCGGATTGGATGGAGCCTAATACAGACTGCAGTTCCTCAGAAAAATCTTGTAGAAAGTCCCATAGCATGCTCCAATAACCAAAGTTACAGCTGGTAAATAGCATGCAACCCAAATAATTTCAAGAATGCTGTCAGTAGGTATGTGTTTTACCTTTATATGCTTTCTTATGGCTATTACGACACCGCCTCCTTTTCGATCCACACGGTCTTTACGAAAAACAGTGAATGAATTCGAAATTTGTAACTCAGAATTGCCAACTTCAGGAGTTAACCACGTTTCCGTTCCGATTATAACATCTGCATTACAAGCGTGAATGGGGGAAGTAAGCTGATCTTGTTTGTTAAGGATGTTGCGAAAGTTGGCGGAAATTATAGAAAATGTAGGTGTCCCACTGTCTTTCTGCACGTGGCGACTGCGTCATGGGTTTGTATTTCGCTGGGCACATTCCACGACCCTGCCTTCGGAATGCTGGTACCGATATCATCTCCTGCCTATCTTTAGCTTATCGAAAGATAGCTTAAACTTTTCATCGGGTTGACAATTCGCTCGAGCAAAGTCGCGAAGCTGTTTGCGGATGAATTGTATTCGAAGTGAAAAGTCCTCCATCTATCCATACCTTTAATTTCAAATTTTTTACCTTGAACGAATTAGCCAGAATACTGCATTTCGTCTTGTAGTGCAGAAACTGCACTATTACTGATCGGTGCTGCCCTTGCCTGTGCCGACGGTGTCCGACGGTGTATTGCGATGGCTAGAAGGCATCGGTGCGCATGTGCTCGGCTACAAAAGCGCCGACTGGCGAGCCTTTCTAGACGTGAGCTCAACACAGGGCTCATAACAGCACGCTTCGCAGAAGCACGGGCCGGCACGGCAGCGACGGCGGCTAGTCTAGAAGCGCAGAGTCGCGATGATCGGAAGTGGACAGTGTATTGAAAAGCGCGTTGACGATGACGTATGTCACGCGGCAGTTGGCGGAGCACCCTCCCAGGAGGAGAGAGCAGCCGACGAACGGATCGAAGCGAGAGAGGGGCGCATCTCGATCATCAAATGCGTGTAACTCCGCTATTACTGCACCATTTCGAAAAATTCTCGCGGCTGCGTGTTCGTTGCAGACTCGTGCACCACACCGACGGCACCACTTAATTTAGACCTCTGGCTGGTATGGGGGCCCTCTAATGCGCGAATGTTCAACATCGCCACTTGTGCCATTTAAAGCTCGCTATGTGTTGTCTTTGAAAACATTTTGTGAGAAATGTGCAAATAAACCGTACCTAATACGAAAGGGCACCTAAAATATGTGAGAGCTACAGAAAACGCCAACCCGCCTACACTGTTACTGTAGCAACGTGGGACATTATTTTTTTTTAAACGAAAAGAAGTTAATCTCTATCCAGTTTCAAATGCAAAATGCTGCTATAGTCTATGAAAGATTGTGGGTGACACCTTCGAGGAATATTACAATAGTGTCACGTCCTTGGAAAACAGGTGACCCATAATGGATGGGTTAAGCCCGAGTCTGCAACGCCACCGCCTCATGAGCACACGCACGCGCGCGCGCGCACACGCACGCACACACACACACACACACACACAAACACACACACACACACACACACACACACACACACACACACACACACACACACACACACACACACACACACACACACACACACACACGCACGCACACACACACACGCACACGCACACGCACACGCGCACACGCACACGCACACGCACACGCGCGCGCACACACACACACACACACACACACACACACACACACACACACACACACACACACACACACAAAAAAAAGAAGCTCAAGCGGCCGCGTCCGGATGGGATGGCTCCTCGTGTGCTTCTTCACTGGCGTCCGTCAAAGCAGGTGCCGGAGCATGGAGTGGCGCGCGTGTTTGTCTGCTTTCGCATTCTGCGGCGCCCGTTGTAAGGTGCCGCATTATTCCCTCCCCTGGTGAGAGCAACGACTCGATGCTAAAGGAAGCGCACACGCTACAGGGCGAGCGTAGAAATACACACTAAAAAGCACATTCACGCACAGAAGCTTGCTGACGCGTAGTCGTAGAACGCACGGTAGGGTCAATGAGGCACTAAATGATTGTCTACGGCAAAAAATAAATAAAACGAAAAGAACCACCTAGTCCCAAAAGCTGGAGGTATTGGAGTGAGGTATGCGTTCAGCCGCACAATGTGCACAATCTCCGATAGTGTCTTTCGACGTCGAGTTGGTTGGCTTCCTTCAGGAACAACTTCATTATCGACGTCACTGACTCACCGCAGCATTCTGTAAGGTCACAAGTACTGGTCGGGAAGTTTCTCGGATACGTATTTGCAGCGGGCAGGAGCCCAGACCGGAACCCGATCCCCTGGTTGGTACTCGACTTGTTGATGGCGGAGATTGTAGTGCCGTGCGTCGATGCACAGTTTTTTGTTTATGGTGGTGCGAGACAGTTGGTGGGCTTCCTCGACGCGCTGCAAGAAGAGCTCGGCGTCTTGGTGTAGTTTGAAACTTTTTTTTTTCGTCGCGCGTTTAGAACAGTTTCAAAAAATTTCGAAAAAAAGCTAGTATTGATATAGGTCGGAAATAGTTTACCTATGCATGGCCAGCACCACCTTTAGGAATCGGGCGAACTCTGTTTATTTTAAGTTTGCTAGGGAAAATTCCGGATTCAGACATTTTATTAATAATGTGAGCTAAGATACTACAGATGATGTTACACATACTTTATAGATGTCATGATACCGACGAAACATGCAGCAGCGCTTGACTTAAAGTTATTGATCGCTTAGTGTCGCCGGTGTGAAGAAGACGCGTCTCGCGGTACAGCCGCATCGCCAACGCGCGGCTCGGCTCGCGCGGTTGATTGCTGGCCTCTTTTCTAGCGTAAAGCTAAACTACGCGGATTGGAGCTGAGCTTCGCGTGCTTCTGGGCCTGCCATACTGCGCATGCGCGAGAGCCGCGTGACGTCACGAGAAACGCAGATGCGTCAACCTCGCCGCCGCCGCGGTTGCAGCCAGCGCGCGCTCCTCACTCCTCCGACTCCTCACCGCCGCCGAGAGGTATGACGTTGCAGTCTCCTCGGGCGCGCCGGCACCGTGTGCGCCCGCTGCTGCATTTACGATTGCGGCGCCGCGCGGCACTGCGCATGTGCGAGGAGGGCGCAACGTGCGTATAAATGCTCGGGAGAGACAGTTGATGTCGGCCAAACAAGGCCATAGCCGGATAAGCTAAAGTTAGCAAGCAAGGCAAGAGATTAACCTAGCATAACCGTACAATTACCTGACATTTACACACAAGCATAATCTTACATGACATGCATACATGACAAGCATGACAAGCATAACCTGACATTTACCTGACATTACCTGTATATCCTGACATAGCTGAGCTAAGCCAATTTTTTTTGGACAGTGCTTCGGGCTGTCTCGCCGTTCCCGGTCACTGTGCCTCTGCATTAGGAGCCGCCAATAAACCTCTCCTCAATAGGTGGAGGTGCTGGGACTCAAACCCCGTCGCTTGAAACCCTGGAGCTGCGATCAAGAAGGCTAGCGCCCGCCATGACCGACAGCTCATCCCAAACGGCGCCGACGCCACAGTCCGCCACCTGCACCGGCGTTCCACGACAACGGGACCCCAAGATCTTCAGTGGTGCAGACGACGAAGACATAGAAGACTGGTTTGCGTCATATGAACGGGTAAGCGCGCACAAGAAGTGGGATGATCCAGCCAAGTTAACCGACGTCATCTTTTATCTGGCTGGTCTTGCCCAACTCAGGTTTCACAACCACGAAAGTGACGTACCCACATGGTCAGTCTTCAAGACAACCTTTACGGAAGTGTTCGGCCGACCCGCTGTTCGCAAGCTGCGCGCTGAACAACGCTTGCGCGCCCGAGCGCAGCAGACGGCAGAAACGTTCACGAGCTACATTGAAGACGTGGTGGACCTTGGTAAACGAGTCAACGCCGCAATGCCCGAAGCTGAGCGAATTCACCATATACTGAAAGGCATCGATGACGGCGCATTCCAGATGCTCCTAGCCAGGAATCCGCGCACTCTGCCCGAAGTCGACAGCCTATGCGAAAGTTACGATGAGTTAAGGAAGCAACGTGCTTCGACTCTGCGTGCTCTGGGAAGCAACGACTCGTTGACGATCCTTGACAGCATGTACGACCCATCCTCATTCTTTCAGCGGGTCAACGACTTCGTGCGTGAGGAAGTTGCCTGCCAACTTTCCTTAGTCCGCTTCACTCAAGAGCCCACCTCCCGTCTTCCAAACTCGCTCCGCACTTTCATTCCCGAAGAGGTCGCTCAAGTTGTCCCTTCCGCATCCCGTCAGCCGCCTGCAGTCGCGAATCTCGAATCTGCGCTGGCAGTGCAACCTATCGCCACGCCCCTCACCTATGCGCAGCCGGTCCTTCCTGTGATCGCGCCTCTTATGTACGAGTAAGCAGTACGCAGACCTCTGCCGGCGTCTTTCGCGACCCAGTCCCAGCCGGTTCCACCGGAAGCCCATGCTGCATCTTGGACCGCACCGAGAGCTAATTCTTGGAGGACGCCTGACAATCATCCCATCTGTTATTCTTGCTGCACTCCCGGACACGTCGCCGGATATTGCCGCCGTCGTCCTCAAGCGTTCGGTGACGCCTCTCGGCCCTTCCAGTACGGCAGCCAGCCCTTTCGCCATTACGCCGCTCCTTCCCCCCACAATATGCTCGTGCTGACCTCCAAAAATTTCCTTCGCATTGCTCGCCATCGCCTCGCCGACGCTCGCTCTCCCCAATGCGTCGGCGACCCGCACCACCTGAGCAGGAAAACTGAACCTCGCAGTTCAAGAGGCAAGAGCTGCGCCCCATTAGAACTGCCTAAGTCCTTGCGCCTGTCCTGCTAACGTGGTCGAAATTTGTGTAGGAGGTGTTCCTACATTCGTTCTTGTGGATACCGGCGCAGCCGTTTCTTTGATAGCCGCCAAACTGTGCCGTTCGCTGCGCAAGGTGGCCACGCCGCTTTCTGGACTGTCGCTTCGTACGGCAAGTGCGCAGCACGTCACTCCGCACGCAGCCTGTACTGTAGGTGTGCTTATTCACGGCATTGTTTACATCGTCGAGTGCATTGTTCTTCCCACCTGCTCGCATGACGTCATCCTCGGATGGGACTTGTTATTCCGCCATAAAGCCGTCATCGACTGCGCACGCGCCGAAGTTGAATTTTCCCCTTGTGACGCACCCTTGGACGAATATTGTGACCGCTTTTCTAAACTTACCGTGCGCGAGGACACAGATATACCACCTGGCCCCTTCGCCCTCGTGCCCGTCTCTTGCGATGCCATAACTGATGCAACGGTCCTCGTCACACCATCCGACGTCTTCATGAGCCGTAAATCTCTCCCACTACCCTTCGCAACGCTTGACATGGCCGGCAGCTGCAGCAATATTTACTTTCGCAATCCCCTCTGTGCGCCTATTACGTTGCTCGTTGGTGAATGAATTGGCTTCGTCCTCGACTCTTCGTCTTTGGTTGACGTCCCCAGAGACACTTTTGATGTCGACTTCGGCCAACCATCTTCGATTTCCGCGCTTGAGGAGACGTCCAGCGATGCATTCTCGAGTGCCATCGCCGATACCCTCACACATGCCCAACGCACCACCTTCTTGGTCTCCCGCACCACTTTAGAAGTTCATTCGACGTTTCGAAACCTCACCTGGGCCGCACGTCGGAAGTGCAGCACTACATTGACACCAGTTTACATCAGCCGTTATGTCAACGACCATACCGCGTCTCTGCCGAAGAGCGTCGTGTAATTGCCACCCAAACCGAAGCTGTGCTGCGCCGTGACGTTATTCAACCTTCGCACAGTCCCTGGGCATCTCCTGTCGTTCTCGTTCGCAAGAAGGACGGGTCTATGCGCTTTTGCGTCGACTACTGTCGGTTAAATAAGGTAACGCGCAAAGGCGTATATCCTTTGCCGCGCATCGACGACACCCTAGAGAGTCTTCAGTGAGCAGAATTATTCTCGTCCCTTGACTTGTGTTCAGGGTACTGGCAGGTCCCAATGGCTGCAGCCGATCGCCAGAAAACCGCGTTAATTACGCCTGACGGCTTATATGGATTTAACATGATGCCTTTCGGGCTTTGTAACGCCCCTGCCACCTTTGAACGACTCATGGAAACACGCTCCATGGCCTCAAGGGATATGTATGTCTGTGTTATCTCGACGATGCCGTGGCTTTTTCGCCTGATTTTCCGACTCACCTGCTCAGACATGTTTTGACCTGCCCAACGAACACTGGCCTCCAACTAAACCTTAAGAAGTGCCCCATTCGCCGCGTGAGGTCTCATCATTTTAGGCCACGCTGTGTCCAAGCACGGCGTTCTACTTGATCCTGCAAAACTTCGAGCAGTCGCTGAGTTTCCGAAGCCCCAGACCATGAAAGAACTTCGAAGCTTTGTGGGCCTGTGGTCCTATTTCCGGCGCTTTGTTCGGAATTTCGCATCGATCATGGCGCCATTGACTCAGCTTCTACTCGGTAACGTCGCCCTCTCCTCCTGGTCCCCTGCATGTGACTCCGCCTTTGATACGCTGCGTCGTCTTCTCATCTCCCCACCTATTCTTCGTTATTTCGACCCGTCAGCTGCAACTGAGGTATATACAGACGCCATCAGGCTCGGTCTCGGTGCCGTCCTCGCCCAACTAAAGCCCGGCCTCCCCGAATACGTAGTCGCCTATGCGAGTCGCATGCTGACGAAGCCTGAGGCCAATTACAGCGTGACCCAAAAAGAGTACTTGGCCTTAGCATGGGCACTTGGCAAGTTCCGAAAATACCTGTACGGGCACCAATTCGACTTCTTCTCCGCTGCCCTCAGATTGGTGACAGAAGGGTTTAATCCTTATTAGGGTTTATTAGGCCTAACCCATAAGGGTTTAGCCCGGTTGCTCCATTCCTACATGACTAACACATGGGTTATTAGGGGAGTACCAGTGTGGTATTGGAAAGTGACCTTCTTGACTACTTGAAACCGCAAGTTGTTCTGCACGTGAAACGTATGATGTACCGGGTGCAGAATCAAGAAAATGAATGGGCAGCGAAACCTACTAACTATGTTGTGCTAACGTTTGCTCCCAACACCGAGCGCCCAGAAAAAATTGACCTCGGTTTTATCAAGCATGTAGTCAAAGAATTCGTTGAAACTCCTCCCAGATGCTTGAAGTGCCAACGCTTTGGGCATGTAGCCAAAGTTTGCATCAAAGATCAACGTGGAAAACGATGTGGTGGCGCTCACGACAAAGCCTGCAAGGCAGATTTTGCTTACGCTAATTGTGGGGGTGACCACCCAGCGAGTTTCGGTGGCTGCCCCTTCCGTGTGCGCCTTACACCGTCGAGTGTCCTTCATTAGTGGTCCCAAACCACAACTTACTGAGAAGCCGATACCTGGAAGTGACAAGTTCCCTGCGTTAGAGTCGGAAGCTGAGTTCCCTGCGTTAGAGTAGGAAGTTCGTGCCGTGATAACACGCAATGTCAGTGAGCGACCTGACGCTAGCAAGACGCAAAGTCCTCTGTGGGTGAGTCGGTTGTTCGATCTGCTTCAGTCAAAAGTGTCCAAGTTCCTCAGCGACCAGATCAAAGCCAGACTCGACGACAAGGAGGACATTCCCTTGCCTTAAAGGAGATGAAGAAACCAGCTGCAGTGGGCAAGAGTAGGTCCCAGTCCGCATCTTTGATGAAGTTGTGAAGCAGTGCGTCCAGAAAAATAAGGAGCTCAAAAATCGGGATCTGTCCGACTTTCTGCGAGTTTTGTTTGAAGTCCTTCGTTCATATGTTCAAGCGATGCAGACTTGCACCCTGAAGAACTCTGTACAGCTCGTTCTTTCCTTTGAGTCCATGATTACCGCCTTCGCAACGAACTTTACCTTAGAGTATGGCTAGTTTTCTTCAACCTCGTGCAGCTAAAAATCACCGAAAAGTGCCGTTTATTATGCAATGGAACTGCGCTGGGATTATAAGTCGATTAGCAGAACTGAAATTATTTTTGAAAGAGAGAGAGAGAGAGAAAATAATGCAGAGAAAGGCAGGGAGGTTAACCAGAGGTAGTTCCGGTTGGCTACCCTGCGCAGGGGGAAGGGTTAAGAGGGATAAAAAGAGAAACAGAGTGGAAGGGGGAGATAGAAAGAAAGGGAGACAAGCACGAACAAAGCGCGTACACTACAGAACGGTAGGGGGCGGCATTCTTAGAGTCTGTCGTGAAGCCCCGTAGACCGCAAGAGCGTTAATAGCGCGAATAAGGCCTTCAACGCGGATGTTCTTTCGGAGCATTGGCCTAAAGCTTTTAGTTCTGAAAGTGGACGATTGTCCAGCTTGTCCAGTACCCTGCACATCACTTGTCTCTCAGCACTGTATCGCGGGCAGACACAGATAATGTGTGCGAGCGTCTCGTCGATGTTGCATGTGTCGCACGTGGGGCTGTCGGCCATTCCTATGAGGAAAGCATAGGCGTTTGTAAACGCAACGCCTAGCCACAGACGGTAAAACATGGTCTGTTCACGTCGTGGTAATCCAGGCGGGAGGTGCATCCGTATGTCCGGAGACAACGAACGCAACCGACACATGGTGAAAACATTTGAGTCCCACAGGGGCAAAGTACACTCACGGGACATCAATCGTAGCCCAGCCGCAGCGTCTGTTCGCGAAAGCGGAATGAAGACTCGTTGACCACTTTCATGTGCCGATCGGGCGGCTTCGTCGGCTTGGTCATTCCCGCTGATGTTACAATGTCCTGGAAGCCACTGAAAGATTATGTTGTGTCCCTTATCATAGCTTTGATGATATATGTGCCGAATTTCTGAGGCCAGTTGTTCATTGGGTCCTTGGCGCATTGGGCTTCGGAGTCACTGAAGACTCTCCATTGTTGCGGTGGTTTCTGCTTAATGAAATCAAGTGCAGCACGGAGCGCCGCGAGTTCTGCACCCGTTGATGTGGTCACACATGAAGTTCTTAACTTGATTTCCTCAGATTGTGCCAGGATGATGACTGCAGCAGCAGCGCTGTTGAGTTTTACTGAGCCATCTGTGTATACATGTTTCCGGAATCTGTGCACGTTGTGAATGTGCTCCAAAGTTGCTTGCTTCAAAGATTGCAATGGCGCTCCAGCTTTCTTTCTGACTCCTGGAATTGTCAGTTGCACTTGCGGCCGGTGCAGGCACCACAATGGATCTGACAATCGTGAAGCGGGCGTAAATTCTGATGGCAAGTACGACTGATGTCTTACAATAGTTTTAGCAAAAGTTGAAAGTGGCCTTTTTGCTGGCAAGCAAGCAAGATGGTGTGAGGGAATCCGAGTCAGGTGTCGGATGTGCGCTCTCAGGACATCTGTATCAATGTAGACTGTCAAAGGCGCGTCTCTGGCTATGGCCACTGTCGCAATCGATGACGTTGTTTTGGGAAGACCGAGACAAGTCCTGAGTGCTTGGGCTTGCACGCTCTGGAGTTTGCGAATATTCTTAGTACAAGTATTACCTATTACAGGTAAGCTGTACCGCAGGAAGCCCAAAAACACTGCTCGATATAGTTGCAACATTGACGGTACTGTTGCGCCCCAGGACTTCCCGCCGAGAAACGCAAGAAGGTCCACAATGGCGGCCAAACGCTTCGTCATGTACGAGATGTGAGGGCTCTAAGACAAGTCTCTATCAATGATGACGCCAAGAAATCGGTGCGTTCGTCTATATCGTATGATTTGGTCATTAATCCGCAAAGCATACGGGGACATCGATTTACGAGTAAAAGCAACGACTGCACATTTCTCAGCAGAAAGCTCCAGGCCTTGTCTTCTTAGGTATCTTGACACAGCCGTTGAGGCTTTCTGAAGTCGTGCGCGGACTTGTACACGTGTCACGCCTGAAGCCCATATGCAAATGTCGTCTGCATATACGGAGAGCTGTACAGTTTGCGGTAACGAATCAGCGAGACCAACCAGCACCAGGTTGAAAAGGGTAGGGCTGAGTACTCCGCCTTGCGGTACACCACGACTGGTATAGCTAGATGGCGTTGGTCCGTCTTCAGTCAAAATAAAGAAAGATCTTCCATGCAAATAGTTGCATATCCAGCGAAAGGTGCGTCCACCAATCCCTACAGCTTCTAAGGCGTCCAGAATTGCCTGATGATCTACATTGTCGTACGCACCTTTAACATCAAGGAATAGGGCCGCAGTGATTCGTTTCAGATGTTTCTGGTGTTGTACGTATGTTACCAGGTCGATAACGCTATCTATTGATGAGCGGCCACGTCGAAAACCAGCCATTACCTCTGGATAGACGTTGTAGAATTCCAAGTACCATTCTAGCCGTGCAAGTATCATTCTTTCCATTACCTTGCCGACACAGCTGGCCAGTGCTATTGGACGGTAAGATGATAATTCCAACGGGGATTTGCCAGCCGTGAGGAGTGGAACAAGCCGGCTGGATTTCCACGTTGTAGGGACCAAGCCGTCACGCCATGATGCGTTGTATAGGCCAAGAAGGGCATCTCTGGCCTCTGGACCAAGGTTTACAAGCGCAGAGTATGTGATGCCATCGTGTCCTGATGACGAAGATCGCCTGCAACCAGCAAGTGCGGCCTCCAGTTCTTCGATGGAGAAAGCAGCGTCCATACGAGGATCCCGGGAGCAAGGGGGCACAATGGGAATAGGTGCGC
Source organism: Dermacentor variabilis (assembly GCF_050947875.1). Classification (NCBI taxonomy): domain Eukaryota; kingdom Metazoa; phylum Arthropoda; class Arachnida; order Ixodida; family Ixodidae; genus Dermacentor; species Dermacentor variabilis. Next base: position 37,867,526 of record NC_134573.1, read on the forward strand.
AAGGTGAATACGTGAGCGCCGGACCCGCAATCCTTGCGCAGTAATCTTCGGCTACCTCGACTTCTCGGCGTCCTTGATGTAGGGCTAGAGACTTAAATGGACGACGCTGTTGAGGAGCTGTTCGAAGACCACGGATTGTTCTCCAGACAACCGACAGAGGTTTACGTGGGTCGAGAGACTCACAAAACGACTTCCAGCATTGATTGTGGAGTACAGCAAGGCGACGCTGAATTTTCTTTTGAATGCGTCTGGCCTCTCTAAGGTCGTAGAGTGATTTAGTCCGTCGGTACCGTCGCTCCGCTCGCCGGCGGATTGCACGGAGGCTCTGTATTTCCGAATCAAAATCCGTGTAGTTCTCTAATGGCCGAAATGAGCGCGAAGAATCCTGCATAGCCTTGGCGATCTCAAATTCTAGTGTGGACGAAATGCTTTCGTGGCATGCGTCTTCCATAAGGGATTTAAACACGGGCCAATCTATTGCTTGTTTAAAATTTGATGGAACGGATTTGGTGAGGCCTTTTATCTTCAGGTAGGTAGGAATGTGGTCGCTTCCGTAGGTTTCTATATCTGCGAACCAATGGACGCGGCGAGTGAGGCATCGCGAAACAAATGCTAAGTCTAAACAACTACTGTATGTCCGGCCGCGCAGAAACGTGGGACTGCCATCATTTAGACAACAAAGTTCATGGTCGCAAGCAAAGGACACGAGGTTTCTTCCTTTCGAATTTATCTTGTTGCTTCCCCAAAGTGAATGATGCGCGTTGAAGTCCCCAACAACAATCCATGGACCAGGTGTCGCATCTGTAATGTCACTCAGTCTCTGCCTATCAAAACGACTTGATGGAGAAAGGTAAGCGCCCACTAAAGTAAACGCAAGGTTTTGTTGTTTTACGGTCAAACACACATACTGATTAATGTCATGTGGCCGCACTGGATGAACAACATAAGTCAATTCACACCGGATGTAGATGATCACTTTGCTAATGTCAGTACAAGTCGATGACACATGAGGTTCATAGCCTGAGATCCGGACGGGTGTCTGTAGCTTCGGTTCACAGACGACAACAATGGGGAATCGATTGGTGAAAACGTAATGGCAAAAATCACTGCGGGATTGCAGGCCACGGGCATTCCATTGCGTAATAGATGCTTCCTTGACTTGTCTGAAGAACGGCTGACGCGGTAGAGCCATTGTGCTTGCTACTCGAGGCTCGCAAGAACCGGATCCAGGCCGTCCAGCACTTGTAGTGCACCTCGAGCAGATGGCGTCTGCATGTCGTTTAACAACACGCGAATGACATTCATTAGAGATCTTATTATGACGATTACTTGCTTGTCTTGACCTCGCACATGGTCTGTGCCCTCATTGGTTCGTCGGTAGTCCACCGTCGACCTTTGTCGGGCTGGAGGACTTAATGTCGGAAGTGCAGGCCAGTCGTTTGCAGTAGAGGTATTCACTGCGTCATCAGACACCGTGTTGTTAGTGAGGGTGAGCGCCTTGGGAGCACCAGCCTCAGGAAGTATCGGCTGTCTCGCGACGGTATCAGCATTTCTTGTAGACGAGGATCGTCTACGGTGACGGCGGACACTACGCCGTCGTACTTTGGCGGCGGCCGCTCTGTGAGTTGAGTTGTCTCTCACCATTTGTTTGAGGACTTTCCGCTCTGTCTTGTGTCTCGGGCAGTCTTTCGGCGATGCTTCATGGGGACCGGAGCAATTGGCACACTTGAAGTGAGTCGCACGGCAAGCATCTGCACTGTGCTGCTCAGACATCTCGCGCACACGGTCGAATTTTTGCATATGCCTCTGACATGCCCGATCTGCAAAGAATTACGACACTGAAGTGGTCTTGGAATGAACGGTCGCACTGGATGACGAAAAAATCCAACTTTCACGTGGGACGGCAAGCTACCTCCCTTGAAAGTTATCCTCACACAGCGTGAATCTCCTAGGCGACGGATTTCAATAATAGGAACATCTGCTGTGGCGGGTTTGAGCAAAATAGGCAGATCGTTGTCGTCGATTGACTCATCGACATCATAAATCACACCTGATATAGTATTGCTGTCCTGTGGTATTATGGTGCGAACATTTATCTTGCCCAGCATTTTCACTGTACTCAAGATATCCAATGCTGCTCTGTTCTTGACATCAACCGCGAGAATGTTCTTACGGGTGTTAACTCTCATATCCGTGATCTCATTTGGAACAACAGCCTCTAGTGTTACAGATACGGCTTGCCTGTTTAGCCGATTCAGGTTGTCGGTCGGCGTCACGGGTAAGAAGAGGATGGTATGAGCCGTGTCATGGGCCTTTGCTGCCGCCGTCGTCCTTGTTGAAGACGAGGAGGCAGTGACGATTCTCCTCTTTCCTTTTTGCCTCACAACTGTCAAATAGTCGCCGTCATCCGACAGATCTTGTTCGGAAGCAGAGTAGTACAGCAAGGTGTCCTCGCTGCCTGTGTCGCTCATCAGGTGATTGCGCTTCCTCGGAGCGCTCGACGCTGTGACGTCGGTCTCCTCCGGACGTCTAGCTGACTCCGCTTCCATCGCCGAAGGTCTCGGAAGCGGCGCCTCCCGAAAACACGCAAAAATACTCGCAAAAAGAGAACAGTAGAAAACGGGGTTCCACACAAGAGCCACTTCGTGTGTTCCAGTATTGGCCCCCTCGGAGGCTGGCCTACCAAGCGGGAGATCTTTGACTGGATATGTCGCACACAAGAATTGCAGCAAAAAGTCATTTCCCGCAGGAAGTGCCGCCCTTTACATACGAAGAGAGATTCCTTATGTGGCTCTGAACGTCATCGATCTTTGCACCGAAAGTATTGAGGTGGCGGTTGAGAGGAAACGGCTCGGCTTCCGAACTCTTTCTGTTGCATCCGTATACGTGTCTCCGCGGAAGAAGGTATCAATGGATTTGTTTCTCCAGCAGCTTTGTGACCGTTGCCCAGCGCCCTGAAATATCTGCGGTGACTTTAACGCCCATCACTTTGTCTGGGGTGACAGGAACACAGATTCCCGCGGACGCAAACTTGTAGAAGTTATCGACAGTATGGACCTATGCGTGGCCAATGACGGAAGTCCGGCTTTCCTCCGGCCTCCGGCCTCAGCCACATCTATAGACCTAACCTTGCATTCACCTGACGTCGGAGTGAAGTGGTCAAATGCACCTGACCGCATGGGAAGCGATCACTATCCAGTTTTAGTGTTTACTGCTGACTTCCATATGCGCGGCTCTAAAATGAGCCATGTTGTTAATTGGGACAAATACAGAGAGCAACTTGCAAGTGTTTCTGGGGATGTGATAGACAAAATGATTTATGGTAAGATGGCTGCTACCACGGCGGTCAAGTTGCCTAATCAGTTTCCGACTCCGGATTTAAAACCCAGGAACCTTTGCGCGGCGCGCAGAAGGGCGGAGCGACAAAAATATGCGGAACAAGGACGACAGATCCTTGAAGCCGACTTCCAATAGGCTTAACTCTGCTGTTCGATGACATACGAACAAGCGGTGTAGGTCGCAGTGGGCGTCCTTCTGCGCTAGCTTGACTGTTTTCTCACCGATGACGGGAATTCGGCGAGTCATTGGTAGCCTCGCTGGTGATTCTCGTCCTTGTAAGCCTTTCGAAGCGCTTGCACTGCGCAAGCAGAAACCTCTCGCTTTGGCAGAGGAGTCGGCAGATGCATTTGTACGTGAAAGTTCAGGAATTCATCCATGTGCTCTGCCTGCAACATCTACGTCTGTTATGGACGCCCTGTTCACACTTCGAGAGCTACAGACAGCACGCAGCAGCCTGCGGCGTCGATGTGCACCAGGTCCTGACGGCATTACCAATCAGATGATGCAGAACCTACCTCTGGAACACCGGAAGATGCTCCTAAGCTATCTCAATCGAGTGTGGGAGACTGGCGACGTTCCTCCTTCATGGAAGGTGGCTTGTGTTGTCCCAGTGCTGAAGCCCGGCAAAGAAATGACAGACTTGGCCTCGTATCGTCCTGTATCACTGACGTCGTGTGTGGCTAAGCTTATGGAGAAGCTGACAAGTAAGCGTTTATCTTGGTGGCTCGAAGATAGAAGGGCACTGCCAACATGCACGACTGGATTGCGCACAGGTTTAAGCGCGCAAGATAGCATCTTGGACTTGATAAACAACATTGAACATCAAAGAGCTTTCGGCCTCTCAACATTAGCTATTTTCGTAGACGTATCAAACGCTTATGACAGCGTCCTTCAGAGCTCAATACTAAATAGTTTGCAGGCCGTAGGCGTAAAGGGTTATCTTTTGCCATTCATTCACTCATTTATCAGTGATCGTAGAATTAAGTGTGGTTAGGAAGTACCATATAAGCACCGAAAGGGCGGTATCGCGAGGTGTACCTCAGGGAAGTGTTCTTTCCCCAACGCTGTTTAATGTTGTAATGACTGGTCTTCCCGCTGAAGTGCAGAAACATTGCAGCCATATCCATATCTCGATATATGCGGGCGACATTTGTATTTGATTAAGCGGATATCAACACAAGCGTTTAGCTCTGATAGCTCGATAGGCATTACTTTCAGTTCAAAATTACCTTCAAGGTGTTGGGTTGACTCTCTCGGTGGAAAAATCTGGCTTCATCATGTTTCCAGGTAGAGGAAGGCGGTATGCCCGGCTGGAAGGTAGACCTTGATCAATCTTGCATTCGTCAATTGAAGCACAAGCGCTTTTTGGGCGTGATTATTGAATACCGTCTACAGTGGCGACGAGCTGTGGACTTTATTGTGACATCACTATCTCCGCGTCCCAATGTGATCCGTAGAGTTGCAAGTGAGCAATGGGGAAATCACCCTTTTTCAATGATAAGGCTGCACGATGCACTAGTGACGAGTCGAATAATGTACCAGCTCCGTTTAATTTCCCTCTCGCTATCACAGCTGGAACGACTTGAGGTTTTGCACAGAAAAGGCCTAAGGAGGGCTCTTGGCGTTCCGCAGACTGCTCCTAAGAATGAAGTACTTTATGAGTCTCTATCGAGACCTCTTAGCCTAGTCGCTTCACAAAGGGTGCTGATGAAAATTGGCCGCCTCAAACGGACGATAGCCAGGCGAGCCCTTCTACAGCGCCTTCGAAAGAGATCTGAGTCCCGAGCATACTTGGCCCTTAATACTCTTCGTTACCTTAATCATGACACTAGAGGTTGAACTAAAAGGTTGGAACCACCTTGGTCATTCGCGAGCCTCGATTGTTCGTTGACAATTCCTCACGTTCGCGCTAAGCGGAGTCCTCCTTTGGCGGCAACGCGTTCGCTCGTACTGGAACATCTTGAGAATATGAAAATTTGAATGTGCACGTCATCTTCAAATTTTTAGTGATGGCTCTGTGGACAAGGTCAGAGGATCTAGTGCAGCTGCTTTTCGCAATCCCTCTTTGAAGTATGATTGGTCGGTTCCCTTCACTGCAGTCGTGTCCTCCACTACGGCCGAAAGCGTTGCCATTTAAGCAGCTCTAAAGAAGCCACGGTTTTGTATGCCTCAACCTGAGGTCATTCTTAGAGATTCAAAATCCGCCCTTGAAAGGTTAGAGCACGGGTTCCCTACTAATGCCTTATGCCTTAGCTCCCTACGCTCGGTGCACAATCTCCATATCAACGGCTTCTCCATACGGTTTCAATAGGTGCCCTCGCACAGAGGTATCAGAGGCAACGAGATGGCGGACAGCCTCGCTCATAGAGCGCTGTCTCGGAATCCATTGACAAAAGTGCCTCTTAAGGAAAAGACACTCTTCAGAGAAGCGGTGTTGTGCCACTTCAGTTCTTTGTGGAGCTCACCTCACAAGCCATGTGTGACCAAGGGCCTCAAAAGAAACCAAGCCACTTTACTGCTCGGCATTCGCATGGGCTCTGCTCGTACCCCTGCGTGGATGTATAAGACTGGCCTGGCGTTGTCTCCATTATGTTCAACGTGCGGTGTGTGCGGTGACATAGAACATTACCTGAAGTGCTGTATTCTGCATAACGCGGAAAGTAGTGCGTTATTCGGGTCTCTCAAGAAGACAGGAATTCCCCACAGTTCTCTTGAGGACATTGTTTTCCCGCGCGGGAACCACTTGTGTAGAAAGGAGGTTTCTCGCCTTCTTTTAATTTACCTGCAGGACACAGATTTGGCCTCCACATGGTGACATTAGGAGTGACTATTTGTAGTTTTGAGGTCTGTGTCTCATTTATGCGATTTATTTTAAGTGCCGCTACGGTGGAGCAATTGCCGGCAGCCACTGCAAGGCTAATCCCCCTGTAGCCTACAACCGCTCAACTCAACTCAACTTGGTCACAGATCACCACGCGCTTTGTTGGCTCGCCAACTTGAAAGATCCCACTGACCGCCTAACCCGTTGGTCACTACGCATCCAGGAGTACGATATTCGCATCGTTTACCGCAGCGGACGCACACACTCAGATGTAGACGCCCTGTCTCGTTCACCTTTACCTCCAGACTCGGCCTGCGGAACAACTTCCGTACATTCCGTGCCATCTGTCGACGTGGACTCCTTTGCCACCGCACAACGTCGAAACCCATGGATCGCTTTTCTTTTAGACTATCTATCTGGATCATCGACCACCTCTGTGTCGCGAATCCTCCGACTCCAAGCAGTTCAATTTGCCATTCGCGTTCAGCTGCTCCACCGACGCAATTACGCTCGTGAAGGCCATCGGTAGCATCTCGTGATTCCGCGCATTTGAAGGTCACAAAACTGTGCCTCTTTTCACAACGATCCGCAGAGTGGCTTAGCCGAAGTCTTCAACATGTACGAACGAATTCGTCACCGCTACTACTGGCGCGGCATGTACAATTTTGTACAAATGTTTGTTCGGTGCTGTCTTGACTGTCAACGCCGCAAATCGCCGCCTTTACGACCGTCTGGTGCCTTGCAGCCGCTCCCGTGCCCTGCCATATCCTTCGATCGCGTCGGCATCGACCTATAGGGCCCGCTTCCTATGACGTCAGATGGCAATCGGTGGATCGTAGTTGCTGTTGACCATTTGGCACGCTACGCTGAAACTGCTGCTTTACGAAGTACTACAGCGCAGGATGTAGCCTTTTTCGTCCTACATCACTTCGTACTTCGACACGGCGCACCTCTAGAACTCCTCAGCGATCGAGGTCGCACATTCCTCTCCGAAGTCGCCGAAAGTGCTTTCGGAATGCCATATTATTCATCGGACAAGCACGACATACCATCCCCAGACTAACGAGCTCAGAGAGAGATTTAACCGCACACTTGGTGATATGCTCTCGATGTACGTGGTATCTGATCATGGTAACTGGTACCATTCATCACGTTCGCTTACAACACCGCGATCCAGGCCACTACGGGATTTTCACCCTTCTTCCTCCTATATGGACGCGAGCCTACGCATACCATCGACACGCTCCTTCCGTACCCTCCTGATGCCTCCGAGCGTCTACCTGTGTCCGACGTCACCCGACAAGACCAAGAATGCCTCCAGCTAGCGCGCTCTTTTACGGCAGAGCAACAGCAGCGCCAGAAACAAAACCGCACCGACTCGCTTCAAACACCACCTGCGCTCCAGGCGTTCTTGTGTGGTTGCCTGTCCCTCTCCAAACGCCGGCGCTTTCCTCGAAACTCGTCTCAAAATTCGAAGGGCCTTACCGTGTCTTGGAGCAAACATCCCCGGTGAATTTTCTGATTGAGCCACTGTCGCCACCTGAAGAATTGCGCCGGCGTGGACGTGACATTGCCCACGCATCGCATTTTAAGCCCTACCACAACCCTCTGCCTCCCGATTCTTAAGGCGCCAGGATGGCTTTTTGTCCGGGGGGAGATTGTGACGAAGAAGAGGCGTCTTGCGGCAGAGCCGCATCGCCAACGCGCAGGTCGGCTCGGCTCCCGCTGTTGATTGCTGGCGTCTTTTTGGACAATGCTTCGGGCTGTCTCGCCGTTCCCCGTTGCCGTGCCTCTGCATTAGGATGCGCCAATAAACCTCTTCTCACCGGAAATGATATTAAATAATTTTGCACAGCCTAATTGATTACAGTATACCCTATCTCTTCCTGACCTTCTGCAGAAATTGTGCACTGAACAAAGTAAGTATTTAGGACAGAGACTGCCTCATCATTTGCGAGAGTACCGTTAACAGAAACTGTTCGTAGGGCTTGAGGGCTAGCCTTACCTCCATATAGCTTTTTAATTTCTAGCCTAGCTTTTCTTGAATTCGTATAAATGCGCGAGAACACTTTCGCATTCTATTTTTCTTCTGCTTTTCGTTAATTCTGACTTTACCTGGTTATGGTAATTCTTGATTTTGCCTAATTGATTTATGTCTCGTGTTTTAAGAAATGTATGGTACATGTTATTTTGACTTTTGTGAAAAGCACAACGTCTATCCACAGCTTTCTATTTTTTGGGTCGCTTTGTCGCACTATGTTGTGGGAAGGCTATGTCGTAGCAAGCGATTAGTTTATCGAAAAAGGAATTGTATACTTTATTTGGGTCACTTTCAGTTACCTCAGATTCCCAGTTATTTTCACGTATAAGAGAGCGAAAATAGGCTAGCATCGTTGTACCGATGAGGCGGTAGTGATATACAGGCTGTGGGGATGCGTGGGTCCCACGCGTCCCCTGATACGGTGTTTTCCAGCATAGCTTCCGTCTCTTGTAATCCGGCTTCACTGCGTGGCCTGGGGCCCACGGCGGTCGGTGTTCTTGAAGCGCAGTACGAGAGATTGCGCGAGTGTGTCGCTGCTAACGCCGCCTCACGGCTGGGTTACTCGGGCGCGGAAAGGAGAAGGCGCTTCCTCTTTGGTTCAGGGTCGGGAAGCGGCACGGACGTTCTGCGAGTGCGCCGATCCATGCTTCTGCGAGACCGTCTCGTGAAAGCCTCGTTCGAACGCGCCACCGTTCGCGTGACCGTACGCGCGAACGACCTGGTGTTGGGATCCAGCATGGGGCGAACATATTCGCTCGTTATCCGGTCGCGGTGAGTCGGACTTCTTAGATTTGTCGCGCGCCTATCGGCATGTATTGTGGATAGCAAGTCGGCTAGCAGGCATTGATCTATGAAAGGTGCAATAAATGCCCTTGTGATTGTTTTCACTACTGTGTTGTCGTTCCTTTGTCCCAAGAGCACGGATGAGAATCCCACAAGGCACATTTTGCTTGTATTTCCGGGAACAAGGCAGAAAACAAAAGATTGGAATATAATCGCTTATGTCACCAGCAGTCACAGAGGAAACATGTAGATTAGTGATATAGACGTCTATTAAGATGGCGCTATGTGCTGTTACTCGTAGAGGGAGAGAGACGAGGGATGGCTTGTCCTCCCCCCCCCCCCCAGTCGAAGAACAGTTGGTGCTCCACTGGTTATGGAACCCTTCGCGGCCTCCGTAGCTCCGGCGCCGCCTCAGATTCCATCTTGGATTCATGTTGTTCAGAACCTCTAGTGAACGCGTGGCAATCAGCTCAGATGTTTTGTGTGCGGTCTGACCAGCCATGTCGCCCGCTTCTGCCATTGCCGCATGCCGCTGCTGAAACAATCGTTAGAAAGGCCAGATGCGCGTTCTATGAGCATGTTGCCATGCACCCCAAACCAGAGTTCTTGCCGTCTGCTCGATTCCGTCTTGCCAGCCATCGTTGCTACGCACTACGAAGTCGCTCACTTTCATTCTTACGCCATCGGCAGTCCCTGAGCTGGAGAAACAACTGCGGCAGTACCGCTGGCACAGACTACAAGCTCCACTAACTCCATAAAGCCTGCGCAGTCTTAATTTATTTATGTGACATTAGGATTGAAGGAACTGCCGCACTTGCACTTACTGACTGCGATACTACTGTCTCGGTTGTATAGGAGAAACTTTGCCGTATAGTTCACGCGGTCACAACCCTACTGTCTGTTAAACCATTACATTATGGGCGCAATGCAGAGCGCCTCCGCCTACGTGCCCCCCTGTGTTGGTCACTGACGCCATTGTCTATGGCATGGAATTTTTCGTCCTGTCCAATGACCTTAGGGTGGAAGACGCGCCGTCGTGCCATCATCGACTGTCCCTGGCCACAGTCGCGCTTTCTGGGCTGTGCGATTCCGCGTTGCCTTCCGTTTCTACTACAAACGCCGCGAAACTGTGTTTCATTGGGTACAATCATACCACCAGAAATGTTGGAGCTTGTTGTTATATATGTTTCTGGCAACTCAGATAACATTGTGCTTTTTACGCAGCCGCCTGTCTTGCTCCGTCTGAAGGTCCTGCTTCACTTGTTTCCACCTACATCACTCCCACTTGTTCATCCACAATGCATGTCTACAATCCGTTCATGAACCATGTGACCTTGATGCGCAAAGAATCACATTATCCTGTTACACCAGTCGACCTTTTTGATATTGTGAACACCCTTGACAACCCGTAATGTTATGTCACGTCGTGTTCCTGTGCAGCACTCATCGGTTGCGGACGTTTTTCGTTAGATTCTGGCCGCCAATCTGTCTCCGACATACCTCCAGCAATTTCTTACCCTTATTAAGGTTTTTCGCTAGTATTTTGACTGCGGCCACCTATTTTTGGAACGGAAGGCAAACGTGCAACACAGCATCGACACCAGTTGACACCTTTCCTTGCGTCATCGCCCACACACTGAGTGGGTAGCTACAGGAGAGGTATTTAGTGAGAACATCCCAAATGTGCTGGTGTGAGACGTTATTTTATTCATTTAATTACAAGTATTGTCACTTTGCGTAAGCAAGACATAGCAGAAGTGATTACGTAAGTCATGAAAACAGAGAAAAATTAGCAGACATAATTGGCCAACTGAGTAACAAATTGATCAAGACGCAATTCGCGTAAGTGTCAAGGGTATTCAAAGTTCAATCGTGCGTGGGAAGAAGGAAAACTTAAAGCAATACAAATATGCCTTAAGGGGAATAAAATTGAAGGGATGGGTTCGCCTGGCACGGGGGGCTGTACAACTTGTCAGAACAGTGGTGGATTTCGTGCAAGAGTGTCGATTAATTATTTTGCGCAGGGGAATGGTGCGCACGCGTTTACGTCTGGTTGCTAGTGGTGGCAGTGATCGCTCGGCCCTGTAAGAGTAAGGCGAGAAGAGGCGGTCATAGCAGTGGGAACTAAACCGAACTTCCTTTCTTCTGCACTGATTAAAGTTCATACACATCGCAGGCATGATAAGCGGGCCAGACAGTTGGCGCGTATTCAAGTATTCGACTTTTGTAGCTTTTGTAGGCGCATGTTTGAGACGAGCTCTTAAGCGTTTGCTATAAATAGCTAATTTTCACCGTTCTGTGTAATGTCTGTGCCTGTGGCACTTCAAGTTAGGCATGAAAGTTACTGTTAAGCATTTATATTCATTACTACTAGTCACAATACTACTGCTATAACCATACGTGAAACTCAGAGGCCATTTCTTATTTGTAAAAGTCACCGATACAGCTTTCTTAAAATAATTAGCCCTCTGCAATTTCCTGCTCCTCTCATGGAAGAGCGTAAACGCCTGATTCAGTTTCTGTTGGTCAGTTGTGTTAGATACGATAGAATATAGCACGCAATCATCAGCGTGTAACATTATTTTAATAGAAGAATCACCAATAGCCTCAATAACACTATTAGGATAAACAAGAATTAGGAGTGACCAAAGGACTTAGCCTTGTAGGACTCCTGAAGTCACATTGATTGTGGCCGATTGTGCATGATTAAGACGAACGTACTGAGACCTTCAACGAAAGCACCAGTTAAGCAGGCAAAAAGCTTACATTGTTTAATGAATAATCCAAATTTATCAAGAAGCTTACTGTGCAATGTGTCAAATACCTTTCAGTAGCCCGTGAAGACTGCGCCGATCTGTCCTTTTAAATTTAATGCCGAAGCATTGTCGTGGGTTAATTCAGTTAGTTGCGATTCAGTAGAAAAGCCTCACTGAAAGCTGTGTTGTGCCTGAGAGAGAACATTTTCTTCTGTTAAGTACTCCGCCTTATATTAGGGAATTATTTGATCTATTTCAATTTCAATTTTAATTTCAATTTATTTTCCCATCTTACAGTACAGATTGAGGGGTTGCAGAAAAAAATCTACACCAGGGTAGCTTGACAAGTCTACAAACCTAAAATTCAGCAGGGAGGCAGTACTGGAACTTGTACAAAAAAAAAAACAAACAGATAAGTATATCAAGTAATCACTGAAGGATACACGAAGCGGCAATACGTGCACACAAGTAAACTCAAGCCATGTTATTTAAACACATAGTACGAAGCTCCTCGCGCGAACAAGAAAACAAATTAAAATTAATGAGACTATAACCATTAAGAAGAGATGGAAGAATATAGTGAAGGCGTTCTTGTCCAAGTTTAAGTCGAGGTGTCGGTACTATCCATTCCTCGCCATGTCTTGTTGGATAGCTTAACGTTTTTTTCTTTAGTTCTGCTAATTTCCTGAGATTGGTTATATTATTACTAATTTCCGATTTAAAGACTGCATTGAGACGATATTTATAGAGATTACGTAGTTTAATTACTCTAGAATGACTAAATAAAGCTGCACTTGGATGTCGGTATGACGCATTATACACATGTCGGAAATACCTTTTTTGGATTAGGTGAATGCGTTCAAGGTTAGTGAAGGTTGTGGTACCCCAAACTAAGTGGCAATAATTCAAATGCGAGTTGAAGATTGAGTTGTAAACCAGCATTTTAGTTTGTGTAGGTAGGATGTTTTTTAAACGACCTATAGCGCCAGTGATTTGAGCTATTTTGTTTGAGACGTAATTAACGTGATGATCCCATGACATATTGGAGGAAAATATAACCCCTAGGCATTTGAACTGCTCTATTATTTCTACAGGACGTGAATTCAAAATAATATCTTCATGCGGAGGGATAAGCTTTACTATTTACAACAGCATGATATCGAGGATATTGTCCTGTTGTTGGTTGTAATGTGCCTGTCGCGGTCTTTATGAATAGGAAGGATTAGGGCATAATTCAAGAGTAAAAGTACAGTTTATTTATTTATTTATTTACAATGCCCCTAAAGGCCCTCGAAGGAGGGTATTACATAGGGGGGGGGGGGAGGGGGCTACAAGAAAAGCAAGTGTACATTCAGGTACAGCATACATAAAAAGAAAAAACATTTACAAGACATGTGTTTTTTGTTTTCGTTCAACAAGGCAGTGTAGTCATCATAAGGAACTAAGAAACAAGCAAAAAAAAAAAAAACGTTACATAAAAACGTCAGGAGCAAGCAACAAATCACAAAGCATAAAAATTATCAGGGAAACACACTTAATAAGGAAACGCAACATTTTAACAGCTTCTCATAGTAGTGCAAATTGTTTCCTTAAATTTGGCTATGTCAGTTTCCATGGCTATGTATGAGGGTAAATCGTTCCAATCGATGATAGTGCGTGGTACGAAGGGTTGAGCGAAAGTTAATGACCGACACAAAATGCGTTTCACTTTGTTAGGGTGATCGCGGCGAGGAAAGATAATCGGCGGTGACTGAAAGAAATCATCACGAAGTGAGGAATGGTGGAAAATTTTATGAAATAGTGATAATCGGGAATGTTTTCGACGAAGGCTCAAGGATTGCAAACCGGCACGATTTTTTAAAGATGTAACACTGGTGAATGTCGAATAATCTGAAAAAATAAATCGAGCAGCACGGTTCTGCAGGGCTTCAAGGTTAGAGGCTAGATATACCTGATGAGGATCCCAAATTGCCGCAGCATATTCAATTTTCGGGCGAATGATTGTGGTATATGCCTGTTTTCGTACGAGTGGTGGCGCTTGCTTGAGGGTTCGTTTAAGTATTCCAGGAGTGCGGTTAGCAGCTGCCAGGGTTAAATTTATATGGTGATGCCACGTTAGGTCAGACTGGAAATGAAGGCCAAGATATTTGTAGGAAGTGGAAGACTCAATCGTGCTGTTATTAATGAAGTAAGTGTTTTCAATTCGAGACTTTCGGACGTTAAATGTCATGAACTTGGTTTTAGAGATATTAAGCGACATTAGCCATTTGGAGCACCATAAGGCAATTGCATCAAGGTCAGATTGCAAGCATTGGCGATCGATATCAGAGGAAATTGTGCGGTAAATTACGACATCATCGGCAAAGAGACGAATCCGGGACGTTACGCAAGAAGGAAGATCGTTAATATATATTAAGGAAAGCAAAGGACCTAGCACGCTGCCCCGGGGGACACCGGAAGTAACATGGGCAAAAGAAGAATTGTAGTTTTTAGCGGAAGTGAACTGGAGCCTGGAGGAAAGAAAATCTTTAACCCATGCGAGGACGTTAGGGTGAATGTTTAGGCATGCAAGTTTGAGAAGTAATCTGTGGTGCGGAACGCAATCAAAAGCTTTGGAGAAATCAAGGTAAACTGCATCTACTTGTAAACCAGCGTCAATGGATGAGTGTAAGTCATGAACAAACCCTGCAAGTTGTGTTTCACAAGAGTAGCCCTTGCGGAAACCGTGCTGATACTGGTATATTATGTTGTGGCTTTCTAAGTATTTGGCAGTTTGGGAGTGAATGACGTGTTCCATGACCTTGCATATGGTACTTGTTAGCGAAATAGGTCTGTAGTTGCATGGTGAAGAACGGTCGCCTGACTTGAAAAAGGGTGCTACCTCGGCTATTCGCCAATCATCGGGGATAGTGCCTGTCGCGAGAGATTGTGAAAAAAGGGCCGTCAGAATACTACAGATGCCATGGCGTGTATTTTTCAGTATAGTGTTATTGATACCATTATGATCACATGTAGAAGGAATTTTCAGTTTACTTAAAAGGGAAAATATGCCCGCTTCGGTTACATCAATTTCTGGCATGTCGATGTCAGATATACAATCCTTCATAAGTGCGGTAGTAATGTCCTCGCAGGTAAAAACAGCCGTGAATGTCTCATTTAGAAGTTCTGCGCATTGTGATTCCGGAAGTGAAATGTTGTTGCTATCATGAAGAGTGATACCAGGATTTTTCCAATGTTACTGCTTACAAATTACCATTAGGTATCACGAACTCCACTGGCAATTTCGTTTTAAGACCATATTTGGAATACCGTCTGGTCCTTCGCCCTTAGTTGTGTCTAAATTAAGCATAAAATTCTGCGCACCAGAAGCGACTATATCTAGGTTGTGAAAGGGGCTAAATATTGCGGTGGTATTAAATGGGTGTGTGGTTCCATCGTCCGATGTGAAGACAGACTTACAGTGATCTCTGAAGTACTCAGGAATGGTCGAAGGATCAGAGAAAAATATATCTTTGATGATAATTGAAGAGAGGTTCTGGTCAGGAGGTACAAAGGCGTCCCAAACCTTGGGTGGATTTTCTCTAATGTAACTGACCCGAGTACAGTTCTAGTAAAATTGTTTCGCCTTAGTGATTTCAGCATTTAGAGAAGCTTTTAGGGACGTCAGTAGGCAGGTCCCACTGGGAGGAAGAAAGCTACGGCGCTTCTGGTGCTTATTATTGCGGCGAATGAGCTGAATTATTTCTCGCGTGTACCAAGGTTTACGGCAGTTGCTCTTTAGACGCATGTAGGGGACGCAGTAATGTATTTAATGTTTTGCTATGCCATAAAACGTTGCCAGCAGTCATCTGTCAATACCACTAGAATTACTAATTGATGAAAAGTTTTCCGCACGGTAAAAATCTAGAAAATTTCTATAGGATGGCTGCTCAGGTCACGTGCGACATTAGGAGGGGCGCTCCGACGACACTGCAGCTATAAGAATTTTGGCTTAGTTGTGCGTTCATGAATACGAGGGCCAGGATATAAGCTTCGTGGGTAGGCGTGTTCACGGTTTGAATCAAGTCAAAAACTGTGCTGTGCTGATGAGCGAGTTGCATAATGCCTTAACACGTCCAGTTGGGGATAGTGATATTCAATATATTCCAGGCACATTAAAATCAGCACAAATAACGAAATTACAGCAGTTAGGTTTGCATAAGCACAAATAACCAAATTACAGCAGTTAGATGTGTTTTCGTGAATGTAATCGTTCATGCACACGAAACATCATTGTCAGTGTGAGGGACACGGTAACTGGCACCAACAGCAATGACGACACCTTGATGCCTTATCTTAGAGCAAACAGATTCCAAAGGCAAAAGATCGTGTAGTGTAGTGAATTCAAGATGATTTCTAATAAATAGGGCTACACCACCTCATCAATTATTGATTCTATCTTGGCGTCATACGGCGTAACCTGATGGATGAAGCTCCGCATCAAGAATTTTTTCATTCAACCAAGTTTCTGTCACGCATATGACATTAGGACAACGCAATTCCACAAGACAATGAAAGATGCCAACTTTGTTTAATAGGCTACACGCATTAATGTTTAATATCAATGGTTCGCTCTTGGATTCAGATAGAAATCAAGCCTTTTGTCTGTTAGCAATAACAACAGAAGACGCGACAACTGTATCCCATGTATCATTTAACTTATACCGTAGGTGATCAACAAGCAAAGTATTGAACTGCAGTCGACCCTTTGTGGCATCTTTTGTGACATCGGTCGATAAATTCCTGAGATATATCTTTTCTTATCTCTCTTACTATTGCGCTGAAGTCCTCGTTTATATAACTCTTAGTATCTTTAAGCTTCCGACTGTTTCTTTAGAATGCAAATTTTACTCCTTAAATTCAAAAGCATAATTATTACCAGTCGAATTTTATTCCCAACATTCACACCGTCAATGGCATCGTTCTATGTAATCGCAGCTGATACCGAGTTTCGTTGTCAGCAGCTTAGACACAGAGTCAAGCAGCTA
The DNA here is from genome assembly GCF_050947875.1 of Dermacentor variabilis. Taxonomy (NCBI): domain Eukaryota; kingdom Metazoa; phylum Arthropoda; class Arachnida; order Ixodida; family Ixodidae; genus Dermacentor; species Dermacentor variabilis. Next base: position 37,884,293 of record NC_134573.1, read on the forward strand.
GTTGCTCATTGGAATCTGATGGTTACATAGGTAGACCGCAAATTACAAGGTTGTTTGTGCGTGATGTGTTTTCTAGGTCATGAATGTTATCATTGGTAGACCGTAAACGTTTTCGAACTTGACCAGTGAGATGCGCAAAACTATCCTCAAGCTCTTGAATGCACGACATGGAATCACTAACACAAGAAACAGTACCTTCTGGGATTGTTAGGCGTATTTCAGCAGATGCAAGGGCCCTATAAGGTAAAACTATTCCAATATGTTTTTGTTCCAATTTCCTGACGTCAAATTTGCGTAACCGCTGACGCAAGCATGGGAGGTGACCCGCAGGATTGTCTGAACGGACCAATGGAACACTGTCCGCATTTATAGGAGGTCACTTTTGTTTGCTTTAAAAATGAATAACATTGCCTACACCGAACGGCTTGTTTGATCTAATTGGCTGACAAGAGGCGAGGAATGTGCTCAAGTGGAGAGGGATGCGACGGGGCCGAGTTAATACACTGAAAATCGATAACCGGATGAAGAAAGTGGTGCCGGCGTCTGCGATTGGTCCGCTTTCCCTTACTTGATAGCGGTGGCTGGTCGAAAATCACGGCGGCATGCAACGGAAGCTCGAGAATGCTGATAAAACGGATCCTTAGCAAAGAACAATTGGTATAGCGAGGTCGTAAACGTGCCGAAAGGGCTCGAACACGTTAAACGGCCACGCAAGAAGTTTTTTTTTTGTACGCAAATAAACCCATGCTCTCCGGCAGGTGCGAGTAGCCAGTGTCTGAGCGATCGTCGGCAGCCATATTCTATTCTTTTCGGAACGGGGCAGCCTACGGCTATTCAGAAAAAAAAAATCAGTTTTGCTCGGCATATTAATGCATCTTTAACGCGTACACGTCACATTGAGGCGGTGAGTTTTCGCGGTTTTGTGACGTGGCGTGACAGGCAGATGAAGTCGGTACAGGTCTAAAGCTTCTGTCTAATAACCGATGTGTAATGGCGAAAAGCCGTCGAATCAGAAATAACTATTCTGTTATTGTTCGGTCGAATCATGAATGATCAGTGTGCACACATCTTATCAGATGGGGAGCTATCGCGGTTTTCGTGACGTCGCGTGACAGACACGCAAAGTGGGAGCGGTCCAAAAAAGTTGGGCTGATTGCAGAATTGGAATAGGAAAGTTTGGAATAGCTTTACATTATAGCGCCCCAAATTTGGTCGACAGTGAGGATAACTCTGGTCTAATTTGCCTGCAAGTAGCTCCAAGAGCAATTCCTCCGTATAATGGCCGGCATTGGTCTCCACATAGCCACAAAGCAATAACAACTGTTTAGCCAAGTGAGACATAGAATACGGCACAAGCACTGGGTCTGGCAGGAGCACTAAAAGGATTATTGTTATTGCAAAAGTAATGATCAACATCCCGGCCTACTTGAAAGACAGAACAGGTGAGCCTAAGCCAGCAATTCGCCATGCCGCAGCCATCCCCACTGAAAAGTACGCATGGTAGAGAAGCTGCCATAGGTGCCCATACATCTTGCGACGGCGGCTTGTTAAGACACATCAGCGACATCTAGATCACCCTACTCTATCAACCCACCCTATCAGAAAACGCCACCTGCTTGCTTGCTGTGCGGGTGCCGATGGTATTACAATTATGAGTTCTCTTCATTCTGATCTATGAAATCTTTCTTTATTTGTTGCTTTTGGCAAACGTGATCATCAGAGCTGCGGTACTGCCACAAGATTGGAAACGGAATGGAGCACACTCCCCCGTCGATTCCTGGCGTCACCATGCAAAAAACCTGAACGCCGCGATGAAGCCCTTCCCAGCAAAAGCTTGCGCTACTGTTGCTCTGCACTCGCAACGGAGAAGATACAGAGATCGATGTCACTGGTGCACTCTGCCATATTTCTTTCGGTACTACCATATTGGGCCGCCCTCAGTACCAAAGCACTGCAGGCTCTGGCAGCCAAGACGATTTTGTTTAGAGAAGTTTTTGTTGAGCCAATAATATGACTTTGGGTCCTCAATCCCCGAATTTCAATGTTTCCTCTATAATTTCTAATGAAGCAGTTATTTAAGATATCCTTAATAATTATCTGCCATATTTTGAACGATACCGAGTTCCTAGCGGTCACAAACACATATAACCCGATAGAATACCGCAAGATATCCTCACAAAATCCACCTTTTTGTAAAACTCCTTGCAGCTGAAACAGGACACTGTATTTGTGACATGAAGTCCCACATCAACAACTGGAGGAGGAGGTGGAGGAGCAGGAAAAGAAGGAATGAAAAGTAGGAAGGTCAACCAGACGCACCTCCGGTTAACTACCCTACACAGGGAAGGGGTTTACGGGAAGAAAAGAAAGGAGAGGGAGTGAAGAATGTGCTATTAGTGTGAATACGTGCGGCTGTCCATAACGTCACGCCTATAATTGGTCACTGAAGCCAGACGATTTCATGAAACGTAGTAGAGCCCGTGTCGCTTTGTAAGCCTCCGATGCGTAGGGCCATGGTCTGAGAATCTTAGTCTCTGAAAATTATCTCTTATCTAATCGGTTTAACACCCTCCGAAGAACGTCGCGTTCGATCTCAGAGACTACGAAAGCGCAACACGTGCTCGACGTCCCGTCACATTTGCACGAGTCACAAATCGGTGTGTCGGTCATTACAGTAAGGAATGAGTACGCTTTCGTAAAAGCTACCCCTAACCAGAGGCGGCACAGTAAAGGTGCATCACGGCGGGAGAAGTTCGATGGAATCTGTAGCTTCAATGTAGGATCCAGCCGGTGGAGACGGCAGCAGGAGAAAATGGGCTGTTCAACGAAGTTTTAGTGTCGGTTTGAGCAAGTAAACGACCCCTCGCAGCGTCTGTTCTTGATAAGGGTACAGAAAGTGTCAGGTTTCAGCTTTTTTTTGGTCTGACCGGGTGTCCTCATCTGCAAGGTAATTTGATGCCACAGTGCCCCGAAAGCCATTGGATGATGATGTCATGTCCGTTTATGAGGGCTTGATGGGGAACCTCTCTGGTCTCAAACAACAGTTATTCATGGGTCTTGCTTCGTAAGGGTGACCGCAAACTCTGAAGGGCTGCCTTGGAATCACAAAAAACGACTCACTTTTGAGGTTTGGCTTGTGCGATGTTATTAATAGGGGCACGTAAAACGGCAAGTTATTTTTCGCAGAGGTAGTTATATCGGACACTTTGAATGTAATTGTGACTTGTAAGGCCCGGACGATTACAGCGCCTTTGGAGCTGGTGGCTGAGACAGATCCAATGGTGTAAATGTGCGTTCTTTGTTCATATTTCTCGTTCAGCAATAACAGTGTGAACTGACGTAGAACCACTGTTAATTGACGGGTCTCATTGATAATTCCGGCACTCGTGAGGCGTACTTGTGGCTGTCGTAGGCACCATAGGAGTAAGAACGGTCTTGCTACTGGTGTAAAACCTGATGGAAGGTAGCCTTGATCTGTCACAAGTTTGAAAACTGTGGCTTGAGGTCTTTGCGCTGGCAAAGCAGCAATATAGCGACTGGGTACGTGACACAGACGTCGAATGTGTGCTCTAAAGTTGTCAGTTGTTATATAGGTTGGAGCCAAGTAGTCTCTAGCAATCATGAGTGTTGTGTGCGTCGAGGCGCACCGTGGTAGCCCTAGACATGTCCGTAGAGCCTGGCCTTCCAAATTTTCGAGGATACGAATGTTTGTTTTAGACGTCGCCAAAACCATTAAGCTTTACCACAAAAAGGCCAGAAACAGTGCTCTCTACAGCTACATCATGGAACAAACCGACGTGCCCCAGGTTTTTTCACATAGGAACCTCATTATATGCATAATCGAAATTAGTCTCCGCTTCAGGTAGATGCAGCGGGGTTCCATGAAAGGTCCCTGCCAATCATCATACCTAAGAACAGGTGAGACTTCCGATATTTGAGACCGTGGCCATTGAGAGAAACAGGGCACGGTGCCATGGGTTTGAGCGCAAATGCGATTAACGCGCATTTTCGATGGACACACTAAGGCCTTGTTTCAGGAGGGACGAACAAGTTCGGGTGGTTGCCCGCTTAATTCTTGCACGCACTTGAAAACGAGTCACCGCAGAAGACCAAAAACAAATATGATGAGCGTACATTGATAGGTGAATTGTCTTTTCAGAATGTTTCAGAATAGGGCTCAATACCACGCGCTGTAGGACGCCGCCGTGACAACAGCAACGAAATGACAAAGAGACGGTTAGCTATGACTGGGAGACAGTGTTTTTATTCAACACCGCGGAACTGATACAAAACTAATACAAACGATACACAACTGATAAATGGAACATTCTATACGTACAGACGACACACAAACTATGGTGGGACATGAGCGCACCGCACATGAAAGGTTCCGCTAAGGAGAGTAGTTTAGCGACCACTTGGCGAATTAAATTTTTCAGCCCGCACATTTGTGCAATTATTACGTAAGATGCTGAGAAAGCTGCAGCCGACAATTCGGCTGCACTACATATATGATAGGCGAGCTCGTGCTGCTGGTTACCGGAACATTCTTTACCATTTACGCCCAGTCAAGCCGGCGGAAAGCGGGTGTCTCCAGACATATGACACCTCCCCCCGCCCACGCCCTGGCACCCCCCCCCTTCCGTTACTACGCCACTGCCCCGGACGCCTACGGAGGTACACACGGTTGCAAGTGACGTGGGCCTAGGTGTGGAGCTCGCACAACGAAAGCGTGGCTATAACGAGTATGCTGTTGCCTACGCGAGCCGAACCCTAACAAAGACCGAGGCCAAGTAATAAACCACTAAGAAAAAGTGCCTAGCTATAGTCTGGAGCTTTTGGAAAGTTCTGACCATACCTTTATGGCCGGCCCTTATACGTCATCACGGACCACCACGCTGTTTGCTGGTTGTCGACGTTGAAAGACCCACAGGGCCGCCTAGGTCGCTGGGCCCTGCGGCTACAAGAGTATGATATCGAAGTGGTGTGCTGGTCTGGCCGTAAGCACTCCTACGCGGACGCACTTTATCGCTCTCCTCTACCCCATGATACAGCGTATCTCTCGGCACCGGTACACCATTATCTCAGCGCTCAACGTCGAGTCCATGCATTCGGAGCAACAAAAGAATCCGGGGATTGTTGCCCTGCTCGACCTTCTGTCGAAATATACTGCCATCACGCCTTTCCGCACGCTCCGTCGTTAAACGTCTCATTTTACCGTACCAGACAACCTGCTCTATCGATGCAAATATGTACCGGATGGTCCCAAATGCCTTCTCGTAATACCTAGTCACATGCGCTTCGACATCTGCACTGCTTTTCATGGCGACCCACAGGGTGCTCACGCCGGCGTGCTGAAAACTTAAGCAAGGTTGCGCCAACGCTTCTACTGGCGCGGTTTGTACAGCTTTGTCATCAAGTATATCCGTCCTTGCGAAGCCTGCCAACAATGCAAGGCTCTTCCGGAAAGCTCGACCGGCGCTCTTCAGCCCTTACCTTGCTCTGCGAGGCCTTTGGATCGCGTCGATATTGAACTTTATTGCCCACTCCCGTGCAGTACGTCTGGAAAGCGATGGATAATCTTTGGTGTTGACCACCTCACCCGATATTCTGAGACACCCGCCATTCCTGCCGATACAGCATACAAGGTTGCTTTTTTCATCCTGCACAATTTCGTGCTTCCACATTGCGCTCTTCGAGAACGACTCAGTGACAGATGGCATGTCTTTCTTTCCCAAGGGGTTGAAGCCCTTGAAGCCCACCGCACATCTACCGCGTACCATCCTCAGACCAATGGATTAACTGAGCGCTTCAATCGCACTCTTGGCGACGTGCTTACTGCATACGGCACGTCGGACCACTCCAACTGGGACATGGTTCGCCCCTTTGTGACCTACGCTTACAATACCGCGACTCAAGCGACCACAGGTTTTCGCCGTTATTTTTGTTATGTGGACGAGAGCCTTTGTGCATGCTCGACACAGTATTGCCGTACCATCCGGACGTCTCCGAATTTAGGCCCACCTCAGAAGTGGCCAAGTACGCTGAAGAATGCTGCCTACTTGACCGTACCTTCACGACGGAGGGTCACGCTCACCAGCGTAATCGACGTAACAACGAACTGAGCAATACCACTTTCCGTGTCGACTCCTTCGTCTGATTATGAATTCCGGCTCACGTTCCCTGTCTTTCGTCTAAGCTGCTGGGTGAGTACCAGGGATTCTGCCGGATTGTCGCCTGTACTTCTGCTGTAAACTATGTGGTCGAACCTCTTGCGCCATTTGAGGACCTGCGGCGTCGCGGCCGTGACACAGTGCCCGTCAGCGGGCTTAAACAATATTATGATCACCTTATCGTGCCGTCACCGAGGGTCGTCAGGATGGCTACTCTTCTCTCGTGGGGCCGCTGTAAAGACGAAAGCAAGGCAAGCGGTGTTGCGGGCGCATGGGTCATGAAGTGAGGAAGACAAAGACCAAAGGGTCGGTGTCACTGCTTTGCTCGCGCTGGCGCTTGGCAGGAACTGCTCTGCTGCTGTTTGCGCTGGGCCCGACGTGACTTGGATTCCAGCTGTCAGTATACCTCGTAGCACATTGTTAAATGCGGTAATACAATCTCAGCATATCTCAGCACGCATTACCACGAACAAACTTTAAAAAGCCTGCACAGTTTAGTACTCATAACTATTCATGGATGGAAGCAAACAACCCGTGACTTCGCATTTGCTGTTTTAATGACGTTGTCTGTACTTTTTCAAATGTGGCCATTGGTGACGTACTGGGCGCATTATTTTCATCAACTAGTCTTTTGCCCCGCGAGACGTAGACACGCTTCAAGCACACGACCATAAGTGCTGGCGCAGCTCATTGGCTTGGGACCGCATTTCAGCCTCGCTTTCTCGCGACCATATGAATTTACCTCGAGCAGGGCGTGCGCAGACGGCTTTATATAGGGCCCATAGCAAGGAGGTCTCAAAAAAGTTCTTGAAACCAATTTAGCTTGCAGCAAGGGGCCATGACTTTAGTTGCTACCGATCCGAAGTCACTCCAGGTGATGTGATCTTCATCTTGAGATGCAGCAAGCCCGTGGTGCAGTGAGGCGCCGTAAACGTGGCTATCGCTGAGGGTCACATGCACGTGCAAATTGGAAAGGCTGCACAGAGGTGGCTACGGGGGAAGCAGTCTTCGCAAGGGTAGACACCGGTGCTTGAGGCAATCAGAAAGATAGAGCTGCAAGCTCAAGTCAGCAGTTCGCCGTGCCGCTGCCGGACCCACTGAAGAGTAGGGTGTTTGCAGACGGCTTTATATAGGACCGTTACCATGTGGACGCGGCTATAGTTGCTGCTCATGCGCAGTAAGTAGCTTCCCTACAGCCCTTGAACGTCTACGGTGGTGTTAGTGTGTCAATCTCTTTCGACATAACTTCATTTATATACGACCAGACGGAAACTTGTGTATTGGCGCCTTCAAATCGATAACGCCCTCGACTGCTTGCAAGACGCAGAGCCCCTCTCATTGTTGTATATGCGCTGCGACTATTCGCAAGTACTGATCGCGGAAAATGAGTGCCAGAAACAGCTTTCAACGCGGCCGACGGCTTGTACAACTTACCGTCATTCCAGTGGGCTGCGTAACATGCCAGCAACTTTCTAGCTCATGATGAACATCATTCTTCGTAGTTAAATATTGAAGACCTGTCAGTCTTATTTTGATGACGATGCCACGTTCTCGTCACATTTTTTTGACAAGCCTAGTTCGCTCGTGCGACGTACTGATCGACCTCAGCTCTGCCTGTCTTCACCTCCACATTAAAAATTTCACTTTTGTTGCGTCAAAGCTAGTAATAGAGCACACCTTTTAGGAAGACGGCGTCGTCGCGCTGAAAGCCGGATTTCCGTTTTCACAGCATTGTGTCTGAGCAGGGTACTCGTCAGCGAGCACTGTCGTTGTTTTAGCAGATGCAGTTATCTTGTATACTGAGAACTCGTGCAGTGTATCATGATCGGAAAGTGCAGGACACTATTTGAGTAAAGTGAATCAGAGTCCACATGTGGCGTTTAGGGCCAACTTATACTCAAACCACGCGCCGCACCGCATAGTTACCGCACGAGTGCACCCCATGTGCGGCGAGCGGAAATCGCAACAGATCATTTTTTTTTGTTTTACACTGGGAGCGCACAAGCGGATCGTATGCTCACTCCCATTGGACGATGCGACGTCTGTTGAGAGCTGGCAAACGCTTGGTGGATCAAAGAGGTTCGAAGTGAGCACCTATTTCCCTATGCAGACAACTGTGACATATTTTTGTCCATACCTAGAGCGCAGCTCTTGCATAGTCGCATTCTGTTATGTGGCTCCATGTGTTGGATATTCGCGGTAATCCACGTTAAAACACCGCTCAGTCAGCTTTACCTACGCCAAATTTTTTCCTTTATTGTTTCCACATCAGGGACGGTATAAAATAAAACTATTCGAATTTGGTTTTATGCCATATCGGCCGTTAGCCCTGCATAATAGGTCCAAATGGCGCGGGCTCGACAAATATGGGCGTGGTTCCCGACTATATGGGCTGGACCCGAACCAACAGTTCCAATGGCCGATTTGGAATAAAAACACATTGGAATAGTTTTACATTACAGCGCCCTAGGTTTCGACAACTATCTGTACTCGGTTTTGTCCGGCTCAATGGGAAAAATTTGTATTCACTTGTGTTTATCAATGGGCGCAAGTGTGAATATTTCAGTACACCTTGTTGAAATACTTTACCATATCTATTCACATTCCTGACTCTCTCACAGCTGAATGTGAGTCTCTAAAATGCAGTGCTGCCTGGGATGCTCTTTTTTCCTTTTTCTTCACACATGAAACCACCACAGCGGAAGCGCGGCATCGAACGGCCCTTGAAGGACTGCAATGCGGCCTACTTGTAGACTTTTCAAACAAAATAAAACATTTACTCAGCCGAAAAAATAAAACGACTGCTCAGCCATAGATAAAGTTTTCGCTGAGTGCAAAAATTGTTTGCCCATATAGTTAACCTGGTTTAATAAGGAAGTAAAACGTATTTCAAAATGAAGAACAGCATGTTTCCGCTGTTGTTTTATTTATACACACGCGCGATGAGACCGGATACCGGCGCGAAGTCGACACGCCACAATAAAACCCCTTAAACTTTGTAAAGTAGCGCCACGCTTTGAAGAATGCCGGCTCTGCCTCACGAGCTCTGGCCTAGGCCTACGCCGCGTCGCTATTGGTCTAATAGCATCACGTGGGCACTCTCGCCGTGGTTCAGCGCCATTTTCGCTCAAGAAGCGTCTACGGAGTGGCGAGGAGCGCATGTTGGCGCGTGCCTTTTAGATGTCGTATAAAAATGCCTCACGTGACCTATCCTAGGTACCTTGGGACAGGATCGTTTAGGGACTTTTGAGAAGGCACGATGATACCACCAAGTGATGCCATGGCGCCATGTGGTGCGTTGAATCTCCGGCCCACGCCGACCGCTGGTCATATGATGTCTCCGCAGTGGGTTCAGAATTTGTTGGCGAAAAGTCGTGCAGTAGTAGTAATGCAGCTTGTCAGCTTTTGTTCTCGGTGAACTCTGATTGTGAGAACCGTATTTCTTAAGAATGCAGTGGTGCTGACGACTGAAATATTCAAGTGGTTTAGCGCCTGGGTATTGCATGCAGCAGCGTCATCACATCGCACATGCACCTTGACTTGACGGGCGTCGTAGGTGGAGGTGTTGTAGGTGTTTTTCGCCACGACTTACGTTACGTAAGTAATACTTAAGATGGTGTTGCCTCACAACTGTTCACGCTTCCTTGAAATGGGGCAGCGCATGTTTTCAATCGTGTTCAGCGCTAGTGCTTTATCCGTGACTTCAGGTGATTTTCTTTTATTGCGGGCTTTACGACAATTATCGCATAGTGCTGTGAACTTAATGGAGCTATAGTGACATCACATGATCTGCCAGAATTCCAAGAACTAAAATGCAGAATAGATGTGTAATATTATTTGTACTAAGGGCGCGATAAACACGGTGAGGTGGAGCTTAATACTGTGCCCTGTTATGTTCAACTGCATCTCTGCCCGTTTTTCGGGCTCTTAGTTTTAGCAATGGGACGCAGGGTCCTGTGTAACGTTATATTGCAAAGCAAGTTATATTGCAAAGCACAAGTCTAGTGGCCAAAGGTGTGGTGAAGTGCTTTAAACACTCTACCGACACACCTTAAGTGCTTAAAAATTCCTAGCATATTGATGCAGGGTAATCAGACTTACTGCGATATTGGGTGCTTTACAATGAAATTAATAGTATCGGATAAAAGGATGCAAGCGACTCGTGTGCTTCTTGGTTGTGCAAACCACATCGGTCCCAGAAATACACAAACAGGGTTCTTGTTTACGCATGCTGCTTGCATCCACTATTCTAAAGCTTTCTAATGTAAGTAGTATAAAGAGAGGCTCTAAAAGTGGGGCTTTCAACTTCACAACTCCAATTTTATTTCTTCTATACTCATACAAACTAAACACTACGCTGTCGTGACAGCATCTGTCTAGCGCATTGCCACATTTTGCGACAAACGCAGTGATCACTCAGAGTTGCCTGTCTTAATATTACTCCAATAATTCTCTGAACAATTCATTTTTTAAGCATGAAGCATGTCATGTCCAACTAGAAAATTAACCACGTAATTAGCTACTGGAAGTAACTAAAAAATCAGCAGTGTTCTGCAGTCAGCTTGATTTTCAGCTCCTAAAATTGACTATTATTGAATTAGGGGAAGGAAAGAACAGCTTGAATAAACATATGTCTCGTCAGTGTGTGCTGCAGGCAAAGGCAGTGAAAGGAAGTCGTTTTGGCATTGGTCCACCTCTGTCCCAAAACCATGCAGGCACCGCAGCCGAGGCTACTTCACTTGGCTTTGACATCTTCAAATTCACTTTCTAGAGCACAGAATACTCAGTCGAGGTGAGCTCAATGCACATCACCCACATTGGGGATGCAAAGACGTATGGCCAAGAGGATGCCACCTTGACGAAGCAGACACTACACACCTCAAATTAACAAATGACACCAACTATCCCAACTGCCACACCCTCCATTAAATCTAGAAGGGCAGTACACTTTCCTAGCATGGGCAACTGTGGCCTTCATCCAGAGTGTCAGTGCGACTCTGCCCCAAGAGGCAGTGACCATTATCCAGTATAACAATTGATGTAGGGGTGAAAATGTCACAAAATCAGGGTTTCAGGCTGGGACCATTTCCGTGATGCACTTGAGTCTGCAGAATGTGAAGGTATTGAAGAATTGCTAGCAACGCCCATCCTTTGCACACTGCAAAGATCGACATGTGAACTAGAGCTTACTGGGGCAACATCCAGCCCTGACGAGCACCTGCTGCAACTTTGGGGTGAACGAGCCAAGCTGCACACACCATACTTAAATTGTGGCTGCACGTAACAAACCCTGATTGATGTTCGGCAAAAGACTGAGAATGCAAGATGTCATGCTAAGAAACTTGCCAGAGACTAGTGGATGGACCACTGCGCGTCATTTGAACGTATACCTAGGTGATGCGACACATTCTCTATAACAGGATGAACCGAATACTGTAATACTATTGAAAACACGCTCCTCGATCTTTAAGCCTCTTTATGGTGGCAGAACCTATTGTTGGTCTCGAGCATGTCAACACCTAAAGCGCACGTGACAAAGATGGGAATCATTTTGCAGATGTTGATGAATCTTGCCGAAACGAGGAAGTAAGCACTACTGCTTGTAATCAATGATATCTGGAATATTGGAATTGCCCACAGATTGGAAACACTTGGTCATGATGCCACTATCGAAACCAGGCAAGAAACCTGGCACCATAGCCAACCTTTGATCAGTCTCACTCATATTGACAGTGTGCAAATTGACTGAAGGAATGTGCCTCGCGAGGCTTAACCACTGTATGGGAAAGACAAGACTTTCCACCCGTGACAGATTGGTTTCTGGCATAAGGTTGACATGTGGGACAATAGCCTTTTTCTGCATCAAAGCTTCGCCAATACCAGCCGCTTCTGAGGAAAGATATATGGGTTCTTAGTCACAGTCGAACCAAGAAGAATGTTTAGCAGTTTGCAACGATGAGGTACTGGTGGCCTTCCGTGAAGCCTGCCCAGGCATTAGGGATACCAGTGTTGCCAAATCCTCTTATGCAACCAAATGTTTGAAATATGGAGTTCCAGTAAACAGCCGAAGTCTTTTACCAACTGTACAGGTGGAAATGCAGGTAAAGCCCGGACCAGCGCACTTGGTTGCAGGAGTGATTCGCTGATGAGGTAAGAAGGTGATTAACAGTTGGTGATAAGGTATACCGAATGCAAGTATGTGCAATATGTATATGTACTGTTAGGCCGAAACCAATGAATTTTCTCCAACGCAATATCACAAGCTAATTTTTTTTTCAGGATGCCACTTATGTGCTTTAGGCATGTGTGGACAGGGTTATATAAAGCTGCATAGGCGAAATGATACTACATACAGCTGTTAAGCGTAACATTTTTTCTGGGCTAAATTCTTGCTCCTTGAACTGATTCGAGATCATTAAGTGTAGCGCCAAAGTAGTGAACCACTACCAGAACAACGGCATGAAGTGTGTCCATCTTAATTCTTGTGCTTATGCCAGTCTTCGTTTTTACAGCAATAGCTGCTGTGTGCTAACTCCCCTGGATGTTCTGATGCCTACTGGTGTTGTCACTGGAATTCTCAAATGTCTTGCTAGAATATTGCAAATGAAGTTCTCATTGTACTGCGAGGATACAAACATACGATCAAGAGATTGGCAGTCCACAATTCTATATTTCAGCCACTCTGCTGAAGGTACAGTCGTGGTGAATACTGATCCTGGAGAGCGCAATCAAGCCAACAGGTGCCATGATTCGCTAACACCTGCTCAACGTCTGCGTACTGTATATAGAGCTGGCGTCCACCGCCTTAAGTTTTGACACGTCACCTTCCCACTTGTGAAGACATACCTATGTTAATTTTTCTTCGTACATGTAATGACAGTGATTGGGTGCATCTGCTTCATTATTCTTGGCTTCTCAGATTTACTGGATGAGGCTGTGGGTGTCTTGTTTTCTTCAAGCACAGCGCGAAACCTAGCAATGGCTAGCCCAAATATAGATTTGAGAAAACCAAAACAAATTCAGCAGTAAGAAGCTAAAGGGTTATTTTGGTGGAGACCAGTGGCGAAGTGCGCATATGAAAGAGGAGGAAGAAAAGTCAAGTCTTTCCACTTCAACACTGGGAGGCACAACTCCCACAAATAAATACGACTCGTGCTTACTTCACTTCTCTAAAGGAGATTACTGACTCGCATTGGCAAGTGTTCACTTTAAAAACACCGCATGAAGCAACCTTCCTGCGCATATTTCACCAGCTACTGCATCATTGTTTTGCATTATGAGTGAAACTGCAATTTTCTTTACGCCACAACTTGCCCAATTTTGTTTTACAGCAGGATGTTAGCAGTGCTATTAAGGCAATGAAATACTCGTGAATAGCTGTAGAGAAAAAATAGAAGTAAGAAAGCAGTGGCTTTTTGTTAGTAGACTATGCACACACGTGGTGCTATCATGGTCATTTCTTACCTACCTGCTAAACTATTCTAAACAAGAAAAGCTTATACACAATTATTGTGCAAAGTCAGACCACAACTAAACCGGAGGTATCCTTGGTAAGCAAAGTATATTTATTTGGTGACATGTTGTGCGGCCCTACTATTGGCCTTTCTTTCCTTCCTTCACCTATGCAGGTTCATTAAGAAGTGACGAGACAGTTTTACAATTTAAATCATTGAAAGACTGAGCGAAACCTTTTTTGGGTTGTTTTTCCTTGCTTTCAAATTCTCCACATTGCATTTTAAGGTGCTTTTTATGTCTTTTGTTTTTGTTTTTTTATGTGTAGGGCATGTTAACATTTTTTACACCATGTCAAGTACGTGATGCCATAGAGTTCTTGGATGGAGCCTTGCCCTCTCATTCTGTACAATATGATGTCGGTTTTTTGTGTCCAAGACTGTTTTGCATTTGATTGTGATTGTAGCATTTTGCTAAGTTTCGCCTCCGTCACCGAAGCATGGAAGATTGCCATCTACTGCTGGTTGCATGACACGTGACATTTTTTTTTCAATAAAAGAAAGTCTGTCACTTCTCCTGTGCACTGGTTGTCATTTTGAATTAGAATTTGTAGCCTATATTTGCTTTGTTGTTGCATTTCAGATTAGGAATGGCTATCATAGTTGACATCATTTAACCATATTGCACACAATGTGTATGATATCTACTTGCAATCTATGGCCACCATAAATATAATAAATAGAAGTTAATAATTCAGGAATAGTGTTTTTGCATGGTGCTGCAGCCATGAATTGTGGCTATAAGGTAGCAGCGATGCCGGTAGCACTTCCTGTGCAGAATGTAGTTGAACTCTACTACTTTAAAACATATTTTTTTAATCTGGATTTCTGTAGCTCCAGTTCCTGTGAAAAAACACACATCCGGTGGAAGAGTGGTTTGCACCTACAGTTGGGGCCAATGAGTAGTCAAATTTCTGCCCGTTTTCATGTTATTAGCATATTAGTAAAGGCAGTCGTGTATATAGTAGCCTGTTTGCCCAGTGTAAAAGCTGCTGCGGGGTATCAGGATCTCGTACACATGTGAAGTTTTGCAGGGGACTCAGCATCTGGAACATAGTTTGTCACAGGGCAAGTAGAGTTTACCCACTTGCAAATGGAGAATCAAGCTTGAAATTGAAGTAAACCACCTGTATACTCAGTGGCCTTCTTCATTTAGTGTGAAATATGTGGTTATAGCGACCCTTGTTTTAAGCACTTCTTGTCCAGCAGTGGTCGTTTGCTTTTGAAACACTCAGGATAGCTTTCAGCAAGCTGGACAGGAATAACACTGAAAAACCAGCAGGTGTTAATTGTCACACTTATCATGCGAAGCTTCATACAGTATAATGAGGGCATAAATCAATGAGGGTATTCCTCAAGGCCTTGTAGCACATGTCACGAGTTTGGACCAACATGATGTATAGCACTTTTTTGATTGCAGGCTACAGGTTCAGCGGCTGTGGCCATGGTTGAAGTGCAGCGCAAAGTCAAGAAAACAGACATCTATGAGGAGCATCCTGGTAAAGGAGACTCTGGGAGAACTAGTGGGAAGCCTGTTGAACATCTGGTTGACCCAGTTGCTGGATTCATCAGGCAAAGTGTGATAAAGAGAAGGAAGTCCTCAACACATCAGAAGGTTTTTACATATAGACACTGTGCTAAGGCTCTCAGGCAGGTCTGTCATAACGCGCCAACAAGTCTTAGTGCGCAAGCTATGCACGACCAAGTACATAAGCCTTCTGTTCGGACAAAGAACTGCTTATTGTAACTAACGAGAATGGAGTGGACAAAAAAAACAGCAGCTCGATTAATCTGGTCTCACTGGTATCAACAGTGTTTTGTAAGGGTGCATAGCCATACTCCCCAATGATTTCTTGGGTGTCAGCAAGTACCAGCTTGAGGCAAGGGGTAATAGACGTCTACTAAAAATGCATGAATGCACGAAGAGCACCTTCCGTCCAAAAAGTAGGCACTTCATAGGAGCACTGCAGAAGGAACAGGTTATTGACAGTGGGCAAATACAAGCTTCT
This sequence comes from Dermacentor variabilis, assembly GCF_050947875.1. Taxonomy (NCBI): domain Eukaryota; kingdom Metazoa; phylum Arthropoda; class Arachnida; order Ixodida; family Ixodidae; genus Dermacentor; species Dermacentor variabilis. The sequence continues at coordinate 37,899,986 of NC_134573.1, forward strand.
CTGCTACTAAACACCCAGCACTTTTGCCATGTAACGACCTTTAAAACAACCCCTCTCGAAGAGGAAATAATCTATGTGTATCCATAAAGAGAGCAGACAGGCAAAAACCTTTCAGCAATGCTGCCAGCTTCAAAAGGTCCAATTTGCACATCCTGAATGCTTCCTTGTTAGACTTTGCTGGGTGCAAGCATTCTACTATCCAAAAGTTGTCATGGAGAGCACTGTTGGTTTGGTGGCAATACAGTTCAGAAGCGATTGCAACAAACCTCCCTTCCTAGTTCGTCTGGAGGCTTACGGTGCTCATGGGCTGTCGCTTTATGATGACAAGCAAGGTGAGTGGATGCCTCCAAACACTTGATCGTTTCTCACACTGTTCTGTTAGTAACAATCAAGAGGCCTGAAACCAATAAGCTAAAGTTCGGCAATCATGTAGTTACTGTGGAGGATCCATAATGAAAAGCACAAAAACAGAAAACTCAAGGGAAAGCATAAAACACCATTTAAGAGTTAGCATTGTTGCAGCCCACCCCCTTCTTTTACTTTGTCTGGACATGCTACATTTTTTTTACTATAGATAGGCATAAACTTCTCATGTGCACAGCTTACTGTAGAGAGCATAGGTGACGCTCCCAATCAGTGTCCGATTTTTATATGCACTATGTGCTGGCTCAAAGAGGCTCGAAACACTACAATGGAAGCTTCTTGTAGAAATGGTGCCTGGAAGAAAGAAATATAAGCTGTGCTGCAATCATCTTGGCAACATTTTGTCCCCTTAATAAAAATTGTGCTTCCATATCAACTTCAGCCCTCCAGTTTGAAGTACCAGTGCACTTATGAACAACAAATCAATTCTAAAAGAGCATCTGCAGTCCAGCCAAAAGCATGGGCATGAATCCTCATTGTGCTCCTGCATTGAAGGTGAATAATGTGTTCCGTAATGGTGAATGTGCTTTAGTAGGCTTCCCTGTTTGTAGCGTACAAAGAATTGTCAATGAAGCTTACTACGAGCACAGATGCACTTGCATATTATATCACAACTGAATATAATGAGCACAGTGTAAACATATGTGCCCTTTCCACTCTTAGTATGCTTTACTAACCGATGCTTATTTCCACCTACGTATTGCGGTGTCGCAAGCTACAAAAGAAACGTTGCATTATTCGGCTTTTTAAGATTACCTTTCTCGTAATACGCCAATGTTCTGCGGTGAAGCGTACTAAAAGTGGAAAGGGGCCACTGTGACTGGTCATAAGAGTTCTTTAATTATACATTCGCGCACCCGCCGCTTCTCAGATCGCCTAAGTGGACATACTATGCTGGGTTATAGCGCCCCCTCCCACTTTTATTATGCTTCACCGAGTAACTAAAGTGTACTGCGGCGAAGAAGCAGTACATTTGTATTCAGTGAATAAACAAATGGTTTTTACAACAGTACAGAAATAGACGCGCAACACGCATCAGTCTACCACACGGAAGAGCGTCGCAAAAAAAAGGTAGCTGATTCACACAGGCCGTGTAGCCCACTTATTAGTCGGAAAGACATTAAGTGTATTTCAAAATACATAGTATGCGCGTGACGTCACATCCGCTGCTGTCGTCGGCTTCCGCTACCTTCCGCCATCTTGGGGTACCTTATCAACAGGCGTGCGCATAGGCACAGTGTACTAGAAGAGTTATAGCGCGCTCACAACGCGGCCGAGCTTGACGCACTTCGTGTCACCGCCGACAGGTGGCGCGGTTCGCAGCGTCACATGAAACTTTCCCTACACGTTGCGGTAAAGCGGCTATCGCGCGTTGCTGTTTTGACCGTAATAAAAATAAAATCCACGACGTGCAACGCGTGAAACTTCTTTTGGTGCACCTTCGCAGTGTGCATTGAAATAAATTACCATTGTTGCGGTTGACCAACAGATGGTTGGCGATGTTTCGTTGCCTGAAGCACGAATGAACTAACCTTGCTATTAACACTGTTATGTTAATAGCTTGATACGGCCGCTGCAGTCACCGTAGCAAGGGACACTCGAGTGTTTTCTCCTGGTGATCGATAGAATTGCGAGTCTGGATTCGCCACAACGACCACGCATCCGCGTTTCTAGCACCACCGCGCCGAATTTACCCACCACTTCGTTTTCTTTTTTTCGAAGGTAAGGCGCGTGCAGCGCGGAAGTGTGTTGTACTAAATCAAACATTTTCACGTTGCCCAGTCTATATCACGTTGCCCCGTCCACGCTTTTCAGCACGTTCTCTGCTTGTTCCTGATATTTCACGTTGAGTTCAATAATCAGTTGTCCCCTCATGTATACCTTGCAGTAAACATCGGGTTGTGTGTCGCAGAGGAACACGACTACTTTATCGGACCGCCTTATTTTAGGCTGGTCGACGTGCAACAAACACTCCGTCAAGGTCGAGGCGTTGATCCAATACTTGAAAGGAGTCATTAAATCAAAAAGAAACGACAAACAATGTTGACGCTCTGCCGTAACGCCCTCCTCTTGCGCCGAGTCGTGGTCTATCTCGGAAGCGCCGGGAGCAGCCGGTAAAAACTCCCCATGGTTATTGTGCAGTGCGCATCGGCTTGTTTTCTTCACCGGTGATTTGTAATTTTCACACTTTTTCCTATTGTTCCAGGTCTTCAGTGTTGTCTTCGTCAGGTACTGTGGTAAATTCGGAAGAATCTTGGGAACAGCGTTTTCTGATAGCAGTGGCTTCTCACGATGAATGCGCACCTCTTTGCCGTCTATGATGCAAGAAGTCCGTAATTATGAATCACGGTTCGAAGTGCAACTCACAGACCGCGCAAGATTCATGCAATGTCTTATCTGCACAGCGGAGGTTCCTCTCCCATTTTTTTCACCGTTCTTCATCAAGTGGAACACTGAAAAAAGACGCCTTTGGTGCATTTTTCACGCTACTGTAGCCAGTTCTGCACCCGGGTGCATTTCGTCAGCTTCTTGCCATTCTCCCTCACTCACAGTGCACATTGAGTGAAGCGTCGAGCACGGAACAAGCACAGAGGACACTGCTGAAAGCGCCGGTGGGGCTTGCAGTCGGCAGCACGTCGATCCAACAGACCGCACTCCACAAGAAGCGAGGCGAAGTTTCCAGGAGAAACAGGCGGCAGCGCCTCTGGCGGGCACCAGAGCAGTCGACGCTGAGTGAGCCACGGCGACGCGTCGCAGGGATGCGGCAGTGAGCACACTGCCCCTATTCTAGTACACTCTACGCATAGGCCTATAGGTTCCCCAACATGGTGCTGCCGTAAACCGGAAGCCGCGGAGTATCGTTGAATGACGTACGTGCATAGTATGTATTTCAGACACACAGAAATATATTTATATGTTTACGTTCGTACTCCTTGCGTAATGACACTGCCAGAACTTCTATAATAGAAAGTAATTTACAACACACAAACGCAAAGAACGCAGACATATGCCTCGTTTTCAACTCGGCCGTCATACAAATGACATAAATCACGGAAAAACGTGAACATGCTTTGTGTTAGCATCGTAAACTTCATACAGGGCAATGAGCACACGGCGATCCCGCGATAGCCACTGATGAGACCAAAACGGGAGCACATGCCTGTGAACGCGCAAATGGAGCCCCTAAGCCACAAGCGCCACCACCACCTTCCCTGGACGGCTGCACCACTCGTTACAAGCACAGCACACCAATCACGCATTCAGCACTGAACAGTGGCCGGTCGACGCAGTCGCATTTAGATGACTTGTAGCTAGCAGCACATCCCTCAATGTCCGTTAAGCAAAGGCGAACACGGCGATGCCACATCGCGGTTCGCTGAACTGCGCTGGCGATACGCTAGGCCACTTCCACATTTCAATTGTCACCACCGCCGGGTTCTCAAGGAAGGACGGGTCACACATCGCAGATTCTGTACTGCCAGGGCTCACGGAGGCTAAAGCCGCACTACCACTACTCACGGCTTTCCGCCAAGTAACTCAGAACCTACAACCAACACACAAGCAACGCAACCACAATCACATGAGCAATGTTGAACAACACGCGGTCCAGCTAACGATCAAGCCCAGAACAAACACGCCATAACATGCCACGGCGTCGCTCGGCGCCACCATCGTGCCTTCTCAAAAATCCCTAAACGATCCGGTCCCTAGACACCTAGGATCAGGTGACGTGAGGGATTTTTGTACGACGTTTAGACCCACGCCATGTTGACGCCGTTGCTACGCTTGAGCGGTGTAGGCGGCGCCACGGTTGTGGAGGGAGCGTGAAACAGAGGATAAACGAGGAGGAGTGAAGGCGGAGGAGGAGAGTGTCGCTACTTTACGAAGTCTAAGAGGTTTTACGCCACACGTGATGGTGCCGCCGACCCGGGAGATCCAGAGGAAACAAGGTGTGCATAAGCTTCAACCGATGGCATGAGCGTGGGCCAGCTAAAGCCCCTTAAACATCATAAAGTGGTGTCACGCTAAAGTGGTGTGGCGCGCTCTGGCCGAGGCCGACTCCGCGTCGCTATTGGCCTAATAGCATCACGTGGGCCCTCGCGCCTTGCTTTAGCGCTATTTTTGCTCGAGAAGCGTCTACGGAGTGGCGAGGAGCTCATGGTGGCTAGCCGCGCGCTGCTGCTGATGCTGACGATGCGAGCGGAGGCCGGAAACCATGGCGTAGTGACGTCAGCCGTTCCTTCGCAGTCTCCGCGACCATGTCTGACCGCGCTTGTTTCTGCGTGCGTGCCGTCATAATCTGCTTCGTTCGACCCTGCATTCCTTTCTTTGTGTGTGTGTAGAATGGTAGTTGACGTGCGCAGCATCAGTTGAAGTGGTGGGCCGATCCTGCCGGCGTTCTGTGCAGCCTACGGTATCACGAACAGCAGCGGCCGCGTCGATGTTTACGATGTTCCATTACTTCCCGCAAAACAAGAAGCTTACAGCTAACTGTGAGGCTGCTGTGAATCGAAAGAATTTCAAGTGCTCAAGAACAACAGTGCTGTGCTCTACCCACTTCCGTGACAACGATTACTACCAGAGTTTATCAATAATGCGTCAATGAGTGAGAGTACGACTTGCTGCTAGCAGGCTTCCTAAAAGCAGCGCGAAAAGGTAGGGGCAACGAACACAAGAAGACGGGACGGCTGCGGGCGGACTGATGGTAACTGGTCTTGGAAGACCTTATGAATACACGAACTCGACTAAACCTCGATTTTGATTTACTGCTAGCTCCTTCGTGTTAGCACGCTGAACGGAAGGTGCGTGTTTATCTGCCAACCTTGACGCAGGTTTCGTCGCAAACCAGCGTTAATTTTCTATTCGCGCGTTTGTTGTGAAACAGCCTACATGCAGCTGCCATAACGCAGTGCAAGTGCAACGTTTGCATGTCTTTGAAACCCGGCGTACGCGAGGACGCTGCACCCCCCTTCTCTCGCGCACAGACAGAAACCGGCCGTCTCACGAAGCCGACTGAATTCGCCAGCTTTAAGGCTACGGTTACGAGTAGCGTGCGGAAGGTGCGCTGATGAAGGTCACTACACGTGCTACAAGAGCCTGAAAACTTTTCCCGCATGTAAACCGTCTGTGTAGTTTGCCGACAGCGTTGGGGCAGCGCACAAATGCCGACGATAGCATCCCCCCTTACGTTCCACGAGGAGACAGGAACATAACAGTAGAGTTGTTTGCCCGGAAACGAACTAACTGGATCGCCGGATGCAGCTTGGCAAAAAAACAAAGAACATACTCACCAAAGTATATTTCTAACACGAGGAGATGCTAACACTTCGCTTTCGTTAGCGTCGAAAGCACTGCTTGCTACCAGCATCTTTTGCTGCTTGGAGAGGCCGGTTCCTCGCAATCGGCTCGTACATGTAGGGAGCAACGCCGAAATCCTCAGAGAAACGCAAGCTCTCGTAATTTACGATTACCATCTCAGAAAAACAACAGCGACAAACCATCTTGCACCGTGCTTCCTGTGTAGCGGCAGTGGTTGGTCCGGACGAACACCATTGTTGACGTCACGAGGCGCCCGACCAATCACAGGCGGAAACGAGGCGCGCGAGCTGCCCTGAGTCTGCTGCTGCACTTTTCGTCAAAATAAAATCTGTTTGCGCTTTCTTTCGCTCAATTTCGATGTGATATTCGAATGCGGAGGGTTGAAAACCATTAGGTACAGCTCTTCACTCATTTTTTCTGTAATACCCTTCAGCTTCCCTTTAAGTTAAAACTGCAAGCACGGGCAGAGAATGGCATTTTCGGTGAACTTCAGAATGGCTTCAGAATAGGTAGGCGTTTGGATGATAATTTATTTGACCTTACTCTGTGAACTGAAACATCAAAAGTAGAAAGGAGACCGGTATATATGGCCTTTTGAGACATTACAGAAGTGTATGACGACGTAGATCGCAACGTTTTGTGGGATATTCTGGAAAGGGAAGGCTTTGGCGAAAATTGTCTACATCTTTTGAGAGAGATTTACCTAGAAAATACCATTTGCGTTGAATGGGAAAGGATGAGGAGCGAGGAGAAAGTTGATATCAACAAGAAACTGAAGCTGAGGTGCCCTTCATCACCATTGCTGTTTATGATGTACATGATGAGGATGGAAAGGACGTAGAAGGAATTAATATCGGGTTTAATCTCTCATACAAACAGGAGGGTACAGTAGCAGAGCAGCAGCTTCCGGGTTTGTTTTATGTGGACGACATTGAGTTGCTAGCTAACAAGCCAAGTGATATGTGACATCTGGCTAATATCTGTGGACAGCAAGTCGATAAGTTAGGTCTGAAATTTAGCGTTAAAAATCAGGTACTATGGTATTCAATGGAAACAGTGAACAGACAGTGACACTACAGTGCCAAGAAATACTTCACGTAAAATAATACAAATAAAATAATACAAATACCTTGGTATATGGATAAACGAAAGCGATAAATATATGGAAACACGGGAAAAAACAATAACACTAAAGGGGAAGCGAACTGGGAACATAATGAAACACAGAGCGTTATGGGAATACAATAGGTACAAATTGCTCCGGAGTATGTGGAAAGGTGTAATGGATCCAGAACTTAAATTTGGAAATGCTGTTGGTTGCTTGAAATCAGAGCTGCGATCAGGACTCGATGGCAACCAAAGGTTAGTGGACGCCTCGCATTGGGTGCGCATGGGAAGAAAACAAATGGAGGTGTTCAGGGTGATATGGGCTGAACAAGCTTTGAAGTGAGGGAAGCTCACAGTAGAATTATGAAGAACGACTGAGGAATATGGAAGAAAATAAATGGGCTGGGAGAGTATTCAGGCATTCGTACAGGAATAACATTGATTCACAGTGGAGGCAAACAACTTCAGGAAGCCTACGAGCATGTTTGTGGCCTGTATGGTTACAGTTACATGGCAATAAAGAACGTCAAGCGGAAAGTCAGAGAGGCTGAGATAATCTTATTGGTGGCGGCAATGGAAAAGAGACCTGCCATGAGTATCTCCAAAAAAAAAAGGAAAAAACGAAACCAGGAAAGATAATAATAATATTTGGGGTTTTACGTGCCAAAACCACTTTCTGATTATGAGGCACGCCGTAGTGGAGGACTCCGGAAATTTCGACCACCTGGGGTTCTTTAACGTGCACCTAAATCTAAGCACACGGGTGTTTTCGCATTTCGCCCCCATCGAAATGCGGCCGCCGTGGCCGGGATTCGATCCCGCGACCTCGTGCTCAGCAGCCCAACACCATAGCCACTGAGCAACCACGGCGGGTAACCAGGAAAGAAGCAATTTATAATAACTCAAAGGGAAGCTTATTACTTTTCGAAGCAAGATCATGAAGCCTTATGACACGCACTTATAAAGCGAGATATAAAAAGGAAGAAGAAGCATGTGCGTGCTGCGATAAAGATATAGGAAGAACGGTGCATGCAGTATTAGAATGTGAAGGTATCTCTCCAGTGGTCGATTTCGGAGTAACTGGCCTCCTTGAAGCCCTTGGGTTCAGCGAGAGCAGGGAGAAAGCAAACATCTCCGCAATAGATTAGTAAGAGACATTTGGAAGATTGGTGGAAGAAAAAGTAGGGAAACTGCAAACAACGGAGGCGTACAAAAAAAAAAAAGAGTTCACAATAGGGTTTCAGATACTTTGGTTATGGGAATTCATCCTGTTTTCCTTATTTTCTTTTTTCTTCTTTAACACAGGCAGGACATTGGGCAATAAAATAATAAGAGCTTGGCGGCACAACCCACCGCCTCTTTCCAAAGGGGACGCTCATAACGTTCATCCATTCATCCATCCATGGCCGATGCGGGTTCAGAGTTGTGCGCCGTGTCGGCTTCGATCGGCGGCGGTGTGGTGGCCGTTTCTAGTTGGGGACATACAAACGATACCTGCAAATTTAAAAAAAAGCTGTTTCGCTGCATCCTTCTTTGCTAAACTAGTTGAAAATCAGTCCTTTTAACACCAAGGGCTCAGAGTTCTGAAGATAGAGGGGTTGAAAGGGAGAGAAATACAAAACTTTTTGTCTGTTGCTTTTGAGCGAACATATTAAAAAAAAAAAAATTAGGCATCTGTCTGAAAGCGTCTGTGTAGAGTTTGTTTGTACATGTGTTCCGTCGCGAGTATGCAGAGGCTCCCTGTTTTGGCTCCATTGAGCAAAGACAATGATTTCGTCTAGAATTGTAAAGACAGTGCCGAAGCACGTGACACTCTCTAGAAATCAAAAGTGTGGCAGTTTGGGCGAGTTGGTATGTCATGACATTTTTAGGCTTGTAGCACAGCTCTGAAAGAGCAAAAAAGGAAGGTGGAAGGGGTAATGAAAGGGAACGGAGAACAGAGTGAGCTCACTCTGTTCTCCGTTCCCTTTCATTACCCCTTCCACCTTCCTTTCTTGCTCTTTCTGAGCTGCGCTACAAGCCTGAAAAACGCTCTAGACATGTTAACCTTGCTTCCACTTGTTCGTAATGAGATTATGTTTATACAATATGCTTTAGAAAAAAAAAGAAACAGACCTCTTCTATAAGCAACTTTTGTTGGGATTAGCTCTTAAACTGATAACCAATCAGCAGATGTCATAAGGCACTTTCCCGACTGCACAATAAGTGTAATCACATGTTCTGAATATTAGTCACCCTTTGCTTATGTAATTTTTCTTATAAGGTCCTTTTTCCCTGAAAAAAAATCCTAATACATTTTTTTTCTGTTGCAGGTGAACATTTTGTTCAGCTGAGATATGATGCGGTAGAAAACAAATTTGCTCAATTTCTTAACTCGCCGTCACCAGGTTGACTGAACGAAGTGTAGTTTAGTAGAAATGTCAAATATTTTTTACATGTAGAATTGTAGAAAAACTCATTGGAATGCAACAGCCGGAATAATGCGAAACCTCCAACTAACATCCTAAACACATCGGGGCCATAAATTTCTTTCTTGCTAAAAGTGGCATCTCTCGCGTTTATGCCGCTTTCAGACATATGACCGATTCTACCCGCAACTACAGCAACCGCGACCCTACAGCAGTGATTCCGACGCTCCGAGGTCGCTGTTTACTCTCGTTGCGCCATATTGCGTTTTTGATGGAGGAGTTTTGGATTCCCACGTTGCGCTGACGTGCGACGACGCGCATGCGCAGGCGCGTGGAGACAAGAGTTACTTTTGTTTGTGCCGTGTTGCTTGATTGCTCTCCTGCTTTGACAGGATGCGATGCTTGAGAAAGGCAAGAGAATAACACAAGACAACACAAATCTCATACGAAGCTGGATTGACTCAAGAAAGAAATCTTTACTCCTATTTAAATGGCGCGTCGATCTTGCCGACAAGAAACATCGCCGGTGGCGGTGGCGCAGACAGAAAATTCGGCGGCGGCACACCGACGTCTTGGCGCACCCCTCTGTGCGGGTTCAATAGCGGGAAATGCTTGGGAAACATTTGTTACTTACCTGACAGTCTAGTGATCTTGAAAAGGCTCCTTATGAATACTCATTTACTCAACATGCATGTGCAAGTGATGTTCCTTATAAAGTTTTGCATAGAATGAAGCAATTTTACTCCAATTTTGAGACAGGATTTGTTGCTCACGCGCATGAAAATTTCACGGAAGGTTAGCCAAAAACAGCTTCGCTGTAAAAATCTGCATTTTCAATACTGAATCGAATTTTTTCAAATGAATCGAATGCTTATCTCTTTTTATCATCATCCGATTTTATGTCCACTGCAGGACGAAGGCCTCTCCCTGCGATCTCCAATACCCCTGTCCTGTGCCAACAGATTCATATTAGCGCCCGCGAATTTCATAATTTCATCACTTCGCCTAGTCTTTTGCCGTCCTCGAATGCGCTTCCCTTCTCTTGGCACCCATTCTGTAACGATATTGGCCCGCCGGTTATCTAACCCGCGCATTATATGAACTGCCCAGCTCCATTTTTCTCCTAATGTCAATTAGAATATCGGCAATACCCGTTTGCTCTCTGATCCACCCAGCTCTCTTCCTGTCTCTTAAGGTTACGCCTAACATTGTTCGTTCCATCGCTGATTGCGCGATCGTTAACTTGTTTCCAAGCTTTTTTGTCAGTCTCCAAGTTTCTGCACCATATGCTACCACTGATTGTACACCTTCCATTTCAACGGTAATGGTAAGCTTCCAGTCAGGAGCTGGCAGTGTCTGCCGTATGCGCTTCAACCCATTTTTATTCTCTCTATATTTCCTTCTCGTAATCAGGGTTCCCTATGAGCAGCTGACCTAAGTAAAAGTACTCTTTCAGAGACTCTAGAGGCTGACTGGCCATACTGAACTCTTGTTGTCTTGGCCAGCTATTGATAATTATCTTTCTCTTCCGCATAGTAATATTCGACCCCACTCTCTCTCTCATAACGTCCTCAATCATTTGTTGTAACTCGTCTCCAGTGTTGCTGAACAGGAGAATGTCATTTGCAAATCAAAGGTTGTTGAGTTAACATAGCGATGGAGTTCATGCTGATTACAGCACATCTGCAGATCCCAAGCATCTATTCTCGCATGCTTCTTGTGTGGCCATTCAAAGAAGGTGAATAAGTTTCACACAAACATCCCAGCTAATTGATATTCCTTCGCTCTATAGAAAGTGCATGTGGCTTAAAATCCTAAACCAGTAATTTTCTTTTCCCCTGTGATTACATTGCAAATTCTTGCATATTTTATTTCGACTTCACCTTGAACTTTTGTCATTTTCTAAACTTTTCGTTTAGATGTATAGTGCGGTGATTCACTATTGCCATGTAACTTGACTAATTCTGCTCTAATGGCCATCTTATAACAAATCTTGTTTATCTTTTCAAGGAGCACTAGTGGGAATTTTATTTAGTCTTTAAGAAATTAAACATTACTTTTAGCCAACTTCTTCAGCTTCGCGCGTGACCGTTGGCGGCGCTGAGAACGGCGCTGCGATGACGTAAGTGGCAGGACCTGCCACACTGCTACGCTCCGGCTACAGAATCGGTTCATGCTCATGCGTTTTCTCGCGCTCTGACTGCGTCTCGCGTTGCAAGAAACTCTCCATTTACTGTCTGCCTTTTCTTTCAAATTTTATTTCTACAAGTGACAGCATTAGGAAGGGAATCGAATATTCTAATAATGGAGTATTGGGTACCAACGCCACTATTTGATTATGGGGCACGCCAAAGTGAAGGACTCAGGACTAATCTTGAGCAACAGGGGATGTTTAATAACGTTGTATCCATCGTCACTTACAGCGCATACGTAGACGAGGGACAAAAAAAGACGACGAAGACAAATGCTTCGTCGTCCTTTTTTGTCCCTCGTCTATGTATGCGCTGTAAGTGACGATGGATACCATGGAATACCAACTAGCCCGTACCCAAACCTTGCTTAATAGCGTGCCCCCATAGATTAGAACATCGACGTTTGTGAATTTCGCCCCCATCGAAATGCGGAGTTAGCGAGACAACAAACCTTGTGTATTTAATGCATCTGCCATAGAATCACCACCCGACGTGGCAGCCCAGTGGCTACGGCGTCGCACCGTCAAGCTTGAGTTCGCTGGTTCGACCCCGGCAAGGGCAACAGCATTTCGATGCGGTCGAAATGTGGAAACGCTCGCGTGTACTTAAATTTAGGCGCGCGTTAAAGAACCACAGGTGTTCAGAATTAATCCGGAGTTCCGCATTACGGCGTGCCTCATTTATCATGTGGTTCGTTTTGGCATGCAAAATCCTAGAATTTCATTTTTAAAAATAAAAAGTTTTCGTATAATAACATCATTCATGGTCTGGCACAAGATCTCGTGACTCAGTCATAAAACATGGCGTCGAACGAGTAAATGAGAGTCTACGAAGCCTTTGAAATGAAGCACGATCGCAATACTAATTCAAAAATATTTAGCGTCGGCTAAGTGGCATTGTAGTTTACCACAAATTTTAAATTTCCCTAACAGTTTTAGTCACTTGGTGATGCGCATACGTGCAAAACCTTTTCCGACCAGAAAAATGTATTTTTTTTTCAGTGACAAGTGGCTTGTTTCGAACATTAGTTGCACCACGCTCTATCATTTTTCAAAGTCAAAGTTAAACGTGAGTTACACTACTTTTTTGCGAGTAAATCTCATTAGCACTTTCTAATAGAAAAATATTGTTTATTTAGGTTAGCAATTGACTATTTCTGTTCAACGCGCCTTCAGGCTACCGGAGAGCACTCGGAAGACATCACTTTATCAGCCTGAAAATAAATATAGGGTTATAAAAAATGAAAACGCAGGAACGCCTGCGAACATCTTATTGGCCCATTGAACGTGTATACCCACCCTCCCCTTGCTCTACATTTGTATTTCTAGCTTTCTTCTCCCTCTCAAACATTATTATAGGTTCCTACAAATGTAGATAACTGTGTTTCTACCTTTTTAAAGTGTCCAGGAAAATTTTTTTTTAATCAATTAGTCGATGAAAAACCCTGCATCGACAACGATTAATCGAATAAAAAAATTTATGGACCATCCTTCCCAGGGTCTCTCACTACGGCGCGCCTCGTGATCAGGAGCACTATAGCGTAGAGATATTCCAAACACTTCTATTCCGTTTCTCCAGAGCCTTGCACGATTGGACAACATTCGGTCACGCGACGACGGGGAAACCGCGAGAACTATTTATCTCATGTGACGTCTGCGCATTCATTATGCATTATTGCACCGAACAAAATCAAAATAAGTATTCTCGATTTTACGCGTTCTTTTTTTCACCACCGGCGCTCCGCTATTGGTCAAAAGCTTTCGAGCTGCGTGCATTTCCCCGTTCTCTTACGCGACGTCACAAATGCGGGAAGTTCACCGTGTCAATGTGACGTGTGCTCATGAAAAAGCAATTAATATGCTGAACAATAGGAACCTCTTCTCGGAATAGCCTGAGAATGCCCCGTTCCGAAAGTAATAGAAGATGGCTGCCCGCCGATCACTCTGGCACTGGCTATTCAGAGCTGCCGAGAGAAATTGATTTGTTTGCGCATAATAAACATTTTTGCGGGGCAGTATAACGTTTTTGGACCCTTTCGGCAAGTACACAACATGGCTCAGCCAAGTTTTCTTAGCTGAAGGTCCATTTTAGCGACAATCTTACAGTTCCGTTGCACGCCGCCGCGCTTTTTTACCGGACACCCCAATCTAAGCAAGATGAAGCGAGCCAATCGCAGAAGCAGACGCTGTGACGTCAGCCTGCAGATAAAACACGAGCACACTTCTTTGGCTGTCATCCCGCACTTATCACAAAAGTCATGCGACTAGCGCTTCTGTATATATTGCACATCATCGGAATAAACGGGGGAATTCCCTTTATCACCGCCCTACGATGCGTGTCTGACATGGTGTCAGAAGTGGGATGGGCCGCTCCCGAAATAGACCGTCAGGGGCGTATGCAGTCCGACAGAGCGGAGCAGTAGCTTGGAAGTGGTGCAAGCCTTCACGGAAGGCACGGCAGCAACGAGCGTCCAGCAACGAGCAACAATGGCTGGGATAAAGCCTCCGCAGCCATTTGATTTCCACAACGCAGCAGACTGGCCCTGTTGGATTGAGGAATTCGAAGACTACAGCTTCGCATCCGGTCTCAGCGAGAAAACGGAAGAAATTCAAGTAAGAACCCTTCTTTACACAATGGGTCGGAAGGCAAGAGAGATTCTTCGCTCGTTAGCGGTAAAAGACGAAGACCTGAAGACTTTCAAGGTTTTAAAGGCAAAGTTTGAAGCCTATTTCGTTCACACGAAGAACACAGTGTATGAGAGCGCCCGTTTTAACAGACGTCGTCAACAGCCAGGGGAAACTGTAGACGAATTTGCAACCGACCTCCACAAGTTAGCAGAGCGATGCGACTTCGATAACATGAAGGACCGTTTAATAAGGGATCGCTTTGTAGTTGGCCTTCTAGACGAAGCGCTGTCGGAAGAGCTTCAAATGGACCCTAAGCTAACATTGGCCACCGCATTAGCAAGGGCCCGAACAAACGAAACGATAAAGCAGCAGCAAGCAGACTTGAAACAGCGGGAAGGTACGAGCGCCGAAACATATGTTGCAGCGGTAAAGAACAAGAAAACAGAACAGAAGAGAGAATGGAATGCTACACGTGCGCGTCGCAAGAAGACCGCTTCTGTAAAAAGCTGCACTTAATGCGCAGGTTCGATGCACCCGCGAACTAGTTGCCCAGCGAAGCAGCAAAAATGCTTTTACTGCCAGAAGCTAGAGCATTTCGAAAAGGCTTGTCGAATTAAAAACAGAGAAAGAAAACTTGACGGGGTAACTGCACCGGGCTGCCCAGATAACGAGAGCAAATTCCTCGGCACAGTTACACCGCGACAAAGCAAGTTGTCTGCGCACTTCGTGACGGTACAGATAAACGGCCATGAAGTAAAAATGAAAGTCGATACTGGAGCAGAAGTCACGGTCGTGGGGGAAAATTTCCCAGGAATGCCAAGCTATCTTGAGAAAGCAGGAAATCTAAGGGGACCAAGTGACGCAAGCATTGACACGTGCGGAAAGTTTCAAGCCGAAATCGCATAGCAGGACAATCGCTGCGAGCAGACAGTGTATGTCGTAAAAAACTTGCACATGCCTTTACTAGGGCTACCTGCAATAAATGCCCTTGGGGTAGTTCGATTTTTAGACGAACTAGAAACGTCCGACGAGGTCGCGAGACAGTACCCAGGGCTATTTCAAGGAATCGGATCTATAGCAGGAGAGCACACGATACAGTTGGCAGAAAATGCAATCCCCTACGCAGTGTCAACCCCGCGCAGGATTCCTATCCCAATGAAGCAAGCGGTTAAGGAGGAACTTGAAAGGCTTGAGCGGGAAGGCATGATTAGGAAAGTCGAGGATCCGACGGAATGGTGTGCGCCAATTGTGCCGGTTTTGAAGCCATCCGGCTCAGTCAGGATTTGCGTCGACCTCACTCAACTAAATAACTTCGTAAGAGAGCGCCTCCAATTGCCAACCGTAGAGCAGATCATGGGAAGCTTTCAGGAAGCCTCTGTGTTCTCGAAACTAGACGCAAGCTCAGGATTTTACCAAATCCAACTTGCGGAGTCGTGCCAAACACTCACCACTTTCATAACACCATACGGCAGGTACTGCTATCGCAGACTACCGTTTGGTATAACCTCGGCACCAGAAGTTTTTCAAAGGAAGTTCACGCAAGTCTTGGAAGGATTAGACGGTGTTTTGAACTACATGGACGATATTCTTGTGTTCGGCGCAAATAAGTCAGAGCACGACTCTCGCTTACACAAGGTGCTCGAAAGACTACAGCGGGAAGGAGTGACGCTGAACAAAGAAAAATGCTGTTTTTCAGTGCAAGAAGTATCCTTCCTTGGCATGATCTTTAGCGCTGGTGGCGTGCGGCCGCATCCTGAAAAAGTGCGGGCCATCCCAGAATTTCCGAGGCCGCAGAACGTAACGGAAGTTCGCTCTCTTCTGGGAATGATGAACCATCTTGCTAGGTTTCTTCCAGATGCAGCGTCTATGAGCGCGCCTCTACGCAGCCTTCTGTGCAAGGACAATGAGTGGTCGTGGGGACCGCTACAGGAACAAGCGTTTTGCAAAATCAAGGAAACCATCAGCTCGGACAGGCGCCTCGCCATGTACCACCTCTCTACGAGACAATAGTCTCGGCTGATGCTTCATCGCATGGTCTTGGTGCTGTATTATTTCAGATCCAACCATCCGGGGAACGACGACCGGTTGCTTATGCCTCGAGATCGCTGACAAAGACGGAACAAAAATATTCTCAAATAGAGAAGGAGGCATTAGCTCTGACGTGGGCAGCTGAACGTTTCGACAAATTTTTAAGAGGTATGAAATTTTTGTTCGAAACAGATCACAAGCCTCTACTTCCGTTGCTCGGTCTTGATCCTCTGGACGCTATGCCGCCTCGCATCCAAAGATTCAGAATGCGTTTGATGAGGTACTGCTTCACACTAACGCACGTTCCCGGCAAAAGCATTGCGACAGCCGACACCTTATCAAGAGTACGAGCGAACGCTACTAACCATACTCTAGGCGCCTTGACAGACTCAGACGTATCTGCTTTTGTCGATGGAATCGTTCAGGGCCTACCGGCTACAGAAAGCATGCTTAATCTCATACGAGCTGAGCAACAAAAAGACCAGGAATGCTTGTCATTGCTGAAAGCCTGCCACCACGGGTGGCCAAGAAAGGCTCCCACACGTTTTGAGGCAATTTTGGCCCGTCCGTGCTAACATTTCAGTTTGCAAGAGCCTGTTGCTGAAAGATGCTCGCATTATTGTTCCGCGAAGTCTGCGGAAGGAAATGATCGAACGACTACACGAAGGGCACCAAGGTATCGTTCGCTGCAGAGCAAAAGCAAGGGAATCTGTTTGATGGCCGAGGCTCAGCAAAGAGATAGCAAAAGCTGTAGCTGATTGCCATGTGTGTGCGAGTGAACGTGTTCAGTTCGCGGAACCAATGATTCCCTCGGAAACGACAGAGCTACCATGGCAAAAAGTCGGCGTGGACTTATTTGAAATAAAACGCGCCGTGTATCTTGTTCTTGTGGATTATCATTCCAGATATCCAGAGCTGGCCTTGCTGAAAGGCGATACGTCATCAGAAGCGGTTATCAACCATCTGAAGAGCATCTTCGCCAGGCACGGCATCCCAAACACCGTGGTATCCGATAAAGGACCACAATTTGTATTGTTTGCTTTCAAGCATTTTTCAAGCGTGTACGGGTTCAAGCACGTCACAACTAGCCCGCTCTTCCCGCAAGCCAACGGCGAAGCTGAGCGCATGGTAAGGACGATAAAGCTACTTTTGAAGAAAGCAGAGGACCCCTACATTTCTTGGCTGAACTACCGGAACTCGCCGGGTCCCACAGGTTACAGTCGAGCACAACTTTTGATGAGCCGTCGATTGCGCTCAAGAATACCTTGCGTTCAATCTCTGCTAAAACCCTGTGTCGTTAGCTCTTCGTGGCAGAAAATGGATGAGGAATACAGAAACAGGCAGAAAAGATACTTTGACAAGCGTCATGCTGCCAGGTCTTTGCCGAGACTTTCTGCAGGAAATCGAGTGCGGCTGAAAGACAAGGGTGCTCCCGGAACTATCCTGCGGCCGTCCCAAACGCCACGGTCCTACTGGGTGGGGACCGACAAAGGCGCCGTTCGCCGGAACAGACGCCATCTCCTCCTACTGCCAGAGACGGGTGACGATGACAGTCTTCCATCGGCGGTTCAACGGGATCACCATCAAGAAGGGATCGACGTAACACCGAAGCCACAAGTTCCCAAACTGCCCGCCAAATTACCGGCTACAACGCCAGTGAAGTATGCCGGTGTGCAGCAGCCGTCGGATGGTCACGCCAGCGAAACCACCGGACATCGTAGAACCACCCGCTGCGGTCGCATAATCAAGACGCCGAAACGACTTGGAGTTAATGATTAACTATGAACTGTGTTGTTGAGTTATTGTGAATGTACTTAGCTTGCAAAAAGGGAAAGATGTGAAGTCAGCCTGCAGATAAAACACGAGCACACTTCTTTGGCTGTCATCCCGCACTTATCACAAAAGTCATGTGACTAGCGCTTCTGTATATATTGCACATCATCGGAATAAACGGGAATTCCCTTTATCACCGCCCTACGATGCGTGTCTGACACACCACCCTCCTGGTACGTTTATCTATGTTCACTGTGCTGGCACGGCCCCGCCGAATCCCTCTCCATTCCTGCGGGCTTGTCGCCTTTTGTCAGTCAATTAGATAAGAAAGACATGCCATAATATGGATTGTTATTCCCTTTGAAAGCGAAGTGACATTCTGTAAACGAGGGGAGTGTTTGATAGGGCTGTTCGAAAAACTATATAGGTCACCGCCCGATGCCTGCGTCGGGGGCTACGTAAATTTGACGCCTGTATATTGGAATGAAAACAGATTCGAATAGTTTTACGCTATAGGGCCCCTGATAAGACTGTTTTGTCATGGAAAATGGCAGAATTCATTTTCAATTTTTCAATGCCTAGCCTGCTACTGCAGATAGGCATACGAAGAATTACATGCACAGCGCATGTCACGGATGCACAACAAACACAAAACAAGCGACAGCACTCAGCAAACTTGAGTATATCTTTCAAGGCGGTATCTTTAAAGGTTTTAAAAGCGCATTCGTTTCGCGAAATGCGCTTGCCACGTTATTTATACATCAGGGGCCAAGTACGTGCTGCAGCTAAGGGGTTCACACTCTTTGGAGAGCTTTCAGTGTGCAACCAAAGGCAGTTTATTGTTATGTAAACATGCTGCAAGGACAGCCAGAGTGATGCAGCTGTCGTTTGAAATGAAAAAGAACCCCAAGGTCGTTACATTATGCTCATATTATAGATTTGCAATGGCTTTTCTGTCATGCGGTAAAAGAGCAGAAAGGAAAAGTAACAATGGAATTTTGATTGACAGGTGAGTATTCTGGAATGAGTAAATCTCATTGACGAAGAAAGCAACTCTAGCTGCGAGACGCGTAAACATGCGAACGATCGCACCGACATCATACTCACGGATGTACCCACGATAGTCCAGAGTTGTTGAATTTCCCGCTTTCCATTCCTTGACTTCCCCTCGCGAAGTACATCTGCGCACAAGCTTGCCGGCGGCCACACGGGCGCGAACCTCCCAGTACCGCAGCTGTGGACACCGGCCGCGAGGATGCGAGGAGAGAGAAGAGACACAAGGTGGCCAACTTGCGATGCGCTGAAATGTGGCCGCAGAAGCCTCGTTTCTCACGCGTTCGCCTGCGGCCGTGCCTCGCACTCGGCGCCACACTTGCGGCGGAAACCGGGCGCCATCCTGTGTTGCAGGCAGCTGCCGACACCTGCCACCGACAGGCGAGGGGGACCGCGAGATCCGAAAAGCGGCTGCTCCGTGGAGAGTGCGAAAAAGCCATGTCATATTTTACATATAAAGTATGGCTGCTATGCAGCGATCGCTGACAACATGCATTTAAGTTTTGCGGGAAGATAACGGTGTGTGTGTGTGTGAAAACTTTAATTGTAATGAGGTCGGGAGGCTCGACTTCTAAAGCCAAGGCGGGCCGCTCCCACGTTGGCACTGTCAGGCCAAGCCTGATATGGGCCATCTGGACTGCCCTTAGTTGGTCCTGAAACAATGGGCTTTGAATGCTTTTCTCCCAGTGTGTCCATTCTTCAACGAGGTTGGGGAGAGTCGCGGGACACCCCGCCAGCATATGTCTGATTCCAATGATGCCATTACAATTGTTGCAGTCCATCTTAATCTCCCTCTGTGGATATATTTTATTAATGGTGTACGGTGCGGGATATGTACCCGTTTGCAATAAGCGCAGTGAGACTGCCTGAGCCCTGTTCAGTTTTGAATGTGGCAATGGGAATTGTCTGCGTCCTAAATATTAATGTTTGGTAACGTCATTGTATGTTATTAAATGATCTCTAGATTCCCTGGCTTGATGGTGAACGGCTCGGTTGTGACTGTCACGGTTAGCAAGTCCTCGTGCCAAGTCATGAGCAACCTCCTTGAGGTTTACCCGAGTCTCGTCCACTTTCCCCACATGCGCCGGAACCCATCGGATTTCAGTTCTCATAATCCTAATTTTTTCAAAAAGTTTAGCTGCAACTCCAGTTACGTAGCCTTTATCAAAACACTTTGCAGCGGATTTCGAATCACTGTAAATGCAGGCCCACTTGTTACTCCTGATGGCTAGAGCAATTGCCGCTTGTTCCGGCGCCATAGGGTCCTTGGTAAAAGTAGTGAGGGCGTCTTGCACCTTCCCTTGATAATTCGATACAATGGCCGTATATGCTTCTTTACCTTTCACACAGGCAGCAGCAACTATAGCTGCCAGTTGGTTCTGTTGCTCTATTTCCTGCAAGAGTGCTTTAGCTCTTGCCTTTCTCCTTTCGACATAATATTCTGGATGCATGTTTCTGGGGAGAGGGTTGGTTCTGATCTTGTCCCTAACTACAGTCCTTAATTCTACTTCAGCCTCTATTGGGCTCCTTGATGTATTGAGTTCCGTACCTATTGCCTGTAATATGTATCTGCCAGCTCGTGACTTTGTCAATCTTTTGTGTGGCGCTAGCTGTTCGGCCTCCACGATTTCTTCCATTGTGTTGTGCACCCCTAGACTCATGAGTTTGTCGGTTGCAGCATTACTGGGTATCTCTTGGGCTACTTTAACGAACTTCCTGAGAATCACAGTAAGTTTAAGTTCTGCCTGCTTCCATTTGAATAATCCAGCCACATAAGTGAAGTGACAGAGAGCAAAGGCGTGTATTAGCCTGAAAGCGCGTTGTCTTCTCCTAAGCCTCTGTGTCTAATGATAATTCTCCTTAGTAAGCTAATGACTTCATCTGTTTTATTCGAGATATGTTGTGTTGTTCTATAGCTAGCATTGTTTCCGTCTATGTGATACCCAAGAACCTTGATTTTTTCAGCTGGCCTGATTGCGGATCCTTCATGAGTGTATAAGCACACTCTTGGCTCATTTTCCGGAATGTAACGTCTTGGTTGACGACCTTTTCTGTGATGTTTAATGACTAAGAGTTCTGATTTGGCAGCCGAGCATTTCAACCCCATGTCTTTCAGTGTGTTCTCTACAACATATAAACTTTCCTGTAATCTGGTCTCTGTCTGTCCTACATTACCCTTGGCACTCCATATGGTTATGTCGTCGGCATATATCACATAATGTATACCCTCGATTTTCTTCAGATTACTTGCAACCTTGGACATTGCTAAATCGAATAGCATGGGTGAGAACACAGCCCCTTGTGGAGTGCCTCTATTTTCCAAATTCTTAGTTTCAGATTTAGGCTCACCCAGCATGAGTTGTGCAGTTCTATTTCTAAGAAAGTCCTTAATCATGTTAAAAAGTCTCTTACCTAAACCCATCTGCGAGAACATCAAGTATTGCCTTATGCACGATCAAAAGCTTTTTCCACATCCAATCCCAGAAGAGCTTTCGTACGCACTGGGCTGGCCTGTATAAGTTGGTGTTTGATCAGCAGCATAGCATCCTGAGTTGACAGCCCGGGACGAAAGCTGATCAAGTTGTCTGGGAGGATGTCATTCTGCTCAACGTATTTCGGGAGTCGATTTAGGATGACATGTTCCATAGCTTTGCCTAGACATGACGTTAAGGGAATAGGACGGAGGTTGTCCAGAGTGAGTTTCCCTGGCTTTAGTATGAGGACAGTATTGGCCACCCTCCATTCCTCTGAGTATACCCCTTTTCTCCAACATTCATTGAAGTGTTCCGTTAGATAAGAAATTCATTCATCATCTAGATTTCTTAATGTCTTGTTACTTATTCCGTCAGGTCCAGCCGCCGATCTACCATTAAGATTGTGAAGAGCCGCCCTCACTTCACTCTCAGTGAAGTCCCGGTCAAGGTCTTCACATATGCCTCTCGTATATTCGGGGCTCTCGTCTCCGTCGTTTGGTTGTTTAAGTGGGAGACATTTGGCAGCGCGACTATCCATGATATCCCTGTTTTATCTTGGCTTTCCTAATGAATCAACTTAGCTATAGCTGTTCTCTTGCTTGTCCGTGTTTCATTCTCGTTGAGCAAGTGCTTGAGGAGGTTCCAGCTACCTCCATGTTTGAGTCTACCATCCGCCGAATTACAGATCTCATCCCACAGTTGCTTCACGAGGGTCTTCGAATGATCAAAAATTTCTCTGTTTAATTGCGCTATTTTCCCCTTAGCCTTCTGTTGAGTCTCTGCGTTTTCCATCCCTGTAATATAGCCTGCTTGGCCTCAATCAGATGCGCCAGCCTGCTGTCCACAGCTTCAATATTTTCCTCTGTCCTGATTTCTTTAGTGTCCTCTTTGACGTCCTCTCTGAGCTGGATGGCCCATGTCTGAAGGGGCTCATGCTCGGCATCCAGAGGCCCCACTTCTGTTCGCCCTGATTTTTCTGAACTGATGCCAATCAGTGAATTTGAAGATTGTAGTTTCCTGTCTTGGTATGCGTATGGTTATGTGTATGATGTAATGATCGCTGCCGAGATGCAAGTTTGAATGTTCCCAATTGGATCCTCTTGAATTGTTTACAAAAGTAAGATCTGGTGTGGAGTCCCTGCTTGTGGATGGGACACAACGGGTGGGATACGCTGGTTCAGTAATCAAGCATAACCCCAGATCCATGGCAAGACTCCATAGCTCCTCTCCCTTCTTTGTGCTCCAATTGTATCCCCATGTGTGATAGGGAGCATTAAAGTCCCGTCCAATGATGAGCGAGGAGTTTTTGGCAACCGAAAGCACCTTGTTGAAGAGTGCTCTAAACCTTTGTCTCATGTCGTTAGGACTGCTGTAAATATTCAAGCAGAAAATGCTTTGCGTCTTACCTCTGTTCCTTTTAAGTAATATCTCAACTAGAATAAATGCAAACCTGGAATCTCTAAGGTGAATATCATGCTCAATGTATGGCAACTTTTTGTCAATGAGGGTCGCCAACCTCCTCCCCATTTTTTTTTGTCTCTACATATAACTTTGTACCCAGTAAGCATAATTTCGTCCACTAAGGTTTCTTGCAGCATAATTACCTTTGCCCTGGCCTCAGATGACCTGATGACCTGTTGCAGTGCTGCTTTTTTGAGTTGGAATCCACGACAATTCCATTGCACCACGTTAAATTCATGATTACTTTTCATTGTTATTAGGTGAGGCTGCCTTTCTATTACCCGCTATTTTCCTCTTTGTAATGGCCCCCGACAATCCAGGAATGGACTTTATACTATCCGCCTCCGATGGCAGAGACTCATCGTCGTCATCGCCTCGCGCCTCCACTTTCCTAAGTTTTTTCTCCGCCGTTAGCCTCCATTTCCACAATCTGTCCACCTTAAAGTCGGTCGTTTCCACTGTCTCTCTTATCGCTTTAATTGCCTCTTTTATTTTACTGAGGGCTGAGAAGACTGAATCATCCTCGGAACTCACCACGCTCTTGTAGGTACAGGGGGAGCTGGATTCCCCTGGATCATTGCTTTTGCTTACAGGTCTACCTACCTCTACTCTAGCAGGGCTTAACTGCTCTTTTTTACGAAGCTCTACTACCTGCCTGGTCAATTCTTCATGAGCTTTTCTTAAAGAAGTGACTTCTTTAATTAATTGCTCTACTCTGGCATCATTCTCACCACCTACAGCCGCCGAGGCGCCCACAGCAACCCTCGCCATACCTTTGACTGTCAGCCCAGGTGGTCCCTGGCGTCGTCTTCACGCCAGGTATTGAGTAGCTTTCCCCGAAGCGCACCTGCGCTTCCCTTGACCTGGAGCGCCTTCTCTGCCTGGATAGTGGACGATGCCTGGATATGGTGCGACTCCTGGAGCATGAATGCTCGCTGTCCTCGGTGCGATGGTTGGGCGCCAGCTGTTACGCCTCCGACTGCGCTCTTGTTGACGACCGAGTCCTGTTGCGCTCTCTTCGATGCAGTCGTACGACGTAAGGGACTTGAAATCTTTGCTTACAAAACTTGTCGCCGGTAGGGTGATCGCCTTCACAAAATTTAGACCTAGGTACACATGTTCATCTCCTGGGTTACGAGTTCCACATCCCCTGCACTGAACAAAGTCAGGTGTTGGACGCACATCAGAGCGGTGCCCGACCCTTCCGCAGGTGAAGCAGACGTCGAATTGCTTTCTGCAAAGGTAGCATCTCACTAGTGTCGATCCATACCCGACAAAGTTGGGCACCTTAAGTCCATAGAAAAGCACAATGACCGATCCCGAAGTCTTGATGCGCTTGGCAGCCACCGCAAGCGGGTTCAAGTCATGCACAATATTTCTTGTTATCATAGCTTGGGAGTCTCTGATGTCCACTCTTCGGATGACGCCTTTGCATGAGGCATGTGGTGCCGCTTCTTATGAATTTACCTCGTATTCCGCTTCCATAATCTTGAAAGACTTGATTCTAACGTACTTCACAGCATGTTCGGGCTTAGGTGCACTGATTACGATTATCTTTCTTTTCGATCTTTCTTTTCGAGAACAGTTTACTGTTGTTAACAATTTCTCTTCCCCGCCTTCTTCTGTTAGCTCTGGTGTGCCACAAGGCAGCGTCCTCGGCCCCTTACTCTTCTTAATCTACCTTAACGACTTGCCCACCCAGATTACTTCCTGCATGCGCCTTTTTGCCGATGACTGCATAATCTACCGTCCTATTCACACGACTGACGATCACTTGAAACTTCAAGCAGATCTTAACCTTATCGCTAACTGGTTTAACAAATGGCTCATGACACTAAACTTTACAAAGTGCGAGGTGATGTGCTTCAGCCGAAAATGCGTGAATTCTAAATTTTCGTATCATCTTAATAACACTATGCTTTCCCACACTTCATCATATAAGTACCTTGGAGTTGTTCTTACAGAGAATCTTTCATGGGCCCCACACATCACTTGTACATGCGCCAAAGCATCACGTTCTCTTGGCTATCTACGACGGAATTTGCGAAATGCCCCGCCAAACATTCGAAAACTCGCTTTCCAAACATTCATTTTGCCACAGTTAGAATTCGCCTCCCCAATTTGGTCCCCTCATCAAAATTACCTAATAAATATGACGGAAATGATACAAAACAGAGCAGCCCATTTCATATCCCGTAACTACAGTATAAACTCGAGCATTACACAAATTAAACTAGACCTACTGTTGCCGCCATTAGATATCCGCCGCAACATCGCTCTTCTGTGCTTATTCCACAAATATATTTACACTAATAAACGAACACGGTTGCAACTACAAATACCCCACTCTTTTTCACGCAGATTACATAATCAGTTCAGTTTCATGCGCATATACGGTAAAACAAACGCATTTAATTGATCGGCACTACCACGTGCCATCCGTCTCTGGAATGACCTCCCTGATAACATAGCCTCCATATCTAACCCCGACACGTTCCGCTCTCAGTTACTCATGCTTTTCCCATTTAATACCGTTAACGAGTGACCAATCAAGTGTATGTTATCGTGCATTTTTGCCATATTGTATATCATTTTCATGAACGGTATTCCTTGCTCTGTTAACAGTAACAAGTGTTCGTGTGCCTTCAAATATTGCTTTGTATTCCTAGTGCCTTCAATATTGTGTAACACGGTAATCTTGTTATAGCACTGTTCCTGTTGGCGATTTGTACTTTTTATACATTTTACTGTTTAATATGCCCCCCTTACTTTATGCCCTGCCATAGGGCCTGTAAGGTGCTTTTGAATAATAATAATAATATTTTGAGTGAAGTTTGAGCAGACAACATCTTCCCGGGTCTCCTCTTCCGTTAGGCCGGACGCCTCGATGATTGTGGAACCAATCATGGTGGTGCTCACCTTGTTCAAATTGAGCCCTCCTCGAGGCGGTATAATGATCATTCTGTGCTCCTCAGGCAGTTGAGGCATGCTCGAAGCTTCGATAATCTGATTCTTAACCATTCCACCAACGGCGGTTTTCTTGATGCCATGCTCTCGCTGATTACGTGGCAATGTGATTGCCTCCTCCACAGCCTTTGTGCTAGCTCGTGATCTTCGGCCAGCCACTACTTGCCAGCCGAAGTCGTCCTGAGCGTTGTTTCCTTCATTTCCAGCAAAAGCTTCATCTTCAATGTTTGTATCCGCCACGCCTGCGGGCAGGTGGGCTTACTAGGCCCAACAAAGGCCCTACTCCTCACTAAGCTTAGCTCCGCTAATTGTAAGTCGGCATCTAGGAGCAGAAAAGGTTCCGTAAAATTGTGAAAATACGAGCCCCACCTCGAATCTTGGTGTTAGTCGATTCGCCGTCGCTTCGCGGATCCAGTGGTATGCTTCTTTTCGTTGTACTCTCAAAATTGGCGAGCGGAGCATGGAAAAAAAAACGAAGCCGATGCTTCCACGTCTGCACTGATGATGATGATGATGATGATGATGACCTCAAGTTATGGCTCATACCCACACTGGGGGATTGGCCAAGAATTGCGTGCTGAAACGTTCACCTATTCTTTGGAGTGCTACTTATTCGATGCTCGGCGTTTCTTCATCTTCCCTTTCCTTCGGAAGATAACGGTGCGTGGAGATTTTAAGAATTGCGTTGATCATCTACGAGATTCGCGTAATGTCTGCAGACCGCGTTCGTAGACGCCGTGCGATAACAACGCTGTCGAAAAAAAATAACGTGGGGCAACACTTGGAAATGGGGAATTGCTTCAGCAATTCAATTTGTTTTTCTACAATATTTGTATTTCGCCTCTGTTTGCACAGAATTGCATACGTGTATAGTACGTCCCGTGGTGTGGAGTAATGCCGTTTATCGTATGGTTGCCTCTGTGATGTCCTATTTTGTTTATGGGTGAGGGCTGAGGGGGCGGGGGAGGCAGGGTTTGTGTGGGGTACGGGGGGTGCGTGCGTACGTGTCTGGGTAGGTGTGTGCATGTGTGTTAACCATAGTAACACGACTGGTGTTATCACTAAATTCTTTGTTGCGAAATGTCTACAGATTTCACTGTCCTCATTCTACTGCCCCATCAACGCAGTGTTTTTGCCTTTTTCAAGGGTCCCTTAGGCCAGCAGACGACAATCTTAAAAGATGTCTCGTAGATCATACAACCGCAAAATTTTTTTATTACACGTAAACTACGGCCGTCCACCTCGAATATATATTTTACGTTACCGAAGTGACACTTCGAATACGCAACTGGTATTCGGACTGAACATTTGTATTGCATTGGCGCGAAGCAGTTTAATATGCTAACGTCCTAAATTATAAACTTTTATTGAACTGTCTCCTATCGTTACGAGAACGCACACATTATGCAGTAACACGCCCTCATTTGCGAGCTGAAGTTACTTTGTCTGATGCCTCTGACGTGTTTGCGGCCTCGCTTTCCTTTTTTTCAACTTAAGAAGACCAATGTTTATTCTTATTGAGCGTCATCACGACACAAAGTTGGCGCCGTAAAGATTAGTGTAACACCAATAATAAAAAGAAATTCGGCAGGGACACTTAAGACTGCTTCCGTGTGGGAAAGCGAAAGCATTGTAGTCTCATTGGTGAAACATTTTCGCTTAGGTATTCATCCGCATCTCGTCGTGCACGCTGTGAGCTTGAGCGGGGTTTCTTTTGAGACGTGATGACAGGTGGCGCACCTCATTTTATGCACTCGTGATTTGGCCTCAACAGTGTTGTTTGCTGTCGCGTATGTGGCTCCTACCCACCAGGGGAGATTGGCCAAGAAATGGACGTGCGGAGCGCAGCGGTGCCATTTCGTGTTGAAAGATCGCCATAGCGCGTAAAAGATGACGGTGACAACGGTGAGCCGCACAACATCAAAAGTATTGCGCGAAATTTTGCATATAGACAAGACAAGACACCGCGTCGTGTCAGACAGTGAGAAAAGTTGATGTCAGTCTGGGCATTTCTTGACGACTCTTCGAGCCGTTGGGCATTTTTGGTGCCATGCTTTAGCCACGCCACCAGCGGATTTCCGCAATATAAGGCATCAAATGATTCTGTATTTATTAATAAGAATTGACACCCAGGCCATGTGTGATCACATTGGAAGTGGAGTTAGTCACTCTTCGCGTGCTTCCCGTGGTGATCCGCATGCTGCACCGGAAATAATCGGAACATTGGTAGCGCACACACAGCCATACCTATGGGCCTGTAGATTATGTTGAAACCATCACTCTTTCTGCACATAGCGCGGACGGCTTCAGAGGTGTGGTCTCGCTCTTCATCGCACCTCGTTCAGCTCCGCCTGTCCAAAAATTCCGGTCACCCGCGACTTCGTGTGTGCCTATTTGTTTTCGCACCGAATTACGGCGACTGGCCCGGCTACGCGCTACACACGGTTACATCTTCAAAAGCTAGATGAACTGCTCATTGCGCGCTGTACATTACAGGCGTTGTCCATAGACACTATAACGTAAAGCTATTCCAAACTATTTATATTTCAATAGTGTCGAAAGCAACAAAATTATGTTTCTTTTCCACTGCAATCACTCCTCCATGATTGGTCAAAAATATTTCTCCCCCCCAGCCCCCACCCCGTTTCTCCCGTGAAGAAAGCGACGTCGACAAAACCGCGAACGCTCCCCGTCTCAATGCGCATAGGAAGCGCACACTCATTATGCATGATTAAACCGAACAAAAGAAAATTAATGATATCCCATGCTACACATTTTTTGCTATTAAGCCTCCGCTATTTTTCAGAAGTGTTCGGGATGCACCCACCTCGCCTGTCACTCAAACCGCGAAAGCTTCCCACGTCAGAGATACGTGTATGCAATAAAGATACATTAATATGCCAAACAAAACTATTATTTTTTTTTTCAGAATCACCAGCAACTTTACCTTTTCGAGAGGAACATAATATGTTTGGCCACCGTTCACTCTAGTGCTCGCTACTCGGAGCTGCCGGGGAGAATGTTTTTTTTTTCCATGGCTGTATTACATTGCAGAGCCCTTTGGACAAAAAGACGACTTCGCTCTGCCAACCATTCCTTTTTTAGCGGCGTTTTTAGCTTCCTGTTGCACGCCGCCGCGATGTTCGACCAGCCACCGCAAGCTAAGAAAGGGGAAGCGGACTACAAACGCTGGCACCACCATCCTCATCTCGTTGTCTACTTTCGGTGCGCTAGCTCGGCCCTGACGATATATTCTCCACTTCAGTGCTTGTCAGCCAATTAAATACGAAAAGCCTGTCACCGTAGGCAATTCGCTATTCGCTTTGAAAGCAAAGTAACATACTATACACGTGGAAACCGTCGGGTGAGGCGGTTCAAACAACGCTGCGGGTAACCCCCGAGTGGCTGCGGAAGTTTGATGTCGGTAGACAGGAACAACAATTGATTAAAATAGCTTAACGTTGTACAGCCCCATATTTAAGGCGAAGTGGAGTATATATAACCGTTGTTTTTCATCGCACACTCCATCACGTCACAGTGGACGAGGTCAATTCAAAGGGAAAAACCGACGTCTTGGTTCATGGCATGGTGCCCCCCACAGACGAAGTGGTCCACTTCTGCAAGTGAGTTTATGCATGTCTCCACGCACATATTGAGACCTACTTGAAACGAAGCATTCGTGGAGTGTTTGTGGGCTATAAAAGTAAAAGTGGTGCGTAAAATGGGCTTTATTTTCACCCTGCATGCGCGACGTGTAGTTTTAGGCAATGTTTATGCACCAGAGTGGTGGTAACTTCATTACCGTGCATTATGCTTACACACTACACTCTTCACGAACTATGTCACAATGCAAGCAGAAGTTCATGCGAATGCATGCGCACTGCGAGACATCGACCTCGCAGTGCGCTACGATTGGTGTTTGTCAATGGAATAATCGTGAGCAGCGGTATGTCCACAGAAACGTACGGTGTGACAGACAATATCTCGCCATTAATCGCGTGTTTAAATTTTACATTTGTGGCATGTTGAAACTGGCCGACTCCCACGTGTTCCCGCATGTGCCACACACACGTTGCTGTGGCCTCGATGAGCTCGATAGCAAACAAGATCGTCTTTCGTTACCTCTTATGCATCAGTATACGTTTCGCACCTCTAAGCAGAGACACGAATCATTCACGGGGCCCAATGTGCATGTTTTATCTTTATTTTTTGTCGAACCTGCCAGCGAATGACACCGCGCTTGGTGAAGATACGTATGAAAGATCGTCTCGAGATTTAGCACAAGTTCTGCTCGTTTACTACTCAGAAGCATTAATGTCGTCACCTGCTTGTACTACAATAACATCTAACAGAGCGAAATATTAACTTCAGGCTGCTGTCGTTGCTACCAACTAGGGTTCGTATTCACAAAAAGTTCTTATGCTAGGATAGTTCATAAGAGAAAATTACTGCCAATTTTAATTCTGGGCATCTCATTAGCTATCCGTATGGGCAGCGGCAAAAAACATTTACGGACGCTACCTTTTTGGTTCGACAATAGAAGTTTTGAATGGTAATTTACTTAATAAACAATATGAATCAGCCATAGAATAGTTTTTGGTTGGTAACAACTTTATTTAGAGTGCTGCAGAGCTTTCGCCTACGGCGCCTTAGGTCTCCCACGTGGGGATCTCGAGCTGTTGCCTCGTCGCCGCCTCGCGGGCCTGTTGCCCAGAGTTTGAGGCGGAAGCTGGGGCGCCGTAAGGCGGAAGCGTTCCGGAGTTATCACCGTGCGGGCTTTTGTTACAGTCCCAGAGCATGTTAGTTAAAGTGGCTGCATCAGTGTGGCAGACCTCGCATGTATATGTAGGGTGTGTACCGTGGTAGAGCCTGTGGTATTGTGCCGGGTTAGAGCACGTGAGCGTCTGCAGCGGTCTGAGGGCCGCCGCCTGCGCCCTGTCCAGCTTGTCGCTGGGTGGAGGGAAGGTTCGGCGAGCCAGGCAGAGGGCCTTGGTAATTTCGTTGTAGCTCATCAAGCAGTTTTTCGGGCTGTCTCATGGACGACGATGACCGGCACGGTTTGCGAGCTCGTGCGACTTGGCATGTGCCATTTCGTTTCGGCTGCGATGTGCCTCCGTTACTTCTGTCATGAGCGCCGGGAACCACCGGATTCTGGTTCGAAAATCTACCTCTCGCTGGACTTGTAGATTGCTCAGGACTCGGGTCGCTCTCCGTTAAATCCATCCTTTGGATAAGTTTCTGACTGCTTGTCGCGAGTCGCAGAGAACCGCCATGCAAGTCGGATCCGTGAGGGCGAGTGCCTTCGCCGCTTCCTCCGCTTCTTCGGCGCGCTCGCACGCTACACATGCCGATATGCGAGTTTTCACTCTCCAATCGACGGCCGCAACCGCGAATCGCGAGCGTTCTGCGTATTCAGCGGCGTCAACGAACCGTGTCCTTGTTTCGTCTCCGAGGATGTGTAGGAGAGCTCTGGCCCTGGCCACACTTCTTCGCCGGTTGTGTTCCGGGTGCAGGTTCCATGGAATCGGGTCGACTCTTAGCGCTTCCCTGATCGCGTCCGGAATGGCGACTTTCTGGTCTTGTTGTGCGTGGTAACGGATGCAGAGACTTTCCATGATCTGGCGTCCCGCTTTCATGCCCGCTAATATTTCTAGTTGTGAAGTGCGCTGCCACTCGGAGATTTTGGCTAAGCGTGTTGTGAAGCCCGAGCTGGAGCGAGTGGTGCGTGCTGGTGCACTCGGGTAGACGCAGTGCTATCTTGTACACCCTGCGGATGTGGACGTTAACCTTGGCTTCTTCTCCCTTGTAACAGTTATGGGATGCCGCAGCGTACGCAATTTGGCACATGACGAAAGAGTGCATGAGTCGTGTCAGATTCGCCTCCCTCATTCCGTTTCTTCTGCTAGTGACCCTCTTGAGGATTCTCATGGCGTTAGCCGTCTTTGCTTTAATTTAGTAATTGTTTCGCCGTTGGCCTCGATTATCATTCCGAGGACCCTATTTCTATGCACTATAGGGATGGTATCTCCATTTCTCGTGCGTGTCTGATCTTTTCGTATTCTCCCCTGGTCGTCGCCGTATTCCCACCACACCCGGGCGGTCTGCCTCTCTGCGTTGGGCGGTAGAGCAGGAGTTCCGACTTTTTCGGTGAACATTGTAACACTGTATGCACGAGGTATTCCTCTATTGTGTCGAGTGCTAATTGCAGTGCCGTTTCGATGTGATCGTCGCTGCCTTCGTGCACCCAGATGGTAATGTCGTCGACGTATACAGTGTGCCGGACGTCTTTGAGTTCTTGCAGTTTTTTTTTTGCAAGCCCGATCATGACCAGGTTGAAGAGCGTCGGCGAGATGACGGAACCCTGCGGGGTGCTGGTGCTTCCCAGAGTTAGCTCTTTCAGCTGGAGGTCCCCTGCCATTAACACAGCTCGACTATGTCTCAAGAAATACTTTACGTAGTTGTACGTGCGTACACCTATGTTTTGCCGCGATATCTGGAGTAAGATCGCCGAGTGTGCGATTCTATTGAACGCGCTCTCGAGGTCGAGGCCGAGAATTTCTTGGTTGCCTCTCGTCTTGCCGTCGAGCACCTGGTGTTTCAGTTATATCCTTGCGTCTTGCGTGGACAGGTGTGGGCAGAATTCTATGATGGATGGTGGGTGTGCCTCTTTCTGCTCTAACTGGGCTTGCCAGCGCCTGAGCATTGCGTGCTCCATGGTCTTGCCAACGCCCGACGCTAGCGACATGGGGCGAAGGTTATCGAGGCTCGGCACTTTTCTGGATTTTGGGATTAGTATTGTTCTCGCAGTTTTTCGCTGTTGTGGGAGGCTGCCGCGCTGCCAGCAATCATTGATGAATGCTGTCAACTGTTCCACGGATCAGCCGTCGAAATTCTTCAGGGCGCAATTCGATACCCCGTTGGGGCCAGGTGTCGATCTGCTGTGGAGGGTGTGCAGCGCAGTCCTGATCTCTTCTGCGCTAAAGTCCTTATCCAATTCTGCGTTCGGATCCTCCTCATGTGGGCCGTGTTGTGCGGTCGAAGTGTGCGGCAGTTACTTCGTCACTGCATCTTCACCGTGCTTCTCGAGGTCATCCCTGTGTAACAGACGTGCGAGGCAGTTCCTCTGGTGGGACTTGGTTTTCGTTTCGTCCAACAGATACGTGAGCAGGTTCAACGATTTCCCGTTGTGTAGTTGGCAGTCGGCTACATTGCAGAACTCGTCCTATTGCTGGCGGTTGAGCGTTCGGCAGTGTTCCTCGATGTTGCGGCTGATCTCCGCTATTTTCTTTCTGAGTCTCTGATTGAGTACCTGTCCCTTCCACCTTGCCAGGACCGAGTTCTTATTCTCGATGAGATGCGCCAGGCGGCTGTCCATCTTGACAGTTTCGGCGGTCTTGGTTGACGCTTTGGCGTCCGTGACCAGCGAGCGGGTTCAGGCTTCGATGTCCGGGATCGTATCTCCTGGAGACTGTTGTTGGTCTCGCTTTTTTCTAAAATCTTCCGAATCGGTCCTTTTGAATTTTTGCTTACTGCCCTGTGCCTTGTCTGCTGCCGGAACGTCTATTTAGACGATCATGTGGTCGCTCCCCATGTCGGTCTTTCCACGTGGTGGCCGTCGTCCCGGCATTTCGGAAGAACCTCGAGCCCGGGGTCGTGTCCCTGGCGGTGGAGTTGCCGATTCTCGTCGGGTGCGCTGTATCCGTGAGCAACGTGAAGTCGAGTTCTTGCGCGTGTTGCCCGAGTTGCCCTCCCTGGGCCGTGTTGTATCCGTAACCCCACGCCGTGTCTGCTGCGTGGAAATCACTCCCTTAAATCAGCTTCCGGGACCTGGCAATCCTGAGCGTCTTCTAAAACAGCGCCCGCAAGCGTTGGTCGTGTTTCGACGGGCTGCTGTATACGTTCAGTATGAACATGCTTTATTTCCTCTGCTTGGTGGTTATCAGTTCGATGAAAGCATATTACATCGGGACGCCGCTTAGTCCGCGGTAATCGAATGTGAGACTCTTCCTAAGGAGCGTGTATACACACCTCTCCTCGATTTTGCTGCTTTGCGTTTTGTAGCCTGTTAAAGTAGCCGCGTTGGTGAGTATTTCTTCAAGTGATATTACGTCTGGTTTACGTGTTGCGTGCCTGATGTGTTGCTGTGGAAGCGCCTTCTTGCGTAGAATAGATTCAAGAAAGTTTTTCAGTTGCGTCTTCATGCTGCGGTCTCTTGATATTTCTGGACCACTGATACGCAGTGCAATCAGTGAGATTTAGTCCGCTTGCGCCTGTACTAAACCGCAAGGACTTTCTGATATTTGTAGATTCCAGTGCGTTTGGCTTCATAGAAAAGGGAACAAGTGCTCTAATGCATACGTTCGTAGTGTAATTCGATTTAGAGTAATAGTGTGCATCAATGCAATCAGCTTATTTTTGTGAATCACGACGGTCGCACATACGATTGCGCCAGAATCGTGCTCATCGGTACCACCCCCATTTTTTGAGCTGCAGAATATGATTTGCAGTATAGATTCGCAAATATTTACTTTTAGTTCATTTCATACATACTGCCAATCCTAACGGCGAGATTAGTGGGAAGTGCGTGCAGATAACAAACAATGTTAAATGAAGTGCGAGTACAGGTGCAACAGGAAAAGGCCTCATACAGCATAAGTTATTAGAGCGTATATAACCTAATAAAGTGCACTAAGACCGATAACAAGCAAAGTAAAAACAAAAGAGTGTTTACAAAAAGAGTGGCTCGCTGAATCTAATATTTGAACATAATACGAAGCGAGCTTCACGCTGCAACGACCATAGTAAGATGCATAGAAACGTAATACGGCACTTTACGAACATAATTTAATAAAGTGCGCACGACAATTTTCGAGCGACAGTTGATCTCTGCGAGATACGTAAGTTGCTTTTGTTTAATGAGTTGACAACGACAAGTCAAGACAATGACTTGACTTTAATGACAATTATAACAACTAGCTACGCATGGAGGGACACTATTCCATTCAATAATTGCATGAGGTGGAAATTGAATACTCGAAGCAGTCCGATTCCAATCGGTATTTCTGCAGAGTTTGAGGATGTTTGCGGCGTGTGTGTCCAGTTTCTGATTTATAATATAGGTAGACGGAACTGTCAATGTTAAGCTGGATGTGGATGAATTTCGAAGTGCGAATTTAGCGCGGGGACGTAATGTGAAGATTCTAGCTTTGCCAGTTATTGCTGAAGGGTAATAGATAAACGGTGGTTATTTAATACGAACCTAACCGCTTTTATTTCAAGGCCTTTTAGTTTAATATATATATATATATATATATATATATATATATATATATATATATACATACATACATATATTAGCAAATGGCAAGAAAACGACGTTATTGTATTAAAGTATTGGCCTGATAAAGGTGCTATAGAGTAGGAACTTTCTTTTAAGTGGTGTTCAATTGAGTCCACTTTTAAGAAAGAAGTCTTTTTTGCGCTGATGACGTTACATGGTTTACTCGTAACTCGTAACATTATAGAGCACGACGTGTCATTGGGGCCATTTATTTCTTTTTATGTGATGCAATCGGCAGCAAAGAGCCGCATATTTGTCTTGATAGATGAGGATGTGGCAATAATAAATATAAGGAATGAAATCGAGGCCAGGACACTAGTCTCAGGTACACCTGATGTAACTTCAGTTATTTCTGACTTTTGGTCTTTCATTTCTACGAAAACGCTCCTGTTGTTTAGGTATGGACGAATGCAGTTAGCAATTGCCCTTTTACCCCATACTGCTTCGATATTTAGAATTAGGTTTTGACGCAAAACACACTGAAATGCTTTGGACAAGTCATGTAAATGAAACCAATGTACTTTGAATCTCTGTCACTGGGGATATGTCGTGTACTAATTCAGTTATTTGCATGACGGTTCACAGACCTTTGCGGAAACCATGCCGATGTAGTGATAGGTAGTGTGCTTTTTCAAGATACCTAGCTAAATGTTTAAGAATAATGTGCTCACATAATTTATGCCCGTTGCTTGTTAGTGAAATCGGATGAAACCTTTGAAACGTTGCTTTTATTATCTCCTTTGTGAATTGCGATTACCTTAGGCATTTTCCATTAGTGCGGAGAGGAACACGTCGTGAGTTATTTTCTGAATATTAGGAATAAATATTTGACTGCCAATTCAACATATTGATTCAGGTATTCACTTCGTATGTTGTCGGGTCCAGGTTCTTGATAGTCTAATTTTAACAGCAGTATAAGTATTTCAACCTCGTTAATGGGGAAGGAATCTATACAGTTTATATTTTCGACATGCCGCGGAAATACGTCATCATTTGCGAAACAATTTTTAAAGTACATATTAAACAATATTGCTCTTGCTCTGTGGTCCGTGGGCGAGATTGCGCGGTTCTTCTGGCGTCTACAGCTTAAATAATAGACATTGGGTTTTGGCTGTTTTTATTTTTCATTCCACAGAATTGGAAATTCCTTAGCGTACATAACATTATTTATGTACTTAAATCTAACAATTAGCTCTCCAGAAAACTTGCTGCCACCTAGATTATGTTGCTTTGCTTCATTTAGAGACTGGAGTGAGCCCCTGGCACCATCGATCATCGATAGAACAATGGCCGCGCGTGAAGAATTTAGGGCCACAAACACTAGGCGGAGGCATGAGCAGAATCAACGAGTTCTGTGAATATTTATGGGGCCGCTGGCTGACACTTGGTTTTCTGGATCCTTCTGCTGCGCACTTTCCGACTGCGCTCACTGGCAGCCAGACGTCTGCGTTCTTCCGTCCGACGATCTGCGTCTTGTCGTTGTAGCTTGCGTGTCCTCTTGAAGGAAACAGGTACGTCCAAAGGAACAACTTTTGGGATCGTAGCTTTTTTGTTATCGTACATGCATACACTGTTTCGGCAACGAATTAACTGTAAGGGCGAGGTGTGATGAGGGCGACTCTGATCATTGGCACAAAGGATAGAAGTAAGCATGCATGTGGGAAGTATTAACACATGAGGTAATATCAAAGGCGTGAGAGTAAAACTTAAGGTGTTTTAGAGTCGCAGCTCGGTTTTCGTAGATATGTTACCAAACTATGACGACTAAAACGCTTTAAATTCACGCTTATAACCGTTGAATCATAAGCAAGATAACCAGGCATTCAACAAAAAATGTACTTCTATTGCAGTGTATGCTTTTTAGAAAGTGATATCTCTGATCAGTCATGATTTCAGGAGTTCTTTCTCAATTGGAAATAGCTGGTCAAGGTTGAGGCAATTTTTCAACATGATTCCAGCATATGTGCGGTTTTAGGTCAACTTTGACTGTTTTCTGAAATTACATGTCGCTTTGAGGCGGCATGATTTCATAAAGAACGAAGACTCTGCGAAACAATCATATATTTGGGAGTATCTAGACCTATGGTTTGTGACGTGCACTTTTCGAGTTCGACGTTGAAGAGATACCCGTGGCAGTAGAAGGAGATGGCGTAGAGCGATATGCGAAAGAGGAGAAGGACCGGAGAACCGCCCACAGGTGACGTGTGACCGAGGAGCACATAGCGTTGGGGTTGGTGCTAATTCCAGTGGCCCCTGATTTCAGAGGGTCAGAGAGCGCAAACAATTGTAGTGCGGTTGGCAGTGGACTGTACAATACCTGCTACGGATTGTGACCGCCAGTGAAGTCAACGTAAAGGGATCCGGCCGTGGAGAAACAGACGTCCGGGTTTCCATCAGTTAGCACGAGTAAAAAAAAATTGTTACATGACGCCTGGGTACATTCAGCCGCTATAAAATATGGTACCACAACATTTCTCTCTCGAGGCGGTGGTTTAGGTGGCGTTGCAGGAGAAATTTCGATGTCACGCAGAGCGGCGGAAAAGCGACGAGGAACAAATAACAGATAAGAAAAGAATTCGGGAGAAGAGAAGCTCGAGAACGACAGCGTGTCTGCAGAGACAGGCATAGGACCGAAGAATTGAAAGCAAGGGCCGTTTATTCACATGTTTGGCGCAT
The DNA here is from genome assembly GCF_050947875.1 of Dermacentor variabilis. Taxonomy (NCBI): domain Eukaryota; kingdom Metazoa; phylum Arthropoda; class Arachnida; order Ixodida; family Ixodidae; genus Dermacentor; species Dermacentor variabilis. The sequence continues at coordinate 37,937,834 of NC_134573.1, forward strand.
CGAATACAGGGAAGATGACAAATAAGGCGAAAAATGAAAAAAATTAGGGAAAATGTGGATAGAAGCAGCCCAGGGGTACTTCGCATCATCATCATCATCAGCCTGGTTACGCCCACTGCAGGGCAAAGGCCTCTCCCATACTTCTCCAACAACCCCGGTCATGTACTAATTGTGGCCATGCCGTCCCTGCAAACTTCTTAATCTCATCCGCCCACCTAACTTTCTGCCGCGCCCTGCTACGCTTTCCTTCCCTTGGAATCCAGTCCGTAACCCTTAATGACCATCGGTTATCTTCCCTCCTCATTACATGTCCTGCCCATGCCCATTTCTTTTTCTTGATTTCAACTAAGATGTCATTAACTCGTGTGCGTTCCCTCACCCAATCTCTTTCCATAGCTCGTTGCGTCACCCTCAATTTGAGTAGAACCCTTTTCGTAAGCCTCCAGGTTTCTGGTAAGACACAGCTCTTATACACTTTTCTCTTGAGGGATAATGGCCACCTGCTGTTCATGATCTGAGAATGCCTGCCAAACGCACCCCAGCTCATTCTTATCCTTCTGATTATTTCCGTCTCATGATCCGGATCCGCCGTCATTACCTGCCCTAAGTAGATGTATTCCCTTACCACTTCCAGTGCCTCGCTACCTATTGTAAATTGCTGTTCTCTTCCGAGACTGTTAAACATTACTTTAGTTTTCTGCAGATTAATTTTTAGACCCACTCTTCTGCTTTCCCTCTCCAGGTCAGTGAGCATGCATTGCAATTGGTCTCCTGAGTTACTAAGCAAGGCAATATCATCAGCGAATCGCAAGTTACTAAGGTATTCTCCATTAACTTTTATCCCCAATTCTTCCCAATCCAGGTCTCTGAATACCTCCTGTAAACACGCTGTGAATAGCATTGGAGAGATCGTATCTACCTGCCTGACGCCTTTCTTTATTGGGATTTTGTTGCTTGCTTTATGGAAGACTACGGTGGCTGTGGAGCCGCTATAGATATCTTTCAGTATTTTTACGTACGGCTCGTCTACACCCTGATTCCGCAATGCCTCCATGACTGCTGAGGTTTCGACAGAATCGAACGCTTTCTCGTAATCAATGAAACCTAAATATAAGGGTTGGTTATATTCCGCACATTTCTCTATCACCTGATTGATAGTGGGAATATGGCCTATGGTTGAATAGCCTTTACGGAATCCTGCCTGGTCCTTTGCCTGACAGAAGTGTAAGGTGTTCCTGATTGTATTTGCGATTACCTTAGTAAATAGTTTGTAGGCAACGGACAGTAAGCTGATCGGTCTATAATTTTTCAAGTCTTTGGCGTCCCCTTTCTTATGGATTAGGATTATGTTAGCGTTCTTCCAAGATTCCGGTACGCTCGAGGTTATGAGGCATTGCGTATACAGGGTGGCCAGTTTCTCTAGAACAATCTGACCACCATCCTTCAACAAATCTGCTGTTACCTGATCCTCCCCAGCTGCCTTCCCCCTTTGCATATCTCCCAAGGCTTTCTTTACTTCTTCCGGCGTTACCTGTGGGATTTCGAATTCCTCTAGACTATTTTCTCTTCCATTATCGTCGTGGGTGCCACTGGTACTTTATAAATCTTTATAGAACTCCTCAGCCACTTGAACTATCTCATCCCTATTAGTAATGATATTGCCGGCTTGGTCTCTTAACGCATACATCTGATTCTTGCCAGTTCCTAGTTTCTTCTTCACTTTTAGGCTTCCTCCGTTCCTGAGAGCATGTTCAATTCTATCCATATTATACTAGCTTATGTCAGCTGCCTAACGCTTGTTGATTAACTTCGAAAGTTCTGCCAGTTCTATTCTAGCTGTAGCGTTAGAGGCTTTCATACATTGGCGTTTCTTGATCAGATCTTTCGTCTCCTGCGATAGTTTACTGGTATCCTGCCTAACGGAGTTACCACCGACTTCCATTGCACACTCCTTAATGATGCGCACAAGATTGTCGTCCATTGCTTCAACACTAAGGTCCTCTTCCTGAGTTAAAGCGGAATACCTGTTCTGCAGCTTGATCTGGAATTCCTCTATTTTCCCTCTTACTGCTAACTCATTGATCGGCTTCTTATGTACCAGTTTCTTCCGTTCCCTCCTCAGGTCTAGGCTAATTTGAGTTCTTACCATCCTGTGGTCACTGCAGCACACCTTGCCGAGCACGTCCACATCTTGTATGATGCCAAGGTTAGCGCAGAGCATGAGGTCTATTTCATACTCTGCAGTAACCCTGGCATCATACTTCTAGGTAACCATTAAGTGAGGAGGAAGCTCATGACGATATCAGTTGATAGTTATCGCATGACATTAGGCCATAAGGCGTAAATTTAATTATTCATACACAAAGCAACTGCACCTCCCTCTCCCCTCAAAGAAAAGGAGAAACATGCTGCAACATTTAGAACCCTGTTACATCAGCCCAACGCGCTACCCATTCGACCACGGACTACCCAGAGATCCAGGTAGGCGGCGAAACAGTTTATATAAACAAGCAAGCATAGACACGAACACAGATACGTAGCCCCGGGAAAGGGCGTTAAATACACCAAGAATGGCAAGTTCATTATTACATGAGGGAAGGTGAAATGATGACAGAGAAAACATGCAGAATCGAGAACTTCTGCAGATAAGCGAGAAAAGCGCGGCACAGTTAGAAAACACGAGGCCTCGTCCGGAGCAAAAGCAGCATATATATAGTCGCTCGTCTGGACTTGTTTACGTAAATGCCTGCAAGACGGGTCTGACAATTTCATCTTTACGAAGGCTTTAGCGACCAACAACTTTGAGTACACTACGGTTAGGTGCAGTTATGGCACGTGCTGCTGGTGTAAAGTGGACGTTGTCAATTTATGACACGAATAATGATGCTGGTAAACGAGTCGACTGCTACTGTTGCTCAAGCTACATGTTTGCGAAAAACATTCACCAAAGAAAATGTAACAAGAAAAACGCAACAGTTCAATGCTCAGTTGTGCGATGAAGGCGTTCCCACTACGATATAACCGATATGACGCAACTTCTTGGCGGCGCCACATCATAGTATCACTGACGGAACAATGACAGTGGAAGAACGATTTAAAGCAGACGCATAGCTTTCAAACAGGTCATAAAAACTAGGTGGAGACCTGGCCAGGTGCATAGAGTTCGCGCATATTTATATCATTCCAGACCAAGACTTGATTGTCTGGATCGTTCTCTCATCACATTTAGTAACTCTGCACTGGGAAGGCACGAGGCAGCACCTCCCGTCTCTCGGACTCTGTACATCGCGTCTCCGTAGCTCTCCGCGCTAACTGGAAAAAAAAGGACGTATGTGCAAGCCAACCCACTTTTTTTAACAATACCGTGATTTTTCCTTGCCATTTTACGGTACTCTTTAGCAAATAAGTTGCGATTATAAAAAGTAAAGTAGTAGTTCGTAGAACAGTGCGTTTCTCGCAGGACGTCACGCACCGCCTTGGGCGTTAGAATACATGTGTAAAACACCAGCTTATTAGCCACATACTTGAAATCGAATAATTTTAAACAATCATTTGAGGAAAGCGCTCTTACTGCAAGACTGAACCTATGCTGGCGTTAAACACATTCTTCACATTCATGTCTTCACATTCTAATAAAACACGCTCCATCGTTTCTCTAGCTTTACTGCAGCAAGCACATGCTTCTCCTTCCTTCTTATATCTCGCTTTATAGATGCGTGTTCTAAGACATCCTGATCTCGCTTCGAAAAGTAATGAGCTTCCCTTTGAGTTATCATAAATTGTTTCTTTCCTGATTTCGTTTTTTCCTTTTAAGCAGTTACTCATGGCAAGTCTCCTTTCCTTTGCCGCCACCAATGCGATTATTTCAGCCTCTCTCATTTTCCGCTTGACGTTATTTGTTGCTGTGTTGCTCACCCTACAGGCCGCATAGTTCCTGGTAACCTTCCTAGTTCCTTTCCCACACTGCGAATCAATGTTTTTTTCTGCTCAGATGCCTCAACAGACTCCCAGCCGATTTAATTTTTTCCATATTCCACAGTCGTTCTTCATAACCAATTTTGCTGTGAGCTTCCCTCTCTTCAAAACTAGTCCAGCCCATATCACCCTGAACAGCTTCATTTGTAGTCTTTCCATGAGCGCCCTGTGCGAGGCGTCCTACTGAACTTTGGTTCCCATCGAGTCCTGCTTGTACCCCTGATTTCAAGCAAACAACCGCATTTCCAAAAGCAAGTCATGGAACCATTACACCTTTCCACATACAACGGAGCACCTCGTACCTATTGTATTCCCATAGCCCTCTCTACTTCATTACGACTGCATTTCTCTTCCCCTTTACTGTCATTGTCTTTTTTCCTTTGTTTCCATATATCTATTGCCTTCCTTTATCCATATACCAAGGTATTTATATTCTTTTACTCGAGGCATTTCCTGGCCTTGTATTTCCAATGTCTGTCCACTGTTTTCAGTGAATACCATAACACCTGACTTTAAAACACTAAATTTCAAACCAAATTCTCGCCTTGCTCTCCTCAGATATTAGCCACATGATGCAAATCAATTTGCTTGTTAGCTGCCAATACAATGTCGTCCGCATATAATAAACCTGGAAGCTGCTGCTCTACTACTGCACCCGCCTGTTTGTATGAGAGATTAAACCCGATATTACTTCTTTACAGCGCCCTCTCATCCCTCACCATGTACATGAAAACAGCAGTGGGGTAAAGGGCACCCCTGCCTTAGGCAATTGTTATCAGCTTTCTCCTCGCTCATCATCTGTTTTCATTCAACGCAAACGATATTTTCTAGGTAAATCTCTCTCAAAAGCTGTAGACAATCGTCTCCTAAGCCTTGCCCTTGGTAAATATCCCACAAAATGTTGCGGTCTACGCTGTCGTTGCACGCTACTGTAATGTCTAAAAAGGCCACATATAACAGTCTGCTTTCTACTCTTGATATTTATTTATTTACAAATACTGCTATCCCATGAATTGGGACATTGCAGGAGTGGTACAGAAGATTATTCATAAACAATATTAGGAAAGTGCATGATTACAAATGTGAGTGTAATGCTTTACAGAAGAAACAGTACAGTGTCATAAAAAAGATACATGATTTGGCAATTCTCGCACAAAATCATCAACAGACATTTCACGTAACGTGTCATCTAAATCGTTCCTTAATTCAACTGTGAAACGAAAAAATGAAAATTTGTAGCTATCTAAAAGCGGCATAAACGGCACGATGTTAAGCGGGTTGGAACAGCGCGTGACACGTGCTGAAGAACTGGCGAAAGAGAAGGGGGCGTCAACATAAATACGCTTGTTGATAATCTTGTGAAGTAGGATAATGCGATCACCTGTTCGTCTGTGTTCAAGTGTGTCAAGTGATAACGTGCGGGCGTGAACTGTGGGAGAGAAGTGACGGTCGTAACGCTTATATATAAATCTTATTGCTTTTTTCTGCACATTTTCAAGTTTAATAATATCTTTGGCGGAGTGAGGCGACCAGACCGCCGATGCATATTCAAGTACAGGCCTTACTAAAGATTTGTACGCCGTCAGCTTACAGTTTTTGGTTGCATCTTTTAATGTACGTTTTAAGAACCCGAGCTTCCTGAGTGCCTTGGAGCAAGTTAAATCTATATGCCTAGACCAATTCAAGTTTGAACAGAATGTTACACCTAGGTACTTAAACTCGTTTATGCGCGTTAGTTGATGTGTGTTGTTAGTGTACGAAAAATGAAAACGATTTTTCTTGTTAGTGAATGGCATCGATGCAGTTTTGCTAAAATTTAACCTCATCTGCCGTGTGATGCTCCAATCACAGAAAGAAGAAAACACATTGTTTAGAATAAGCTGGTCGTATGCATTATTTATATTTGAATACAGAACGCAGTCGTCTGCATATAAACGGATTTTAACTGACGTGTTATTAGTTATCTGGACGACGTCATTAATGTAAATGAGAAATAAAAGTGGTCCTAGAACTGATCCCTGCGGGACGCCAGATGTTATATGGACAGATGTTGATTGAGAGTGATTAAACGTGACAAACTGTGATCTTAATCGCAAGTAGTCCTTAATCCAGCCTATTAGTTGGACGCCGTGAGTTCCCTTGAAAAAGGCACCAAGTTTGGTAATGAGCTTACTATGACAAACCAAATCGAATGCTTTTGAATAGTCGATAAAAATGGCGTCCATCTGACCGTGATGATTTAGGCATGATGCTATATCGTGCGTGAATTCAATTAACTGCGTGAGAGTAGAAAACCCAGCCCGAAACCCATGCTGATTATTAGACAGAAGATTATTGTTAGACAAGTACAAGACAATATGTTTATGAATAATGTGTTCCAATACCTTGGAGCAAGTGCATATTAACGAAATTGGTCTATAATTGGAAAGGCTTTGTTACCAGACTTAAATACTGGTACTATATTAGCTATTTTCCAGGTTTGTGGAACGGTTTCAGTTTGGAGAGATTTTTGGAAAATAACAGTCAAGTACCGGGCGCACCACTCAGAATACTTCTTTAGGAACATGTTAGGTATATTATCAGCTCCAGCACTTTTAGTCGTGTCAATTTGCAACAAAAGATTCAGAACTCCATTGTAGCTTATATCCAACTTCGGGAAGGCTGGCAATTCAGTAACTAAACTAAACATCGGTCTAGTGTCGTTGTCGCTGTCAAATACCGATTTAAAATATTTATTAAAAGCTTCAGAGGTAACAAGGGTTAGAACATGGTTTACCATTAACAACAAAGGATGAAGAACAGCGACCAGACGGAGTAATTGTTTTCCAGAATTTGTGTGGGTTGGTTTCCATGAATGTTGTTAGTGTGTTCTCATAATAAAATTTCCTAGCGTCATGCATTTTGGTTCGTAGAGCCGTTTTCAAGGAAACTAGAAGCGCACCATCACCTATATGCTGTGGCTTACATCGCTTGCGAAGTCTCTTTATGCGACGGATAAATTGCATAATTTCCCTGCTGTACCAGATATGTTTGGGATTTCTTTTAACACACTTCTTGGGCACAAAGTTACATAGACAGTCATGCACAACTTTATAAAATCGCTCAACCAACATGTCAATATTACAGTGTTCACTACTAAATAAAAAATCATCAAAATGTAACGCCAGAGCACCAAGTATCATGATATCATCAGCACGAGTGAAGTCAGTAATCATCCTGTATTCTGGTCTTTTGCGTTCAGGTGCAATATTCAATTTAAGAACGACTACTTTGTGATCAGACAGACCATCACCGACTTCACATTCGAAACCACATTTAACCAACTGCTCATTCAAAAGCACAAGATCCAGCAAAGAGTCACCACGCGTAGGAGACTGGACAACTTGTGAAAAATCGAAAGAAACTACTATGTCAATAAGCATGTCACACTGTACCTTGTCGCGACCAGTCGATACGAGTGAAGCCCAATCTATGCATGGCAAATTGAAGTCCCCACACAAGACCATTTTGTAGTTATCTAATCTATGTGCTGCGATATAATCATTCAGAGCAAGAAACACATTGTAATTGGAATTTGGAGGACGATATATTACACCTATTACTAACGTTGACAAGGAAATATTAACTTTGCACCAAACTGACTCAGTTTCTGGAAGCTCGGGTAGCAAAGAAAAGTCGATGCCATCCTTAATGAATAAGGCCACACCACCACCACGACCGGACGATCTATATTTTCTCAAGACGCAATAACCAGGTGGTACAAATTCTTCATCTAAGATTGAGTTATTGAGCCAAGTTTCGGTCACACAAATCATAGAAGGGTGGTAAGTTTCTATAAGCCAGTTAAAATTAACAATTTTGTTGAGTAAACTGCGAGAATTCACATTTAAAAGCGTGAGGCAAGGCATTTTACTTCGAGCATTTTCGTTCAGTAATCTGGTCTCACACTGGTCACGTCATTCCCGGTGGAGCGATTCACCATCATGGTTGTTCGCAAGCCTCACACGCGTGTTAGACTGCGAGTCCCACGTATAAGCGGCACGATCGATAAAAAGTTTATCGCGGACCAGCTTAATCTTTGCCCCGTTGCGCTTTTCTTCTTGCGCTGATCGCCAAAGCAATGTCCTTTTTTGCGCCGTTTCCCGAGAGCAGTCGTCAGAGATACTGTAATTGATCCCTTTCAGTTTGCTGCATTGTTTGAATATGGCTGCTTTTTCATCATAGTCATATAACTTCATAATAACTGGTCTGTGCCCCTCTTTTTTCCTGTGACCAATCCTGTGAATGCGCTCCACCGATGAAATAGTGACGCCAAGAGTATCAGAAAAAATTCCCTTCAACACTTTTTCTTCAATATCCTGTCTTGTCTCGTTAATGCTCTCCGGAACACCGAAAACAATCAGATTATTTCTTCGCGCTCTGTATTCCAATTCAATCAGTCTTTGTTGGTGTTGGTCGACTGTGCGATGAAGATGTTGGACAGTACTTTCAAGGGTAGTCAATTTACCGCTCAGCTCGGAGAAAGATTCTAGTTTTAGTTCAATGCCAGCTAATCTAGCTTCCATCTGTGTCTGCTTGTCCAGGATTTGCTGCAATAACGCCTGTGTTGTTGGACCCGGATTGGTTTCAACGTCCCCGGATAGCATAAGTAAAAGACGTGACCATAACACACTGTGCATTTCAGAAATGTTCACTGGGAGCGGCAGTACTAAAAGAAAAGGATCATTTGAGCAAAAATGTGATACAGAAGTGTAATATCCAACCTGCAAGATAATCCATGCATGTTTGAACGACATGTTCAACGCCGTACCGCCGTTCCCACTGAAGACGGGTCGATGTAGGGGCGCTTTTATACGCTCGGTGTCAGGTGACGTGCCCCTGCCGGGGTGTATCCGAAGGCTTTCCATGGTGACGTCACAGTGAATGATGAAGGATGGTTCAGGCAAGGCAGGAAGTCTGTAGCTCGTTCCTTGCGAGGCAGTCATAAGCGGCACAATCTGCAAGATAATCCATGCATGTTTGAACGACATGGTCAACGCCGTACCGCCGCTCCCACTCAATGCACTGAGTAAGAACAAGTAAGTTGTCCTCCAAGGGCCGACCTATTCTGAGGCCATTCTGAAGTTCTCCCAAAATGACAATATTCTGTGCCCATGCTTGCAGCTATAATTTGATTGTCGGCATTGCTTGCTTGTATATTACCGATGTAATGGTCAATGGTCTGTACGAGTGAATTCTTTCTCCCCCTTATATTTATAAACTATATGGTATTTTTTATAGTACTTTTTTAGTATGGTAAACTATATGGTCAATCTTTTAAAGTTTTTTTTTCCACTGCTTTCACCAGAGCTCACTTTCTTTTTGTCCTAGCTCATTATTCAGCGTAATGGGAACCTCGTCTAGCCCTGTCGCTGTGCTCAGGAAGTCTCTCTTCGGTTGACTTCCAGTTGAAACTTCTCAGCATCAGCTCCTTTTCCATGTGGTTCTCTTTCATGCTCTTTCTTTCTTCAGATATCACCTCGTCATTGTCTTGCAAAGATTTGGCTGTTATTTTTCGGATCTGATTTAATGCCGCTTCCCCTTCCAATTTGTTCCCATCTTAGTCTAGGGTATGTTGTTTTATTGTTGTTGACTTCCCGCCTAATAATCTTATGTGGTGCCAAAATATTCTAGGTGTGGCCTTCTTTCTCTCACGTATTTCTGACAACCAACCTTCACTTTCGCCTTCTATCTATTTTTTGCACCAGTATTAGAACCGTAGACTTTCTTCCCCCGCATATTCCCCATTTACTGACTACTTCTTCCTGCAGCAACTGCGCCGTCTTTGGCGGCCTGTGCTCTCGTGATACTTTCTGTCGTTCGGGGATCGCTTCTCGTATCTCCCTGTTCCTCTAGCTTTTAGGTTTTTTTTCTCTTTACAACGAACATGTTATTTCTCTTTCCGTATTTCTGACATAATTACACTTAGAAGCTCACTATATTCCCGCTCTTTACTTGGCCATTTGCCAGGTTCTTCCTCGACTCTAGTGACTATATTCGTTATTTGTTCAGCATTCAAATTTGGACTGTTCATTTTACACTATTTGCTCTCTTTCCCAACTACATATTCCATGTTCAAAATGATGCGTTTATGGTCACTCCCTATGCTGCCATACCCTTTCTCATCAATGACGATTTATCTCAACTTATCATGAATTGCTGCTCTCATCAGACAGTAATCAATGGTCGATTGCTGGTTTCCAACTTGCCACGCGAGCTGCCCTTCACATTTAGGCCCTATAATCTCTATAACAAGGTTATGTTGCTCACAAAGTTCTAGCATTGACTTCCCGTTGTTGTCGGTATAGCCATCTAAATCCTGTGTGTCGGCATTCAGGTCACCTAATAGGATAATTGCGACATTATTCCCGAAACCCTTAATATCAGCCGCTATGCATGCCACTAACTCTTTAGCTTTCCCTGTGCAAATATTTCCAATCCACAAATACGTAACGCCCAGCCAAGTTTTTCCCCCACTCATTGTACCTGATAACCAAAGATGCTCTTGACATTTTGCATTTACTCTTTTCTATTTGGCTCCCTGATGGATAAGCATTCCGACTCCCCCTCCATTTCTTTCCGACTTAGTTCTGTTGCACCCCTCCCAAAAATAATTCTCTATCACAGACGGCTCTTTCCAGTCTCTAAGGTGCGATTCTGTAACTGCATACACCCCTATTTGTTCTCTATTTAACTGCTCCTCAATCTCTGCGCACTTTTCCTTTCTTTTCCCGCCCTGCATGCTTATGTAGCCTATTGCATGACGAGCTTTCTTTCTTGCTTTCCTCCTTTTTCTATTATTGACAGTGATGATATACTGAGGTTCCCTTAGGGGAATTCCTCCATTACTACCTACTCTGGCCGCCTGAGCGCCCGTGCTCCCCCTAAAACGTGACAGCGCTACCAGCATGTCGTCAGCCCACTTCTCGTGCAAGCAAGCCTGTATTTGAAGTGGACTGAATCCCGTTCAAAACCACCACACCTTCTCAACTCCCTGTTTACTTCGACAACCTCGAAACCTTTATCTCGACTCAGTTTCCATATCGCTTCATTAGCAGCCACTACGGCTCTTTGTACGTGACTCACGTACGGGCACCTCCGGTAAGGTGCACACCACGGTCTGCACCTGAGGGGATAGTTCGCGCAAGTCGTCCACCCCCTTCGCGAAGCGCTGGGCTAGTCCAGTCCCTTTCTTATTTAGGATCTCGTTTAGCCCACCTGCTACTATGACAAGGTTGCGCACGTGGGCATTTCCTAAAAGCTTTGCTGTTGCTCGCACCATGACAGAGCCCAGTGTGTGCCCTGGAAATGTCCCTACAGCCACACTTTTAGCGCATTTCGCCCTCTCCAAAATTGCTTGTGAGCACCTAGCCACGTTTGAGTCACCGGCGATAATCACCATTTCACTATCTCCTACCTCACCCTGATTCCCTTTGTTCGTTTGCACGTGATTCGGACTCGACAAGGGGCACTGACCCCGCGCTCCTGCTTATTGTGTGTGGTGGCCTCAAGGTAGGTGGCGCTCTTTCCAGCTACCTCCTCTCCACGTTGCACGCGTTCCATGTGCTTTGCTGACATTCCCTCTCCTGTCACGCAGGGGGACTGCGTTCTATTATCACGACCATTTTCGTCCCCAATGGCGGCCGTGTTCAGCTTCTCCTCAGCAGCTTGAAGTCTTTCTTGCACTACCTTCCGTGCATTTTTAATTATTTTCCGTGCATGTTTAATTAGTTTCCGTGAGCGTTGCTCGTTGTTGTTTATCAACTGCGAATCACGTCGCGAAGAGTCAGACGTCGCCCTCTCTTCCGTTGTTCTTTCGCGCGCTGGCCCGCTTGCTCGATATGCCACTCTCTCTCTTACCCTTCTCCCATCCCCGAGCGTAGGGTAGCCAACCAGACTACTGATTGGTTAACATCCCTGTCTTCCTGTATTCTTCTCTCTCTGCATTTCGCAGGTCTTTCACTTCACCTTTTTATTGTGGACGCCGTCAGTGCCGCATCATTGTAGTTTGACGATCGGCACGTCTGAGCAGGCGCGATCACACTAAGCTATGCGCCCAAGCGTGCCAAGCCCATACCGTTGAATCCCATGAATGTTAAAGCGAACTGCTTACCGTATTCGGCTGTCTTTATGGTTGATAAGAGGTCAGTGGGCGGTCGTAAGTTCTGCTGATGAGCAAGGAACACATTCGTTAGTTTTGTTGCTCTCTCGCCAACTATATTTTGCTCGCTTTCTCTCGTTCTTTCGTTCGCTCGCTCGTTTGGGCTATTCGCTTGTACTGACATCATCGGCGGTGGTTTTCGCACATTGTTTTTGTATACATTGTGCTCACGGTAGAATTATCAGCAACACTTTCTGCAGTTCACTGCTCTTTGTATTTTCCTGCGTATGCTTCAGTAGCTACGTGTGATTGCAATTGGTTCCATTCGACGATAGTGCGTTGTATAAATGAATTTGCAAAACGGTGCAAGTGACCCATCGGTCATTTCACAATTGCACCGGTGGTAATGACAAAAAAACATACTGCAGGAGACTGGAAGAAATCGACAGAAACAATTGAATGATGAGAAAGTTTATGAACAAGTGAAAGTTATTGATACAGAGGATGCGCTATCATAATCAGCAAAAACGCCCGCGTGGTCTACTGACTGGTAGCGCTCCTTCGAAGTCGGTATGGAGCCGTTATCTGCATCATAAAGAGCGGCTTCAATGTTACTGCACTTACGCACCATTTCTTCGTGGCCTGTTGCGCTGTCAACTTCATTCGCAATCACTCGTTTCTTCTGGCGTGAGGTCAACACGAAAAAAGGCTTTTAAACTGAAGCTTTCTTTGCCTCTTCCCTCGACTTTCCCACTGCTGCTGCTGTGGGCTGCTCTCGCGCACACCGCGTCGGGGGATGGTTCAGAACGTGTATATAGATGACAGCGCGAGTAAGAGAGAAAAGGTGACGGGAGAAACTCGTTCTCACCCCACCACGTCGAATGTGCACAATGTCCTCTGGAGCTCCCTGGCCGTCGCCACATTAGCTGCTTGGGAGCCGTAATTTTCCGTGACCCCCCTCAGAAGCATTACACAAATTGCAGCGTTTACCGTTCTACTAACGTGCGAGGCCAGAGGGGACGCAGATAGAACTGTAGAGAGGAGAAGAACGAGAGGGAGAAGAGGCAGTTTCAAAATACGAGAGGGGTGAGGTGACGTCAGAAGCAGTTGCGCGGAAACAGTATAAGCTTAAGTTCAAGATACGGTACAGTACGTACTGCTATTTCTGAAAAATAAGCGTCACGCAAATATCTCAAGCGGCCAGCTGAGGCAGGGCGTGCAGAAGCAGATCTTCCATAATTAAAGCACACCGCAGGGTCCAGGAGACACTACGGAAGCGGTCGACCGTCAAATCAACACTTCTGTGGCCGCCGCATTCGCTTTGCGGCTATGGATTTGCTAGAGGTCGTGAATTTGATCGCAATCGTAGTAGCCGCACTTCGGCGGGCGCGAAATAGAAAATGCATGTGCACTTAGATTTTGCTACCCCTTAAAGAGCATCACGGTGTCAAAATTAATCCGGAGTCCGTCACTACGGCTTGCCTCATAATTCGAGTGTGGCTTCGGAACGTACAGCCCCATCATCCGTTTCAAGTTTAATACGTCTGCCACAATGCGATGTGCCAAGTGAGGAAATGGCTACGCTCAAGCCTCTCAGAAATTATAAAATGTGGCGCACAACAACGCCTCAATCAAACAACTCTCCCTGTTTGTTCTGTGAACTACGTAGACAAACAGCAGGGGTGCACGCAAGATAGCGTTTAACATCAACTCACCATCTCGTGTTATCCTAAACGTTGAAGAAATTAAGCTTTAGCCGTCAACATAACCGCTAATTATCGTCAATCAAAGCATCCAGCACTGAATGCTTCGCTTAGATCGATTCCCACAGTGCGCGGGATCTGGATAATTTTTCCCTAAACGAACCCATGCTAATGCAGGGCGAATACAGCAGCAATTGACACGACGATGCCGCTTGATAAATGGAGAATTCTTCCGCTGAGAATGGCGCCGTCGAAAACCGCGCGCGCTAACTCAACAGATACGGCCAGTCTTATGAAAACGTTTTCGAAATATATTCAGCCCTTGTTTTTGAGCTATGCTGTTTGCGACGTTATTAATGCGTCGAGTTTATCCAAAAAACTGCTTGAGACGTTGAATCCGTTAATATGACGTTTTGAAGACTTTGTGTGCTACCTGGTTGACCTCTGTATGCTGCGCTAGGTTTCAGCGACGAGGCCGTTTGGTGACGATTTGGCGTGGATCGAGAACCTGAAGCGATCCTACAGATCCTTTCTCAGTAACTCCAACTTTATTGGACAGGTGGCGCAGCAAAGCGCTGCACACGTGCGAGGGATCGCCCAGGTAACACACAATGTCTTGAAAACGTCGTATTAAGGGATTCGACGTCTGAAACGGATTTTTGACCGAAATCGACGCATCAAAGACGTTTCAAACAAGATAGCCTAAAAACGAGGGGTGAATACGTTTTGATACCGTTGGAAGCCAGACAGCTTAAAAACGAGGGGTGAATACGTTTTGAATACGACCTCACATGACTCGCTCTATCTTTTTAATTATCAAGCGTACCGGGTACATTTTCGACAGCGCCGTTTCGGCGGGAGAATTCCTCGCTTGTCAAACAGCACTCGTGGTGTCAATTGCTCCTCTATACGGCCTAGATCAGAATGAATGAAACATCTAAGCCGCCCTTACGGCAATGGTAGTCGGTCGAGCCTTCAACAGGAAGAAAGATCTGTATGACAACCCGTTTCCTTCCAGTGTCTTTGGCATATTAAAGGTTTCATCACTAAATGTTACAACGCCTCCTCCAAAATGAGCAGCGTCGCATGCAAGTGCTCCAAAATTTTCGCTGGACAAGGCAGCTTTGACGTGTTTCCTCTTACTGACAATGCAGTGATGTGAATACCTTACCGCTGAACTAAATTTTTTTTTACTGCTGAGGCACGAGTGCTGCACAGTTTTCGTGCGTAGAAAGCTACCATTTTGTGTCTAAGCGTCTGAATAGTGAAAACTACGGTTTTATTATAAACAGTAGCGTCATTTTATTTCCTCCTTGTGTAAGAGAACGCTGTAAACGTTTTCACTAATCTAGCATGTACAAGTTCACAATGCTTTGCATAAGTACGTATCCATTTACCCATTATATATATATATATATATATATATATATATATATATATATATATATATATATATATATATATATATATATATATATAATGTGTGTGTGCACATGTTTACCTCCATATGAAATTTCAGGTGATATATTATGCATCTGCAATACAGTAAGCATACATTATTCATCAAATAACGCGCTTCCCCCTGGGACCCGCGAACATCACTTTTGGTGCCAACGGAGTGACACATCGGTACAGTCGTTTCTAATAACGGTGCTTCGTACAAAGTGTGGCAACGAATTCTATGCTGTGAGCACAATGAACATTAAACAATTTGCAGAAACCATCGTCGATGATTGTTAAGGCAAGCGATTAGTCTGAGCGAGCGAACAAAAGAACGCGAGAGAAAGCGAGCTAGAGAGAGAGCGAAATATAGTTAGCGTGAGAGCGAACGAACGAACGCGCGAGCGTTTTCCTTGAAAATCAACAGTCCGGCGACGACTGAACGACTGCGAAAAATTAAAGTTGTTTCCCTCTCTCTGAACAACTATGAAAACATCCGATGGAGAGGAGACAGAAAGCTATTCGCTTTAATATTTCTGAAACTCGGCGTTATAGGCTCGTCACGCTTGGGCGCAGAGCGTGGTGTGATCGCACTTATATAATAGCGGCAATTGTTTTTTAACATGCTGTAACCACAATGACGCGGCACTGAAAGCGGAAAGCGTCCGAAATAAGAGAGGAAACTGAAAGGCCTTGCGGAACGCCCAGTGGCAACTTCCAGCTCGCCACTCTTGCTGCAGGTGGAGTGGCGACAGAACAACGGAAGAGCGCGCGGCGTCTGGCTTTGCGCAACATGATTCACGGGTCGAGAAGTACAAAAGCGCAATGCGCACGACCACGCAAGACGCGCACACCAAGCCGCCACGCCGCGGCGCGTCAGCCTCTTTAGCGGCTTCGACAATATTCAACAATCCATCAACGCGATCCAACCTTGCGCAAGGTGGCGATACCGTCGTCACATCATGTGACCAAGGCGGCCACGTGATTCGTGAGGCCGGGCAGCCATAGGTGTTCTGTGGCCGGGCATAGTGGCGTGTTGCGTCAGCACACTCGCATTGCGCTGTGGTTGGTTTGCGGCTGTTCTAAATATGCTGCCGCTGCCCTTTGCCATGTAAGTGTTGCAGTGTTTTGCCGCCAAGAAAACGACATACTGTGGTTAGTTTGGGTTGTTCGATCTGTTTGTGTGGTTTTAATTTGGAAATCAGTAGTGTTTTCAATTGGTATGTGACCAAGGCGGCCACATTGTTCGTGAAGCCGGGCATAGTTGCGTTATCGCACTCGCATGGCACTGTAGTCTGTTTGCGACTGTTCTGAATGTGCTGCCCCTGCCCTTTGTCATGTAAGTGTTGCAGTGTTTTGCCGTCAAGAAGACGACACTCTGTGATTAGTTTGGATTGTGCGATCTGTTTGTGTGGTTTTAATTGGAGCGCGCCAAGTGGAGGGCACTAATCAGCTCTTCAAGTTCATTGTCATGTTATGTGAGGCGCCTTTTCACTGACGCTGTAATTAAGGCGTTAAGGGCAGTATAACGACGAAAGTTAGAGGGACGAAATCGTGCCTGTGTGTCCCTAGCGTCGGTATCGGCCGCTATGCGTGATCCTAACAAGGAAGCATTTTGCAGAATGCGAAGAAAGGCGGCAAAGTTGCTGTCTCTGCCCACCTTGCCGATCTCCGCAATAGAGCCGTCATCGTGGTATTTTAGTCTCCCATTTAGCAAGAGTGTTGCAGACATGAGAAATGGTACAAGCGGGCTTTTTTTTAATGATTCAGTACTAGCGCGGTATCCCAAGAGGTGAGGTCAAGTGCCCTCCCTATTTTCTTTCCTCGCCCTACAGCGCACTGACAGGATTTTGCGTCCACCATACCGTGCTTTTATCGTTTGCACTTCAGGTTCTCGATTGTTTTCGCCCCCTTTACCCACGTGATGGGTATTTCATGGTCTTACGGGGAACTTGTGTCCAATATATGAAACGGCCAAATTCGATTTTATTTGACGCTTCAAATGGTAGTAATGTATTGAGCCCCTTGTAGCTTTGTGCTTGTTATTAATTTTTCTACTTGGCGAAAGGATACAGCATGTACGCTGCATAACTCGCTTGTGGATACTGCGTACGTGAGTCGGATATGCCCTTGGTATAATATAGCTTGTATGCTTTAGGTAGTAAGATTGTTTGGAGTTTGGGACATGTGTCGGAATGTACGCTGTGCGCCCTTCGCGCTTTACTTATTAGTCGGCCGCCTGCCGAATTCGTGCGGGTGCCATGTGTGCGCATGGAGTTTGCGAAGCGCACGCGCGTTTTTTTCCCCCCCGATTTGTGGTCTGTTCCCGCGCTTCGCACAACAGGGCATGCCGCAGTTCTTTGTCCTTGCGTAACACATTTTCCTAGCGTACGTCTGTGAATTATTTGATACCGGTTTTACACGGGGCCCTTTTGACCGCGATCCAGTCCGTTATAAATCGAATTTCTCGGTCCTGATTGGCTCCTTTGCGCAAGCTGCGCGAGTGAGCCAATCGCATCGATAATTTGGATCCGGATCGGGCTTGATCGCGATCGAGAGTGGCCGTGTGACACCGGTATTACACATGGCTCCCACATAGGGAACACCTTAAGTTCAATGCTACTGAGTGAAGAGCAAGTGCATATATATGCCAGTGGTGGTATGTGGGCAAGTCTTTCTGGTGAAGCCAATGCTTGTGCATTCGAAACATTTCAACTACCAGCGTAGTGCATCAGTGTGTCTACTTCGACAAAATGGAGCGCCAGTGCACATATCTGAGCATACCTGTCCAGGGCAGCAAGTGTGTCTACATAGAAACCACTACCAGCATGTGCGGCTGTTCTATTTCCAACGGGACTGTAGAATAATCGTAGTGTGCTCTCAAGCTGTTCATCTATGAAGCTCTGCCTGGACTGTGTGCCAAATATCTTTGGACGCGAAAGTGGGGGTGAATTGGTAAACATCAGTGCAACTGTGCCTGGACTCTGTGGCAAATATTGTTGGAGGTGTGAAAGTGTGGGCGAACTGGCAAAGAATTTGCTCCGGGCTACATGTGTTAAACCTTTTTCTCATTCAGAGTGCTTTTTTTTTACTTTAGGAGACTGGAGATGTGCGCAAAGCGTGACATGTGAGTGTGCTAATCAATGTATTTGCTGGTTTGCAAATTATTCGTCGCAACTTTGTTTTTGCCAGAGTGGTACAACTTTGCTACTTGTACAGGGCTTTTTAGATAAACCACTTACTATTTATTATGACCATTGCTTCCTTTGTTACACAAATGCAGCTTCCAGTGCATTCCAGTTTATTTCCATGTTTATGTAAGTTTCTAATATGAGGCTTGCATATTCATCTCTCACGTTCTGGAGTGGCAAGATGCAGCATTACTGTCTCATTGTTCGCTGTACTACAGTAGTGCTCACTTGTTGCACTGAATCTCCCGTTTAGGTATTCTGTACTAATTTCACTTTATTGCTTTTTTGTTGTATGATTCTTTTTCTCGCCATTACCTTCTTTGATATATCCTAAAGGCAATAGTTCCAATTTTACATTGTTCCCATTTGTTTATTTTTGCCACAGGATTGTTTTATGACGGTACGCGGTGGTATTTCTTTTTGTGCTGTTTTCAAGCTTCTGGCTGTTGGGTAACATTGCTTGGAGGCAGTTACCATCCTTGCAAGAGTTGCAAATGCAACTCTTGTATTTTTCAGTCTACTTCTTCCATTCGCTCCGATGTCACTTCTGGATAACTCTATCTAGTCTATCTAATAGCACGTGCTCTTTACTATGATAAATGAGAAACTTCAGTACTCTCCATGTTCTTCTGTTCAATTTTGTATGTGTACTTGGAATTTTGTTTATGTACTAGTGAATGTTCACTTTCGAGTTCATTACGAATCCTTTCCGCGACTTTTGTCATTGTTGATATACTTTTACTGCTATTTCGTTTCTCTCACATTTTGTTCGAACCTTACATAAGCATCACATTTTA
Source organism: Dermacentor variabilis (assembly GCF_050947875.1). Taxonomy (NCBI): domain Eukaryota; kingdom Metazoa; phylum Arthropoda; class Arachnida; order Ixodida; family Ixodidae; genus Dermacentor; species Dermacentor variabilis. Next base: position 37,957,080 of record NC_134573.1, read on the forward strand.
ATAAAGTGTTTTTGCTTGGTCACAATGTTCTCATTTCATGCACTCTTGGCATGAAGGGCGTGGTCTGGCCGCCTGCGAAGACGTGACCATTTGTTCTTTGCAGGATGTCATTCCCATTTTGGTTGTAAGCATCGTAGCTTAATAAAGGCGGTAGTAAGAATTCAGTATTCCTAACAGGCTCATTTTCTTGTGACTTAGCAGAGGATGCGCCGGCGATGCGGGCAACAGTGCTTGGCACTGCGCCATGGCACTTACAGTCAACACCGACGCTTCTACTCATCTGGGGCGCGATTGGAGATCGTTGTTCGAAACGCCCGATCAGTTTCACCTCACGCGATTGGCCTAGGTAGGCCGTGCCGACGGATGTGGCTGACGACGTCGGCGCGGCATAGGCCAGTCGCGTGAGGCGAAACTGAACGCGCGGTTTGAACAACGATGTCCGATCGCGTCCCTGGCACCCGCGAAAATTTGCTTCAGATGATCGTGAACCTTTCAAGACCACTTCTAGACCAGCTTTTTGATAACGCCCTAAAAACGTTTAGAAATTGGTTACGAATAGTTTTAGCGAAGGGATTACTTGTGTCTTTCCCAATCCTATTTCTAGACCAGCTTTTCGAATACGTCTTGCAAACCTGTTCTAGATCGTCTCAAGAGAGTAATTAGGCCGGACATTACCTGACATATACGACGTTTTCCCACGGATGTTCTCTCATTCGTGTCGTCTTTAACCCGTTTTTATCGTCTTGGATAAACGCTACGATAACGTTACATATCTCTTTTGTGCTACCTGGGCGCTGATCAAAAAATCTTCGTGCGACGTTCTGCTGCCGTATCCGCTCACCCGCTGACCTGTAAACCCGCTCTGTTATAACACTCCAATGAGCCGTTCTTGCGGCGAACGTCAACGGCGGCGGCGTAACGAAGACAACGGCACAAGAGCGAAAGATTAAACAGAAAAGTGTAGTACCGCCTGGTGCCGCACACGACGTGTTCTACGACGATCGCTACGAGATGGCGCCAGAGTTCAGCGCGTTGTCTGTTCCCTTTAAATTTCTTCGGTCACTGGTTGTCATCGACCCAATAAATGTTCAATAAACGTCAAATATCGACGCACGACGCGCCTGCATTTAGCAGAAGTTTCTCGAACGTTATGGATAGTTCTATCCGTTGGCTGTTGTCGGCAAAGCTGTGTAATCTGATTGTATGCGCGACGCGATATAAGTACTTTTTTGGAAGCCACGTGGTAACCACCGATTACTGTGAAAATTTTGACTAGTCATGTACAATGGCCGAGCACTTGACCCGCAGATCAGATTTTGGAAGTTTTAGACTCTGTTCACCGCTATTGTTGTGCTTGAATGTTACTTTCTTTGCAATGCTTCTCGCCGTTTGCAGCGCCTCCCTCCGCTTGCAACGTGCCGCACGAGACAGATTGGCTGCGCCAGCGAACAAATCGAAAAATGAAAACACGTATAGGTACCGAGCAGTGCACAGAGGGCGCTAGAGCGATTTCGTGTTTCACCTCGATACCGCCGACACCGGCCGCTCGAGAGATGATGAAAGTGAAGCGCCATTCTGAGCGACAGTGGCACACTTTTCGTCGCATATTCTAGGTCGGTACGAACAGAAAAATTTCATGTTACACGGCGCCAGAACACTAGTCTATTTAAAAGAGCAAACATTAGTTGAAAGCGCAACACCTATCACTGGTAACGGTCAGTGTGCGCGGACGCTGTGAGACTGGCATGCGGACAGCTGGAGACACTCAGATGACCAGATACACATTACGTAGTGCTTCCGCGCACATCTGTCCTGCTTTGAAATGTCAAAGTTTTGCTTTTCAACATTAAAATTTTCTAACTGCGCCGCACGTTTCCTACCGAAACACCTCATCACATGCCCAAAATGAAGTCTGGCACCGAAGGTAAGACAAGTGGTCTGTAAATGTTATGTATAAAATATTTACTCTTTTAAATAGATAGCGTTCTGGGGCCGTGTAGCGGGAAACTATTCTGTTCTTACTGTATTACAATCTCCTGAATTCATGTTGATGTAACCGCCGACGCATCGGGCGGCCACCTACGGCGTTGTTTGAACGTCCGTTCTCACACTTTCCTCGTTTATAGGGGGTCATGTTTGTTTGCATTGAAAGCGAACAGAATTGGCTAGCTTTATAGGTTATTCTGATATAATTGAGGCGAGGAGCACGCAGAAGTGGACAGCGTTTCAGTGGGAGTGAGCTAACCCAATGAAAGTAGATAGCCGAGTGAGTAGAGTGCCTGCGCCTTAGGCAGATTCGCATTCCGCTGCTTGGCTTGAGGTGGCTGGAAGAAAATCGGAGCTTCGTGCAACATTAAGGTAAAAGTGACCCTCTAAAGCCGGGTCCTCAACGAAGAAAAGTTGAGAGAGCGATGTCGAATACTTGTTGAAAGGAATGGAGAGCGTTATACTGCCATGCAAGGATCTTTGTAATAGGCAAAAAAAAAAATCCACCATCACTTGCAGCTGCAAGTAGCCAGCGCCAGGCACTCACAGGAGAACCATCTTTTATTCGCTTCGCAACGGGGCATTCTCTGGCTTTACCGAGATAAAAGAACGCAGGTTTGTTCGGCGTATTATGTGAGTTCTCGTGGTACTTTGTCGTCGCGTTGCAGATAGGCGAAGCGGGCGCAGGCCGACAAAAAATTTGACCGGTAGCGGACAACTTGTGATTGAAAATGCGCACAATCGGCAATATATGCTTCTTTTGTTCGGCCTTTATCATGCATAATCAGGGCGTATGTGTCATATCAGATGGATAGTTCTGCAGTTATCGCGACGTCATGTGATAGGCAAGCGAAGTTCGCGAACAACCGGATATTGCGGACCAATTGTGAAGGCCTAATTACAGACATGTATTTTAGATTAGTTTAACGTTAGAGTGCCCCTGATTTTTGTGCACCTGTCTTTTCCTCTCGACAAGCAGTGCTTCCTTCTGTTCGGGGACTATTGTATGTGTTGCTCGTGTGCGAGCGGCCTTGTCAGACCTCAACGTTTTTTTGTTACCTCCCTTGAAGAACTACTGCAGCGTAATGCCATTTTTCCTAAATAGCTTATCAATGAGTAGTATACAACTACAAAGTTGATAAACGTACAGTTTGTGAATTGCTGACTTCCAAGGAGCCGGCGATGCATGCACGCATCACTTGCCTTCCAATACGATAGATACGAGCAGCCGGAGGCCGCGTATCTAAGAGACCGTGCCGAAGATCCGCGCGTTCTAGGGCAGCCGTGACTTCTGGTTAGTTCTTAAGACGGCGTTTTTCTTTTAAGTTTCCACATGAATAGACGGCTATCTTTTATTTAAGCGTTTGCATCACTTCCACTGGCATTTCTTTCATAAGCGTTTTCTCAATGGCCTCACCATCCCTCTATGTGAACAATCTGAAAGTACGCTTTTTACGCTGTCCAAAACTTTGTTGTTGTGGCCCTTTAAAGGACTATTTCATGACCCACTGATGCCACTTCTGATATTTAGGTTCACGAAGGCATTGTTGCTCAAGTGCAAAATGAGCAGTAGCTTTAGCTAACCCAACTTCTCGTAATTATGTTGGCAGGAGCACAAGAAGATGTTCCAGACGCTGTATTATGACTTACCACCGATGTCAACAGAAGTTCTCGCTCTCCGTAAGGAACTCTGGGAAGCCGAAGGCATCCATGTAATTTACAACGTGAGTTTTTTCAAAGTTTTCATGAACGGGAAAAGCTTCATCCAGACAACAATATTTCCTCACATTTCTCTGACACGGAAGAAATTTGATTCCGAGTTGAATCTTTAGAATCGCCATCGCATTACAACGTGATGAACCATGTATTCGAGCTGAGCAATGAATCACTGGGCTGCGTGAAGTAAGCCCCCGTGAACCACACAATAATTACGACCTCGGCGTTGTGGGGGCCTCACTTGCATAGACACACAAATATTTAGCATAGATAATGAAATTTTGCACTCTAACCGCACCAAACATTAGATCGCTTTACACTTTCAAAACAAAATTCAATTTTCAAGTTGCTTGCGCAGCGCTTGGAGTTTCCATGACCGCGTTTCTGTGTGTTTCTGTGACTGCCACGAAAGTGCACTCTATTCGGACCAATTTCGCCTTGCAGGTTCCTCGTTTCGGTGCAGATATCCGAATGAAGGGTCCCATGCGGCCCTTTGCTGGTCTTTGCGTCGCCTTTCTTCTACTGCTGAGGGAAGACCGGCAGTGGTGAGTAAATTGACGGCGAAATGACACCTTTATACCAGTAGGATTAATTCTGGGTTCGTGGTTCATATTCAGGCGTAACACAGTGGGTCGCTTGCCTACGCCACCGGAAGGCCTAGAACGTGGACGCCACAGTAAGCTAAGCGAACGCACGCCTTCGTCGACCGCTATCGCCAAAGAGTTGATTGTTTCTGAGGAGGTGAGGCCGGCAGGTTGAATGAAACGAAAATTGGGAATAAATTACCTATTTACAAGTAATAATAATCATTCCATGGTTTGCGGAGCACTGCACGTGTCTGAGCACGCTACGCGTCTCAGCACCCGGCCCCACTTTTAAGCCGTTGCTTAACAAGGCTTGCTACTGGGCTAGTTGGTTCATGGTATATAGTAAAATCAAAAGAGCGCAAGAACGGACACGGACTAGAATGAGCAAGTGCTCTATTGAGCGCAAGGCTTTTAAAAGGCCAGACGCACCGAAGGCCGTCGAGGGTTGGTGTTACTGACCTTTAGGCAGCGTGAAGCCACGAAGGAAGTGGATGAGCGACATACCTGCTGGTGGAGAAGAGAATGTCGCGCCGGGGAAATTACAAAGGAGCGCGCTAAAACCCTTTATTTTTCAAAAGTAGTGCCATTCTGAGATCTTTCCGCCACCTCGCCCTCCCCGGCGTTTCAACCTAGCCGCCTCGTGCAGCCTCAGCCTCCTCCCCTGCTCCATTGGCCAATCCGTGTCACGTGGAAGCATGCGTTGCGCTTTTGTACATTTTCTTTTTCTTTCCACCGTGCTCCGACCGCCATTGTCTACCAAGTGCGACGGAAGTACGCGCGAACCAATATATCGAGTGCGTTAGGGGACCAAATCAAGTGTGTTACGAACGAGAATTTTATTGTGGTGCTATGCTGCTCCGCCTTCGGTGGCCGCAGCTAACGAGGCGGGTGCAAAATGCTTTTTTGTTGACCATACGGCGAGCGCAGCGCACAGAGAAGAAAATCGTGAATGCATAGCGTCGGACGGGCTGACTTCAAGGAGGTTGCAAAAAGCGCACAGGTTTCTCAACTCCCACGGCTCATCACTGCCTCTTATTTTGAACGTAGTTTACGCCTACCTCTTTAAAAAGGTACTTGCATATGTGTCCATGCTGTGCGCGGTTTTTAGCGCGTTGAAGCTGACTTTTTACGACGGTTTTCGCTTTATTTCCTACGAGTTTTGTTTTGACACGAAAGTGCCCGCACCTGCAGCTGGCGTGTGACATAAAAGCGACTTTATTGAGGCAATTTTTTCAGCTCCACCAGAAGTTAGCATATAGTCGAAGCTTTTGCAAGGATCACTAACGCTTACGAATGCAGACGTTCAGCTTCAATGTACGCCCGCACGTGTTAATTTGGTTTGTGCTGTTTAACATATTTAGCCTCCCGAACCGACTGAGGCTATGCGTGAGGTCGTAGTGGATAGCTCCGGATAAATTTAAGGCCCCTGGCGATATTTAACGTGCGCTTTGACCGTACAGTATACGGGCTGGTAAATTTCTTGTTGGCGTTCCGTAATTCACTCCGCGCGGAAGCGGTAGCGTCGTGTCAGAAGTTGATGCCTGGGCGTGATTGCATTTATGTAATAGATTTTATGTAATAGTTGTAAAACACGTCATTATATTGTATTATTGGCGGCGCCTGCAGGACACCGAAATGGCAGGGACAACACCAAATCTGTAACCAGGGCTCGTCCTTGAGTTGGGGCTCGCCGAGAGTTGCGCGTGATGGGGATCGTGCGCGTACCATAAGATCTGCTGTCGCTGTCGCGTCGTGTGCAGCAAATTTTGTGTGCTAACACTCCTTGAGCTGCCTGCTTTAGTATAACCTCAGGTGCTCTCCTGAGGCCCCCGTTAGCAGTTACATGTGTTCTTTTGGAGCAGTAATTGTAAAGAAACCATCTATCGCCCCGACGACAAAAGCACCCAGCAACGAAAAAAGCTCCCCGCCGTGCAAGAAGAAATTACGGAACGCCAACGAGGAATCTGCCCACGGGTCTCTTGCGTTCTGCCTCTATCCCGGCTGCTGCCGGACGCGTCCTCAGTATTGGAGGGATGAGCAGCGGCTACTCGCACGTTTTGTGTACAGGAATATCATAGTAGAGAAAATCCGCAAAGACCACAAGCCCCCTGATAAGGTTGAACAATTTTACTGCTTTATGTCAACGTTTGCATGCGTCCGGTTAAGTAAAGGGCCATCGCATGCATCATATGCACTGCATGTTGTCTTCAATCTCTTGCGACAAATAATTTCGCGGTTTTTGATAATGGAGTGCCGACGGAGTTGCCGTGGAAGCTGCGTATAGAACAGATATGTAAGTTTACATCCTATTGCTATGACAAGAATTAGTGCATCTGATGCAATTCGCTTTAATAATTAATCCTCCTTTTTTCTTCGAATTTCATTGCTTGTGAGAGCCTGACAGCTCAGTGGGCTGTTTGCATTTGTGCTGTATACTTTTCTTGTCTTCAAGACTAAGATAAGCACCTTTATTAACTTCATTTGGGGCCCTATATTGTTATCTCTGTCCCTATACCCGCCGTGGTGACCTAGCGGCTGTGGTGCGGAGCTGCTAAGCACGAAATCGCGGGATCAAATCGCGGCCGCGACGGTCACATTCGATGGAGGCGATATACGACAACGCCCGTATTCCGTAAATTGGAGGCACCTTAAAGGACCCCAAATCGTCAAAATTAATTTAGTTCCCCACTACGGTGTGTTTCATAGTCAATTTGTGGGTTCGGCACGTAAAACCCAAGAATAACTTTTTTCTCTGTCTGTAGTGTTCGAGTTATAGGGACACTGCTTCCCCGCGAAAACTTATAACGCAATAAAAAGAAATACAGACGCACGCACTGCACAGATATAAAGTTTGCAATACAACAAAGGTATTACTGGTGCTAATTTTGAAAGTCTAGCCTCTTCACCTGTAATAAATTAAATAAAAAAACTATTTTATGTGCTGCGAAAATTACCGGTACGTTGTTCGCATTATCAATACCGTCTATGTGTGAAAACGTTGCGTATGGCCGGTAGAACCTATACATCAACTACATACTTCTGTAAAAGACGCAGAGCAGAAGTTCTGCCTCTGAGCAGAAGGTGAGCGTGAGCAGAAGGTGGCTAGGCATTGCTGGCCCCAGACAGCTGGAATCTTTCACGTGCGGGCCGAACAAAAGTATTCTGGAGGTACGTAAATGAACCTACGAAACGACATTCACATACTTTAAGAAGTCAAAACGTGAAACTCTGGTAACTCGTGCGTATTTGATCACTCCGCGTGCATGCGTCACGCTTCAGCAACGCTAGCTCTCAACCTGCGGACGCTTTACACCTTAAATAATGGTCCTTTTTTCCATTCTATTGCGCAATTACAACACGGCAATATTGATGCCAGTTACTGACTCATGAAGCTAAATCTCGCCTCAGGAACTCCTCCGGAGGGCTCAAACGAAGTTTTCCGCCGATTGCCTGCGATAGCGTGTCAGCCGTCGCGTGCTCCGGCAGGGTCGGCATAGGCGGCGCCACTGCCGAGGTCGCGCCGAGCGGGGCAGTGGAGCGGAGGAGGAGGGAAGTGGCTGGGGCTACTTATAGACAATGAGAGATTTTAAAACGAGCGGCTAACCAACGCCACCTACAGGAAAATCTAGATGGCGTTGAGTTAAGCGGGAAAGGAGAAAAGAGGCGAAGCTTTGCATTGGAGGCGGGTAGGTGGAGGCGCTCTAGGTTGACCTCCTCTGGCCGCACAATTATGTTCCGCGCAGGGAATTTTTCCCCTTTTCATGGAATTTCCGGCCACAAATTTAGACGAAAAGGAAACAGAGAGTGTTATATAGCAGGTGGTTTAAAATGAATTGATGAACGAACTATTGGAAATATTGCTTAATGGGCGACTTGGTGCAGCATGTTTTTGTCTTGCTTTAGCACATCTCAGTTTGAGTATGATGGAACGGGGAGAGGTGACAGGATGAAACCTGTCCCTATTTCTTCACAGTAGAACCAGTTGTGCTGAAGCAACACAAAAATATAAATATTAGTATTGTGGATTTTAGGAAGCCATCATTTCGACAAGCCACAGCATGCCCTCTTCAGTGCACGGACTAAAATATGAGTGGGTCGGCTTCCAGTTCTAATAGCCTTTGTTGTTGCAAGGCTGGTGTGCTTTTCCGGAACGAAGCGTGAACTGCAATTTGTTGTATTTATATTCGATTAGGTGACCTAAAAATCCATAAAAAGCAGCAAGCTTTCAGTCTTAGTTGGTGCTATAGAGCTCTGTCTACGCGGAAGATATGTTCGGAACCTACATTAAAAAGTGCCTCATTACAAATCGAGTTCTCATATTGCTGTTTTGTCGAGATATGGAGTAAACTGTGTTATGTTTTTGAACACTCACAACACACAGACAAATTCTATATTATGGAGTAGGAATCACGCTGGCCGCGCTGGAATAAGTTCACTCAAGAAAAGAGTACAATATACGTTGGCATTGCACGGTATATTGCTGACGTTTGGGCTGATAGACCAGCCTCTGCCAAAGCGGTCCCTAGGGGTATATATATAAATATATATATATTAAGGCGGTTTATTGGTCACAGATGTTTGGGACCGGCCGTTAGAGCAGAGCACGGACTCTCAGCACGAGCGGCTCGAGAACAGCACTGGAGAGAATGGCCCAATATAGAGTTCCCTCTGCTTTACTACAATTACCCCCGAGAACGAAAAGGGAGCCGTCAGGAAACCTAAGGGCTTCTCACTATGAGCGGATTCGCTCATCCTCACTATGAGCATATGGTTTGAGGCGTTGGACATTGTCAATGTCTCGTCAATGACTGCACCTTTCCGAACACGGTTCAATGGATTGCATCACGTACTTAACAGGGGATGCACTCTCGACGATACGGTGTGGCCCTTCACAATTGGGCAGTAGTTTTGAAGAGAGCCCAGGTACAGCGGAAGGAACGGAAAGCCACACAAGCGCTCCAGGAAGGAAGGTGCGTGCAGAGGTGGAGTCACCGCGAGTGCTGCTCTGGCGCTCTTGAGCACTGGAGGTAAAGGCCCGTGCGAGATGGCGGCACTGTTCAGCATGTCTTGCCGTGGCAGAAATGGGCGCACATTCAGATGCGTTCAGCCGGTATGGTGGAATTGTGTACATGGTGTGCCACGGACGCCTACCGCACAGTAAGAAAAAGGGGGAAAAGCCGGTGGTGCTCTTAGTCGTTGTGTTGCACGCATAGGTTACGAAGGGCAGAATGACGCCCTAAGTTGCGTGGTCGGAGGCGATGTACATTGCAAGCATGTTGCCGAGCATACACTTGAAGCGTTCTGTAAGGCCATTGGTTGGAGAATGCTTTGCATTCTCCGCGTAGCTTTGCGATGAAAGACGTTACACTCTTTAAGAATGGCTTCAACTACATCGGATAGGAAGACACATCCGCGATCACTGAGCAGTTCCTCAGGTGGTGCATGATGCAGGGTGAATCGATGAAGCAGGAAGGAGGCAACATCTCGCGCTGTAGCTGCCGAGAAGGTGGCAGTTTCGGCGTATCGCGTGAGGTGGTCAACTGCGACAATGGCCCAGCGTTTTCTAACCGATGTCAGGGTAAAGGGTTCGTAAAAATTGATGCCGAGGCGCCCAAACGGCCGGGTAACAGTTGCAGACCGGCTGCCGAGAGGAGAGGTGGAGATTTCCGGCACTGAAAATTGGGGCAAGAGCGAACGAACTTCTGAACGTAGCTGTACATCCCTCGCCAGTAGTACCGCTAGTTTAGAAAATTTAGAAAGTTTAGAAAACTCCCGAGTGGGCACACTGTGGATAGGCGTGGAAAGCTGTGCATATGTCGGAACGGAAACTAGGAGGTGCTACTAATGACCACTGGCGCCCACCGGGGTTATTGCGTCGGTGAAAGAGGTTGCCAGGCAATGGCGAAATAGTGAGCTTGACGATGCAGCGTGCGAGTCGTTGGTGCTGATGAAGCACAAGAAAGTCTATAAGAGTCTATAAATCTGGGCACCGTATCCAATGGCCCTTGTGCTGCTCAGACACGATGGTTGTAAGGTCGAGCGAAGAAACGGTAAAGTGGAATAGTGAGCAGCAGACATTGTCGTCAGGCAAGGCAGTGCTAGAGGGAGTCGGCGTCAGAATGCTGGCGTCCGCTGCGGCACAGCACGCGAATATCCTAGTTCTGTAGGCGAAGTGCCCATCGGGCAAGACGACCTGAGAGATCTTTCAAGGATGACAGCCAGCATAGTGCATGGTGGTGTGTGAGTACATCAAATGGACAGCCATGCAAATAAGGCCTCAACTTGACGAGAGCTCACATGATGACCAAGCGTTCTTTTTCTGTCACATTGGAATAGGTTTCAGCATTCGTAAGCGTACGACATCCATAAGCCACGACATATTCAGGAATCCCCTGTTTGAGCTGGGCAAGAGCATCACCGAGGCCAATACCGCTGGCATCTGTGTGCACCTAGGTAGGGGCTGTCGGATTGTAATGGCACGAAATTGGCGGAGACGTTAGCGAACGACGGAGCCTTGTGAACACCTCGTCGCACTGGGACGACCACGAAGTGAGGGGCTCGTTGCTTCTAAGTAGCTTCGTCACAGGCGATGGAGGCGGAATTGCGAATGAAGCGTCTGAAGTAAGAAAACAGACCGATGAAACCACCTGCGAAATTATATGACGGACGCTGGCTTAGGAAATTCGGCGACGGCCCGAAATTTGGCTGTATCGGGGAGAATTCCATCCTTGGATACGACGTAACCTAGAATTCTCAGCTGCCGAGCAGCACATCGGCACTTCTTGAGGCTTAGCTGTAGCTCTGCGTTTGTTAAAAACATTGAAACAGACAGGAGCTGTCGAAGGTGCCTGGTGAAGTCAGGAGCAAAAGCAACAACGTCGTCAAGATAGCACAAGCACGTGTGCCCGTTCAAGCCGCTCAAGACAGCGTCCATCATGCTCTCAAAGGTTGAGGGCGCGTTACATAGTCCAAAAGGCATTAGGTTAAATTCGTATAAGCCGTCGGTTGTGAGAAAAGCTGTCTGCGGCCGATGCGCGTCTGCCATGGGTAGTTGCCAATACCGTGAGTGAAAATCTAGAGATGAAAAGAATTGTGCGCATTGTACACTCTCAATCGCGTCGTCTATGCGCGGCAGAGGGTAGATGTCATTGCGAGTGATCTTGTTCAGGTGGTGGTAGTCCACACAAAATCGCACAGAACCATCTTTCTTCGTAAGTAGGTCGACATGATAGCCTATGGATTGTTGGAAGGATGTATCACCTCACGGCGAAGCATGCCGTTGCCTTGTTCGTTGATTACACGACGTTCGGCAAGGTGTACACGATACGGACGTTGCCTCAATGGCAGTTGCGAGTCAGTATCGATAGGATATAAAAAAGTTGGCATCCGACCCAGGTTAAGGCACAAAAGCTGGGACTGCGGGGCCGGTATAAGCCTCATCTGCTGATGCGGAAGGCATCATCTGCTATGCCCTTATTGACATGTGCAACCTTATCAGATTCGGGCATCTTCGGATCCACTTTTCGGCACAGAGCGAGCACGTCCTGGATGTACGTGAGATAGGATTCAGTGCACCTCTAGACACGCGAAGCGAGGTCTTTTTGGGCGGCGCGCTGACGTCCCACAGGCTTGCCAAAGAAATCTGTGAGTTTCTGTTTGCAAATGTCCCAGCTGGTAAGTTACTCCTCGCGGGTCTGAAACCAGACGCGTGCCGTGCCCACGAGGTAAAATATCAAATTAGCGAGCATGATGGTCTGGTCCCAGGGGTTGCTGGAGCTCACCCGCTCATATAGAGGAAGCCAGTCGTCCACATCAGTGCCGTCGATGCCAGAAAAGTTTCTTGGGTCGTGGGGCTGTGCTGGAATGACAGTGGGCATGGGTGCCGACGGGCCCGAAGCATCCTCGCCTGGAGCTGGCATTGTAGATGCAGCCAAGGAGCGCCCGCTGCGTAAATCCGTCTTGATAATGATCCCGCAACCTCCACCAAAAATGTTACGGGGTTAAACAGTCAGACGTGTATTTACAGAATATTTACAATAATTATAGCAGCCGACAAGATGGTAGACAGAGCGCGAAGAACAGAACATCGTCTTCTTCCGACGATGATTAAAACATCTTCTTCGTCAGCGTGCATAGGCATAGAAGAACCGAACACATCCCTGGGCGATAGGCCATATGTAGCAACAGCACTAAGGGCACTCGAACTAGCACAGGTATTGTGATTGGGCAAGTCCCTAACTTGAACGTCTTCGATCGCTTCTACATTGCCAAGATATTCCCCTCGGAGCAGCAGGACAGGCTATGGAAACGGGTTGTAAACTAAAATGGTGCTCTAGCCCTGTGTGATTTCCACCGTGACCAAAGGAAGCAGTATACCTTTCCGAGTAAGAAACCGGTCAGATGGAGGCAGTAGTGGAACAGCGTCTGAGATTCCACTGCAGGACATGGGGGGACCGTTTAGGAGTTCGGAGGAATGTGGGTGTCAGCTTCGACAAGTAGTTTCCCCGGAAGCGAAGAATTGTCGATGAGCGGCAAATGTAACCGTGGCGAGAGTTCTATTGAACCCGTGCGCAATGGCTAACGGCATTGTGGCACGAGAGAAAACCTCAGCATAGGATAACGTAATGAGAGCACAAGGAAAGTATGATGAATTCTACGGCGTATAGAACGTCGGCAATGGCAACACGAGCAGTGCAAGCCGCCAAGGGGTGAATATGCTGAGGACTGGCGGTGCGAAGAGATAGTCCGGAAAGGGGCGTAGTGGCATTCCAAAGTAAGCGGCAAAAAGCGCTCATAACATATGCGGCGGCTCCAGTGTCCACGACTGCAGGTGCGCGAACACCGTCAACAAACACTTCGATTACGTGCGATGGACTGCGAGGAGGACTTTCACGTTTCGACGATGTCGTAGCCCTTCCCTCTTGGACTCCGACGATGAGTTTTGCTCGTCCCCAGTTAATGGGGCGAAGTCGCATTAGCGACAGTGAGCGACGACGTGGACAAGATGAATGGCTGGTAGTTGTCGTCGGGCGCTAGGTCGGCGACATAGCCGACGGGGGGCCGTAATATGGACGGTTGGACTAGCTTGCCACGGGTGGTGCAGCGCTAAGCGGCTGCGCACGATTACAAAACGTGCGATGTGGCCGGCGTAGGCGCACGCAAAGCATATTTGCCGGTTGTCGGGAGTGCGCCACGGGCTCGCCAGGGCAGGTCCCATCCATGTTACAGGACGTGTTTTAAGAGGCGGCTGCTGACATGACTGCACGGGAGGCGGCAGTCGGAGCCTGGGCGCGAAGTCGGCAGAACGGAAAGACATGCCCCGTTGTTAGAGCACATCTGTTAGAGCGTTGTTACTATGCCCCTTTTTTAGAGCACATTTTTTTTTTTCATTTGCGTCGCATGGTTCGCCATGCTCACTTTTGTGTAAATGGCATTTGTAAACAATGATGTACTACCTTTGCGGTGGCTAACGCTGCGCAAAAGCCAATGCGGCGGCCTGCGGCTTCGTCAAGCTGCCCACGTGGCAGCTTTTTCTGCATGCCCCTCGCGTCACGTACTGATGCAAGTAAACATTATTGCCAATGTCATTGTCATACTTCAAGACAGTGGCTGGGTCCTGGCGATGACTTCAGCGTAGCTAAGTGGTGCAACCACCGAGACCTGTTGGGGCGGCACAGTCATTTCAGCGTAGCTTAGTGGTGCAGGCACAAGAAGATGTTAGCTCTGGTCCGGCAAGACCTCGCGATTTCCCGCTCGATCGTGCAACGGAGCGGAGGCATAAAATTCGAAGTGGGCTGTTGAGGATGCGGCTGAGCGAAGGATATCAAGGAGCACTGGCGTGCAACTTCCGCCCGAACTAACGCTTTCATTTCAGTGAGCAACGCTGACTTGTCGAAGGTGGTAGCCAAACCAGCAATGATGTTGTCACGTGAGGAAAGGCGTAGTGTGAAAAAGTGATGCCTGCGTAGCGCCTAGTAGCTTTGGCATAGAGTGATGATATCTGTCACGAACTGCGGATTCTTGGCAAGTAGCATGTTGAAAGCATCGCCCTCTATCCCTTTTAAAACATTTCGTATTTACGACATTTTAAAGACATTTCTGATGTACAAATCTAGTACATCTTCAATGTTGATGGTAAATGATTCTCCCGGCTGCTGTGCACATTCTCGCAAACGCGATTCCGCTCGCAGCTTGCGCACTGCAGGGTGACCAAACACCGCCACTAAAGAGGCCTTGAACGAGGACCACGTAGGAAAGTAAGTATTTTGCTTGTTGTACCAGAGACTGGCGACAACCGCGAGATAGAAGAGATTGTTGCTCAGTTTGGCGGGATCGTCCCATTTGTGGTCGGCGCTTACCCTTTAATATGTTGTCAGCCCGTGCTCGACGTCGGTGTCGTTCATCATCATCATCATCAGCCTCGTTACGCTCACTGCAGGGCAAAGGCCTCTCCCATACTTCTCCAACAACCCCGGTGATGTACTAATTGTGGCCATGCCGTCCCTGCAAACTTCTTAATCTCATCCGCCCACCTAACTTTCTGCCGCCCCCTGCTACGCTTCCCTTCCCTTGGGATCCAGCACGTAACCCTTAATGACCATCGGTTATCTTCCCTCCTCATTACATGTCCTGCCCATGCCCATTTCTTTTTCTTGATTTCAACTAAGATGTCATTAACTCGCGTTTGTTCACTCACCCAATCTGCTCTTTTCTTATCCCTTAACGTTACACCTATCATTCTTCTTTTCATAGCTCGTTGCGTCGTCCTCAATTTGAGTAGAACCCTTTTCGTAAGCCTCCAGGTTTCTGCCCCGTAGGTGAGTACTGGTAAGACACAGCTATTATATACTTTTCTCTTGAGGAATAATGGCAACCTGCTGTTTATGATCTGAGAAAGCCTGCCAAACGCACCCCAGCCCATTCTTATTCTTCTGATTATTTCTGTCTCATGATCCGGATCCGCCGTCACTACCTGCCCTAAGTAGACGTATTCCCTTACGACATCCAGTGCCTCACTGCCTATAGTAATTTGCTGTTCTCTCCCGAGACTGTTAAACATTACTTTAGTTTTCTGCAGATTAATTTTTAGACCCACTCTTCTGCTTTGCCTCTCCAGGTCAGTGAGCATGTATTGCAATTGGTCCCCTGAGTTACTAAGCAAGGCAATATCATCAGCGAATCGCAAGTTACTAAGGTATTCTCCATTACCTTTTATCCCCAATTCTTATCCCCAATACCTCCTGTAAACACGCTGTGAATAGCATTGGAGAGATCGTATCTACCTGCCTGACGCCTTTCTTTATTGGGATTTTGTTGCTTGCTTTATGGAGGACTACGGTGGCTGTGGAGCCGCTATACATATCTTTCAGTATTTTTACATACGGCTCGTCTACACCCTGATTCCGTAATGCCTCCATGACTGCTGAGATTTCGACAGAATCAAACGCTTTCTCGTAATCAATGAAAGCTATATATAAGGGTTGGTTATATTCCGCACATTTCTCTATCACCTGATTGATAGTGTGAATATGATCTATTGTTGAGTAGCCTTTACGGAATCCTGCCTGGTCCTTTGCTTGACAGAAGTCTAAGGTGTTCCTGATTCTATTTGCGATTACCTTAGTAAATAGTCTGTAGGCAACGGACAGTAAGCTGATCGGTTTGTAATTTTTCAAGTCTTTGGCGTCCCCTTTCTTATGGATTAGCATTATGTTAGCGTTCTTCCAAGATTCCGGGACGCTCGAGGTCATGAAGCATTGCGTATACAGGGTGGCCAGTTTCTCTAGAACAATCTGTCCACCATCCTTCAACAAATCTTCTGTTACCTGATCCTCCCCAGCTGCCTTCCTCCTTTGCATATCTCCCAAGGCTTTCTTTACTTCATCCGGCGTTACCTTTGGGATTTCGAATTCCTATAGACTGTCGTTCGCGCCACTGAAAATGACAGGGTTCGTGTGGCGAGGCACACCAGAGCACAGTACCAACTGAGGTGGCGTTTGCTGGGATGCCTTATCAGGCGTAGTTGAGCGTAGGGTGCGGGCTCGAAGTTCCAGAATTGACGTTGCAGGCAGAAACAACCCCCCCCCCCCCTCTGAATGTAAAGGTGTTTATTAGTCACCGGTATTTTGGACCGACCGTTAGAGCTGGGCACGGACTCTCAACACGAGATGCGTTTCCCGGAAACGGCACTGGAGGGCATGGCCCGTTATAGCGCTCTTCTGCGATATATATATTGTACTGTAAACTAAGGAGTAGTGGGGCTGTGGCTGAGAGAGAGAACGACGACGAGGGAGACAAACCTTATTTCGGTGTTCGATCGGCTGTATTACCTGTCGCTGCTCTATCATTCTAGTCGCGAACTCCTACTGCTCAAAGTGCTTCACGAAATTCGATAGAAGGTGCTGAACCTTTTGTCAGCCTGGAACTCCGAAGCCGCACGATCCCTGTCACATCTCCCATGCCTGAGGAAACTAGTCCTACCGATTACACCCCAGGTACCGCCTCCGGTAGTCTGTCCTGGTGCGCCATGACAACGGGATCCTCCCATATTCTATGGCACTGACGATCATGACGTAGATTGCCCACAACAAATGGACGGAAGCTGACAAGCTTGGTTGCGTACCATTCTACCTATCCGGGGTCGCCCATCTTTGGTTCCGCAACCATGAGGCTGACTTTTTCACGTGGACAGCATTCCGAACGACACTTCAAGAAGTCTTCGGTCACCCTGCTGTGCGCAAACTTCGGGCTGAACAACAGCTTCGCTGTCGTTCCCAACAAAAGGACGAAACATTTACGAGCTGCATTGAAGATGTAGTTGATATTTGCCGGCGTATCAACACAGATATGACCGAATATGACAAGGTCAAGAACATCTTTCAAGGCATAGAAGATGACGCCTTCCAAGTGCTCTTGGCAAAGAATCCTCAGGCGCTCAACGACCTTATAACGCTTTGCCAGAGCTATGAGGTGCTGCGCAAGCAACGGCTTTCTACGCCCCGCGCTCTCGCTCCAGACGTCGCGCTTTCAGCTCTGAGTGATGGCGTCAGTGCTACTCATGTCAGTTCAGGAATGTTAGATCAAATCAAGCAATCTGTACGAGAAGAAGTGGCACGTCAACTCTCTTGTGCCAGTCACTCCAGCGTGAGAGTCGCCCTTGTCTCCCGGTCTCCGTCAGGTGGTACAAAAACAAGTCACTAACGCCGTACCACTGGCCCATCAACCGCCTCCTTCACCCCTTCCACTTACGTACACTGCCGTTGTCGTTAATCCAAGGCCTCCGTCTGCAGTCACTCAACCCAGACTTACCAGCGCCTTTCCCTCATCTCCGCAAGCGGCTGCAACATATGCACCTCCAAGCAGCTACTGGCCGTCACAGCAGCCCGTCCGCCCACCTCGCCAATATTTCCATTAGTCTCCGCCCGCAGTTCTCAATCCGTGGCGCACCCATGACAACCGGCCTATCTGTTATTCGTGCAGCCTACCTGGGCATGTAGCACGGCTTTGTCGTTGGCGCGGATGGTATCCTTCAGATTCTCCGAGGGCACAAACGAACGGTTTCGACTCTCCGACCCGTTCCACTTCTGCCGCTCAGCCCTCCGAAACCTCGCCTTCTGCTTCCTGAACCTTCAATACCCGTCGGTCTCCGTCTACCCGTCGGCGTTCTCTGTCGCCGCTTATCCGTCGCCCTGAAGCTATCCGAGAGGAAATCTAAGGGCCACAGTTCCACAGGCAAGAACTGCGATCTGAACAAACTCCTCCTCCTCCTCATCATCATCATCAGCCTGGTTACGCCCACTGCATGGCAAAGGCCTCTCCCATACTTCTCCAACAACCCCGGTCATGTACTAATTGTGGCCATGTCGTGGTTGCACACTTCTTAATCTCATCCGCCCACCTAACTTTCTGCCGCCCCCTGCTATGCTTCCCTTCCCTTGGGATCCAGTCCGTAACCCTTAATGACCATCGGTTATCTTCCCTCCTCATTAAATGTCCTGCTCATGCCCATTTCTTTCTCTTGATTTCAACTAAGATCTCATTAACTCGCATTTGTTCCCTCACCCAATCTGCTCTTTTCTTATCCCTTAACGTTACACCTATCATTCTTCTTTCCATAGCTCGTTGTGTCGTCCTCAATTTGAGTAGAACGCTTTTCGTAAGCCTCCAGATTTCTGCCCCGTAGGTGAGTACTGGTAAGACACAGCTATTATATACTTTTCTCTTGAGGGATAATGGCATCCTGCTGTTCATGATCTGAGAATGCCTGCCAAACGCACCCGAGCCCATTCTTATTCTTCTGATTATTTCCGTCTCATGATCCGGATCCGCCCTCACTACCTGCCCTAAGTAGATGTATTCGCTTACGACTTCCAGTGCCTCGCTGCCTATTGTAAATTGCTGATCTCTTCCGAGACTGTTAAGCATTACCTTAGTTTTCTGCAGATTAATTTTTAGACCCAATATTCTGCTTTGCCTCTCCAGGTCAGTGAGCATGCATTGCATTTGGTCCTCGGAGTTACTAAGCAAGGCAATATCATCAGCGAATCGCAAGTTACTAAGGTATTCTCCATTAACTTTTGTCCCCAATTCTTCCCAATTCAGGTCTCTGAATACCTCCTGTAAACACGCTGTGAATAGCATTGGAGATATCGTATCTCCCTGCCTGACGCCTTTCTTTATTGGGATTTTGTTGCTTGCTTTATGGAGGACTACGTCCTCAAGACGTCATTTATTTCCTGCGAACGTCCTTGAAGTTTATGCAGAAGACATGGCCATTCATGCGCTTGCAGACACCGGAGCAGCAATATTAGTGATTTCGAACCAGCTGCGTCTTAACCTTAGAAAAGTCACGACGCCATATTCTACCATTTCATTACGTACAGCAAGCGCTGCGCCGATTGAACCCTTAGGGAAGTGTACCGTGCGTGTTGTTATAAGCGTCACTTTATACCATGTTGGGTTCGTCGTTCTGCCTCGCTGCTCCCATGCCATGATTTTAGGATGGCACTTTCTCTCCTCTCATCATGCCGTTATAGATTGTGCCCGTCCTGAACTCGCGCTGTCGCCATTGGGCCTCAACGTTTTTGAAGATAATGATGACGCTTCCGGTCGTGTGTTCGTCACCTCCGACACCGAGATTCCTGCATACTCTGCCGCACTTGTACCCGTTTCCTGCGTTGGGTTTTCCGACTCCATAGTTATTTTCACGCCGTCTAAGCTTGTTGCTCGCCGTCATCTCTTCTTGCTTCCTTTTGCCCCTCTTGCGATTCGTCAATGTTCCAGCGCACTTTATGTATCGAACCTGTTTCCTTGACCTGCTAGCCTGCTCCACGATGAATGTCTTGGTTATGTTGACGAAATCAAACCAAACTTCCTTTACGGTGTTCCTGACGACCGGGCTTCTCCTCCGGTTGACGCTCTGGCCCTTCATGTTTCTCCTCCCCCGCCGCCGTGTGACCCACCATTTTCCCGGTGTATTGATCCCAAGCTCACTCCAACTCAGCACGCCCAGGTCGCCGATCTCCTTGACCGCTTTCGCACTTCCATTCGACATACAACAATCTCGCTTAGGGCGTACTTCCACTGTTGTCTATCATATTGAAACCGGCAACCGTGCGCCTTTACGCCACAGGCCGTATCGTGTGTCCGCCACGGAGCGTAGCGTCATCGCTGAGCAAGTTGGAGACATGCTACAACGCGGCGTTATACAACCTTCGCACAGTCCCTGGGCTTCTCCTGTAGTGTTGGTAAAAAAAAAAAAGATGGCACAATTCGCTTTTGCGTGGACTTCCGGCGACTCATAAGATCACCCACAATGACGTTTATACACTGCGCCGTATTGACGACGCGCTAGACTGCCTCCAAGGCGCCGAATTCTTCTCATCTTTAGACTTACGATCCTGGTACTGGCTGACCCCAGGCAGGTATGACTCGGCCAGTGGCCGAGTGAGACCGTCCAAGAACTGCCTTCATCACACCTGACGGTTTATTTGAATTCACCGTGATGCCATTTGGCCTGTATAATATATACGCCTGCCATATTTGAAAGAATGATGGACAACATGTTGCGCGGCCTCAAATGGCAGATATGCCTGTGTTATCTGGACGACATCGTCATCTTTTCACCGGACTTTCCTTCCCACCTACTTCGACTTGAACGCGTCCTCCAGTGCATCGCCGATGCTGGCCTCCAGCATAACTTGAGGCGTCGCTTCACTGCCCGGCTGCTGGTCATCCTCAGCCATGTCGTGTCGAAAGAAGGTGTACTCCCTGATCCGGCGAAACTACAAGCTGTTGCCCAGTTTCTGCGACCAACGACCTTGAATGAACTGCGGAACTTCATTGGGTTAGCGTCATACTTCCGCCGTTTCATCGGCAATTTCGCCACCATAACACACTTAACACAGTTTCTTCGTAGTTACCCCAACCGTTTGACCTGGTCACCGGATTGAGATGCCGCATTCACAAAGCTGCGTCGTCTCTTGACGTCACCACCGATCCTGCGCCATTTCGAGCCAAGCGCTCCAACTGAAATACATCCGGATGCCACTGGCGTCGGCCTCGGTGCCGTTCTCGCTCCGAGAAAGGCTGGCTTCGAAGAGTACGTCGTCGCCTTACCCAGTCGTGCACTCACTAAACCCGAATCAAACTATTCGGTAACAGGAAAGGAATGCCTGGCTATCATTTGGGTCATAACCAAATTCCGTCCGTATCTCTATGGACGCCCATTTGACGTGATAACTGATCACCATTCGCTGTGCTGGCTGTCGTCCTTAAAAGAACCATCCGGTCGTCTTGCTCGATGGGCCCTTCGACTGCAGGAGTACGACATCCGAGTGCTTACGGTTCTGCCCGAAAACACTCGGATGCGGATGCCTTGTCTCGTTAGCCACTAACAGACGAGGTTAGGTCCCCGAAGGCCTCATTGTCCGAGCCTTCCCTTGCTGCCACGGACATTGGCACAGCACGTGAAAGGCACAGCTTGCCAGCTTTTAACAATATTGCACCAGAATCAACCGCCAGTATGCCAGCACCTAAAGAAATCGCCATGTGTCAGGTTCTGGGAAAAGTAAGAAAAGGGAGCGCGAAGCAGCCATGCCAAGAAGAGTAGGCGCATGCCTAAAAAGCTCAATCGAATGCGACATTGGCTACCTTTGTCATGAGTGCTATCATCTGCCGGTATGCAAGCATGCATTAAGTGACCAAAATTGAGTGCCTCCATTCGTTCATAGCTGGTAACAAAGTTGCCTCATATATGTAGTAAGTTATTTCTTCACAGCTTTGTAAAGAATGCTACTCATTTCCACGTAAACCCTACCTTCAATTTGTGTGTGCTGGGCTCGGGGGGCACAAGATTACGAGGAAGCGGTCATTATTATGCTGCAAAATATTTTGTTTATCGTTATTTTAATTCCCCTTCACATAGATGCAGTTTTAGTCCTAAGTACCCTATTCATCTGAGAGTTGTACAAGTTAGATAACTTCCCAAAGCGCGACATGTCTTAAAAATTCATCAATAGATTTCATCGTTTCTACTGCCCCCTTACAAAACTAGGTGCTCAGCGTGTGACACGCCCGGATGCTCGGTTATCAGGGACATTCAATGGTGACCTTCTCAATAGCTCTTGTCGTTTACAAAGTCCTAGAAATTGCATTAGTTCCAGGAAAACACAGCTTTAGAGCTGTAATAATTACATACAGCACAATGAATAATTAAAGTGAAAATTTTGAACAATTAGTCGTATAACCAAGGCCTCTATCTGTATATCTTGTGTTCGCTGCGCCCTAGCACAAAGTAAAGGATGGCAACGTCCGCGTAGCCATAACCGTCACATTTTATAAATCGCCATTGGTTTGGTAAAATAACCCCATATTTTACACAAGGTGTCATATAAGGAAACCCACGCACATTCTTAACGAGAATTCCCGTTCTGAGTTAAGTGCCTCCGGCTATACATGGAGTGACATTTCATTTTTCTAGTTCTACGCTATCTCATGGCGTTGCCATTTTTAGCACTGCGCACGGGCGCGTCATCTTGCTTGGGACGGGCTAGCGGTAGATGCTTACGCTCTGTTCTCAGGAAATTCGCCTACGACAAACATGTAATGTAAATCTCGATGGTTATAAGCAATCATCGAGAAGTTGTTTCAGCAATCACTAATGGGGTTGAAAATAACGGTTCAATTTATTTTTTGTAGTACTCTATCTCGTAAATGCTTAAAAACATAGCTACGCTTACCGCGTGTTGACGGGCGCCAGACCCGTGACCTGTGGTCCCACCTCATGGTGAACGTCGATTCGTCGGTTACGACGACGCGTTTCTATCCATCAACTGACCAATCTGCGTGCCCTTCAGCAAACTGGAGGCGTTTTGCCTTGTTCTCTGATCGCAGGAGTGACTTACGCGCGGCAGTGCGACTCTTCAAACCTGCCTCATAAAGGCGGCGCTTGATAGTAGTAGATGAAACTCGGCTCAGCCCAAGGTTTACTTGCAGCTCCCGGACAGACGTGGCGGGCTTGTCTGCAGCAGCTGCCACGATCGCCATGTCTGCCTCTCCTGTTGTTACTCTTCGGCGGGCCTGCCGAGGAGCGTGTTGGATTCGTCCTCCATTTCTATAAGCCTGAATAATCCTATTTACAGTAAATAAAGGACAATTTGTCATCGAAGCGATTGCGCATTGGGAATTTTCCCTCAAACATAAATCTATGATGCGCCCTCTTTCCTTGTCCGAGACTCTCGGCATCTTTCTCCACTTGCGGCACGAGAAAGAAATGAGGTCTCGTTGAACAGACAAAATCCTTGCTGTTGCGCAGCGATAAAACGAGACGGTAGCTTCATCCCCCTAATGACTCCGCGTTTAGTTGATCACGCAAATGATGAAGCGCTTAAAATCATGATAAGGCGCCTGATAGCTTAACAGCGCCGAATTAGTCGGGAAAAAACGCTGGAGACTGCAGGGCGGCCTGAGTGTGTAGGTTTTGGAGCCAACATTTCGGCAAGTATCAGACAGCATGCAGCACTTCAGTGGTGACTCATTACTAAAGACGCAAAAAGTAGTCACCGTGCCGCTTTTTCGACGAATTGATAGCATGGTGTTTCAAACGTAGAGTAGGGCGTAAAATGTTTGTCAAGCGATTTCTGTGGACAGTGCAAGAAAGCAGTTGCCGCGTATGAACAGCAACCACGGCCGCCGATGAGAATGCGAACTTCACCACAAGGCGAGCGCAACCCGGCGGTGCTGGCGCGCTCTAGTAGACGACACGGATGAGGCCGCGCCTCTGGCTGCCATTGCGCCTGCGCGTTAGTTAACCAGGAGCCCAGAAGCGGCGCTGCGCTGCGCGGAGCGCCGGCTTAAAATTCCTTGATAATTTGAAAGTAGCGACACTCTTTGAACTCTGCCGCCGCCGCGCGACCTCGCCGCCTCCTCCTCGCCCCTCGCGCGTTCCCCCGCGGCAACCAGTTTTGTCCCCGTTTTTCTGCACGACGATTGGTCTCCCTGCCGTTGCCCTTGGAAACGCGCGGATCTTGAGTTTTGCTCGTGTTTTTCTTTCTCGTTCGCTCCATTTTCCTCCTGCGCACGGCTTGCTCGGCGCTTTAGCTTGGCGTAGCGAACGTTGTACGCTGTATTTCGTGCTCTATGTGCTAGCGCTATGCCGGGCTGTTGTGCATATAACTGCCGCAAGAAGCCTGAAGATAGTTATGCCGTTTTTATGATACCACAAGGAAAGCGTGACTGCTTGCGCAGGAAGCAGTGGCTGCATGACATTGGCCGAAAAAACTTTGTTCCGAAAAAGAACAGCGTTGCTTGCGAGCTGAGGCGTCTTTCTTGTAGCTCGTAGCAAATCATCCCGTAAGGCTGTATTTTTTTTTTCTTTCTTCCGGCCTGATTACCAGCGTTCTTGTTGCGGTTGTCCTCAGTAGGCTTAATATTCTCGGGCGGCTCGATCACCTCGCACGTCGCTAACTGTTGTTATTCAGTCGGAAGTTCAGCATTATAGATTCCGCTTCGCGCCCTGAAAAAAATTAGTGGCATGTATACCCGTGGTATCGCAGGTGATGAGCGTTAGCTAGTCAACATTGAGTTTTTTTGAAGTTTTGAGGCGAAAGCCTTTAGATCTCTGTTTCAAGGTTGCGTTGTAAACTGGAAGTATCACGTGACCCAAGGAAGGCCACAGGTGATCCAAAGTATGTCCATCCCTGTATAAGAAAACGATTACACAAGTTAATTAATGAATCATTAGTGATTGACATAAGGTGGATTAGGGAGGATTAAGGTTAATTAGAGGGTATTAAAGATTAAGGTGGATTAGAGTGCATTAAGAAGGATTAAGATGCATGAATAAAGATTGATATGTGTGGAGGAGGATTAAGACGGATTATGGTGAAGGGTTGATGAAAGGGTATTAAGACCGATTAGGGTGGATTAGGGTGCATGAACAAGGATTAGGGAGGACTAAGGTTGATAAAGGAAGATTAATGTGGATTAAGGTGAATTACCGTTGATATAGGGGGATTAAGACCGTTTAGGATGCATTAGGGTAGATTAAGGTGGATTAGTGACCATGGAGCTGGATTAGCTCTGATAGAGGTGGATTAGGGTGTATTAAGGTAGATTTGGACTATTAAGCAGGAATAAGTTGGATTAGTGTGCATGAATAGGGGTTAAGATGGATGAAGGGGATTAGGGCCGATTATGATGGATTAGGGTTGATAAAGGAGGATTAAGACCGTATAGGGTAGGCTAAGGTGCATTAGGGGCGATGTAGGTTGATTAGGTTGTATTAAGGTGGATTGGGAGTATTAAGCTGGATTAAGGTTGATGAAGGAGCATCAAGGTGGATTAGGGTGGACTAAGCTGAATTAGGGTTCATTGAGTATTAAGATCGGTTAGTCTAACATAATCCTCCTAATGCACATTAATCCACCGAATCCACATTCATCGACCTTAATCTACCTTCATTCACTTTAATCCACCATAATCTACGAAAGTCCTCCCTAATGCATCCTAATCCACCTCGATCGACCTTAATCTACACTAACCCTCCTTAATCAACTTTAATGCTTCCTCGTTCACTTTAATCCACCCTAATCCACTATTATCGTTCTTAATTCACCTTAATCCACCCGAATCCACATTCATCTACCTTAGTCCACCCTAATCCTCCTTCATTCACTTTAATTCACCCTATCCGACCATAATCCTCCCTAATGCACCTTAATCCGTGTTAATCCACCCTTATCCATCTTCATGCACTTTAATCCAGCCTAATCCTCTATAATCGTCTTTAATGCATCTCAACGCACCTTCATCCACCCTAATGCACCTTCATCGACCTTAATCCAACCTAGTCCTCCTTTATGCACCTTAATCCACCTTCATTCACCCTAATGCACCTTCATCGACTTTAATCCGCCTTAATCCTCCTTAGTACAACCGAATTCATCTTAATCTAATCACTAATCAATCATTGCTTTGCTAATCATTAAGCATCTCTTATACGCGGCTCCACATGCTTTGGTTCGCTTCCCGCCTTCGGTCACGTGATATTTTCTGTAGCTCACAACGGGACCTTGAAACAGAGGTCTAAGGCTTTCGCTTAATAAGCCACACACAAAGGGATGTGTCACAAGGAATACTAGATCAGACGCACGAAGTAAAGCATCTGATCATGAGGCAGGAAAATTGTCTGGACTATAGAACTCGCCTCAAAGCTCCCTTTACATCGGTATACCCCGTTCATACGGCTTTGAGAAAAAGCCAACCTCCTCATAAGCATTGCCTCCAGCATTATCGATGCTGTTATTAGCATTTCACAAAATTTTCGACCCCACTGGGGCGCGCAACTGGCCCAAAATAACACGCCTCCATTAAATCCTGCGGCCCGTTTGCGGCAGCCCAGGAGGAAAAGCGCGCCGTACGCAGCCGGCGGGCGAGGAGAATTGAGGAGGAAAGTGCCGTGAGGAGGAGAGTGTCGCTACTTTCAAATTATCTAGGGGCTTTATCCCGGCTACCCGGAGCCGTGTTCAAATTGGAAGTGGACGACCGTGTACGCTGCATCTGACCGAAGCAAATGTGACCATGTTCTACCATTCCTGACCTACGCTTACAACACCGCCACGGGACTTTTGCCCTTCTTTCTACTGTACGGGCGCGAACCTTTTTCCACAATGGATACTATCCTTCCGTACCGCACCACGGAAACCACCACCTTATCTGAAGCACACGCAGAAGAGTGTCACAAGCTATCCCGTATATTTACGGGCAGAAGATCAGCAGCGCCGGAAGCACCATCGAGAAATTTTCGATGCCCCTGTATCCTATGCTCCTGGCTCGCTAGTGTGGCTTTGGGTTCCAGCCCCTACCCCTCGACTATCACCGAAACTCGCGTCGAAATACCAGGGCCCACACCGCGTGATTAACCAAACGTCTCCAGTCAACTACATCGCGGAAACCCTCGAGCTACCTTTGCATCGTCGCCGTCGAGGACGTGAAATTGTGGATGTCCAGCGTCTAAAGCGGTACTTTGACCCGCCTGTGTTGTCCTAGCCGTAGGTCGCCGGGAAGGCTTCCTTTTCCGCGAGTGAGATAACTGTATTGTAAACTAAGGAGCAGTGGGGCTGTGGCTTTGAGAGAGAGAACGTCGACAAGAGAGACAAACCTTGTTTCGGTGCTCGATCGGCTGTATTACCTCTCGCTGCTCTATCATTGTAGTCGCGAACGCCTACTGCCCAAAGTGCTTCACGACTATATATATATATATATATATATATATATATATATATATATATATATATATATATATATATATATATATATATATATATATATATATATTGTAAAGGGGGGTTTATGCGGGTCGTAGGGAAGCAGCGACCAACGCGGCAACAGCAGGTAGGGCGCAGCCAGCGAACGAACTGTGTACGAGCTACGCGATGGCAACGCGGCTTTTCAGCCTGCCGATCTTTTTCGTCACAATCACCCCCGGAATTGAAGAATAGCCATTCTGGCGACCTAGGAAGAGGTGGGTGAATCGTAATACTGCTTCAGTCGGTCAATGTGCACAGTCTCTCGCCCCCGACGACGCAGATCGCGAGATGGCGATACGGGTTCGACCACGTAGTTCACTGGTGATGTTTGTGCAACCACGCGGTAGGGCCCGTGGTACTTCGGGAGGAGCTTGGACTAAAGGCCAGGAGCAGCAACAGGCGGGACCTAAAGCCACACGACTGAGTCGACGGGGAAGGGGTGAGGGGGAGGATTGAGGTCATGGCGCTCTTTTTGGCGGCACTGTTGAGCAGACGTCAAAGAACGGGCCAGTTGTCGGCATTTCTCGGCGTGCTGAGCAATCGCAGAAACAGGTGAGCATTCGGCAGGTTCCGGGCGGTACGGGACAACAGTATCAATGGTGCTGGAGGGATGGCGGCCGTAAAGCAAAAAGAATGGTGAGAATCCGGTAGTGGCTTGAGAGACAGTGTTATATGCGTAAGTGACGAACGGAAGTACAAGGTCCCAGTTGGAGTGGTCAGATGCAACATACATTAACAGCATGTCACCAAGAGTTCTGTTGAATCGTTCTGTTAAGCCGTTGGTCTGTGGATGATAAGCAGTAGTTGTGCGGTGAATAATTTGGGATTCAGATAGGAGTGACTTCAGGACATCCGAGAGGAATACGCGGCCCCGATCGCTCAACAGTTCACGAGGTGCGCCATGGCGGAGAACGATGTTGTTTAGAATGAACGAGGCGATGTCTTTTGCTGATGCGGCAGGCAAGGCTGCGGTTTCAGCTTACCATGTCAAATGATCTACGGCTACAACAATCCATCGGTTGCCAGCGCCAGTAGATGGAAGAGGCGCGCATATATCAATGCCGACACGGTTGAATGGCTGAGCTGGGCAGGGAAGTGGTTGGAGAAGTGCGGCGGAGAGATGCGGGACACATTTGCGTCGCTGGCAGGCAATGCAGGAGCGCACGTATTTGTGGACGAAGGTGTACATCCCTCGCCAATAATATTGTAGGCGAAGTCCTGTGTAGGTTTTTCACACTCCGCCGTGACCACACTGCGCGTCAGAATGAAAAGCGGAGCATAAATGTTGTCGTAGGTGGCGAGGCACTACTAAGAGCCATTTGCGGCCGTCATTGTGGTAGTTGAAGCTGTATAAAAATTCGTCGCGGATTGTAAAATCCTGCGCCTGTCGGCGTAAAGCTCGAGGTGCCAAAGTTGCCGGAGGATTTGACAAAAAGTCGAATATCATGACGATCCATAGGTCTTTTCGTTACTCCGATACCATGTCCAGGATGTCAAGTGGTGAGACGTCATGTCTGTCGGTAGAAGTGCTGCTGTCTGAAGTAACTGGGGCATCGGGGTCAGCGTGTTTGCGTCCAAAGCGATAGACGACACGTATATCATATTCCTGGATTCGGACGGCCCACCGAGCGAGGCGGCCCCACGGGTCTTTTAGGTTGCACAACCAGCAAGGAGCGTGATGATCGGTCACCACGTCAAAGCGTCGACCGTAGAGATATGGACGAAATTTTAGAAGAGCCCATACGATAGCCAGGCACTCTTTTTCTGTTACTGAGTAATTGGCGTCAGGTTTCTTGAGGGTACGACTGGCATAAGCGACTACGTATTCGGCATTAGTGTTCTTGCGTTGTGCGAGCACGGCACCAAGGCCGACACCACTGGCGTCCGTGTGAAGTTCTCTAGGTGCACTTCGGTCAAAATGGCGCAAGATTGGCGGAGACGTGAGTAGGTGACAAAGAGTCGTAAAGACATCATCAGAGGCTTCCGACCAAGCAGAAAGTTCATTGTCGCCTTGGAGAAGTTGGCTTAGTGGTGCGATCACAGTAGCGAAATTGCGGACGAAACGTCGAAAATAAGAAGCTGCCAATGAAGCTGCGTAGTGCTTTCGAGTTAGTGGGCTCCACCTAGTGTAAAAGGGAGTTTATTCGGCTCGTAGAGCAGCAGCACAAACTCAGCACCAGCAGGTGGGGCGCAGCCAGAGAACGAACTGGTTACGAGCCACGCAATGGCAACGGAGCTTTTCAGCCTACAAAGCTCCTTCATCACTCTCTCTCTCTCTCTCTCTCTCTCTCTCTCTCTATATATATATATATATATATATATATATATATATATATATATATATATATATATATATATATATATATATATATATATATATAGGGTGTCGGAGCTAACTTGGACCAAGATTTTGAAAGAAATCGCGTGGATGTTGTTAGCGTTTATCTAAACTTACAGTATCATTCTTTGCTCGTCTTCTTTTCAGTAATTAGCCGAGATAAATTAAGTGTTTAAATATGGCTTTAAACGTTCAGGCGTCAATAGGAAGGTTGTGGAGCTCCACAAATATTGCCCAACCAAGGCACTTCCAACGAGATAGACATAGCGTGGCCGATTTTACTCGGAAAAAACGAAACCCGCGGATTAAAAAAATAGCATGTGACAGCGCGATCTGTACGCGCGAATGCGCCACGATTACAGCACTCTCAACCGTGCTTTGTAAAATCATCGCTCGCTTCACGCGTTTTGCGTTGCCCACGACAGAGATTCGCGTTGTGCTTGGTTCCGAGATAAACGCCAGTGGGTTCGGCTGGCAGTTGAAATACAGCTAAGCTCCCATTTCTGTGGCGATAATTGCACTCTCACGCAAGCAGAATGCATGCGGAGCAAAAATGACAAGCTCATGACTTCAAATTTGGGAGCAAGACCCTAACAAGCAAACACGCATTATAACAAGTTTGATAACGTCGTGTGGATTACGCTGGTTCTCAGAAGAGGAAGAATTGTGAACTGACACGGAAGGTTGCTTTTTAGCTTCCTGTTCATTCCTTGTCGGCAGAGAATTTGTAATTTCATATTACTTACGTGCCTTTCCACGTCGTACGAAAGTTTCGCACAGATGGGCTCTTTTCATAGATGACGGTTGTAGAGATTTATTCCCTGTGATGTCTGCCTATAAAATGTGTTCAACCAAGTCGCCCTCTTCCATAATGCAGTATTGGCACCTTTTGAGCACGTCCGATGTAGCTTTTTTGATTACGCAAGACGGTATCTCGGTGCAGGCCTCATGAATCTCTGCTTTTAACGCTTCTGGTTTAGTTGTAGGTTTGCGGTACACTAGATCTCTAACATGTCCTCACAAGAAAAAGTCAAGAAGAGTCAAGTCTGATGACCTTGCAGGCCATGCCACTGGTACATACATGCCGCCCGACCCACTGGCGTTGGAAGGCTTCGTCAAGCCATGCTCGGGCAAGGCTGCTGCTGTGAGCTGGTGCACCGTCGTGCTGATACCAAGTTCGCTTTAAAAATGCAAGAGAAAGATCACAGCGAAAATCTTGGACTGGGCCTTACAAGATGTCGTTCACGTACCGCTGAGCAGTGAGCATGTGGTCAAAAATATGGGCCAATTATTCTTCCGTCGGAGATACTGCACCACACACTGAATGACCATTGGTACTGCTGTCTGGTCTGCGCCACCCAATGCGGGTGCGCAGTAATGCGCATTATGGATGTTGAGAATTTCTGGAGAAGGTTGCCTCATCTGTTAAGAGCACTTTGTCAACAAAATCTGGTATTTCGTCACTGTTCACAATGATCCAATTTGAGAAATAAAGCCGCCATTGAAAGTATCTTTCTTGCAGCTTTTGATACAGTTAAAGGTGATACGGATGCATTTCACGCTTCCTAAGAACTCTTGACAGTGAACACATTGAAATGCCGACCTCACCACTTAAATCACGCACGCTGGAATCAAGGTTTGCAGTCAAGAAAGCCAAAATGTCTCCTTCAGCCTCTTCACTGATGGTCCCCTTTCTGTTCCGCGTCTTCTAAGACCATGTTCGCCTTCTGCTCGCTGGAGTACGGCATGCTTTAGGCACTGCAAACAAATTCTTCGAAAATGTTACACGGCGCGACAGTAAAAAAATAGACAGTCGAGCTCACATGCATCTAGCCGCTGACACAGCTTGGAAGAAAAGCGGCGTTGTACCAAATGCTCTCTCTCGCATAGGTTCCACATGTATGATGCACACTTTGTATGTATTTTTTCTATTCCGCATCGACTTGAACGCTGGAAAAAAAGACTGCTCTTCTCGTTATATTCGAATAAACGGCAGATGACTGCGCGTTCATCGGCGGCTGGCGCGAGCGGCTGCTGACGAAGCGCTTTTTCGGAGCGCCGTCGCCAGCCGCTACCGGTAACGTGAGAATCGAGGAAAGGCTGAAGCCCTTTCTCGTAAGTGAAGGGAAGGCGCGGCCCTGGCGATGTTTTTACAAACCACTCATGAGAGCGCTGTAATCGCGGCGCATTCGGGCGCGCAGAGCGCCTTGTCACGTGGTATTTTTTAAACTCCGCGGGCTTTCGTTTCTCCCGAATAAAAATGGCCGCGCTAAGTCCATAGAGAAAGAAAAACAACAAGAGGGGACACTCGGCAAAAACTGGCAGCAGGAAACACGTCACGCCTAGTGTCAACTCCATCCGTTAGTTGACGCGAGCATCAGAAAAAGGAATGTGAACTCAACTTACAGACAACGTTTTATTTTTTTATTCTTTCCCGCTTAAACAAAAAAAGTTTTGCGTGTAAATGAAATTATACTTTGAGACTTATTTTTCTTGTGTTGCCTAGCAACAAGCTAGCGGCACGCCAGACGCGCGTGCATACGTCATGCGCCAAGCATGCCACAGGAGCGAGCGAAGCCGGCTGCGCTTGTGAAGCTGGCGTGCTCGGCGACCCGTCTCTTACGGATGTAGCCCGTTTTTTGGGTTCCCGGCGTTCTCTTGTGTTCCGTCTGCATTTCGACACGGCACCGCTGCACTACTGGACTACAGCAAGGTGAGGAATTTTGTTTGACAGTCTGCAGCGCACTTCAAGCACATTTAGACTTACTTCACAAAACTCAACCTATGTAGTGACGCAGTTATCAAAAAACAACTCCACCGTCCAAGCCTAGGTAATTTTAGTTAATTGCTCGTACTGGGAGATGTTTGCGACTTTTTCTGTGAGCCCAAGCTTTATTATAACTTATTTTGGTAGTTTTTGGCACGCTCGGCGCACCTGGCTTTGTGACGAAAAGCACCTCGGCCGTGTGACGCAGTTTCGCGTGTACTGAATTTTACAGGGGCTAGTTTTGGCTCTTTCTCTGACCCCAGACATTATTGTAACTAATTTCGCTACTTATTGGGGTAATTTTCAAGCACAGTGGCCGCGCTCAGCTGTGTGCCGCAGTTAGTTTCGCGTGTACTGAATCTTACTGGGAGAAGTTCGTGACAGAGTCTCTGACTCCAAAATTATTTTAGTACATTTCGTAACTTTTTTGGGATACTTTTGAGGTATGCTCGCCTTGCGCGGGGTTGTGAAACTGTTAGCAAAAAAGCAAGCCGGCCGTGGCGAGTTAGTTTTGCGTGTACTGAATTTTAGTGGGACAAGCTTGTGACGCTTTATATGGCCTTGCAACAACATATATCTTATTTCGGTACTCACGCTTGTCGAAAACGCGACGAGCGATTTCCGAGGGTGATAACATTAGAGTGTGTCGCTTGCGCAGGCAGGACGCGTAAAAGATAACACCGAGGAGCTGAAAAGCTCGACATTTTTTGTCTTGTGAGCGACTGAAAACAGACTTAGCACCATCTTGAGTGCGACTGTGAGCGTGTGACATGGGTCGGTATAACGTAAAACTATTCCGTTCTGTTTCTATTCCAAAATGGCCGACACCGCTCGCTCATTGGTCGAATTTTTTGAGGCCGCGCCCATTTTTCCTGCCTGTCAAGCGACATCAGGAATGCTCAAAAACTGCCACGTCAAAGTGACGTTTACGCACTCATTATGCTAAATTATGCTGAACAAACCCGCCAAATTCGTGGAATAACCGGTAGTGCCCCGTTCCGTTTGGAATAGAAAAAAATGGCGGCCTTCTTGATTGCGTTGGCTGCGGCGGCTCGTCAGCCCGGGCGCGGGAGGAGGGAGCCCGAGGATGCGTTTGACATGCCAGACGATATGTTTCGGCGGCACTTTCGCCTGAAGAAAGAAACTGTGCGGTGGCTGTGCGACGAAGTGGCGGAGGAACTCGGAGGCGTGAGAACTTCCGCGCTGTCGGTGGAGCGGCAAATGTTGTGCGCATTGCGATTCTTCGCAACGGGCAGCTTTCAAGCCTCGGTAGGGAGCGAGGAGACGATCGGCGTGACCCAGCCTGCGGTCAGCAAGTATGTGCGACGCGTGGCGGATGCAATCGTCCACAAAGGGGCCCGCAACAAGTGGGTCCATTTCCCGAGGACGTCGGAGGAGAAGGCGGCCGTGAAGGAAGGGTTCCTTCGACGCGTCTCCATTCCCGGCGTCAGCGGATGCGTGGACAGCAGCGTTATAGCCATCATTGCACCGAAGGGCGAGCAGAAGGCGGCATTCATGTGCCGCAAAGGCTACTACACCCTCAACACAATGTTCGTAAGTATCTTAATTTTTGTCTAATTTGAGCGTCATAGCAACGCGTGACTTATGCTGTGCGCGCTCTCGTCAGATCTGCGACGCAGGCATGCGGATCCTCGCCGTCGACGCTCTGCGACCGGGGTCAGACCACGACGCCCACGTCTGGAGAACTACGTGTTTGCGTCGTCGGTTCCTGGAGGGGCATATTGCCAAGGCCGGCGAACACCTCCTCGGTGAGCAGCGGGAAAATTTTGTATAGTTGCAATTCTGGCAGCGTGCAGCAAAACGTGTTCGCGCCGTAAGAGAATATTGAGGCCAGAACCCCTTATGTTATAGTGAGGTTATTAAGTATAGGCGAGATGTAGAATTTTTCCAATGGTATCTGCACGAAACAAAGTGACAACACACCTGTGTTGTACTTTAAATTAATTTTTAATGTGAGTGTACAGTGCACGCGTTGTCACATTCTTTTTTACACTGACAGTCATTTGTGAATGAAGAGTACACAAAGAGTTGCCTTGCTGCAAATAGGGATGCTACTATGTCCCAGCTATTCTTATCTGTGATCACAGCTGCGTCAGGTGCTCAGCCTGTACATTTCTTTATTGCAGCCTTTCTGTAGTAGGTGCATTTTACATGACCCATGCTTCGCCTACTAAACTTTGTGCAGATTTCATGCCATGTTTATGATCCTGCAGGTGACAGCGGCTACACCCTGGAACCGTGGCTCCTGACCCCAGTCACAGGCCACCCTCCCATACACACGTACGCAGGTACAACACTGCACATGCTGCCATGCGGTCCGTAGTGGAGCGGTGCATTGGGCTTCTGAAGAGTCGCTTTCGCTGCCTTGAGCGGTACCGCGCCCTCCACTACGAACCAGACCGCGCTGCCAACATCGTTGCAGCATGTGCAGTGTTTCAGAACTTGTGTCTTGATGAAGGTGACGTGTTGTTGGATGATGTTAGTGATGACAGCAGCAACAGCAGCAGTGACGATGAAAGTGGCAATCCCTCCCCACAGAGAGTTCCCCGAGTGAGGGCAGCACGCATGATGTACCTGAGAGGCTGTGCTGCCCGGGATAATGTTATTAGCTCGTTCGGCACGACACGGCACCAGCACTACCTGCAAAGGGTGCGAAGGCGGCTGCGTCGACAGCAGCACCGACAGCAGCAACAAACACGTGCCTGACACTGCAGGCAGATGTTTATTACTGCTGTCTACACACCTAATAGAGAGCAGGAACCAATGTGAAGAAATGTGTGCAATTAGTGGATAGCGTGCTGTTTTTTTTTTATCGAATCTGCTCAATGATAACCAGCGTTTTCACGTGTCCTCTGCCAGTGAGCTGTCACTACCGGAGATGATTGCATCATTCCACTGTGACACTACATGATAGCCTTTCATTTAGTACCTGTGGATAGAACACTTTCTGTTCATCAGCAGAATGTTGTAGCCACTTCTCTGGGCAGCTGGGGTTCGCCAAATGATTTGCTGCTACTGCTGTTGTTTCTGTCATCACCGACACTGTCACCGCCATCTGCACTGTGCATGGGAGGCTGGTCTTCATCTCCTCGCTTCCTATTTGGGCTGCTGCCAAGCACAACACTTCTCGCTCCACCATGTGTACTGTTCTCACGCACCTTGTAGGCCCTGCGCTGTTTTGCCACACAGCCACCGCACAGTTGCTTGACAGAAGGCCAAGTTATGCCGATAACTATCGCCTGGCATGTCTAGCGCGTTCTTCTCCCTTGGGAGAGTGTACATATGTAAATCGAGTTCTGAAATTGAAGGAACACAAATTGTAAATATTAATTTCAAATGCCACTTGTATTGTTTAAAATCGTTTATTTATATCTGCATTGTAAATGAAACCATGTGATCCATCTTCAATGCCATCTTTCATCAAAGCAAATGACAGACAAGTACACAGAGCATGGCTTCATGGCGCCAAAATAGCCGTGTGATGTTCACTATATAGGACCCAGTACACTACCAATAGGCCGTTGGCAGATGTTAAATTGCATAAATATGACACGAGCATAATGATGTTTTTTTTAACTTGCGGACAACCATTTATCTTTATCCAGCAACTTAACAGCAAGAAAGATGTCTATTATGTAGTTGGCATGTTTGTAGCACGAAATAGTTTCTTTTCAATGACTAGTGCCGTAATAAGATCACAATATAAAACAGCCATCACATGCTTTTAAGGAATGACAAGTGAGAAAATGCTTGGCACTTCAATAGTATTTCATATAACGGCTGCAAGAGCAGCCTGGCAATGAATATCAAAAGAGTGGCCACATATATGGTTCCATTACGTATGTCACAAACTGTGCTCAAATACAATGGGGACTAGATTGTATTGCTATCATAGGTAAGGACACCTGAAATATCACAGTAACCATCACAAGTAACAGGTGCTTGGTGTTAACAAAAATACCAATTCGGCCACTTTGCGTACGCACGAATGGTTTGACATTGCAAACATGACATACATATGGCATGAAAATTGATTTCCAGTTATCACAGCATTGTAGTTAAGTGCACTTGTATGTGTGCGAGACAAAGTGATTGCATAGTGTATCTTCCGTGGAAGAACGGTGCACATTGAAACATCAGTAACAGGAAAACAAAAGTGAACAACACCTAACGAAAATTTGGCAAAAATTGTATATATAACTTATACCGTCTCACTTGGTCAAATAAATATACACACGAAAAGAAATGAACTTGGGGAAATACGGTTAGGAACAGAAATGCGAAAATATGGCAAAAAGAGTACATACAAGTTATACCGTCTCACTTGGTCAAATAAAAATACACGCGAAAAGAAATTAACTTGGGGAAAAAATACGGTTAGGAACAGAAATGCAAAAATTCTACATATAAGTTATATAATGCCTCACTTGGGCAAACTTGCACTACAAATGAAAATACACATAAGAGAAATTACCTTGTAAAAAAATTATGATTAGGGACAGAAATGTACGGTAAAGAGCCATATCATCCTTTAGTGCTACATACCAAAAAAAAAACATGCATTCGTGTTTAAAGTGACATCACAGCACTATCAGTCTTCGCTGCCATGGTCATGCATGACCTGCACATCAGTTCACAAGACTGGCTACAACTTGGCGGCACAACAGCTTGCGAGGACGTATGGGCACCACCACCAAATGCTGCAGCGGTGATTTGAACGGAAAGATAGGCAACACTTGTACCTACACAGCACTAAAGGATGATATGGGAAAAAAAAAAGCTGTCCCTCATGGCTGAGGCGGCTCGCGGAGGTGAGCGAGGGCAGCCAGCAGCTGGCGCAGCGTAGTTGCGATGAGACTAGTGGCCTCTCGCGAACCACGCATCTCGGCTACCACCTGCTGCAGGACCTGCCGGGTCGCCCTCTGCTCTTCCACCAGCTGCTGGTGATGCTGCGAAACAAATTCACTTAGTTAGCAACAGGTTATGCAATGTAAATGCTCGATTTGCACTGTTTGCAAGTGTTGCAGTTTCATCAAGGTTACTCTTGAGGGCAGCCAGATCATTTACATATGATATGACAAATGGCCGTGCAAACGTACATGGTCTGTTATGTTAAAAACGTGTGAAACGTAGCAAATCCTACCAAGCTGCCTCGGCCTGTCGGAAGACAGTATTGGTGACTAGTTGAATTGTTAAACAAATGATGATCATGCTGTGGCGATACATGCAACCATGGAAATGTTTTGTAAGTTGCTATGTGTTAAAGAACACCTCAAAGGAGACGTATAAACGTGCCTGAGCCAATGAGCCAAATGGCTACAGATGCCTCTCAGTGTAACATGGTTGTAATGTACATTATTACCATGTGCACTAATCACCTCTTCAGAAAGTTACCCGGCCAAGTTGCACGCACCTGCCTATTTTGCTGCAGCAACAGCTGATGGAAGTTGGCGGCCTCCGCATTTGCCGCCGCAGCTTGCTGCCCCTGCCGCGCATACTCGGCAGCTGTACTGCAGGCCGCGTCCTCCAGCAGCTGTTGGCGGGGTGGCCTGCGGGGCTGCTGCCGAGCTGATGGTCCGTAAAAATAAAATCAGTAAACAGGTTAAAAAAAAATTCGCTTCGTCCTGCGTAGACATTTTACTGGTTCATTATCAGGTGGAAGCCCAGAAAAATGATTCCAGCAACACACCGTTCACAAAATGAACAGTAAATTTGCATAAACAAAAAGGCTCTACACCATCATAAAATACTACAATGATAGTACTTCCAGCTTGTACGCTGCACAAGCTGCATTACAAATGGTGTTAATAGTCACAGATTATTGATCCATATTGCAGCGGCATTTAGGCAGGCACTTTTTCTTTGCCATGCAAATAATATAAATACACGATTTCTCTTTGAAAGGTCTTGAAAGATACTGCTTTGTTGCTTTGAGTGATGTGTTCGTATTGCAATAGCTGCTGAAGTGCCTTACGTGCAGTGCCACTTGTCGCCGGCTCCGTCCCGACAGAAACGCGGGCAGCTGCTGGTGGGGCCGAGGTGCAGGCTCCTCCTCACTGGAGGTGTCCTGCTGGAACAATAAAGTACAGGGCATAATGTGATAAAGTTCCATCAACAGGTTGCAATGTCTATTTCACTTATAGTTTTTAAATCAGAAAATTCTTAATCCAGCATGCGACATACTAGTGACTTAGAGCTTTGACAGCTCGTTGCTAATGCTTTACGGATTAACGAGCCATGAAATCCATCACAAGGTGTTTCTTAACAGCAGTGGGGCAGCATTTCCATTCTTGCAAAGTACGGATATCATGTGCTGGCATGTGTGTTGAATTGTAAGAAAACACACACAAGCAC
This sequence comes from Dermacentor variabilis, assembly GCF_050947875.1. Classification (NCBI taxonomy): domain Eukaryota; kingdom Metazoa; phylum Arthropoda; class Arachnida; order Ixodida; family Ixodidae; genus Dermacentor; species Dermacentor variabilis. The sequence continues at coordinate 37,995,657 of NC_134573.1, forward strand.
ACAACGGCAAAATATTCACCACGGTGTAACTGCCCGACATCGGTACACATAACAACGAACATTGCTACTCACCTCGGAGTCGTCGCGGAAAAACTCACAGGAGCGAAAGCTGGGCCGGTTCGGCCAAGCACGGCGAGCACGCGGCCCTCCAGGCCGCCCAGCTTACCGCCTCCCGCCTTCCTGCAAATGCATGAACACCATGAGCTTATACGTTCCGAAGATGTTGCTAGTCGCTGGCTCACCTCTTCTCGGCGCCCACCTGCGTCGCGATCTTCCGGCAGTCATAGCACAGCCAGGCCCAACAGAGGCGCCAGCGCCGTGCTGCTTTGACTGCCGGTCCGATCGCGTTTAACGCCGCAGCAATCTCCTCCCACAGTGATTTTTTCTGACCAGCACTCATACTTGGCGAGAGGCTTGTGGCGCCTCTCGCCAAGTATGGATGGTGCTCTATGAACTGAACCAACATAGCGGCCTGCGCGGCCGAAACGCGCGCGCTTTTTCGCGCTTTTTCGTTGATCCGCCATTTCTTCTTCGCGCTCAATTTTCGCCGGACCGCAGCGAATTATTACCAGCAAATCGTACCGTTTCAGATATCACTATGCCGTTAAAACATAAGGGTTACATTCATTTAATGTGTTATTTTATCACGCCATAAATGTTACGTTAAATTTAACACAAGTGAATAACAAAAAAAAACTTTTCTCGTGCAAGGTATATCCAGCAGAAGTATCCGTACCGCCCGCACGGGGGAATGGATCACTGCGCAGCAGTGTGTGGCAAAGAAAAAAAAATGAGCCTCTGTTACAGACCACACTCGATTTAAATCAGGACCTACATTCAGAGACAGTTGCGATCGTTTATAGAAAGCGTTTACCAGCTATCTGTTGAGATGCCTTCCAACCTTCATCGATTCTTCCGTATGCTATGCGAATAAAAGCAAAAGTGAACACTATGCGATCACCGCAGATGTTCAGATGCTACTGCTCAGTCACTAAGCACAAGAAAGAATGATGTGTTTACTCACCGAGCACTACGCTTTCACAGTCTTCATGATGTTCACGGCTTCCAGAATTCTTCTCGTGCGAAAGTACCTCGTACGCCGAGATTTCATCTAATCAGGCAGCGTTACGGACAAAAATACACCAAGTGCGGCCCACAGAACCGATCAGCTGTTTTCACGTAGCCGCCATCTTAAGTGTGCGTAGCAAAATGGATTGGATGTGAAATTGGCACATGTGTGGCTATGACTCGAAAAATTAAAATATTTGTGTTTACTTTCAAGCGCGCTTCAACTTCTCTTGAGTTAAAAGATTACAAAACACTTTTACTCTCAGCGACACACAATTGTTCTTTTATCAGACGTTTATATCTAAATGTCACTTGCTATACGGTCCCTTTGCAAATAAAAAAACAAGCAAAACATGCTTCCGGCAACGATGGAGGCTGCTGATTGGGCAGATTGAAAAACGTCGCTGGTTCCCGCCCCCATACGCAGAAACTGTCGCGTCATTTTGACGTCCGGAGTTTGGAATACTTTTTGTTTGTAATAGAGTTACGCTATCGCGCCCATGGTCTGGCTGAGAACCTGTCTTGTAGCCACCTCTGTGTACTTGGCGTATCATCGCGTCGACTGAGGCCAAGTTCTTTTGGAAACGCGCAGTCACCCGTGTCTTTGTGCTCTTCAAGTCGAGGAAATAATGCCCGGGAAGGGAGTGGCGCTTGAAAATCGGATGTTTTCTTCAGATTTTTTGGCATTGTTTGGGACTAATCTATTTGCTACGAAATGTATGTAAAAGTGAATTTATCTGTAATGCCGCTCATTCACCACTTACGCACGTTTCGGCTCTACACGCAATACTCGTTGGGTCAATATACCGAAATGATACATGCTTGCAATTTACTTTCTTTCAGCTGATGGCAACCGGTGGAGCTTCGTGCGGCAACGACTGCTGCTTGCCACAACGTTGGATGAATGCACAAGGAGCCCGGAATGAGCATATAGCGAAATAAACATTTCATCATTTCAGAAGACGTCTTGCGTTTTCTTTATGAAGTTGCACGTGACACAGGTTCCGAAGATGCTTATTACAGATCGTTCGCAATAATTTTTACTAAATAAAACGATTCCGCTCCAAGGCCGCGTGTGGTTCAGCAGTAGAAGCGAAAAAAATGAATGCTGCGCCGATCGGCAGAGCCGTCGTGGAGTGCACCAACTGGCGTTCAAAACGCGCGTGCCCAGAGCCGAAACCGGAGGGTAATAATGCTATCCGCTTAGCTTGGTGGGTTACAGTGGATTCGGCCACTAGGCTCTATGGGAGTGTCCGATCTTGTTGAAATTACTTTTTCTATGCTAAGTCTAAGGAAGAAACTGGTACGTAAGCCGATCAATGAGTTAGCTGTAAGAGTGAAAGTAGACGAATTCCGGATCAAGCTAGAGAACAGATATTTGGCTTTAACTTAAGAAGAGGACCTCAGTGTTGAAGCAATGAACGAAAATCTCATGGGCATCATTAAGGAGTGTGCAATATACTTCGGTGGTAAGTGGGTTTATTTATTTATTTATTTTGTGACGAAGAAGACCGGCAGGCTGAAAAGCCCCGATGCCATCGCGTGGCTCGTACCCAGTTCGTTCGCTGGCTGCGCCCTACATGCTTTTGCCGCGTTGGTCGCTGCTTCTCTACGACCTGAATAAACCCCCTTTACAATTGGTGGAGCTGCTGGGTACAACCGGAATTCTGGAACTTCGCAACCAGACACTGCAGCCTGTCTTCATTATGCCGGAAGAAGGACCACCGCAACAACCCGCTCCCCTGGTGATTACCGTGGTCTGCCCCGGCCCGTTGCGTCAACGCGACCCACCCATCTCCAGCGGCACCGAAGACCATGACGTAGAAGACTGGCTCGCTGACTACGACCGGGTGAGCATCCACGTCCACTGGGACGACAGCAAAAAACTGCATTACGTATCGCTTTATTTGAGCGGAGTCGCCAGCGTGTGGCACCGCAACCATGAACGTGATCTCACGACGTGGCCAGCCTTCAAAACTAACGTGACGGAGGTATACGGGCGCCCCGCCGTTCGCAAGCTTCGCGCCAAGCAACGTTAGGGCAGTCGTGCGCAACAGTGCGGGGAGACATTTAGAAGTTATATAGATGTCGACCCATGCAACCGCGTTGACGTCACAATGGCTGATGCCGAGAAGATCCGCCACATCTTAAAAGGCATTGAAGACGACACCTTCCAGATGCTGTTGGCGAAAAATCCGACGACAGTCTCTGAACTCGTCAGTCTCTGCCAAAGCTTCGATGAACTCCGCAAACAACGCATAGCCACCCGCCAATATCCTCCTCAGGCGACTTCAATGTCGAGCTTGGCTGTTTCCCCGGATGACATGTCGCTACTGCTACAGATCAAGGAGTTCATCCGTGAAGAGGTGGCTCGTCAGCTTTCTCTGATTCCGCTTACAAGTGGCCAGTCGAATTCTCCGTTGGCGCCTGCTCTCCAATCTGTCATCAAGGAGCAGGTAGCCGACCACATTCCATCTTCTCTCCAGCAGGCTCCGGTTGCCGCTCCCCTGACGTACGCCGAAGTCGCTTCGAGGCCTGCACTAACGACCTACTGTCCCCTTCGCCCGCCTTTGCGCCCGCCCGTATCCGCTCCAGTCCGGCCACTGGTGCAGTATGCACGACCTCAAGATCATTGGCGCACGGAAGACAATCGCCCGATTTGTTTTTATTGTGACCGTGCTGGACACGTAGCACGTCACTGTCGCCTCCTTACACCGAATGTCCCCCACAATGTGCGTCCATATGCGCCACGTTTCCAACAACGCCGCAACTATTCGGACACCTTTGAATCTCCTTCTGCCGTCGACACCGCATTCTCCGCCGCTCGCCGTTCACCTTCTCCTCGCCGCCGCTCGCTTTCTCCCATGCACCGGCGTCGGGGCCCTTTGCGCCAGGAAAACTAAATATCGAAGTTCAGGAGGCGAGAACTGCGGTGCCAGCGAAACGTATAATGCCTCGCACTTCCTCGAAGAACGTTATTGAAGTCGCAATAGACGGAACTTTGACGCTAGCACTTGTCGACTCCGGCGCTGCACTTTCAGCGATAGAAGCCCGCATTTGCCGCAAGATTGGAAAAGTCACGACGCCGCTTTCTGGACTAGCTCTTCGAACTGCCAACGCGCAGCACGTCGAGCCATCCGGCGCCGGCACTGCTCGTGTCGTAATTCAGGAGGTCCTCTATATCCTAGAATTCATCGTGTTGCCATCATGTTCACACGACGTCAGATTAGGTTGGGGATTTCTCTCCACACATCATGCGGTCATTGACTGCGCTCGCGCCGAAATCGAACTGTTTCAGTTTTCGACCGATATTATCACTGACCATAAGGACCATTGTAGCAAAATCTCTGTTTTTGAAGACACTGTTGCACCTACCTGGTCTTCCACTCTTGTCAATATCTCTTGTGACTATGTAGATGACGGCACAGTACTCTTCGCTCCGTCTGAACTCTTAGTTCGCCGCCGTTCACTACCACTGCCGTTCGCCGTCCTCGAGTTCAAAGCTGGCGCCTCTCTCATGTGCGTCTCAAACCCATCGGCTGAACCAATTACTTTACGCCGCCGTGAAAGCCTTGGCAGAACAGAGCCACTGACCTCAGCTTCAATATTTGACACGATGGACGACTCCACTTATATTGCTGCTCTCGAGGCATCGCGTCCTCTGTCACTGCTGCGTTCTTTTACGCCAGCTATTGCCAGTGACCTTACGAGGCAGCGCGACGAACTTCTTCGCTTGCTCCAAGGCTTCTCTTCCTCTTTTGATTGCCAAGCAACATCACTCGGCCGCACAACGACTGTTTCGCACACTATCGACACTGGGAGGCATGCACCAATTCGACAGCGTCTCTACCGAGTATCGGCGATTGAAAGACGCGTTAACAATGACCAGGTGAACGATATGCTCAATCGCGGTGTCATCCAACCTTCTAGTAGTCCTTGGGCATCACCAGTCGTCCTAGTTGAAAACAAAGATGGTACCATACGATTTTGCGTCGATTATCGAAGGCTTAACAAGATTACCCGAAAGGATGTATAGCCGTTGCCACGTATTGACGACGCACTTGACTGTTTGCAAGGAGCGCAGTTTTTTTCCTTCTTAGATCTCCGCTCTGGCTACTGGCAGGTGCCAATGGCTGACGCTGACTGTTCGAAAACCGCGTTTGTAACACCAGACGGCTTGTATGAATTCACTGTAATGCCGTCCGGTCTGTGCAACGCGCCCGCCACCTTCGAACGCATGGTGGACGGCATACTACGCGGCCTGAAGTGGCATACTTGCCTCTGTCTTTTGCCCTGCTTTTCCGACCCATCTTCGGCGTTTACATCAAGTTTTGACCTGTTTCCGGAATGCTGGTCTCCAGCTTAACTTAGTGCCGATTTGCAGCTCGAGAACTGACAATATTAGGCCACGTTGTCTCCAAAGAAGGCATTCTTTCTGATCCTGATAAACTTCGCGCCGTATCCGAATTTCCGAAGCCCACTAACTTGGAAGCACTACGCAGCTTCATTGGCCTATGCTCCTATTTTCGACGTTTCGCTTGCAATTTCGCTACTGTGATCGCACCACTTAACCAACTTCTCCAAGGCGACAATGAACTTTCTGCTCGGTTGGAAGCCTGTGATGATGCCTTTACTTCTCTTCGTCACCTACTCACGTCTCCGCCAGTCTTGCGCCATTTTGATCCAAGCGCGCCTACAGAACTTCACACGGACGCCAGTGGTGTGAGCCTTGGTGCCGTGCTCGCACAACGCAAGAACACTAATTCCGAATGCGTAGTCGCTTGTGCCAGTGGTGCCCTCACGAAACCTGAGGCCAATTACTAAGTCACAGAAGAAGAGTGCCTGGCTATCGTATGGGCTCTTCAAAAATTTCGTCCATATCTCTACGGTTGACGCTTTGACGTGGTGACGGATCATCACGCTCTTTGCTGGTTGTCTAACCTAAAAGACCCGTCGGGCCGCCTCGCTCGGTGGGCCCTCCGAATCCAGGAATATGATATCCGTGTCGTCTGTTGTTCTGGACGTGTCTGTCTGAACACTGTCTCTCAAGCCACTACCCGATTCCCACCATTCTTTTTCTTTACGGCCGCCATCCCTCCAGCACCATTGATACTGTTGTCCCGTACCGCCCGGAACCTGCTGAATGCTCACCTGTTTCTGCGATTGCTCAGCACGCCGAGAAATGCCGACAACTGGCCCGTTCTTTGACGTCTGCTCAACAGTGCCGCCAAAAAGAGCGCCATGACCTCAATCCTCCCCCTCACCCCTTCCCCGTCGACTCAGTCGTGTGGCTTTAGGTCCCGCCTGTTGCTGCTCCTGGCCTTTAGTCCAAGCTCCTCCCGAAGTACCGCGGGCCCTACCGCGTGGTTGCACAAACATCACCAGTGAACTACGTGGTCGAACCCGTATCGCCATCTACGGATCTGCGTCGTCGGGAGCGAGAGACTGCACATTGACCGACTGAAGCAGTATTACGATCCGCCCACCTCTTCCTAGGTCGCCAGGATGGCTACTCTTCGGTTCCGGGGGTAATTGTGACGAAGATCGGCAGGCTGAAGAGCCCCGTTGCCATCACGTGGCTCGTACCCAGTTCGTTCGCAGGCTGCGGCCTACCTGCTGTTGCCGCGTTCGTCGCTGCTTCTATACGACCCGAGTAAACCGCCTTTACAATTTATTTATTTATTTATTTATTATACAGTACCACATTCACTCAGAGAGGATTACAGTTGGGGATAATACCAATGTTAAACATTGGTTATTAAGGTTACATGATAAGAAACACGGTGACGAATAATGCAGTGCGGGCAGCATTACTATCTCAAAACAAAAAGGGAAAAGAAAGAAAAGGATTATATGTACATATATACACATACGTGGGCATACATGAATATATGAACACATATACACTCATAAATATATATAGTAGGCAAGCAAACGCGATTAATAAAAAGAAACATCGAAACACGCGAACTGATCACATGTCAAGCAGTTCATTGAAAAAGGCTGAATTTGATGTTTTAGAAACACTGTCCTCAGGTAGAGGATTCCATTCATTGATGGTTTTGGCGAAAAAATAATACTTTAACAAGTTCTTTCTCGACTTCATTGGCCTTACTTTTAGTGTGTGTTCCTGGCAATGGGATATGTTATGTGGGTTAAGCATGTATTTTGACTTATTAATGCCAGTATTGTTGTAAAAGCTCTTATGAAAAAAAAATTGAGACGCAAGCAACGCCAGCGTTCGGCTAACGTCTTAAGCGCTATGCGTATGTTCATTTCTGTGACGCTACTAGACCTTTGATAGCCCCTAGTGATAAAGCGTGCCGCTCGGTTTTGAACGCGTTCTAAGATGTAATTAAGGTTGCCCTGATAAGGGTCCCATATCGTGCCCGCGTATTCAAAATAGGCCGTATGTATATCGTGTATATTAACTTCTTGGTTGCCAGAGGACAGGGGTGAAAATTTCAAGCGAAGAACATTAGTGTGTCATTCCCTTTCGCGGCAATCTCTGCAATGTCATCCTGCCAAGTAAGATCGCTTGAGAAGTGAACGCCGAGGTACTTGGCCCCTGTTACGCTCGAAATGGTCGAATTATTTAGCCTGTAAGAATGGGAAACGTCAGTTTTTTCCCTAGAAACGCAAACGTAGTTGCATTTTGATTCATTTCGTGTCATGCACCAAGTGGCACACCGGGGGGCGTTTCCAGCGCTCGTTCCGCTCGGACGTGTTTTTCCATAGCTCCGGATTTTCGCCCCGTTTGCTGTTTTTTTCCCCTGCTACAGGACCCCTGTTGTCTATGGACTGCTTTGGCGGTTCGTAATTACTACTGGCGCCTATCTTGAAGGTCCGTCGTCATCTACACCCTCCTGCTGCGTCGTCCAACTCGATTTCTTGCGCGGCTTCACGAGTGCGAGGGCCCCCGCGGCACTCGCCGCGTCGACACGGAACATCCAAGCTGCTTTCCGCTGCTTCGAAAGAGCGGAACATTACCGATGCAACTGCCATGCAAGTCAGGAGCGTCTCCATCGTGGGGACAAGTGCAACGTGCGAAGGTGGTACCCTGAGCATGGATACCACCAACATGGAGCAGAACAGCCCTGCTGTCGTGCTGTCGTGGCGCACACCTCGGCCAAGAGAACGAAGGAAGCTACTGCCTTCCATCGGATGAAAATGTAGCTCCAGCAGCCCCGAAAAGACCTCGCTCATCACGAGGCCTGCCCGCACGACCGACACCCACGTCTCCGTGTTCGCGAACGACATCGTGGTACAAAGTTGTTATCAAGCCTCGTGCTAGATATGGAATGTCCACTCTGCACAACCGTATCAATCAAGCGGCCCTGGACGCCGGACAGGCCGCCATTGGAATGTGAACCTGGCAACGATTATCGCTAGAACATTACCTAGTGAGGCGAGTCTAGCAGTGCTATTGGAGGAATTAGAGGGCAGTAAATGTGATATAATAGGGCTCAGTGAGGTTAGGAGGACAAAAGAAGCATATACAGTGCTAAAAAGCGGGCATCTACTGTGCTACCGGGGCTTAGCGAAGAGACGAGAACTAGGAGTCGGATTCCTGATTAATAAGAATATAGCTGGTAACATACAGGAATTCTATAGCATTAACGAGAGGGTGGCAGGTCTTGTTGTGAAACTTAATAAGAGGTAGAAAATGAAGGTTGTACAGGCCTACGCCCCTACATCCAATCATGATGACCAGGAAGTCGAAAGCTTCTTTGAAGTCGTGGGATCGGCGATGGGTAGAGTGAAAACAAAATACACTATACTGATGGGCGACTTCAATGCCAAGGTAGGCAAGAAGGAGGCTGGAGACAAGACAGTGGGGGAATATAACAAAGGCACTAGGAATAGCAGGGCAGTGTTATTAGTAGAGTTTGAAGAAGAGAATAATAGGCGGGGAATGAATACCTTCTCCCGCAAGCGCGATTGCCGAAAGTGGACGTGGATGAGCCCCAACGGCGAGACTAGAAATGAAATGGACTTCATACTCTGCGCTAACCCTGGCATCATACAAGATGTGGACGTGATCAGCAAGGTGCGCTGCAGTGACCATAGGGTGGTAAGAACTAGAATTAGCCTAGACTGGTACCTAAGAAGCGGATTAATGAGTTAGCGGTAAGAGGGAAAACAGAGGAATTCCAGATCAAGCTATAGAACAGGTATTCGGCTTTAACTCAGGAAGAGGACCTTAGTGTTGAAGCAATGAACGACAATCTTGTGGGCATCATTAAGGAATGTGCAATAGAAGTCGGCGGTAACTCCGTTAGACAGGATACCAGTAAGTTATCGCAGGTGACGAAATATCTGATCAAGAAACGCCAATGTATGAAAGCCTCTAACCCTACAGCTAGAACAGAACTGGCAGAACTTTCGAAGTTAATCAACAAGCGTAAGACAGCTGACATAAGGAAGTATAATAAGGATAGAATTGAACAAGCTCTCAGGAACGGAGAAGGCCTAAAAGCAGTGAAGAAGAAACTAGGAATTGGCAAGAATCAGATGTATGCGTTAAAAGACAAAGCCTGCAATATCATCACTAATATGGATGAGATAGTTCAAGTGGCTGAGGAGTTCTATAGAGATTTATACAGTGCGAGTGGCACCCACTACGATAATGGAAGAGAGAATAGTGTAGAGGAATTCGAAATCCCACAGGTAACGCCGGAAGAAGTAAAAAGAGCCTTGGGATCTATGCAAAGAGGGAAGCCAGCTGAGGAGGATCAGGTAACAGCAGATTTGTTGAAGGACAGTGGGCAGATTGTTCTAGAAAAACTGGCCACCCTGTATACACAATGCCTCATGACCTCGAGCGTACCGTAATCTTGGAAGAACGCTAACATAATCCTAATTCATGAGAAAGGGGATGCCAAAGAATTGAAAAATTATAAGTCGATCAGCTTACTGTCAGTTGCCTACAAAGTATTTACTAAGGTAATTGCAAATAGAATCAGGAACACCTTAGACTTCCATCAACCAAAGGACCAGGCAGGATTCCGTAAAGGCTACTCAACAATAGATCATATTCACACTATCAATCTGGTGATAGAGAAATGTGCGGAATATAACCAACCATTATATATAGCTTTCATTGATTACGAGAAAGCGTTTGATTCAGTCTAAACTTACGCAGTCATGGAGGCATTGCGGAATCAGGGTGTAGACGAGCCGTATGTAAAAATATTGAAAGATATTTATAGCGCTTCCACAGCCACCGTAGTCCTCCACAAAGAAAGCAACAAAATCCCAATAAAGAAAGGCGTCGGGCAGGGAGATACGATCTCTCCAATGCTATTCGCAGCCTGTTTACAGGAGGTATTCAGAGACCTGGATTGGGAAGAATTGGGGATAAGAGTAAATGGAGAATACCTTAGTAACTTGCCCTTCGCTGATGATATTGCCTTGCTTAGTAAATCAGGGGACCAACTGCAATGCATGCTCACTGACCTGGAGAGGCAAAGCAGAAGGGTGGGACTAAAAATTAATCTGCAGAAAACTAAAATAATGTTTAACAGTCTCGGAAGGGAACTGTAGTTTACGATAGGTAGCGAGGTACTGGAAGTGGTGAGGGAATACATCTACTTAGCACAGGTAGTGACTACTGATCCGGATCATGAGAGTGAAATAATCAGAAGAATAAGAATGGGCTGGGGTGCGTTTGGCACGCATTCTTAGATCATGAACAGCAGGTTGCGATTATCCCTCAAGACAAAAGTGTATAACAGCTGTGTCTTACCAGTACTCACGTGCGAGGCAGAAACCTGGAGGCTTACGAAAAGGGTTCTACTTAAGTTTAGGACGATGCAACGAGCTATGGAATGAAGAATGATAGGTGTAACGTTAAGGGATAAGCAAAAGAGGAGATTGAGTGAGGGAACAAATGCGCGTTAATGACATCTTAGTTGAAATCAAGAAAAAGAAATGGGCATGGGCAGGACATGCAATGCGGAGGAAAGATAACGGATGGTCATTAAGGGTTACGGACTGGATTCCAAGGGAACGGAAGCGTAGCAGGGGGCGACAGGAAGTCAGGTGGGCAGATGAGATTAGGAAGTTTGGAGGGACAACATGGCCACAATTGGTACATGACCGGGTTAGTTGGAGAAGTATGGGATGTGCCTTTGCCCTGCAGTGGGCGTAACCAGGCTGCTGCTGCTGCTGATGATGATGGACGCCTGCCTCGAGACTTCCCGATTTCAAGGTTTTGTTTTACCAAACCCACTAATACGGTCTCAGTATGGGTGTCTGCTATGGCACTAGTTTATAAACTCGAAGAACTGCAACAAATACAAGTCTCGGAAGAATGTGTCCTTCCAGTCCATCCGTACCTTGTCAGTGGTACCGATTTAGGATGCTAACTGGTTAATGGCGTTGACCTTGCCGAAGAATCCGAGAGGCTCCTACAGGAATTATCGTGTCCCACACACAAGGTCGTGGCTGCTCGCTACCTAGGCAGCGGTCGTACGTGCCTAATCACGCTTCGAGGTCCTAAGTCCCCACCTGAACATATCCTTTATTAGGGCTGCGTACTGCGCTCACGTCCGTTCAACCTTTCCGTTGTGTACTGCTACTCTTGCTTTAGACAGAAACACATGAAATCATCCTGCCGTTACCCACCCATGGACGACACCATGGAGCCTGAACCGTCAGCATCGTATAGATGCGGCCTATGCCACACAAATGATCATGACGTCAAATCCACGACGTGTCCTACGAAGTTGAAGGCCACTAAGAGGGCTCGACCACGCCATTCTCGACAGCCAGCAAGGACCCCTCGAGATCCATCAATGAAACAAGTCCCTGTGTACAACCGTTACGCTTTTCTGGCCTCGCTGGAAGAGGACGCTAGCCAGATAGTAGCAAGTACAGCGACAAGTGATGCTGCCACTCGTACCTATAGCGCAGCTGTTAGGTCGTCCACTTCACGACCGCAACGGGCATCACAATCAATAGAAGACACGCCGCTCCCTTTGGCAGAGGAAGAGTTCGAGATCGACGCTCGCCTGGCCAACCTTGAAAAAAAAATCCAACGTCTTAAGAAACGCCGTACAGTGCTCCGGCGTCGTCATGACGGAGCGCGACCGTCGCATTCGCCGTCGACGTCTAGTCCTGCTCATTTGGCTAACCCGGCATCTGTGTCGAATCCTCTTTCATCCCAAGAACTCTGGTGCTTCGTTGCGCAACAGCACCAGCATCTCACCTCGGTTCTACTGGCCAATCTTAGTCTATGATGGCTGCTACGTCTTCAAATGTTCCAGAAGACATCTTACAGTGGAACTGTCGCGGCATCGCGGGGAAGGTCGGAGAGGTGCGTCAGCGTCTCAGATATGGGAAGCTGCGTGTTTGGGCTCTACTGCTTCAAGAATCCAACTCCCTGCCACCCAATACAGGATTTGTGGCATACTTATCGCCTTCAATGTTGGATCTCGTAGGAGTGCTACGCCCGATGTCCCTCCAGGAAAGGCTGCAGCGTATGTAAGATGCACTCGTCATCAGACTCGCGTTGATCTTTCACGGTGGTGCACTCTATGGCAAGAAATCGTGGCGATATTGGTTAGTCTCCAACGCACGGATGTTATCATCGTTTCGTACTATGCCCGCCCCTACAGCGGTCGTCCGGCTCGGTTGCGTCTCGGCTGGCTGGCGCACCTACGACAGAAACATCCTGGTTGCCCCATTATGGTTGCCGGTGATTTTAACGCGCCCCACATCACATGGGGATACGCTATTTCCAGTGCGCGTGGTACATGTGTGCTGGACACATTTACGGACGCCCAATTCACTCTGCTTAACAATGTGTCAGTGCATACTCGTCGGCGGGACCACCCTCGCGCGCCGCCACACTCACCAGACTTATCTTGGTGGCTAGGAAGGACGACCGTCTCGTGGTAATGTGAACCCGACTGCGGGGGTAGCGACCATCATCCGATTCACCTTGGCTTACCTTCAGGCGGAACAGGCCGCCTCCGCCGACTATGTCGAGTGGTGGACTGGGATCGGTACAGGGCTGTATCAGAAAGCAATGTATCCAACTTCATGCTGGACCCGTCCCATTATCTTAAGGCGACATTAGTTGAGGTGATACGTACGTCGTGGGTTCATGAATCCCGAACCGCTCCTGATTTGCAACTTCTGCGTCTCAGGGCTTCGCGCCGCCAAGCAGAACTTTCGTCAGAACGTGACCCTGCATCAAATTCCCTTCGCTTAGAGGCCCAACGCCTTACTGCAGTAGCTCGGCGCCATGAACACCGCTTGGAACGTGGCCGCTGGATGGACAAGTGCTCTTCTCTCGGACCTTCGTCGTCCAATGCCTCCATTTGCGCAGCTTGCGAGTAATGGAACGTGGTCGGCGCCCTCCAGAGCCCGCAGCCAGCACCCTGTTAGCATCGGGCCAGACACCAGCAGTATTCGCAGAAACTGTCGCCCACACCTTTTTACCGGCTTCGAACACAGCACCGCCTCCCTTCGTTGTTCAAAACTGCCTTCCCGCGGACGCAGGCACGCCGCCTACGCTATCCGACATCGAGGGTATACAAGCTGTCTTCACTATGGCGGAATTTTTAGCGGCAATAGACCTGTCAAAGCCATGCAAGGCACCAGGACCGGATGGCATACCATATGAACTTTATAAAACACGGAAGGCAAGGGTCTCGAAGTACTGTTGGGGGCCATAAACGAAGCTTGGGCTATAGGAGTCATTCCCGATTCTTGGCGGTATGCAGAAATAGTTCCTATTCCCAAACCCGGGAAACCCCAATATGGCTCATATGCGCCCAATAGCACTAACCTCAACGTTAGGTAAGCTTACAGAGCGTATGCCCGCGACACGTATTACGTGGTGGCTCGAGCAGTACTCATGGTATCACCCTGCCCAAATCGGGTTCCGTGCTCATCTAGGCGCAGAGGATGGCCTTGCGTACCTATCTTCTATGGTTCTCATCGGAGGCCGCTCCCGAAGAATTCGCACGATTCTGGCAATGGAAATTCGTAAAGCCTACGACCATATGAGTCACGAAGCAATTGTCAGAATTCCCCATTGGTTTCAGTTCCCTAGCCGTGTCTGCACATTCGTCGAAGCCTTCCTGTGCGCTCGCACCTTCTCCATCCGCTTGGCTGGCCAAGCAACAGGTCAGTTCGTCGCACATCGGGGTGTACCTTAGCGATCTGTACTCGCACCAGTGCTTTTCAATATTGCTCTCCTTCCACTAGCTTGGAAGCTAGCCACGATACACAACGCACAGTACATAATGTACGCAGATGACATCACTGTCTGGTCAGTTGATTCTGAAATCTGCCACCACGAACAAGCGCTCAAAGAGGCCCTAAACATGACGCACAACTGGTGTGTTCAGATAGGCCTTGACATTTCCAAGGACAAGACGACGTACATGTCAGTAGCGAACAAGTATGGGTGCCGTCTACTGGCACTCCGGTGTCTTCAGTTAACTCAGGATCAGCAACCATTACACGAGCCTTCAACGCTCCGTGTACTCGGCCTTGAAATTGGATTCCTCCGGATCTGCGGGACCATGGGTCAAGAATGCAAAGCAACAGGCCGCAGAAACGATACAGTTTATACGTCGGATTGCGAAGAAATCTGGCGGAGCGAGCACCAACGAGCCTTCTTGTCCGTTCTGTATTGCAACCACGACTCCTCTACAGAGCCCAGTTTCATGATCCGACGAAGGCACAATGGGCTCGCCTTGAGGCCATTAATAACGAAGCCATGCAGGCCATAACGGGACTACCAGGTCTCACTCCGTTGCCAACCCTACAGGCCGAGTCCCAACTCAACATTATTGACGAACTCGTACACCAACGTCGATGCGTGCGCGCCCTAAAGCCATCATATTTCTGCTCGGCTGCTTCCCTTGACCGGTACATGGGACACGAAATAGACAATCCAGCATCTACGAGACCCGATGTAGCTCCGTGGAAAAGGGTACAATTAAGTGACAGTAAGCCTCTTGGTCGTCTGTACAGCCCGGTTCCTCGTCAGGCGAATGCCCATGTTTCCCGCCTTCATCGCGCCGATGACAATCAAGACGATGCGACTCTTGTAGCATACACTGATGCCAGTGTTAATGGCACCATGATACATACAGCTCTCGTGTGTCCATTGATACCAGAGGCAGGCCAGACGTGCTCGTATGTTGCCGATCCTGCACAACCGGCCTACCTTGCCGAGCTTGCTGCCATACGAGACGGCTTGGCCGCGTTGCTACTTACTGTTCAAGATGCTCGATACTCTCAACTCATCATTCGCACAGACTCTACTCAAGCCATCCAAGACATACGTAGGGTATCTCGGTCTACTCTATTCTCAGATAGCATTCACCGTCTTGCGGCCACTACGAATATCCTCATACTCGTCCAGTGGGTGCCTCGAGCAGCACTGCCGGGTGTCCTTGAAGCAGATATGGCAACCCACCCACAGATTACAACATACCCACTTCCACATTTTCCTGAAGACACCTGTGGGCGACTGATACGGGAAAAGGAAAACCTCCGACGTACCACACGAGCTCTCATACCTCCGTGTGGGTCAGACCTCCCTGGTTGGTTAACCCGCCGATAGTAGGTTACGTTAAGGAGGCTACGTGACGGGGTCGCGCTCAACCCGTCTAACCGCTCTATGGCCGCAACAGTACTGTGGTCCTTACGGCTCATTGTGCCCATTTTGAAACAGAGAAATCCAAAATGTGACAGTGACAAACCTATTACGGACGTGCCCAGGGCTTCATCTAAGCCGTCTCCGCCACCTCCGGGCAACAGGTCTTCGGCCTGGCCGCCCACCCGACCTTGAACGTTGGATTCATCGACCACATCATCGTTCACTCCTAGATTTTTTGCACGAGTCGAATCTGTTCGTGTATTTTTAACATCTTTTGTATTATGCCTAAGGGCATGCTTTCTAATAAAAAAAAGAGAGAAGTGGCACACCAGTTAGAAATATTATTAAGGTCCCCTTGAAAGATTTTGCTGTCCCTTGGATTGTTTATCAAGCGGTAAACAACGCAGTCATCTGCGTACAATCGTAGGTTCGACTGGATGTTTTTAGGAATATCGTCAATACATATAATAAATAATAACGGGCCCAGAACGGACCCCTGCGGTACTCCGGACGTGACTGCAACAGCTGATGAGCAACATCCATTTACCACTGTTATCTGTCTCTGATTTACGAAGTAGTTAATTAACCAGTTCATTAGGTCAGCGGAAATTTTTAAATTTTGAAGCTTGTGTTTTATGCAATCATGTTGTACCCGATCGATTGCTTTTTTTCAAATCTAAAAACAAACAGCCAACGCTAGTACCTTGATCTAATGCAGTTGTTATGTCAAAAGAAAATTCCGTTAACTATGTGTCACAAGAAAATCCGGCGTGAAAGCCATGCTGTTCTGTGTAAAAAAAGTTTTGCGAATTCAGGTGCCTTATTAGGTTGCTGTATACGATGTGTTCCATAATTTTCGAAGCGCCGCATAGGTGAGAACTTGGGCGATATTGTTCTAAGCTATTTATTGGTCCTTTCTTATGGACAGGAATCACATGAGTAAACTTCCATTCGTCCGGCATAATTCCTTCAGATAATGACGTCATATACATTGTATGAAGAAGATTGCTAAGAGAGTTAGCACATTCTTTGAGCACGCGATTGGGTATGCCGTCAGGACCTGTCGCTTTGTGTCTAGGCTGCAAAAGATTTAAAAAATACCATGAATGGATAAAGTGCTATCGGGCATTTCCTGAAGAACTGAAGCGCAAGTCGGTAAAGGGATATTGTTCATCACTCAATTAGCAGAAAAGGCGGACCTGAAATAATCATTGAAAGCAGTGGCTTTCAATTCATCAAATGTTATCGTGCCATTGTCAGACATGATGCATTGTATACCAATTTTCTCTTTCGTGTTTTTTTGGCAAACTTCCATATAATTTTATCATTGTTTCGAATCTTTGCGTCTAAAGTACTGAAGAAATGACGCTTCGCCTCATTGACTTTTGATTTACAAATTTGCTGGACAAAAAATAATTTTTCAGAAGTAACTGGTATTTTACTTTTCCTGACCTGAAAAAGACGGCGAGTTCTTCTAAGGAGTTTACGGATTTCGGGGTTGATCCATTGTTTATCTTACCGACGTTTGGCAGTTAGAAATTTTGATGGTATGTGCTCCGAAATTAGTGCAACTATTTAATCTTTCAGTAGGCTCCAAGCAATGTTAACATCTCTTTCTGAGCAAACCTGTGAGAAAGCTGGAAGAAAATCAGGTGATTCACAGTTCACTGCCTGACAGGATAACGGTAAGCTATCGCAGGAGACGAAAGATCTAATTAAGAAACGCCAAAGTATCAAAGCTTCTAATCCTACAGCTAGAATAGAACTGACAGAACTTTCGAAGTAAATCAACAAGCGTAAGATAGTTGACATAAGGATGTCTAATATGGATAGAATTGAGCATGCTCTCAGGAACGGAGGAAGCCTAAAATCAGTGAAGAAGAAGCTAGGAATAGGCAAGAATCAGATGTATGCGTTAAGAGACAATGCCGACAATGTCATTACTAATGATAATAAGATAGTTCAAGTGGCTGAGGAGTTATATAGAGATTTATACAGTACAAGTGACACCCACGACGATAATGTAAGTGGGAGTAGTGTAGAGGACTTGGACTTCCCACAAGTAACGCCGGAAAAAGTAAAGAAAGCCTTGGGAGCTATGCAAAGAGGGAAGCCAGCTGAGGAGGATCAGGTAACAGCAGATTTGTCGAAAGATGATGGGCAGATTGTTCTAGAAAAACTCTCCACCCTGTATACGCAATGCCTCATGACCGCGAACCTACCGGAATCTTGCAAGAGCGCCAACATAATCTTAATCCATAAGTAAGGGGACGCTAAAGACTTGAAAAATTATAGACCGATCAGCTTAGGGTCCGTTGCCTACAAAGTATTTACTAAGGTAATCGCAAATAGAATCAAGAACACCCTAGGCTTCTGTCAACCAAAGGATTAGGCAGGGTTTCGTAAAGGCTACTCAACAATAGACCATATTCAAACTATCAATCAAGTGATACAGAAATGTGCGGAATATAACCAACCCTTATATATAGCCTTCATTAATTACAAGAAAGTGTTTGAGTCAGTCGGAACCTCAGCAGTCATGCAGGCATTACGGAATTAGGGTGTAGACGAGCCGTATGTAAAAATACTTAAATTTATCTAGAGCGGCTCCACAGCCACCGTAGTCCTTCATAAAGAAGCAACAAAATCCCGATAAAGAAGGCGTCAGGCAGGGAAATACGATTTGTCCAATGCTATTACAGCGTGCTTACAGGAGGTATTCAGAGACCTCGATTGGGGAGAATTGGGGATAAGAGTTAATGTAGAGTACCTTAGTAACTTGCGATTCGCTGATGATATTGCCTTGCTTAGTAATTGAGGGGACAAACTGCACTGCTTGCGTACAGACCTGGACAGACAAACGAGAAGGGTTGGTCTGACAATTAATCTGCAGAAAACTAAAGTAATGTTTAACAGTATCGGAAAACAATAGCAATTTACGATACGCAGCGAGGCACCGGAAGTGGAACGGGAATACATCTTCTTAGGGCTGGTATTGACTGCGGATCCGGATCGTGAGGCTGAAATAATCAGAAGAATAAGAATGGGCTGGGGTGCGTTTCGCAGACATTCAGAGATCATGAACAGCAGGTTGCCATGGTCCCTCAAGAAAAAAGTGTGTGAGAGCTGTGTTTTACCAGTACACACCTACGGGGCAGAAACCGGGAGGCTTACGAAAAGGGTTCTACTTGAATTGAGGACGACGGAACGAGCTATGGAGAGAAGAATGATGGGTGTACCGTTAAGGAGGGGGGATAAGGAGAGAGTACACTGGATGAGGGAACAAAGGCGAGTTAATGACAGCTTAGTTTAAATCAAGAAAAAGAAATGGGTATGGGCAGGACATGTAATGAGGAGGGAAGATAACCGATGATCATTAAGGTTTACGGACTGGATTCCAAGGGAAGGGAAGCGTAGCAGGGGGCGGCAGAAAGTTAGGTGGGCGGATGAGATTAAGAAGTTTGCAGGGAAAACGTGGCCACAATTAGCACATGACCGGGGTAGTTGGAGAAGTATGGGAGAGGCCTTTGCCCTGCAGTGGGCGTAACCAGACTGATGATGATGATGCTGAGTCTATCCCGTTATAAGTACCTGGGTTGGGCAATATTTGTGAAGCTCCAAAATTTTCCTATTAACGACTGAACGTTTCAAGCTCTTCTTCAAAAGATAATTAATTTATATCAGCTAATTACTAAAAAAAGACGAGCAAGAAATGGTAATACTTGCGTTTAGATAAACGCTAACACCATCCACGTGATTTCTGTTCTGAAGAACGCATAGGTTTTTTCAAGATCTTAAGTGTCTTCTCGGCTGAGCACTTCTTTTTGTGCTCGGTGAATTCTGGTGAAATGTTCGCCTTTCGAGGTGCCTCACCTCCCCATCTTGCGGCCATGGACGCGGACCATGCCAGAGGCCCGCCTGGCCAGAAGTCATCGCGGCCGTCCACTGAAAGGAACCGAGTGGGGATCCCCAGCGACGCCGGAGACACGGAGCTGTACTCTATGTCGGAAGGCGACTCATCCGACGACGGCTTCATACCCGTCCGGAGTAAGAGAGCGAAAAGAAATATCCTCAACACAGTGCCGTCAAGTGCTGGGAGTAAAACGATTATGAATCCAAGGCCTCCGCGCTGGCCGCACGTCACCTTTATGCCGGAAGAACCGTCAAGCACCCTACAATTGCTGAACAAGCAAGGTCTATTCATTTTTTTGGAGTGTGCTGCGCCAGATCAAATTAAAGACATCAGAATAAATCCACGCAAAAATATACCAGCCATAGACGTGTACAACGCGAGTGCGCTTGGCAAACTTCAAGAAATCACGGAGCTAGGCGGAATCAAAATTCGCCCCTTTATCCTGATGGACGATACATCCATAGCCTGTGTAATTTACGACATTGACATTGCCATTCCCTATGAGGACCAACCTAGCCTCATCAAGCCGGTAAACGAGGGTACGATCATTATGCAAGTAAGTGCTCCGCCTTGGGAATATGCGCTTCGTAAAAGTAATTTTTCAAGGGGGATTGTATACCATCCGACGTTAGAGTCGGACATTTCCGACATCCGGTTTGACCATTCATTCAGAAGCCGGTTCAATTTCTTTGGACACTCGAACAGGATCAGCGACCTGTGGAGGAAGCCTTTTCCTTCAAGGCGCTTATTTTGTGCTCGAAAGTCAGGAATACTCCTTTCAGAAGCTGGCGCTATACCTTCACAAACACTTTGTACCCAGCTTGTTAAGTAGAAGATTGCAGAAGGTTGGTACGAAGCGTACTTGGGAATCTGAAACAGTGCAAATGATAGGAGATGCGACGAAGAACACAGCGCTGTGCCTCTGTCATTTTTCCTCAAGTAATCCGTCGTTTTCGGCGTTTTAAGGTCCCAACTTATTTGCAGAAGACTGTTAAGATATAGAGATCGAGAGACAAAGTTCTCACCCTGGCAGGATGAGCAGAATTGCAAGTGGCTGTCAAAAAAAGCCATGCTGCATGTGAAGGCGACGTAGAAATGAACATTGGTTATGAGATGTCGGCATTGAGACCGGCGAATTTATAAAAAATATATCGTTTCGCCAAACATAGCGTAATCCGGAATGATTGCGCAAATAGGTGCAAATAGACTGACACGACACATAAAACATGCTGGAAGTTGAAGAGAAAGAAAAATGACTGATGACAGTAGAATTATGTTTAGGGGCAATATGCCCAAAGAGATAGTGCAGGCCGCACGCACAAGTACAGAGTTCTCACCCCAGAAGCATTAGCAGGTCATCCGCGTACGCCTAACAAGCCGACGAAACATCACCAAGAGACGCTTATACCTGTGATAATGATATGGGAAATACTACCCTGTGTCCTGCTTGAATAACGTCACGCCGAGGTGGACACAGTGAAACACCTCGTGAAGACAGTGTGAAAGAACATCAAAAATTCCCACTGGTCATAGAGATACTTCGAGCTCTTTGTGAAATTAACTGTCCTTCCTAAAAGAATATTCAGCTACAACTTCGCCGATCCCAACCTTTATTCTTGATTTGCATGAACTAGTTCAGTTCTTACCAGTTATCACATTCATAGAGTTATCACCGTACGTTATGGCTCTCGTGCAAGACGTGATAGCATTTTGACAAACGCCATGAAAACTCTATTCAATTCGGTAAAAGGTACATGGAGCGCCCAATAGTGTGAAATCTCAAATACAGTGCGTCGAAACTGCGTCGAAATTTATGGTTACTGTCGTATATGTGAAAAACATACCCCGGCTCTTTCATTAGATTCTACAACTGAAAACCATGCTTGTCTCTGTCGATGTAGTTTATGAGTTCCATTCCTTTCGGTCTGAATGTTTGACATTGTAATTCGCCAAATGGTAATTAACTGCTCCAGATTAATGTTCATAGCCCTCGCTGTAGTGTCATAATAATAAAACTAACACTTAAGTTCTTTTGTCAATATGCTTGAGAACTCTCAACCGTGCCAGTCAATGCGGCACGATTATTGTGCCATTGGCACAACTAGGTACCTTCTTCATCGTACGAGAGGAAAAAAAAACGTTATTTAGGGCAGCAAGGCAAGTCACAAGTTGCTGGTAATTTACAGTGAAAAACTGCGCTATGTAATAAAGCAAGCAAAACGCAATGATATTAATATATTCAGCCACGCAATGACGGCGCTATAGTGACATACTGCTAGATTATTTATGAGTAATATTTCATCCAACGCATCCGTTGTAATGCACATGTTTAGGTGTAGTCGAACATCGCTTTTTTTCTGTTACTTGTACTCCAGTCATGCATACGCCGTGTTTATAAATGCATAAACATTTACACCTTATGTGCCCTCATCTGCAGGTTCGCTCCTCAGCTGGGAGATAAGCCTCGAGCCTACCAGATTGGATCAGGTCACAATAATGACGGCTACGGACTTTTTTCCATTACAAGCGTTGGCGGTATAAACTGGATAGGCTACAAGGATGTGACCCACCGCGGTTTCGACAAGGGGTACTACTACACATTTTTCTACTTCAAGAATGATAACACGCTACACGTGAGTCTACTTCCGTCAGTAATTATTGATTACTATTCACCTGAATATGTAAATTATGTCGTAAACTAAAGTAGTGCAGCCGGAACTGCTGGTTTTCTTCAATAAGGGCGTTCATCAAGAATACCTTGGTGCGTCATCTATCGTCTGTGTGGACATACTCTTCGCGAAAAATACCCTATAATAATGGTAGCATTCGAACTACTGGAAAACGGTTATCACCATATGTCCAAAGACTACAATAATCTTTTATGGATGATTTAGGGTCTAATTTGTTGTTCAGTGGCTTTCGAAAGAAGCAGTCACTTGACACTGTATGTTACAGCACTGTCTGTGGTCTTAGGAAAACAATAGAAAGTACAATTGTTCTTTGCAATAGCAAAGACTTACGCGGAGGCCTTGTTTTAATTGCATGGCTGAGATTCTTCGAAAAGTTTTTTGATGGCATTGCTTTAGCGCACACAAGGTACTCGGGTACCCGCTCAGTTCTTTTGCGTTACGTGCAACAACTTCGAAACGATGAAAGAGCAATAAAATGTAGATGGCTGCACACTGTGTGAAAACGGTGTTTTGCAATGCAAGACCTATTTGATTTTCAACGTGCCGCAATCCTAGAAATATTTTTTAGCCAGTGGGAATAATTTGAATATTTATCTAACTAAACATAACAGAAATTGGCCGTGATCCATCCAACCAATCTTATGGTTTATAGGTAAGAATTGTTACGTTGCAGAAATCACATAAAAAGGTGTATTTAAGATATATACAAGAGGGACAACAATGCATAAGTAAGATGGCTGTCGAGACCGATTCTACCTCTACAAGTAAAGTTGTCTTCTTCTGACTGGAGCCACTCTTGGTTGCGCCGTAACACAACCCCCGCCTGTAAAGGCGCCGTCTATGCTCTAACTGTAAGGGAGGTGGCCTCGCGGCAGAGTAAGGCTTCAGCCGGGAAATGTGTACAACGTCCGTGGAGATACGCGAGTCCAGTGGAGAGATCTCGTAGTTCACATCGCCAAGCTGACACAATATCGTGCAGGGCCCGGTGTAGTGCGGCAGTAGCTTTCCATACAAGCCGACGCGGCTACACGTTTTCCATAGGGGGACAATGGAGGCAGGAGTAATCGAACTTCCCGATGTCTGCTGCCGTACCTGATTTTCTGCGCGGCCTGAGACTCAGTGAGCCGGGAGCCGGCAATATGGCGTGCCGTGTGAGCCCGGGTGAAGACGTCTTAAGCATATTCAATGCGACTGTTCATCGAGAAACAAAGCAGTGTGGCATATGGCAGAGAGGATTGGCGGCCGAACAGAAGATAAAAGGGTGAAAAGGCAGCGGTCTCATGACGACACGAATTAAAGGCAAATGTCACGAAGGGTAATGAAGGGTAACGGTTAACGGTGTGGGGAACGGCCAAGTTTTTTTCAAGCAGTATGTCAGCGGAGGGACATAGTATCTAGACGCCATCAGCAACAGATAGGAACGACAGTATAGTGACGAACCTAGTGGCTTGAGGCGATAGGTGGATGTATTCGGGAGAGCATAACCGTGGTTGTGTGACCAGTGCACTATAGCAGCCGTGAGGCAGTACAGGCTGAATGAGACTAGACGCGCAATCAAGGAGGGCTGAGTGGAACAATAAAAAGTTTAGGCCAAGTATAACATTGTAAAGACATTGTGCCAAAACAGGCAAGCAAAGCAGTCATTAGGCGCCCCGCACTGCCAAAGTGAGCGATGCGCATACCAAGCAGGGTAGGTGTTCCTCCGTCAGCGACGCGGAGGGTACGTGATGCAGAGCGTGCGTGCGAGAACTTTACTCATGCGTCGGCGCAATTGGGCACTCACCACGGATACGTGAACGCTAGTGTCAATGAGTAATGGGACGCCGACGCAATAGATTAAAACGTGCACCAAGTTCTGCTTGGTCGGCAAAGTGATTAGAGGGTTTTGCGTTGGAGTCGTCAATGCAGCGTCACCTATGGGAGCTGCATCGCTTAGTTTTCCGGTGACAGGCGTCGGGTCTGCATAGCGGACGGTGGGCGACGAGTCGGCGGCAATTGGGACAATGGTCGACGAGCTGGTGGTGAACGGGTCCGGTGACGTCAGAATGATGCAGATGTACTTATTCTAAGGAGCAACAGCTTCAATCTTTGGCTTTTGTGATGCGAATAAAGGTTGGTAATGACGTTCGATCCATTCGAGGCGATAATAACTGGGGATTGGTGGTCGCAGAGGGGAGGAGAGAGGATTGTTCTTACAATGGCGAGCAACGTGACCGATACTCCGGCAGGTAAAACAGATTGGCCGATCATCTGTGGTTCGCCACTCGGCCGGGTTTCGGTCGCGTACAGGATACCGCGGACCAGTACATGGTCCTGGAGTATGAGACAGCTGTGAAGTGGCAATGGCACATACAGAACGAACTCAAAGGTTAGCGAGTTCTTCTCTGACTATTGCGTGCACGAATGCTGCTGTAGGCATGTTCGGCTAACCGGGACGCGAAGAAAAGGTCTACAAGAACATTAGCTTCAATTTCTCGCAGCAATATCCGCATTATGTCATCCGATGACGATGATCATCTCAATCCTAGCCTGTCGTCACAATAGGATGTCGGAGCTGTGTTCGGCAGACGTCCGAGCGGCATTGAAATGCGGCGGCTCTTGGCCTGCTAAAGAGTTGACGCTCTTTTATGATGTCCTGTACGGTTTCACAATTTTTGTACATGAGCAAGCGTCATCAGCGATCCCCTCCAGTACATGCCCAACCTTGTCTGGCTGGGCCATATGGCCGTCGGCGTTATGGCACAGAACCAGCAAGTCCTGAATGCAAGAGACGCATGATTCTGTAACCGTTTGGGCGCGGGTCGCCAGTTCTTTCTTAACGGTGCTCTTCCGCCCGGTGTGACGGTTCAACATGTCCCTCAGCTTCCGTTTGCAGGCGTCCCTGACAACCTCGTGCTTGTCATACCACACTTTGGCCGTGCCTTGTAGGCAGAGGACCAAGTTAGCGAACCCATTTGTTGTAGGCACTTACACGCTCATACGTGACGATCCAGTGTTCCACGTCAAGATGGTCGCTGCCGCAGAACGTTCCTGGATCCCGCGGCTAAGCCACCAGAACCGTCGGCGTTGTAGGCGTTCATGTGGTCCGCGTCATGTTGGGTCCGGTTTCGTCCGTCATACTGTCCACTCGTAGGTGAATACCACTGTGGAGCTCCGGCATTAGAAAAGTTTCTAGCAACATTCTTTCGACCGGCTTTAGACTAGTGTGAGTAGAACCTACCAACAGTCAATTGAAGTCCTACCAACTGTCTTTATACATCCTAACAACGCTCTAGTAACATCCTAGAAACAATGGGCCATCAACACCCAATAGAAATGTGTTCATAGGATGTCTTTAAACTTCCTAACAATTTAATATGAACATTCGTCTTTGTACACCCTAGTAACATTCTTTCAAAAGAAGAATGGTATATATATCTTCTGCCAAATTTCTACCAACAACCTATTAACATTCCTCCAATTGAAAACTTTTGTAAATGTTCTGCCAACTTCCTACCAATCCCCTATGAACAGTCCTTATTTATAGGCGATATTAATTGAAGGATGTTTGTAAACGTTCTTTTTATGCACCCTACTATATATAGTTTATATACCCTAGTAACATCCTGTCAACAATTGGCCGCCGTACTTCAAGTGAAGCATGTTCATAGATGGTCTGTAAACATAGTAGTAACAGTCAACCAACCCAACTCTTTAGGCCCCGTAGGAACATTGTGTCAATTTTTTACTTACATGTGCTTATGCACCTGCTACTGACTTTTACTAGCCCCCTAGTAACATTTGTCCTACATACAAACCTACACTCTAAGAAAAGTTTACACCATTTGAGTCGTAGCTTGCCACACAACAATAAACGTGATCTGTCTTGTCCGAATTTCCTTTCTTTAATGCTGCGAGCCGGGTACTTCCCAGTAACGACCGGCATGCGCGTTATCAGCATGACATAGCATTGCCGACAGGCAAGTAGCGGGCGTGGCGTTTCCAAGAAAGGAAACGCAAGCAAGTCAGATGAAGATTATTGTTGTGCGGCAGATATACACCACAAAGAGTGCAAACTTTTTAGAGTGTAGTAGCTTAGCATAAGCATGTGTCAGTATGTGTGAACAGGTTAGCAAAAGGCAGCATGCAACCTAGAAGGTGCATGTACATGGAAAACAGATGACGGTCCGCATTAAATGAAGTTTATTCGCACAAGAATATTTACAGGAAATTATGAGCAAAGTAATAGGGAAAACAATCAAAGCAATACATAAATAACTTAGTTGATTACGGCGTGACAGCTGTCGCATAATCTCTAGTAAGAGTCGATGATAATGGATTTTTACATAGAGAGCTGATATCTCTGAGAATGCTTGCATAGTGAACCCTGCAGAGAAAAAAGACGGTCAGTGTTAACATCATGTTCAGGCTAGCACATCACATATAGAGAACAGCTTTTTAGCAAGGTTCACACGCAAGTTCACCTGAATGATAAAATTATAGCCGTCATCCCTGTATACTTGCAGAGGAAATAGCAAGGATGGGGCACATTTTGTAATGCATATCCTCTGCTGCGTTGTGTTTACTGCGTGTTATTAAAATTAGGAAAGTGTCCAAGGTCGTTTCCGCAAAAGAGGAAACAGCCTCAAAACTATTGTTATGGACCCCGAAGTTGCGGACTGAATTATTTCAGTTTACCAAAATGTTTTCCTAACCAATGTTCTGCACAAATAATTTACTCACTCAAAAAGTCAAATAAATGGCTTATTCATGGTGAAATTTGTATTGCGCGCAATAGACAAGGATGCAGACAAGGTGAGCACACGAGCGCTTACTCACAAATGTTTATTTTTGGAGAGACACAGAATATAAAAGCGCCAGTTAGCGGCACCGAGCATGTGCAAAACGAGTCATCAATTTTCATATAAACAGGTTACAAATCTTGAAGCAGTGCAAAACGAATAATCAAGTTTCATATAAACAGATTACAAAGCTTGAAGCAGTATTTAAGAATACAAATTCTTTGTCAGTGATAGCAACCAATGGCTGACTGACGCATTTTTTAGCACGCCTTATTATACGGAACGCTTCTAAAATTTCACATGTTCGTTTATTTTTATTCGAAAACAAAATATGAGTGTCAAAAATACCAGTTCACAATGACATAGGTTACAATGGTTAAACAGGTGCGACTGATTTTCTTTAAAATTTGCGCTTGTCTAACCAGCGCAACTTATGTCATTGTGAACCGTGAAACTATAGGCTCAATATTTCACTACCTCTCATTCTGTACAGCCAGAGTAGGAACAAGCAAAGAAAATTCATGATCAGACAACATTTACCGTACAATAAGTCATCGCGACCGCTGTGGAAACGTATTCTTTGTAGGCTTCGGTTTATAGCAACTTCATGCGAACCGCATGACACCGCATTGTTCAAAAATGTAAGAAAATCGTTCTTAAAATATTTGACGTCATTACAGTTCGTGCTATAATAACCTGCCAAAATGCGGCATCATAGGAAATTTAAATCACAATAATATCAAAATAATGTTTATGAGAAATATTGAAAGAGAACATACCTTTTATTATAAGTTGGCGACAGACAAAACTTCGGCACAATGCCGTCTTGAGAAACAACTGTTTGCTACTTGTGTAGTGCGCAGTTTCAAACATGGACAATGCCAATATTAAATCACTTCACACGACACTGCGTCGCAGCTGACAGAGAAGTTGCGGAAACGTTCATATCACGTAACGAAGAAAGCTCCGTGGGCTTCGCGAGCACGTTGCTGGTTGGCTTGCATCGATGTATCATCTACAACAAAGCATAAGTATAAACAGCAGCAAAATAGGCAGATTGTTGCTCAATACACGACCAAACACCTACATCGCTCTGACTGTACCACGTCCGAGTAGCAATTAAAAAAAAAGGATGTGATGGCGATGGTCTCCTTCCTTGCCCCGAGTCAGACCACTGTCAAATTTGTGCGCATGTGCGAGAGAGGCATGTGAGATTATTTCCATCCATCCGCTTCACCTTGACCACAGCTCAACTAAAGCTCCTCTTTACACCGAACCAAGCACCCCGCCCCCTTCCTCCCGAGACATTCATCACCTCTCGGTGGCAGGTGTGGAGGGCCTTTGTGTGCGTATCCCCTTCTGGGAACTGCATTCAGAGGGAGGAGTGCAGTTCTTAGAACGGGATGGCCGAGGTTGAAAGAAAAAAAACCTGACAAGACAGCCGGTTTAATCTTGTTGTGCATTTAGGGGCTGTGTAATTTTATCTTTCGAGACACTTATTGTTCTGAAACCCCGACTTGTTTCTCCAAATGTAATAAAAACAGAAAAATAGAATCATACAGGGCAAATTATCTGGTTATCCTATGTTGCGCAAAACCATCCTTTAGCACTTGGTACTTTCAGAGGCAAAAATTTGCTTCATGGCGCCCAGCGCGAAATGATGCTGAAGTCTAATGTACTAGTATTTTATTGTTAAATAGACGTCCAAAGCGTGGCGGCTATCACACCACCGGTTTTCAGACGCCCGAAGCATGGAAAAAGGATGGCCTTTGATATCATGGCTCTTGGTATCCCGAATGACATAATTACGAATGTCGTAAGGGCGACACAACACCTTGTCGGAGCTCAGAGTTTTATCGTCGTGATATAAATAGAATGCACTGAACATTAGGAGTGCACAGTTATCCTTTTCGATCTGTTTTCTCACACAGCAAGCAACCATCGCCTAAAAACAGCTCAGTTGACACAGTTAATTTGCCTTCGCTTTGATGCAACGTGTTATTAGTTTCTTTTAGTGTGCAGAAGAGATCTGTAGGAGGCAGGGACGAAAACGTGCGAATAGAGAGGGGAACAACGCTACGTATCTTACGTAAAGTGACAATAATTTCATTCTTTTTTAACAGAAAGGTGTTACTTGCGAAGATCTGAGCTTTTCTCTATATGCGATCTGTGCGCTTTCTCAGGTCAAAACTCGCTCTCACTCAGCAGCAGCTGTATTTTGCAGCCTTTTGGTTATTCGAGCGGCAACGTTATAGTGCCGTGTTACTCTGAGATTCGGCTCTTTTTCTTCTTTTTACAAATATCGTGACGCGACTGTACTGACATGTTCCAGCTTAGGGCGTATTATTTATACCGCGCAGTGCAGTAACCAGATTGTCTTGTAAAGATAATTGGTGGCCTTGGAATAGCAGTGCGTGGTAAGGGCCGGTTTCACCTCTAGCCGCCCGGCACACCACCCGCCTGCCCGCATGCGTGTAGTCGGGTGAAAACTTGCAGATTTTGCAGACTCGTACACATATTTCGGTTTACACTGCATGTGCAGTTTTCCGGACGACCACACGCGTGCGGCAAGCGGGCGGTGTCACGGCGCAAGCGTAAATCGACCTCTAATTAATCAGCCCCAAGGCCGGGACAAAGCTGTGTAACTGGTACGCGGCCTGCACAGTACTCCGCTATCATAACGGTCAGGTGGTGTAGTGCAAGCAAATTGCCTCGAAGTGTGCGGACGTCACCGCTCGATCAAGCAGTTCTGTAGAACCTTTAAAAAGATTACTACTAACAGCTTACGGACATACTTTTTAAAACATTTTAAACAAATCCGCCGCCGACTTGGATTGGAACTGTGGTTTAAAACAAAATGTTGATTCCTCAGTATGTCATGTATCGGCATTATTGCGTGTTAGAAAAATTTATCAAAAACTCTAAAGTTACTTTCCATTCTAAATATTTTTCGGCGAACAGTACGAGGTGTTGACGTACTGTGGATACATGTACTTCAGAAAAAAAAATTGATGATGTATAGTAACTGTTGCTTACACAAAAGTAATGAGCCTTTTGACGGAGTACTAAAGTTGTTATTTAGACAAAACCTAGAAGAAGATATGTTAACCGCATACTTAAAATATTCTTAACACGAAAGTAAGAAGGAAGTGTTTTAATGGTGTATTTACAATATTTCTTATACAAAAGTAAGAAGGAAGTCTTTTAACAGTATATTTAAAATATTCTTTATACAAAATTTAGAAGGATAACTTTTAACGGTGCACTTAAAAGATTCTTTGTACAACAGTAAGAAGAAAGTCTTTTAACGGTGTATTTAAAATATTCTTTATACAAAACTATGAAAGAACTCTTAACGGTGTATTTAAAATATTTTTTATACAACTGTAACAAGGAAATCTTTTAACGGTGTATTTAAGACATTCTTTATACAAAAGTAAGAAGAAAGTATGTTAATGGTGTATTGAAAATATTCCTTACACAAAGGTAAGAAGTATTTTGACATTGTATGAAGAAATGTCACTAGAATGTAAATGTTAATAGACTGTCAGTAAAGTAAACAGAAATTGGTAGAAGTTCTAAACAAGGCTAATAGGCATTTTTGTAAGGGCGTTGTTCTTTCTCGCGGGTACCCAGCACCTCCAGAAATTTGTTACTTTGCCGAAGTCGTATATACGATGTATTTACAATATATTGAAGAGGGACAATGATGCATAAACAAGATGGCTGGCGAGACCGATTCCACATTCACGTCAAATTGTCTTGTTACTGGCGCCACTCTTGGCTGCGCCAGAACAATATTAATATCTTTTTGAATAATTCCTATTATAAATGATGTCGCATAGGTAGTGACACACACCCAGTGACACAGGTTGGCGTCAAATATACTTATTGAAGAAAGCTACTCACCCAGTGGTCATTACCTAGTGGGCCAACTAGGCGCTAATCCCTGGTTCGTTGAAGAGCGGCCCGCACACAGTGCCACATACCCAGTGCCCCAAGTTAGCGTGAAAGATAGTCGGCGAAAAGCAAAAAAGTGAAACTGGTACATACACAGTGACCCAAGCTGCCGTCAAAGAGCTTCATTGACTACCGCCACATGACCATAGATACAAACCCTGCGACCCAAGTTGGTCTGACGATCAGTTTTGTGCCCGGTTAACCGAGCAAGCAGCAGGGTGCTCTGCTCATTTAACAATGGTCAGGTCATGTGTTTGTTGGCTTCTTATGATATGACTAATGAAAATCGGGCCCCTCGGTTAACCCCCTTTCTTCTCGTTTATTACATAACGAGGGTCTCGAATCCGGCAACATTGGTGCCTTCAGGTAGCATGTGTGGGTTTACTGACCAGTTGCCTTCGCCCAAAAAGATCACGTTCTCGTGACGCCTGCGGTAAAAAGGACGCTCCATGTCCGCCGCCGAGGTCTGTGAGTGGTGACGCTGGCTAACATTCTACTTGGACACATAAATACCCAAGAGAGTGGATCGGGAAAGGGCGGCGCGGTGCCTCAATTGGTAGAGCATTGCACGCGAAATGCAAAGGTTGTAGGTTCAGTTCCCACCTGCGTCAAGTTGTTTTTCATCCACTTTAATTTCTATTAATTTATCGTTTATTATTTAATTTATCGTATTTATTTCATTTAATAAGCACAATCATTTTACCATGTGTTGTCCGTGGCGTCAGTGTTTGTTGGCTTCTTATGATACCCCTGACAAAGGGGCCTTTCAGGAAATAAACTGACCTGACCGGACCATTGATAAATGAGCAGAGCACCCTGCTGCTTGCTTGGTTAACCGGGCACAAAACTGATCGTTGGACCAACTTGCGTCGCAGAGTACGTAGCTATGGTCCTGTGGCGGTAGTCAATGAAGCTCTCTGACGACAGCTTGGGTCACTGTACCAGTTTCCATTATTTGCTTTTCACCGACTATCTTTCACGCAAACTTCGAGCACTGGGTATGTGGCACTGTGTGTGGGCCGCTCTTCAACGAACCAAGCAATAGCGCCTAGTTGGCCCACTAGGTAATGACCACTGGGTGAGTACCGCTCTTCAATAAGTATATTTGATGCCAACCTGTGTCACTCGGTGTGTGTGACTACTTGTGCGACGTCTTTTATAATAACAATTGTTCAAAAAGATATTATTATTGTTCCGGCGCAGGATGGGTCAAAGTGGGCTAGTATAGGTGGCGTGGTGAGAATGTTTGTGAGTTGGGCAAATGCGGCAGTTTGAGCAGCGCCCCACATCAACGGCACGTTCTTCTTCAGAAGATCAGCAAGAGGTCGGAATATCGCTACGAAGCATTTAACGAAGCGGCGGAAGTAGGAGCAGAGTCCTACAAAACTTTGGACGTCTTTGACAGACTGAGGGACAGGAAAAGACGGGACAGCACAAATTTTCTCCGGGTCTGGTTGAATACCGGAAGCGTCGAAGGGGTGGCCCAGCACTGTAATCTACCGACGACCGAAGTGATGCTTCGGTGAATGTAGTTGAAGCCCAGCCTCGCGCAAGACTTGAACATCTGATAAGAGCTCAAGGTGTGTCTCAAATTTAGACAAAATTTCGAGGACGTCGTCTACGGGGCAGGTGCATTAAGACCACTTGAACTCTTAAAGCAAGGAGTCCATCATACGTTCGAATGTTGCTGGGGTGTTGCATAGACCGAATGTCATAGCGTTGAATTGATATAGACCATCAGGAGTGACGAACGCGGTCTTCTCTTGGTCCATTTCGTCCACAGAAATTTGCCAATAACCAGACCGAAGGTCTATTAGCACGGTGGAGATAATCGAGGGCGCCGGCAATGTGAGGCAAGGGGTAGACGTCTTTCTTTGTAGTGCGGCTTAGATGACGATAATCTACGCAGAAACGTCATGTGCCATCTTTCTTTCTAACAAGCACCACGGGCGACGCCCAAGAGCTCGACGAAGGTTCAACAATGGCTTTGGCAAGCATCTTGTTCACTTCATCTTGAATAACCTTTCGCTCTGAATTAGCAACTCGATATGGCCAGCCATGAATAGGACTGGCATTACCAGTATTTATTTGATGCTTAACAATTGATGTCTGTCCCAACTGGCGTTTGCTGAGGTCAAAGATGTCGTGGTAGGAAACCAAAAGGCGACACAGAGCTGCTGCTTGTTCAGGCAATAGGTCCGCAGCAATCGTGGGACGAAATGTTGCGTCAAAGGAAATAGCATCCTGTGGACATGGTGAAGAATCGGAGCAGACGTCTACGGAAAACGTCGTGATGTGGTCATCTCCGATAGCACGGAGCGTTGCAGGTGATATGCGTTTGGGTAGAACTTTCTTTGTGAGGTCAAAATTGACGACGGGGAGGCATGTCCGCTTATCGGCGACGGTGATGACGGAGTGGGGCACAGTAATATTGCGCAACAAAAGGACATCAAGAACAGGTGAGGTGACATAATCACCATTGGGCAGAGAAAAAGATGATAGCAAATCGACGAAAGTCAAGGCTTTAGGAGCAGGCGCACGAAGGCGGTCGTACTAAAGTTGTTCGGCAGTTCGGCACGAATGTGCGCGACTAGAGGAAGTTCGAGGCAAAGGGTCCATTCAGCTGTCCATCAAAGCTGAATGCGCCGTAAGAAAGTTGGGTCCGAGGATTAGGTCATGGGGACAGTTGGTCAGCACTGTAAAACGAACAGGAAGGTGGCGGTCGGCGATACGTATACGGGAAGTGCACATTCCAGTGACGTCAACAATGCTGCCATCGGCCACGCGCGCGGCTCGAGTAGTAGGAAGCGTGAGAATCTTCCTCAGTCGACGACAGAGGTTACTACTAATTATGTGCACCTGGGCTCTAGTACATATTAACGCCGTCAGAGGGAGAACGTCGACGGGAACATGAAGTAAGTTCTGGTTCTTTTGGAGGGTCAGTGGAGGATTTAGACACGACGAAGATAATCCAGCACTACTTCCAAGCGCTGCATGGTCTAGTTTTCCGTCCGGGAGAGTACATAATTGGTCGGCGACAAATAGCGGCGTGGCTGGGGCCACGGGGAGTGACGGCGCTAAGTAGGTGTGGTCCGGGTCGGCTGGGTAATTAGCTGAGAGAAGCTGATGTCTGCGCACAAATTCATGAAGCCAATCGTGTCAGTTGACGAATCCAGAGTGGAGGGCAATGCACCGGACCAGTTTATTTTTGGCAGGGTGAAGTCACCAACTAAAATCAATGGCGAAGAAAGAAATTTACCCAAATTCGGTTTAGTACGCCATGAAGATCACTACAATGACGATGGGGCATACGGAGGGCGACAGCATGCCCAAAAGATAGTGTCTCGATGATTGATGCGTATACATGCGCATAACATTTCAAGAGAGGAAACAAGTGGCATGTGTGAAGACGGCAGATCGTCGGCCACCACTATCAGAACAACTCCGCCTGTTCTACCACCGCGGTCACACCGATATGTAGTGAAATTCTTTTCGCCAGGTTTCGCTCAGGACGACAATGTCTGCATTACACGCGTTGACAAGGCTACTCAAATCATCAGGCTTGTTAACAACACTACGAATGCTAGAGAACAAAAAAAAGCATATGTCATTTGCAGGTTCATGACTACAAACAGGCAGCTACATGGAGAGCTGATGGGCGGGTAGGGTGCTACTTCCAGGGATTTGTGATGATGGCTCGTTGTTTAAGTTGTATTCACAGACGCTATCTGATGCAGAAATGTAAGCATAGCACCTACTTTTTATGAACCACTTGTTCTGACAAAGAGAAAACTTCTTTCCACTTCCCTGTCCAAATTCGAGTAGTTCTTTACGCGAAGTCCGAGTTGCCATATAAAAATATTCGGCAACATCTATTCAGGAGATTTATATTTCGCTTCTGTCGCCAAAAAGAGCGTCCCGGATCTTGAAATTTGATAACTTGACAAAGGCAGGACAACATCTATGGGACGAAAATTTACCTAGCCGATGCGCACGACCTGTAGCCTTGTTTAACAGCTGAAGGCTTATTGCAGAATGAAGCGTTTCACGCACAAGCTGCTCCGACTGAGCCCATGCTTCGTTTTGCGAGTCAGGTAAGCCGTGGAAAATCAAATTCTTTCGACGAGGTCGTCCAGTCGCCTATGAAGCTTCATTTTGCTTTATTCTGCGCAGCCTCGGGCACTTCCCGGGCAATGTCGACGACATTGGGTGCCTGCGAAGTGGCTACTTTTTCTTCGACGACAACAAGCCTATCGTTCATGCTGCTCATCTGACGCTCAAGCTTTGATTGTGATTGCCGGACTTCATTGAGTTCCGAGAGTATTTCGCTATGGCTTTTGTCGAGTTTTTTGTTTAAAGCCTTCAACAGAGAGACGACATCGTTGTTGGACTGGCTAGGATCCAGCCTTAGGTGGCCCGGGGTTCTGTTCAATATCGCCGCCTAAGATCAACAACTCCAATACGCATATGCATTCACAGCTATGACATGGGAACACGCTTTGGCTTGGAAATAGCAGCAGGTTGACATTGCTTGTGCGTTTACAATGCAGAGAAGAGATGGACTAACCTTCACCAAGAAACAGAAGAAAATTTGTGCGTCTTCATTGCTGTTGTATGCCCACTGCTCAAACAACGCGACTGAAACATAGAAAAGCAAATACCACAGAAAAACAAATATTTTCCAACAAACATAACTAACATCGCGTAAAGGAAGCAACGATCCCTTACGCGGGGAAGTTGGCCTCGCACCCGGCCATACTGTGAAGCGTACAACGTCCGTGAGGCAGCGAAGCACACAGTTGTTTGTTCCTAGAGTGACTGCGAACGCCAGGCACCGACTTCCTCGTAGGCGTTTAATAAATAGCAGGCTGTTCAACAAAAATAAATGTTGCTGGGCCCTTAGCCAGAGGTAATATTAACGAAGCCTGCCCTCAAGATTTTCTCAGAATGTTTAGTTGACGCGCCAGCTTAGATTAAAGGCTGTGAAGGGGCCCTTAGGACAGTTTATGTCCTAGTCGCATCCTGTCGCCTATCCTCCACCCTGATCTTATCTTCTTTTTCTACTCTTTCCTGACCCCCATGTAGAAAGTCTAGCAGGAGAGAGAGCTATCTACGTTTACCTAATATGTTATCTTTCATTACAGCTTTGCTTCACATACGTTCCAGCAATGTTATTATATCTGCATAATTGTTTTCTCACTGGGAGCTGCATGCGGCCTCCTAACAACACATGTAATTTTTGCCGTGCAGCTTAGCAGCAACGTCAAGCTTTTGTTTGAAATAAATTTATGCTTTTTTCGGTAGCTATGGTACGGTTATGCAAATGAAGTTCAATCGACTCGCAGTGGTGTGAAACAGTTTTATTCTGTTTCCGAGTTGAAGGGGAACAAAACCATCTTCGCTGAAAGCGAACAAGAACAGGAACAAAAAATTTTGTTCTACATTTTGGTTAGTGAAAGCTATAATTGTTTCCTTCTAAATAATCTGCACAAAGTGATATGTTTATGAAAGAAGCGCATGCTTCATTATTTTTTAATTACCTGACTGATATGAATATACCACTATTCGCAGGGATTTATTAACAACTTAGATCTTCAGAGTGACGACGCGCACCCATACGACGTCGACGAGGCTTCAGAATATGTACTTTTCGGCCAGAAGTACTGGCATTACGTCGAGACTTTAGAAGTCCACTGGGTTGTCTGGGGTAGCCCCCATAATAAGGGCGCTGCTCCGAGCCGGAGCTTAAAGGACAAGTTATTTAAAACAGATCGCTATGGTCAGGTAAGTGAGCGATGTCACCGTCCTCGTTATCCTTGCTTTTTGGGCAAGTCTCATGAAATACACTGTGTAGAAGAAAGAGGCAGAGTTCGCTTCCTCTTGTCGTGACATGGCACCATGCATAAAGCTTTACGTGGCCTCGTATGCATGGTAGAGGCGGCGGCGTTGCCATGTATTACCTGCTGATGCTGTGGGTTTGCGGCAAAATTTATTTTGAGTTAGGCTTTTGTAGTTGACCCATTCTTTCACCTGAATTACGTTTGATTGGTTTATTCTCATTGATAAAGTATTTTTGTGTAAGCATAACAGACTAGAATTATTAATAAAAAAATTGCTATGCCCCTGAGCTAGCGTCGTGAGGAGCTAAATACAGCAATGTTTTCCTCTATAACGCTAGTGTATAGATTGTAAAAAATAAACATTGCAGAACCTATGTGCCCCTGCTCATTTTATTATTAGCCCGCAGGTGGCCCGTTATGGTATTCTGTACAGCCACGAATGGAACATCGCTTGTATGGCTTGCCATGTGAGCGTATTACTGAAGGCAGCTTAAGCGGTGCGAGGAACATGTTGTCAGTTCTCTGTTCTGCTTTATAAGAGTTATGCGCTTTTGTCAGCGACAAACAGGGCTAGAAAACCTGGTATAACGTTTTCCAAATAATCTATCGATACAGTCACAATTTATAGCGAAATGTCCGAATTTATTTAAAAGCGACCCAATTATGTTTCAAGGTGCCGCAGCTACTTCCTAAAAAATTCTTGGTGTTTCAATTATCGGTCCTTCATGCTGTAGCGTTTGTTCGTTCTGACTTTGATTATCTCATAACTACCCCTAAAGTCCTTCAATAGAGGTATTACATAGAAAGGAGTGTGTAGCTAAAATCAGCTGGTGTCAGGAGTAGTGCGAAAAATAGTAAACTTTTTATATTGAAAGAAAAACACTTATTGAAACAGTGTAGATCATTAATATAATATGTAAAAGCAGGGAAGGTTACAGATCAGGAAATGCATATGTGTACCATACATGATTGGTAAAATAACTTGATACAGCGCTTATGCACTGAATACAAGACTCAAATAGTAGAAAAGAGATAGTTATTGGTTAAAGATATAGAACATATATAATATCAAGGATCACAAAGACGGATGTAACATTGGAACATAATGTCTCGAAAATTAGAAAAAAATACAGCTGCTAAAAATTAGAGGTGAGTATAAATCGGGATAATTTGAGTGCTCAGTGTTTAGTAGCCCGTGGAACTTGCTAACGTTAGCCTCAATAGGAATGGCAGAGTAATGCAGTGCGCTATAGTGCGTGGTATGAATGAACTTGTCAAACAATGGGGGTGGCGTTTAACTTTGTATGGTTGGTCACGGCGTGGGCTGCTGGGGACTGAAAGATGTCGTCGGAAATAAGAGAATGATGGTAAGGGTTATGAATGAGTTAAAAACTTTCCGGCGGTGTTATAAGCTTTCTGAGAGCAACGTCTCAGTGCAGTGACACTAGAATGACGCGATTAATCGCAATATATTGCCACGTAGTCGTGACGTCCAAGAACACAGTAGCAATACTGTGAAAGACAAAAACTAGCTTTTATTGGGCGAACCTGTGCCCACAAAACAGGCTACACTTAAAGCACAATGAGAGCGGGGAACACAGTCGGCGATCGTCGAAAATCTGATCAGCGGGTCAAGCGTGTCGGCTTTTATAGATCAGTCGTCGAATGTTCCAGATTAACCGATGGGACCCGCGTGTCTTCCACAAAGTTCTACACTATTCGCGTCGCGCATACATGCAATCAGATTACAGAAGTTGCGGTGAAAGACAGTGGACGGAACCATCGATAACATTTCAGAGAGAGAGAGAGAGAGAAAGCAAGGGTAGGAAAGGCAGGGAGGTCAACAAGAACAGCATCCGGTTTGCTACCCTACACTGGGGGTGGGGGAAAGGGGAATAGAAAGAGGAAGAAAAGGAGAGAGTAAGCACTGAGTACGTGTGGGAGGGACAACATACACAATGACACTATAAGCGGTCTCTTAAGCCCGTGCACTTCAAGTACCGCACTAGTGCACGAATCGCTTTTCGAGCCAGTGACGGGCGTGGCCACGGTCCGAGTATCTTTGACTCGGTGAACGGTCTCGAGTCTAGTCTGCGTAAAGTTGCCCGCAGAGAGAGGCGTTGGACATCGTAGCGAGGGCAGGTACACAATAGGTGCTCGATGGTCTCCTCGCACCCACAGGAGTCGCACATCGGGCTCTCGGCCATTCCCATACGGTAGGAGTATGCGTTCGTGAACGCCACTCCCAACCACAAGCGACAAACAAGGTTGCTTCGCCGCGGGAAAGGCTAGATGGCAGCTGTAGCCGTAGCGTGGGGTCCAGTTTACGTAATATGCAATTGGAGCCGCTTGAAATCCAGAGATCTTGGGACTTCTTGCG
This sequence comes from Dermacentor variabilis, assembly GCF_050947875.1. NCBI lineage: Eukaryota > Metazoa > Arthropoda > Arachnida > Ixodida > Ixodidae > Dermacentor > Dermacentor variabilis. Next base: position 38,034,915 of record NC_134573.1, read on the forward strand.
CGCAAGTAGGCGAAGTTCTCTGGCAGCGTCCGACCTCACCAAAGGTGTTGGACGCGTCTTGGTATCTTCGTGGGCACACCGGGCAGCCTTGTCAGCTAGGTTGTTGCCGACGATGCCACAGTGAGCAGGAATCCACTGAATTATAATGTGGTGTCCTCTTTCCAGAGCATGGTGGTGCAGTTCCCTGATTTCAGATGTCATTTGCTCGTAAGTTCTGTGACGTAATGCGGACTTGATGCTATGAAGGGCTGCCTTAGAGTCACAAAATATGACCCATTTCTCTGTTGGCTCTTCCGTGATGTACATCATAGCGGCATGGAGAGCTGCAAGTTCTGCTGATGTAGATGTAGTCGTGTGCGCCAATTTGAATTTAACTGTAACGTTCTTGGCTGGAACGACGAATGCGGTAGTTGAGCTGGTAGGTGAGGCCGAACCATCGGTATATATATGTATGCGGTCATGATACGTCTGGTGCAGTAATAGGAGTGTAAGTTGCTTCAGAGCCGGCGATGGATGATTGGACTTTTTTTGTAATTCCAGGAATAGCAAAATTCACTTAAGGCTGTTGCAGGCACCATAGGGGGGAGGAAGGCTTCGCCGCCGGTGTAAAAGATATTGGTATGTACTCTTGATGAGCGTTAATCACTCGTGAAAAGGTCGCTTGAGGTCTCTCGGCTGGTAGGGAGGCCAAATGATGGTCGGGGATCCTTGACAGATGGCGAATGTGCGCTCTGAGAGAGTCGACAGCTACATGTGTCTGGATTGTATGGTCTCCTGCGATGGCAATTGTTGCTGCTGTTGACGTGCACCGAGGCAGCCCCAAACACGTGCGTAGGGCTTGACCTTGTACGCTCTCCAAGGCGCGAAAGTTCGTCTTGCATGCATTTGGCAACACTGGTAGGCTGTAACGTAAGAGTCCGAGAAACAAAACCCTGTACAGCTGCAACATAGAATGGACTGGTGTACCCCAGTTTTTCCCGCATAGAAATTTGAAGATCTGAGCAATGGCGACTAGCTTCTTCTTCAGATAGACGCAGTGAGGGCTCCACGAGAGGTTGCGGTCAATGATGATGCCCAGAAAGCGATGCGTCTTAACATAGAATACAGCTTGACCACTGATGGTAACAGGATACGATGACATTTGTTTCCGCGTAAAACCAAGTAATGCGCACTTTTCAGTAGACACACTGAGGCCTTGTTCTCGGAGATAAGAAGCCGTCATGGTTGCCGCCCGCTGAAGCCTGGCTCTTAGCTGAGTGCGAGTCACCGCAGAAGCCCAGATGCAAATGTCGTCGGCGTATATTGAGGCGTGTACTGTCTGCGGTAGGTAATCCGCTAGTCCTACCAGGACGAGGTTGAACAAAATAGGGCTCAACACTCCACCCTGCGGCACACCACGGCAGATGTAATGGTCTGAAGTTGGGCCGTCTTCGGTCTGTAAGAAAAAACGCCTTTCAGTCAAATATTCCCGAATCCATTGATACATCCGGCCACCAACTCCAACAGCCTCAAGTGAGTTTAGTATGGCGTCATGGGCGACGTTGTCATATGCTCCTTTTATATCCAGAAAAAGTGCCGCAGATAGGCGCTTGAGGCTTTTTTGATTTTGGACCCATGTTACGATGTCAATGACGTTGTAGGTGGACGTGCAACCTCGACGAAAGCCTGTCATGGCGTTCGGATAGATGAATCGTTCTAGGTACTATTCCAATCGGGCAAGAATCATTCTTTCCATCATTTTGCCGACGCAGCTCGAAAGCGCAATCGGACGATATGATGAGATCTCAAGCGGTGACTTTCCAGGTTTCAGAATGGGGATTAAGAGGCTCTTTTTTCATTGTTTAGGAACGGCGCCGTTCTGCCAAGACTCATTTTAGTAGTTGAGCAGCTCATCACGTGCGTCATGTCCAAGGTGGCATAGGGCAGCATACGTGATGCCATCAGGTCCTGGTGACGAAGGACGCCTGCAGGGCGCCAACGCAGCATCGAACCCTTCGAGTGAAAATAGCACGTTCATTTCTGGTACACGTGCCTCAAGGATGTCATTCAATGCTGCGTCAGTAATGATGGCCACGGACCCAGCAACCCGTGCACAGAACTCTTCAGCCACTTGAAGTTCCGAGCGGAGTTGGTAGAGGGCCAGAGCAGCGAAGGGCTTCCTTTGATGCGGAGATGAGCGAAGACCCCTAACCGTTCTCCATATGTGCGAGAGCGATTCTTTTACATGCAAGCGCGTCCTGCGCTGCGCGATAACATTTGTTAGGCGGCCAAACGTGGTCGCCCGATAAAGATAAGTACCCGTCTCATTACCCCCCTCTTAAATAGCATCGACCCAATGCTGCAAATAAACGAAAGTAATAAAAAAGAAGCACTCGTAGCAAAGAAAATAACAAAATAAGGAAGTTCGTCAGCGTCCATAAAAGGGTTTAAGGCGCACCACGTGGACCACTTCAGATCGTGCGCGGCGCCGCTGTGAATGCGAAATGCCGTCTGGCACGACCTCATAGTCCAGTGCGCCAATACGTCGGATGACCTCGTAGGGCCCGAAATAGCGTCGCAGTAGTTTCTCACTGAGTCCTCCTCGGCGTATCGGGGTCCATAGCCAAACACGATCGCCGGGCTGGTACTCGACGAAGTGTCGTCGGAGGTTGTAGTGTCAGCTGTCGGTCCTCTGCTGGTTCTTGATCCGCAGGCGGGCGAGCTGTTGGGCTTCTTCGGCGAGCTGGAGATAGGTATCGACGTCTAGGTTCTCCTCGTCAGTGACGTGCGGCAGCATGGCGTCGAGCGTCGTCGTCGTCGGGTTCCTGCCGTAGACCAGCTTGAACGGCGTGATCTGTGTTGTTTCTTGCACCGCCGTGTTGTAAGCGAATGTTACGTACGGCAGGACGGCATCCCAGGTCTTGTGTTCGACGTCGACGTACATTGCTAGCATGTCGGCGAGGGTCTTATTTAGCCGCTCCGTAAGACCATTCGTTTGCGGGTGGTAGGCCGTTGTCCTCCTGTGCCTTGTCTGACTGTATTTCAGAACGGCTTGGGTGAGCTCCGCTGTAAAGGCCGTTCCTCTGTAGGTGATGAGGACTTCTGGGGCGCCATGTCGCAGCAGGATGTTTTCGACAAAGAATTTCTTCACTTCGGCTGCGCTACCTTTCCGCAGTGCTTCAGCTTCAGCGAAGCCGGTGAGGTAGTCCGTCGCCATGACGATCCACTTATTTCCGGTTGTTGACGTCGGAAAGGGTCCCAGCAAGTCCATCCCGATCTGCTGGAATGGTCGCCAAGGAGGCTCAATTGGCTGTAGTAATCCGGCTGGCCTTGTCGGCGGTGTCTTGCGTCGCTGACAGTCTCGGCATGTTCTGACATAACGGGCGACGTCGGTGGTCAGGCGCGGTCAATAATGCTTTTCTTGTATCCTCGATAGCGTCCGGGAAAATCCGAGGTGTCCAGCGGTCGGATCGTCATGTAGGGCGTGCAATACTTCTGGACGAAGTCCTGATGGGACAACAAGAAGGTAGTTGGCGCGGACTGGTGAGAAGTTCTTCTTCACGAGTAGGTTGTTTTGAAGCGTGAAGGAAGATAATCCGCGCTTAAATGCCCTGGGGACAACGTCGGTGTTCCCTTCCAAATACTCAACGAGGCCTTTTAGCTCCGGCTCTGCTCGTTGCTGTTTAGTGAAGTCTTCCGCGCTTATTATCCCAAGGAAGGCGTCGTCATCCTCGTCGTCTTGCGGCGGCGGATCGATGGGGGCGCGCGATAAGCAATCGGCGTCGGAGTGTTTTCTTCCGCACTTGTATATTACCGTGACGTCATATTCTTGCAGTCTGAGACTCCACCGCGCCCCCCGTCCTGAAGGGTCCTTTAAGTTAGCTATCCAACACAACGCGTGATGGTCACTGACGGCTTTGAATGGCCTGTCATAAAGGGCGAAATTTAGCTGCAGCCCAAACGATGGCGAGGCATTCCTTTTCCGTCGTATAATAGTTGCCTTCCGCTTTTGACAGCGACCGGCTAGCGTTAGCTATCACCTGTTCGACTCCGTTTCTCCTCTGGACTAGAACGACACCGAGGCCTAGGCTACTGGCGTCAGTATGGATTTCTGTATCGGCGTTCTCGTCGAAGTGCGCAAGTACCGGCGGCGACTGCATGCGTCGTTTGAGTTCTTCAAATGCGTCGGCCTGCGGCGTTTCCCACTTGAACTCAACATCACATTTAGTGAGACGTGTCAACGGCTCGGCGATGCATGAAAAATCCTTGACAAAGCGCCTGTAGTAGGCACACATGCCAATGAATCTACGCACTGCCTTCTTGTTGATGGGTTGCGGGAACTGTGCGATTGCAGCTGTCCTTTGCGGGTCTGGACGGACACCAGATTTGCTGATTACGTGGCCTAGGAACAGAAGCTCATCGTAAGCGAAGCGGCATTTTTCCGGCTTCAGAGTAAGCCCTGACGACTTGATGGCCTCTAGTACTGTCGCGAGCCGCTTGAGGTGATCGTCGAAATTTTCGCCGAAGACGACGACGTCATCCAAGTAAACAAGACAGGTCCGCCACTTCAATCCTGCTAAATCCGTGTCCATCACGCGCTGGAACGTGGCAGGCGCCAAGCACAATACAAATGGCATAACCTTGAACCTATAGAGGCCGTCTGGCGTGATGAAGGCGGTCTTTTCGCGATCTCTTTCGTCGACTTCTATTTGCCAATAGCCAGACTTGAGGTCCATCCACGAGAAGTATTTAGCGTTGCAGAGCCGATCCAATGCGTCGTCTATTCGTGGGAGGGGGTATACGTCCTTTTTCTTGATCTTGTTCAGACGACGACAATTGACGCAGAAACGTAGGGTTCCGTCCTTTTTCTTTACCAGGACAACAGGGAATGCCCACGCGCTTTTCGACGGCTGGACGATGTCGTTGCGCAGCATTTCGTCGACTTGTTCTCTTATAGCTGCACGTTCTCGCGGCGAAACTCGGTAAGGGCTCTGGCGGAGTCGTCGAGCGCACTCCTCGGTGATTATGCGATGCTTGGCAACTGGTGTTTGTCGAATCCTCGATGACATCGAAAAGCAGCCTTTGTATCGTCGGAGCAGACTTCTGAGCTGCTGTTGCTTAATCACCGGGAGACTTGGATTAATGTCGTAGTCTGGTTCGGGAACCATCGTCGTCGGGGTAGATGCGGCGGAATCCGAGAGGACAAACGCATTACTGGTTTCCAGAATTTCCCCGATGTACGCGATCGTCGTGCCCTTGTTGATGTGCTTGAACTCCTGGCTGAAGTTTCTCAGCAACACTTCAGTTTTCCCTCCATGCAGTCGAGTGATCCCTATTGCGACGCAAATTTCACGGTGTAGCAGTAGACGTTGGTCGCCTTCGATGACGCCTTCTACGTCCGCGGGTGTTTCGGTGCCGACCGAAATAACAATGCTGGAGCGAGGCGGGATGCTCACTTGATCTTCGAGCACACTCAAGGCGTGGTGACTACGAAGGCTCTCCGGCGGCATCGCTTGACCTTCCGACAGCGTTATTGACTTCGACTTCAGGTCGATGATTGCGCTGTGTTGGTCCAGGAAGTCCATACCGAGAATGACGTCTCATGAACACTGTTGGAGGATAACAAAGGTGGCAGGGTAAGTCCTGTCATGAATGGTTATTCTTGCCGTGGAGATTCCAGTCGGCGTGATGAGGTGCCCTTGAGCGGTCCGAATTTGAGGGCCCTCCCATGCAGTCTCAGCCTTCTTCAACTGGGAGGTGATGTGTCCACTCATTACGGAGTAATCGGCGCCTGTGTCCACTAAGGCGGTAACTGCGTGGCCGTCGAGAAGCACGTCGAGGTCGGTGGTTCTTTGTCTGGCGTTGCAGTTGGGTCTTGGCGTCGGATCACGGCTGCGTCAGTTGAGCTGAAGCTGGAACGTCGCGTCGTCAGGTCGTCTTTCGTCGTCGTATTCTTTGCTTCCAGACTTCGTCGGGACGGCGGCGTGTCGTTATGTCGTCGAGGTAGTTTCTTCGGCGTCTTCGTCGGCGGCGGAGGATCTTCGTCAGTTCGACGGATAGCAACCGCACCTCCACCGGTTGCTGCTTTTAGTTTTCCGGATATGGGCTCGCTGATTGGCCCCAGGCTGGGCCAGTGTATGGTCGGCGCTGCGGCGACAGGTAGCGGCCTGGTGATGGCGAACGCGACGGTCGTCGAGAGCTCCATTGAGTAGCGGTGAGGTAGTCGGCGATGTCACGTGGGCGCTCTCCAAACTGTGGACGCAGCGCGTTGACGGCGAACCCTCTCAGTCCCAAGTCGCTGTATGGGCATCGGCGATACACATGGCCGGCTTCTCCGCAGTGATAGCAGAGCAGGCGGTGGTCGGGGACTCGCCAAATGTCCCTCTTCCTCGCGTGGGTGCGCTGGGCGACGGGTGGGCGTGCTGGGGGCGGCGGCGGTAGACGACAGAATTGCGGCGTTACAGGGCCCTCACGCGGTCGTGGAGGAGGACCTTGACGGCGTGCGACGGCGGCGTAGGTCACCGCTTCTGGCTGGGGTTGCGGTAATTGAGGGTGCATCTCCGGAACTCCAAGCGACCGCTGAACCTCATCTTTGACGATGTCAGCAATCGAGGCCACTTGAGGCTGCGAAGCCGGGAAGATCTTCTGAAGCTCCTCTCGTACGACTGCCCTGATAGCCTCGCGCAGGCCGTCGGAGGCCAGTGATTGAACTCCGGCATAGTTTTTAGAGTTGGTGCGGCGGTCGAATTGCCGGTTTCGCATCTCGAGTGCCTTCTCGATGCTAGTGGCCTCGCGAAGAAATTCGTCGACAGTCTTAGGTGGGCTTCGTAACATACCGGCGAAAAGTTCCTCTATTACACCACGCATCAGTAGCCGGACTTTCTTTTCCTCGGACATTTCCGGGTTGGCGTGGCGGAATAGGCGGCTCATTTCTTCTGTAAAAATCGCGGTGGTCTCATTAGGCAGCTGCACTCGGCTTTCTAGTAGTGCTTGGGCTTGTTCTCGGCGTACGACGCTTGTGAATGTTGGCAGGAAGCCGCTTCAGAAAAGGTCCCAGGTCGTTAAGGTGGCTTCTCTGTTCTCTAACCACGTCCTGGCAGCGTCTTCCAATGCGAAGAAGACATGTCGCAGTTTGTCGTCGCTGTTCCAGGTTTTAAATGCAGCGACCCTCTCATACGTCTCGAGCCATTTTTCCGGGTCCTCGAATGCTGAACCGCGGAACATCGGGGGCTCCCTGGGCTGCTACAGCACGACGGGGGACGCTGGGGCTGCCATTGGCGTGGACTTGGTGGCAATCTTCCTGCTCGTCTCAGGTTGAAGTCCGTGCTCTGGGGGCAGTCCTTGCAGTCGGTGGCTAGCACGCTGGTCTTGGGCGATGTTGGTTTTGTCCTCGGGCTTCGGGCTTGGATCGCGGCTTTGCGGGGGCGTTCGGCACATGAACGCACAAGCACCCTCACCAGATGTCACGTGGTCGTGACGTCAAAGAACACAGTAGGAATACTGTGAAAGACAAAAACTAGCTTTTATTCGGCGAACCTATGCCCACAAAACAGGCTACACTTAAAGCGCAATGAGAGCGGCGAACACAGTCGGCGATCGTCGAAAATCTGATCAGCGGGTCAAGCGCGTCGGCTTTTATTGATCAGTCGTCGAATGTTCCAGATTAACCGATGGGACCCGCGTGTCTTCCACAAAGTTCTACACTATTCGCGTCGCGCATACATGCAATCAGATTACACAAGTTGCGGTGAAAGACAGTGGACGGAACCATCGATAACATTCCAGAAACTTCTTTTACATGCAAGCGCGTCCTGCGCAGCGCGATAACATTTGTTAGGCGGCCAAACGCGGTCGCCCGATAAAGATAAGTACACGTGTCAATATCCAGAGAAGGGCGGGTTCTCATTGAGTTTAATGCACTGAGTTGGAAACTGTACCCCTGTATTTCTGTGCTGTCTGTCATGCCGCAGTTTTAAGTAAAAATAAGTAAACGATTGGCAAGGAATACCTATGGACGGTGTTTAATAAGAAGATCAAAAATCTATTCGTTCACCTTCGCTGACGCAATGCGGTACACAGAACATCATGTAATACACGGAAGCGCTTTCACTAAATTGTTCACGTGTAACGAAAGTCTGCACACATGGAGTCCCCTTTGTGCAAGTAGTTGCGCGCTACCTGATGTCCGTGGTAAGACCTCTAGGAATGTTGAGCGTAGCATGGCCCGAAGGCGTAAGGTCTCTTTACTCTTTGGCCGATGTTCAATATCTAACCGATAAGACATTGCTGTAGTTTTTGTACTATTGTTAAAAGTTTTTGACAAATCGCGATTATGTAAGCCATGCTTTCTTTCTTACGCCAAAATTCTATGCACAATTTGGAGAGTGCATTTTGGCTGTGATTCAAGGCTTAAATACCGTTAGGAATGGTAAAGAAGAAGATTGCTTGCTTCCATGGATAACTCGCATAGGAGACCTCTTTGCATAGGCGGTAAAAACAAAACAGTTTTTACTTTCCCATTATCATATCGATTACCGTAACCTATATAGGGAACAAGTAGAAAAACTGGTAATTGTGCGGAATCCATTAAGGTGGAAGAAGCGTCACCTTGTTCTGAGTTTACATACTTTTTCCTTTGCAGAGCGGCGCAAATATTGTTTGGCAGTATGAATTTGTAACTTGAGGCAAAAAATGATAAAACTCTGTAGTACATGCCTTATTCTTAATGCCCAGCATGACCTACCCGCTTCATAATTGAATTCCGTATGGTTAAGAACAAAATATGACACTCGATTTCCACATTGCCTTAAAGTATCTGTGCGAGTAGTCTCTTATGTTAGGCGTTGATTAAACGTGCGTAAATGTTTGGCAGGCACGAAAGAATGCATACTTTTTTGATCGAGGTTGATCAAGCGATGCTTTTGTTTTGGTGGAAAGCCTGTTTTATATGTCCACCTTCTCCTGTTCGAGGATTCCATCTACTGCTTTCTGCATTCCACGAAATTGTATCTGCTATGTATTGCTTTACTTTTTTGTTATGTCATATATTATTTTGTTTATTTCAATGAACAGTACGTTTCCTGTATTCAGGAGTGATGTTGCCCAAAAATAAATCTTACTGGTCCAAACTCAAATCCATTATATGATAGCTTTTGCATGTCTTCATAGCACTTTTATTAGTCAAATCATAGAAGCCAACAAACACTGACACCAAGGACAACATAGGGGAAATTACTTGTGCTTATTAATGAAATAAAGAAACAATAAATTAATGGAAATGAAAGTCGATGAAAAAACTTGCCGCAGGTGGAGAACGATCCCACAACCTTCGCATTTCTCGTGCGACGCTCTACCAATTGGGCTACAGGGGCGCCGTTTCCCCCATCCACTTTCTTGGGTATTTATGTTTCCTTGTAGAAACCCGAGAGTGTTAGCCAGCGCCACCACTCACCGACTTTGGCGGCGGACGTGGAACGTCCTTTCAGCCACAGGCGTCATGAGAACGTGATCTTTTTGGGTGAAGGCAACTGGTCAAATGGTTCTTCTCGTTTATTACATAACGAGGGTCTCGAATCCGGCAATGCTGATGCCTTCAGGTAGCATGCGTGGGTTTATTTATTACGCACAAGTAATTTCCCCTATGTTGTCCTTGGTGTCAGTGTTTTCTGGCTTCTTATGATATGACTAATAAAAATCGAGCCCCTCGGTTAACCGCCTTCTCGTTCATAGCACTTTTGTAATATGTCTCCCGCCAAGTTTTATTACCTAATTGAAATACTATGTTGCCTTTGATACTGTACAAGTATTGCTTTTATTGCATCGTATTTTTCGAAGTGTTCACGTTCGTCGGGAGTATTGCAGCGGTTGCTTCCTTCTCTCACGTCTTGTGGGTTTGCGGTACACATGCGGGATGTAGTGAAGAATATTACCGATACTTGGAGAAGCAGAGTGCGCCGCTCATCCAATAAGAAGATGACGGTTGAGACGCTCAAGGCTATGGCGCTGTTACCTGAATACGGCAGTGTCTGTTTTAAAAGTGGAGCAGATTCCAAATGCCCGCATTACATTTGGTAGAGTTTGCTGGTTCCCTCCAACCGTGTATCTCCGCAGCCGCACCTTGCCTCCTCTGTCGGTGATTGCCACGAAGAGCAGCCGGGTGCTTCCATACCTCCGAATGTGGTCTGTTCCAACACCCTAAGGCAACGCGACCCTACCTTCTTCAGCGGAGCCGACGACCAGGATGTGGAGGATTGACTTGAACCATACGCCCCGGTAAGCAAGCACACCAAATGGGATGACAGGCATAAACGCTACAATGTCATCTTTTACTTGACGGACGTCCCCAATCAGCGGTTCCGCAACCACGACACTGACCTTCCCACCTGGTTGGCCTTCAGAATGAAACTCGGTGGAGGTATTCGGTAGTCCAGCCGTTCGCAAGTTGCGTGCCCAACAGCGCTTGCGCGGCCGAGCTCAACAACAGGGCAAGACCTACACCAGCTACATTGAAGATGTCGTCGGCCTTTACAAGAGTGTCAACCCATCAATGACAGAGGCCGGCAAGATCAAACACATCTTGAAAGGTGTCAATGACGATGCATGCAAGATGCTAGCCGCCTAGAACCCGCAAACGGTAGCCGACGTTATACAAGTGTGTTAGAGCTATGACGAGCTCTGGAAGCAACGAGACTCCACTCGCAGCTCCTGCTTGACCCTCCAAGAAAACATTTCTGCTTTAACAGCTGCTGGCCTTGCGCGAGATCATTCCGTATTGCTTAACGAAATTAGTTCGTGAGCGAGGAGGTTGCACGCCAGCTGTCCGTTGTCGCTTGTACCCCATCCATGCTACCGCCCTCGATACAGCGCGTCGTTCACTAGCAAGTTTCTCAGCTGCTACCGGCAGGCCCTGCGCTACCGGTGACTGCTCCGCTCAACTACGGGGGATCTGTCGTCCTCCCACTGCTTCCGCGCACCTACACCGGGGCCGTAGTCCCACATCGGCCTGTACCTGTCGCCAACTCCTACGTCCCAACACGCACCTTTCTTTGTCGCCTCCACCTGCGCACCAGGCTGTCCGTCGTAGCCCACCACCGGTGCCTTGTTCTCAAAAACCATGGCGCACCGCTTAAAACCGCCCCATATGCTACTCGTGAGGCATCCAAGGCCACGTAGCGCGGTTTTGCCGCTGGAATGAATTTCGCTCTTCTGAATATTTACGACAAAATAACTATGGTTTTACGACACCTCACAAACCTCCATATGGTCCTCCTGCTGACTCCTTGTCTTCGACTCCCCGAACCTTATACGGACACCTGTCGTCTTCGCCACGTAGCCGTTCGCTTTCGCTAGCGCTTCGACGCCGATTATGCAAAATAGAAGTGAGGCGTGCAGACAGGACACAACAGTAGAGAAGTAGACAACACGAACGCCAACTATCAACTGAAGAGAGCACTGAGGCGAAAAAAGAAAGAGGACACAAAACTCATCTGCGCATGCTCAGGAATGGTAACACCACGTGTCAATCGGGCACACGTGCCGGTCTACGGGAGAGATAACTGTTGAGGCACTTAATCTCTTCCTTATGTAAAGTAATCGAAGGCTGACTCACGCGCGCACTTCCACCATTATAGATATGCCATCCCTCTGCCATAAGGCGCGTATCTTCATTCTTGTGCCTGTACAATATCGCGCATTCATCTAACTCTGGCGTGCAGTTACAATCTCGGCAATGTAGAGAAAGATTAGAAGGCGATCCACCAGTTAACGACCTTTTATGTTCTATTAGCCTCTGATTGATACACCGTCCCGTTTGCCCTACGTAGAACTGGCCACAGCTAAGGGGAATTTTATAAACCATACCCATACGACAGTCAGTAAAACTGTTGTTGTTATTGTGCTTCACTGGACAAATATCTGTTCATTTTTTGCCTTTTACCCGCTCCTTTTTATTCTGTACGGCAGCGCATATCTTGCCTAGCTTATTGGGAGCAGTGAAAGCAACATTAACATCATTTACGACCATCATTTACGAAAGAAGTCGGTTTCGAGAGGGACGGACGTGATTACAGAAAGCAGTAATAGCAAAAAAAGTAGTGGCTATTCCGTATATTCATTCAGTGTCGCACAGGCTTAAAAAAGTTGCTAGTAGATATGATGTTAATGTTGCTTTCACTACTCCCAATAAGCTAGGGAAGATATGCGCTGCCGTACAGAATAAAAAGGAGCGGGTAAAAGGCAAAAAAACGAACAGATATTTGTCCAGTGAAGCACAATAAGAACAACAGTTTTACTGACTGTCGTATGGGTGTGGTTTATAAAATTCCCCTTAGCTGTGGCCAGTTCTACGTTGGGCAAACGGGACGGTGTATCAATCAGAGGTTAATGGAACATAAAAGGTCGTTAACTGGTGGATCGCCTTCTAATCTTTCGCTACATTGCCGAGATTGTAACTGCACGCCAGAGTTAGATGAATGCGCGATATTGTACAGGCACAAGAATGAAGATACGCGTCTTATGGTAGAGGCATGGCATATCTATAATGGTGGAAGTGCGTGCGTGAGTCAGCCTTCGATTACTTTGCATAAGGAAGATATTAAGTGCCTTAACAGTTATCTCTCACGTAGACCGGCACGTGTACCCGATTGACACGTGGTGTTACAATTCCTGAGCATGCGCAGATGAGTTTTCGCCTCAGTGCTCCCTTCAGTTGATAGTTGGCGTTCGTGTTGTCTACTTCTCTACTCTTGTGTCCATTCTGCACGCCTCACTTCTATTTCGCATAATGAATCCTTACCAACTAGCTCAGCTTTCTGTCGTTCTAAGCTTCGACGCCCTCAGCCTGTACTTGAGGAAAACAAGAAGCCGCAGTTTCGGGGGCAAGAACTGCACAGCTTTCCAACTTTTCAAGACCTCGTTTGTACCCTTCTCATGTTGCCGTCTGCATCGAAGGTGTGCCTGTTCTAGCCCTTGTTGACAGGGTAGCCGCACTGTCTGTAATGACTGAAAAACTTTGTCATGAACTCCGAAAAGAAACGACGCCGGTTTCCGACTTTACATTGACAACTGCGAGCTCACAACGAATCCGACCTTTGGCTGCGTGCACAACACATATCGTTATACAAGATGTTTTTGTACACTGTCGGATTTGTTATGATTTCGCAATGCTCCCATGATGTAACACTGGGCTGGGACATCCTTTGCGCTTACCGTGCCGTCATCGACTGAGCTCGCGCCGAAGTCGAGTTTTCGCCGTTGTGTGACCTCGCTTTCATCGACTCGCCACCTCTGCCTACAAAATTGCTTGTTCCTGTCGACACTACGATTCCCCCAATCTCATCCACTCTTGTATCTGTTTCTTCTGACGTGCCTACTGGCTCAACCGTACTTTTTACTTCTTCTGAAACCACTGTCAATTGCAAGTGGTTTCTGGTTCCATTCGCCGTATTGGAAATTGACGATACTCCCACTGCCATCTATGTTTACAATCCGTTTCCCTGCCCCTCTACTTTACTGCGGGGCGAGTGGCTTGGCAGTGTTGACGAACTCGACCCCATTTATACATACGTCGTTACTGACCCACCGTCTTCTCTTCAGGTTGGCGCCATTGATGCTTCTGTTCTACCCTCTCCACCATCTTTCTTGACGCCCTTTCTCGATGCGTCGACGTCCATCTTACGCAGCAGCAACGTGCACAGCTCATCTGCTTAACTGAACGCTTTCACGCCAGCTTCGATTGCTCACAACCTCGTTTGGGCCGTATTACAACCGTAGCTCACCACATCGACACTGGTCTCCAAGCTCCTCTACGTCAGCGCCCATATCGTGTGTGAGCCTCTGAGCGTCGCATCATCGCAAAACAAGTTGATGACATGCTTCATCGCGGCGTCATAGAGCCCTTAAACAGCCCATGGGCCTCCCCGGTTGCCCTCGTCAAGAATAAAGGATGGCTCAGTGAGGCTTTGCGTTGACTACTGCAGGCTGAACAACATCACGCGGAAGGACGTCTATCCACTGCCTCGCATAGATGACGCTTTGGACTGCTTACAAGGAGCCGAATTCCTTTCTTCGTCAGACCTGCGCTGCGACTACTGGGAAATCCCAATGGTTGAAGCCGAACACCCTAAAACAACCTTTGTTATTCCAGATCAATTATATGCGTTCACTGTGATATCGTTCGGGCTCTGGAACGCGCCTTACACTTCGGAGCTCATGATCGACAACACCCTCCGCGGCCTCAAATGGCAGCCAGTATTACCTGGACTATATTGTGATTTTTTCGCATGATTTCAAGACGCAGCTAGAACGCCCAGAAGCTGTGCTCACTTGCCTCAGTTCAGCTGGTCTACAACTAAATTTAAAGAAATGTTGCTTTGGTGCTCGGCAGCTGCTTATTCTTGGCCATGCCTTCTCCTGAGATGGCGTCCTTCCGGATCCAACGTGTCTTTTCCGAGTTCCTTAAACCAACCACAATGAAAGAACTTCGCAGCTACCTCGGCCTTTGTTCTTATTTGCGTCGTTTCATTCGTAACTTTTCTTCCATCATAGCACCTTTGAATGAGCTTCTCCACAGCATCCGCGATTTTCCGGCATGGTAACCAACATGTGACGATGCATTTGCCTCACTGCACCACCTACTTACGTCACCTCCTATCCTGCGACATTGTGACCCTTTCGCCCCGACCAAAATTCACACAAACGCTAGCGGGGTCGGCCTCGGCGCTGTGCTTGCCTAGCATAAACCTGGGTTTCACGAGTACGTCATTGCTTACCCCAGCTGTGCGCTAACTAAAGCCGAAGCCAACTAACTATTCGCTTACGCAAAAGAGTGCCTAGTCATCGTATGGGCCATAGGAAAGTTTCGCCCTTACTTTTGCCGCCACGCGTTCAACGTGGTTGCACATCATCGTGCGTTATGTTAGCTTTCCTCCTTGAAAGATCCATCTGGTCGACTCACCTGTTGTACATTAGGGCTCCAGGAGTACAACATTCGCGTCGTTTACTGAACGGGACGCAAACAATCTGATACAGACAGTCTGTGCCGCTCACCTTTTTCACCTGGTGTTGT
This sequence comes from Dermacentor variabilis, assembly GCF_050947875.1. Taxonomy (NCBI): domain Eukaryota; kingdom Metazoa; phylum Arthropoda; class Arachnida; order Ixodida; family Ixodidae; genus Dermacentor; species Dermacentor variabilis. Next base: position 38,049,958 of record NC_134573.1, read on the forward strand.
GACTCCATATGTATCTACCAACGACGTGTCCTTCTTAGCCATCACCGACATGCTACAGGAGCAAAGGAAGGACCGCTGGTTTGCATTCCTTATCGACTTGTTTGTTCAACTCACGCTGCGTCCTGTCTTGCGGGAAATACGCCGTCAAGCGCCCCACTTCATTCTTCGCGACGGTTTGCTATGCCGTCGCAACTATCTTACCGACGGACGCAAGTATCTCGGTAATTCCCCGCCATCTGCGCCCTGGCATATGCGCCACCTGCCACACTGACCCACAGTACGCACATGCAGGAGTATTGAAAACTTACACCCACCTCAAAGGAGCCTTCGACAACGTCTCTCACGCCGCAATATTGGAGAATCTCGAACTCGCGGGTTGTGGTGAGCGCACATACAATTACTTAAGAGCGTTTCTTTCCAACCGCGAGGCGAGCATCAGTATTGGCGAAATCACTTCGGATTTATCTAAAATGCTTGACAAAGGAACACCTCAAGGAGCTATATTATCTCCTCTTCTCTTCAACATGGCGATGTGTCGCCTCGCGCGCGATGAGGATGGGATACCCGACCTAGGTTACACGCTCTACGCGGACGACATCACGCTGTGGGCGAGCAGAGGTTCACTAGGGGATAAGGAATATAAGCGCCAAAGCGCAGAATTAGCGGTGGAGAAATTTTCTACATGATTGGCCTGAAGTGCGCGTCCGAAAAATCTGAGGTCATCTGGATACACGCGAAAGGCTACAAATCCAGAGTATCGATTAACAGCGCGGTTGAGGGCCAATCCGCCGAGAGATACCCACGATGCGAGTCCTGGGTTTGTGGCTTCAGAGAGACGGGAGGGCAGTAGAGGCACTCAAGACCCTCAAATCCACAGCCCACAACATTGCCCAATTGATACGTCGTGGGACGTATCGAAAAGTGGGAATGCGAGAATACGATACCTTAAGGCTCGTACAGGTCTTAGTGGTTAGTCGAATCACGTACGGCTTACCGTACCAAATCCTGAACAGGGAGGAGGAAAAGCAGGCTAACACAATAATACGAACCGCTTTCAAAGCTGATCTGGGCCTGCCTAAAAGTACTGCAACGGAACGCATGTTAGCTTTGGGAGTGCACAATACTTTCGACGAACTGAGGCAGGCCACCCTGATGCGACAGAGTGAGCGCCTCAGCTTCACAAAACTGGTAGGGCAATATTGGCTAGACTCAATATCCCAGCATACCCCACTTATGTCACAGAGCAGGCCGTACCTCTCTCTCCTGCGATGAGATCCAAAGTTACAGTAGCCCCAATTCCAAAGAATATGCATCCCGAGTACAACAAAGAAAGGCGCAAAGCACGCGCACAACACATTCAATCAGCGTACTCTAATAACCATAGGTACAACATGTACTACACGGACGCAGCTGTGTATGCAGAGGCGACCGGGCAGCGCTACCAAAGGAGGTACGCCCTAGCAGTCGTGAACTCGATCAGCCAACAGCAAATTACCGCGTCGGCCACGGCGGGATCCCCCACCTCGGCTGAAATATTAGCAGTGGCGATCGCACTCGCTCACGCTGAGCGTTCGCAAAGGGACTCGGTCGTGGTCACGGACTCCCAGGAGACATGTCGCATGTTTCTCAAGGGGCACGTGACTGAAGCTAGCCTCGCGATAATCCCCAAATCCTTCAACCGCCAACAACGCCTACTCTGGTGCCCGGGCCATGCGGGGGTACAGGGGAACGAAAAGGCTAATGCGTTAGCTCGTGGGTTCACTAACCGAGCGACGGCGTCCTCATCTAACCTCAACCACCCGCACTATCCCTTACAACATTTCACCAGTTTAAATGCCAATGACATTCTTGCTCATCAGCGCGGAGTCCGCAGAAAATACCCGCCGCCTCACACACAACTTAGCGGGGAAGAGGCCGCCGACTGGCGTAAAATACAGACCGGGGTATTCCCCCATTTAAAATTGCTAAACGCCATGCATCCCACTCGTTATAGGGCCAGCTGTCCTTCGTGCGGTGGCATACCTACCCTATTACATATAACCTTGGAGTGGACTAAGCACCCTCATAGGCCAAATACCAGTGACACATTGGAGCAGTGGGAGGCACAGTTCGCCCGCTTCGACCTGGCAGGACAAAAGTCTTTAATTAGCCAGGTCAGGCAGGCGGCAGAGGCCAGTGGGGCTCTGGACTGAGAGGCTCCGACCACCCCTCCTTCAAATCTTTTCCATTACAATAAAGTTTCTATCTATCTATCTATCTACACCCGCCTCCGCTACTATAGGCGCGGAATGTACCGCTTAGTTCACCACTATATCCGTTCTTCTCTCGCTTGCCAGCACCGTAAGAAGCCTGCCTTCCCTTAAATTGCACCTCTACAGCCATTTCCCTGTCTTGTGCGCCCCTTTTGACTGCGTCGGCATCGACTTGTACGGACCTCTCCCCATCATTCCTGCTGGCAACCGCTAGGTATTCGTTTCCATCGACAATCTTACGCGATACGCAGACTTCGCGGTTGCCATCTACATCGGTAAGTGACGTTGCCTCCTTCATTTTAGAACACATCTTTCTACGGCATGGTGGACCACGTGAGCTGCTTAGCGACCGAGGGAGTGTCTTTCTGTCGGACGTAGCCGCAGCGGTTCTCAAGCAGTGCCACGTTCTTCACCGAAATACACTACTGCCTACCATCCTCAAACGAATGGTTTGATGGAAAGATTTATTCGAACACTGGATGATATGCTGGCAATGTGCGTCGCTTCCAACCAGTCATATTGGGCCCGTGTTCTTTCCTTTGTGATGTACACCCATAATACCGCGACACAGACCACCACTGGATTCTCTCCATACTTTTAACTTTACGGACTTAAGCCTTCGTGCACGCTAGACACCATCATTCCGTACCAACCTGACTTGAGTGAGTCTATGAAAATCTCTCATAGCCGCTAAATACGCTTAACAGTGTCGCGAAATTGCTCGCTTCCTCACCACTTCTGATGAGCAACACCAGAAACACCATCGCCCTGTCTCAGAGGCTCCAGTGTCTTATACCCCCGACTCACTTGCATGGCTGTGGATCCCGTCAACCAGGCCCGGTCAGTCGACGAAACTTCTTTCGAAGTACCAAGGCCCTTACTGTGTTGTCAAGCAAACTTTGCCGGTGAATTACACCATCTGGTCGCTTGAGCCGTCTTCAAATCAGCTACGCCAAGGGCGTTTTATCGTACATATAGGCTGTCTCATGCCGTGCTATGACCCTGCTGTCGTGTCCTGTCCCTAAGTCGCCACGTTGGCTCTTTTCCAGAGCGGAAGAGAATGTAGTGAAGAATATTACTGATACTTGGGGAAGCAGAGTGTGCCGCTTATCCAAGAAGATGACGGTTAAGACCCTGGAGGCTTTGGCGCTGTTCCCTGCCTTTGTCGGTTCGCTGACTACTACAGTGTCTGTTTTCTAAAAAGAGCAGAATTCAAACGACCCCGTTATATGGAATAAATTGAAATAGAGGAAGCTTCATGGCAACTCGACCCATCGAGGAGACCGCTTATCAAGAAAATCGCGCTGATCCCGGAGACTGCAATTAGCGGTCACGTGGGTAACCTACGACGCGTGAAATGTGTGTGTATGGTCACGTAGGTGCTTGGCTTGCATAGTGTAGCTAAAGCTGAGCGCATGAAAAGCTGCACTGTGGTGGCGTGTCGCATTTCTACTTGCGTCAAGGACCGGTACTCAAAGCACAGTACCATGTTGCATTGCAAGCACGTATTCACTGGTCTCAAATAGACGCAAAATAGGAGGAGTTACGTACGCTTGACTCCGTATCCTAACGATAACAAATCGTCTACGGCACAAGGTCGTTGCAGCAGAGGAGGCCATCATCGCCCTCGCCATCACCAGCTCAGCATTGCCATCTCGTCATCGAGAAAGGATGACGAAATATATTATTACGATATTATCGAGAGATGCTCAAGAGACGAGCCGCCGCGAGAACGACGATGAAGTAAGTCTGTGCCCTTGGCGCGAGCGAGTGTCGGCCTGGCTCTCTGGATCCAGTATAAATAGCCTGTAAATAACGTTTTTCGTCAGTCTCTTTCCACACGTAACATTCTGATGGAGGTTAGCGATCCCCGTCCTCGCAATGGAACTTCGAAGTGGTCGGTACATCGAGCTTGTCACCATGCCTCCCGCTGACGGGCCCGCCTCTGCAACGGCTTCGGCTTGTCCGACTGCTCCAATCGTCACGGTTTCCCAACATCGCGACCCTAGTGTGTTCTCTGGCCTGGATGGACAGGGCGTTGACGAATGGATGAAGCTCTATGAACACGCCAGTCCTAATACCTGGTGGGGTCCAACCTTTATGCTCGCCAATGTCATCTTTTATCTCGGCGGCACCCCACACATGTGGCACCAAACGCATGACGACGAGATAACCAGTTGGGACAGTTTTAAAAAAAAGCTACGGGAACTCTTCGGCGACCCCATTGGGCGCAAGGTTGCCGCTAGAAAGGCTCTTGCGTCTCGTGTTCAGACATCTACAGACCCGTACGTTTGATACATCCTCGACGTCTTGGCTCTATGCCACAAAACTCATGATATAATGTCTGAAGCAGATAAAGTAGCACATGTGCTAAAAGGCATCGCCGACAACGCTTTCAATTTGCTTGTTTTCGGCAACGTCTCGACTATCGACGCCTTCATAAGAAAAGTGGCATTGGCTTAGCACAGCTATGCCAGGATATACGTAGCGTAAAGGTACGGTTATGCTCGGTTAATCTCTTGCCTTGCTTGCTAACTTTCGCTTATCCGGATATGGCCTTGTAATCAGACGGACAGCAATGCAACGATGAACACATCATATCTTTATTAAATCACATCCCAGTCAATCTGTCAATCTCTGGTTGTTTCTCTATGGCCATAAAGACAGTCCGATGATCAGAGTAGTAACACGCGGCTGCCTAGTTCTTTCAACGCTTGACGGCCAACTGCGAAGCGACAACCTTGGGGTCTGAAGAATTTAGGTTGTCCAGTCTTTTGTGCCGACTGGCAGCGGCTCGACTCTCCTTAACCTCCATGTAGAGCGCGCTGCATCAACCGTCTCTCCCGCGCATTTAGACGCATGGTGCGCCCTCCTCGCGCATGCGCAGTGCCGCGCGGCGCCGCAATCGTAAATGTAGCAGCGGGCGCACACGGCGCCGACGCGTCTGCGGAGACTGCGACGTCACACCTCTGGAATATGCCGCAGTCGGCGGTGGAGTTACTTTATGCTACGAAAGGTAGCAGAGTTTCGCGTAGGTCCGCCATCTTGCGTGGGAAGCAACCAAATCTATGCGGCGAAGCCGGAGTCCGTTCTTGCAGGTGACATGCCTACCGTATCGTCGATCGACCGTGGGCGCTCTTGCATCGCTTATGTGCTGCTTTTCCGCCTAATCGGAAACAAAGCGCATCAAAACAGCTGACCGGATAAGATCGACAAGAAAAAGGCGCTGCCCACTTTTTAGTGCGCGGCGTAAGATGCAGCGCAAATATTATCAGTAGCGTGTTAGAAGTCTAACAAGGATAAATCAGCCTAAATTTTAGCTTTCGCATCGCTGTTCTTAAATAAACAATTTTTTCATGTCTGCAGTGCCAGTACAAGAAGCGATGAGCGCCGATGTGACGCGTCATAAACACAGGTATATATGTGCTGTCGCCGAAAGCTCCCATCACTAGCCTGCGCCTCTCTGACGAAGGTATAGGACTAGAGAGACGTGTCGACTGAAAGGCATCACTGAACTAAGAAAACGTTGCATATCCTTTGCGTGAAAAACAAGAAACGGCTATCCAAATCGGCAGTAACAGCCCATACAGCGTCCCGGGTCGGCGGTTCAATTAGGACATTTTTCGAAGTTAAAATACCAATCGCAAGTGAAAATCGATGTTGTCGCACTTCCGAGCATGCTACTCAATACGGAAAGCAAATTTTTCTGTGTGGTACAGGCGTCTGTTTTAGTTGCTGGCAGATAGCGCATCTACCATGACTGAGCGAGGCGTATCTCTGTGAAACTAAAATTGCTTCTCGATCCTTGACGTAGCAAATTGTCCGCCCATGTTTCCCTCCAGGCGTGGCTTAGTGGTGAAATGCCGGTTTTGGGATCTGTGGCTCCGAAGAGGGAATGCTCGTAACAGCTTTTTTATTTTAACGTTCTTTCTTTCCTTTTTTATTGTACCAAAACGCTCTCTGTTGCTTTCTGTATTTATATATATATATATATATATATATAGATATGAAATAAATTTTTCTTTAGTAGCATAACCTCCTTCATGTTCAGAAACAACAACACAAGCAGTGCATTATCATGAAAATGTGAGCTGGCTTTTTTATGACAGTTTTGTGAAAGCAGTGTGGTGCATAGGATCGAATGGGATCGCATAAAAACCTTTACCGCTTTCAGAGCGATTCGTGCGGTTGGGAGCAGAGCACCCGGTCATATAATTCCGATGGGACTGCGATGACAGTGCGATGAACCAACTTTCAGAGCACTGCGCACGTTGTGTTGTTGCTCCGCAGCTAGCCCGCAGAGAACACCGAACGCCAAGATTGGCCGGATTCGCTTTCACTTTGACTGGCAATAACTTGCGTCAATCCAGTTTGCTGCAGCGGCGGCTTCGAGAAATACAAAATTTGGCCCGAGCATCTGCATCTCCGCGATGGACCTTTGCTTGACTACCACGTGATGACGTTCTCTCAATAGAGGCGCTATCAGCGTGATAAGACAGACGCGCCACTCTACTACCTTTGGTAGCACTACCATAACTCTAGTAGGCGGCGGTGAGGAGCGCGCCCTGGCTGCAGCCGCGGCGGCGGCGAGGGCGAAGGCGACGCAGCTGCGGCTCTCGCACATGCGCAGTATGACAGGCGCAGAAGCACGCGAAGCTGGGCTCCAAGCCGCGTAGTGTAGCTAGAAAAATGCCGTCGCCTTCAACAAGCTAAGATCCGCCGTATCTCATACCACATCGCGCGGCTACCCAACACTGCTGCTACGTCGACATGTGAGAGTCGACCGCGTCAGACTACCACCTGTGATGACGTAACCCGTATTGTTCGCCGCGAACACTCGAGGCCGCCTGTTCGCCAGCTTTTTCAGCGACGCCTCCCGATCCGCCAGCAACCACGGTTGCGATGATTCAGGCCGTCGTCAGACAGGAATTTGAGAACATGGGTCTTAAATCCGTGTGTTCAACGTCTCAACCGAGCGTTCCCCAGTTTTCTAGCGGCCCTCCTAGTCCACGGCTGTCCTTTTCTGCCACATCTCGCCGCAACCCGTCCGAATGGCGCACACCTGACGACAGGCCGATCTGCTTCCATTGCGGTCGCATCGTCCACGTCGCTCGTCATTGCCGCAACCGATGGCCACCACCTCCTCCTCAGACATAGGTCGCCACTTACTAACGCGACAGCGTTAAGGAGCTCGTGTCGCAGAAAAGCCGGTGTCGTCGGTGTCGGCGTCCGCGGCGTTGGCCGTGAGCGATAAATCCCAGAAGGCATTTTATAAATAAAAAACACCTTGCAAGGTGGGCTGGTGGGAATCGAACCAGGTTCTCCGGAGTGCGAGACGGAGACGCTACCACTCAGCCACGAGTTCGTTCCTTCGAAACGGGGACAAAATCGCCTCTAGTGAATGCGGTGTTGCCTTAGAAACGTGCCGTAGAAAGTTATACTGCGGTGCATATCGGTAATTATGACCATGTAACTTACAGAAGTCGCAGTTTCACGAGTAGCGAAATACGTTTCCGCTAAACTTCTTCTGCGCTCTGCGCACACGCAGAGCCATATTCCGGCAAACACAGAAGACCCTCTCCTCGCAATGTACGGCGCTGCCCCGACACGTGGCGCGCCACTCGCGCCATGACCGCGTCCGCCTTCATTGCGCTTCGGCGCCCGGCTATCTCTGCCGATCGCGATGTTTGGCTGGCGGAGCGCGTGTGAGTAGGCGGTGCGAACGGGGTGCGATAACGCTATCGCGTTCCACTCTTGAAGGCGAAGCTTAAGCGTCCTCCAATTTTTTCCCGTACCTTTGGATGTTCTGCTCCCAATACCACCCGATATGAAGTCACTGCAGCTGATGCTCCTGCTCCGAACATTCGCTACAGCCGCTAACCTCACCTTGACGCCATCAGTCTCGTTCGCCCCAAATCCCGTCGCTTCCCTTCGCCGCCTATCGTCTCCCGGACCCAGCCGGAAAACTAGGCACTGCAGCTTCTGGAGGTGAAGGTGCGTTGTCGACCCTGCCCTCAAATCTTCTGCTCACGTTACCTACGAACCAAAACCTTCTTGACGCCGACGTTGACGGCTATCCTGTCACGGTACTCATCGATATAGGCGCATGTCTTTCTTTTATGAGTGCTGCCTTCCGACGACGACTGAACAAGCTTGTCACCCCAGCATCGGGTAGCGTCGACGTTCGCCTTGCGGATGACAGTACTGTGCCTATCACCGGAATGTGTACGGCACGTGTAAGCATCGCCGGCCGCCACACTCATGTCCTCTTCACCGTCATTGCGCATTGCCCCCACGACCTAATTCTCGGCCTCGATTTTCTCTCCGCGCATTCTGCTCTTATTGACTACTCTGCCAGTACCCTTCGCCTTGAGTTGCCGATTCTCGCAGAAACTTCTGACGCACCCCAGTGCCGCTTACGCCCTACCGGATTTATTCGCCTGCCGCCAAAGTCAAGAGCCTATATGGAACTGTTGTCTTCCCCACCAGTTCCTGATGGCGAGTACCTCGTCACTCCCCTGCCCGACATTCCACTATAGTTTGACGTTACTGTGCCTCACAGTATACCTAATATTACTGCGAACCGCACTCGCATGCCTATCTTTAACTTTGGATTGGCAAAGCAAATTCTACCGCAATGCTTTTGCCTTGCCAACGTTGATTACCTCGGCGACCATCACGTGGCAGCGTTATCGACCAATAGTTCTTGCGAGTTTAGCAGGCCCTCCCCCCCCCCCTGCCAGCCTCGGGCGCCAATCCCAACATAAAGAAAATGGTTGCGACAGACCTGTCCTATGCGCAGGATGAAGACCTTTGTCTGGTGTTATCATCCTACCGAGATATTTTCGACTTCGGCCATCGCCCTTTAGGCCAGACGCTCGCCGTCACGCATCAGATTCTTACTGGCGATGCTACGCCTATTTACCAACGACAGTATCGAGTTTCTGCGTCGGAACGCCGAGTAAAACAAAGGGAAGGGAACAAAATGCTCGATAAAAACATCGTTGAGCCTTCTTCGAGTCCCTGGGCGTAACCTGTGGTGTTGGTTAGGAAGGACGGCACGTGGCTGTTATGTGTAGACTACCGTCATCTGAACAACATTACTAGGAAGGACGTCTACCCTCTCTCATGTATATACGACGCCCTTGACTGCCTGCATGGTGCCAGCTATTTCTCATCTATTGATCTTCGTTCTGGATACTGGCAGATTGCTGTTGACGATATGGACAGAGAAAAAAATATGGAGGACGCTTAAGCTTCGCCTTCAAGAGTGGAACGCGACAGCGTTCCCGTCGACCCGCCAAAGGGTATAAGACAATGGGCTACGGCGCAGTGACTACGCGCCCCGCATCGGACGCGGTGAGCGTCGAGCTACGCAGCGTTCGGCGCAACAACGAAATGTGCGCCTGAGCAAGCGACGCATGCCTGAGCCTTAGAAACAGCTCGTTTCTAAGGCAACACCGCGTTCACTAGAGGCGCTTTTGTACCGCTTTGAAGCATCGAACTCGTGGCTCAGTGGCAACGTCTCCGTCTCACACTCCAGAGACCCTGGTTCGATTCCCACCCAGCCCATCTTGGAAGTTGCTTTTTATTTATGAAGTGCCTGCCGTGATTTATCGCTCACGGCCAACGCCGCGGACGCCGACGCCGACACCGACGCCGACGACACCGGCTTTTCTGCGACACGAACTCCTTAACGCTATCGCGTTAAAACGCGTTCATCACACCTGAGGACCTATACCAATTTAATGTAACGCCCTTTGGATTATGCAACGCCCCTGCCACCTTTGAGCGTATGATGGACTCCTTGCTCCAAGGTTTCATATGATCCACATGCCTCTGCTACCTCGATGACGTCATTGTCTTCTCGCCAACGTTCGACGCTCACCTAAAAAAATTATGGGGTTCAGCGTGCCAAAACCACTTTCTGATTATGAGGCACGCCGTAGTGGAGGACTCCGGAAATTTCGACCACCTGGGGTTCTTTAACGTGCACCTAAATTCTAAGTACACGGGTGTTTTCGCATTTCGCCCCCATCGAAATGCGGCCGCCGTGGCCGGGATTCGATCCCGCGACCTCGTGCTCAGCAGCCCAACACCATAGCCACTGAGCAACCACGGCGGGTCGACACTCACCTTGAGCGTCTAACAACTATGCTTGATATGTTTCGAGATGCGAAGCTGCAACTTAACTCGTCCAAATATCGTTTTGGCCACCGCCAAATTACTATTCCGGGCTATGTCATTGAAGCTTCCAGAGGAAAGCCTGATCCCGAAAAACTCGCGTTGTCCGAGACTTTCCGGTTCCGAAGACAGCCGCACACGTTAGAAATTTTGCAGGGCTATGCCCGCACTTTCCCTTTTTGTTCGAGATTTTGCGGGAATTGCTAGACCCCTCACTAATATTTCGATCAAAAGCGTAAAATTCTCGTGGGGTACTTCAGAACCCGCCGCCTTCTCTCGTCTCGTCCCTCTTCTAACCTGACCACCCATTCTCGCCCGCTTCGACCATGATGCCCCTACGGAATTGCATACAGATGCCAGCGGTCATGACGAAGATGCCGTTTTAACCCAGTGTCAGCGGGGCTGGGATCGCGTTATTGCTTATGCGAGCCATCTCCTAGCACCATCGGAGCGCAACTATTCCATCACGGAACGAGAACGCCTTGATGTTGTCTGGGCGGTTGCGAAGTTCCATCCTTAGCTTTACGGTCGCCCTTTTTCCGTAGTCACTGACCATCATGCTCTCTGCTGGCTCTCATCGCTAAAGGATCCTACAGTCCGGCTTGATCGATAGGCTTTGAGACTACAAGAATTTTTATATTCTGTGGTGTACAAGTCTGGCCGCCTGTACCAAGACGCTGGCAGCTTGTCGCGTTACCCTGTTGACGACTCTGACTCCTCCAATATTGCCAGTGCTGCTTGCGTATTCTCTGTATCACCGCTGCTTCATTTCGCCGACGAGCAACTTCGTGACGCCTACATCAGAGCACTCATCGACCGTTTTGAACACACTCTAGCCGATGCTACTCCACTCCTCTTCTTCCTCCGCGACGGAACGTTGTACCGTCGTAACCTTCCTCCGGACGGCTCTGAGTTCCTACTTGCAATACCTAAACACTTCCACTCCACCATTCGAGAAGAGCTTCACGACGCACCAACGGCAGGACACCTCGGCGTATATCGAACCTATGACCGTGTACGTCGCCGTTTTTTCTGGCCGGGCCTTGCCCGTTCCGTACGACGTTACGTCACCGCTTGTGAACTTTGCCAACGACGCAAGAAGCCTTCCCAGCTTCCCGCTGGTTACCTGCAGCCACTCGACATCCCTGCCGAGCCCATCCATCATGTAGGCTTAGACATTGTCGGTCTATTTCCGGAATCTACGTGATAAAACAAGTGGATTGCAGTCGCAGCAGACTACGTGACTCGCTACGCCTTAACCCGCGCTCTTCCGACAACTTGCGCAACTGATGCTGCAGACTTCCTCCTACATGATATCATTTCGATGCATGGTGCTCCGCGTCAGTTGCTAACAGACCATGGCCGTACGTTTTTGGCCAAAGTCATTGACGACATCATGCGTTCCTGCTCAATACAGTACAAATTTGCCACCTCCTACCACCATCAAACGAACGGCCTGACTGAGCGTTTCAACCGCATCGTTACAAACATGCTATCAAAATACGTTTCAGACGACGACCGTGACAGGGACCTGGCTCTATACCTTACATTACCTTTGCGTACAACTTTTCCCGTCTCGAAACTGCGGGCTTTTTCCCGTTTTACCTCTTATATGGCGAGGATCGACACTACCACTGGACAATGTGCATCCGTCCACCACATCTTCAACTAGCGATTATGCCCGTGATGCAATCGCCCATGCTGACCATGCTCGCCAACCTGCGCGCGATCGTCTACAAGTGTCTCAAGACAAACAGAAGCAACGCTACGACCTCCGCAGCCGTGATGCCCATTTTGCGCCCGGCACCCTCGTGTTGCTTCGGTCACCATCGCGTAAAGCTATTCTTGTAAAAAACTGCTTTCCTGTTACGCAGGCCCATATCGCGTGCTCCTCCAAGTGACCGAAGTCACCTATGAAATCATTCTAGCCACGCCCACTACATTCTCCGCTTTGACTACCAGTGACATTGTCCACGTCGCCCGACTTAAGCCCTGCAACTCTCCACGCGCCTTGGATATTTAACAGCACCGTGACGGCGCTTTTGCCGCTGGGGGGGGGGGATGAGTAGTATTACTTTATTATCGAAAGATGTTCAAGAGACGAGCCACCGCTAGAACGACGAAGTTGGACTGTGCCCTTGGCGCCAGAGAGTGTCGGCCTGGCTCTCTGGCTCCAGTGTAAATAGCCTGTAAATAGCGCCTTTCGTCTGTGTCTTTCCACATGTGACAATATGTTCTTGCAGATTGGCAATCAGTATGATCGAACCTACGCGTATGGCCATCTGCATAATGTAGCACGCGACGACCTCAACCGCCTCAACGAAATACCTCGCACATCAATCTGGACACAGGGACACGAAACGATAAGCGGAAACCATCGTGCACACGCCATAGCCAGAGGTCACTGCAACCGGCACTTTAAGAGATGACAGGGAACACCAGTTTACATGCATTACACACTTTATATGAAATACTACAGCACTACTGTCTTTCGACAAGAACGATACCGCCACCACACCCATACCTCACGAGAGCTGAAACCACGGTCTGGAGGCAACTCCAGTCTAACACCTACCCTCACATCATGCTCCTTCACGTGATGCATCCCACCATTTATCAACCCGTTTGTCGTGTCTGTGCAGAGCGAGCGAACCCTATATCATACCACATGGGCCTGCCAAAAAACCCTATTTCCCTCAACCAAGAAGAAGTATTTTAACTCAACACACGACTAGTGGAATATAGGGTTGACCACCCCGGCACTAGAGGATTGGCGATAGCTGATCGCCAGAACCGAAAAAGCCCTTCACCAAAGGCTCCACTCACCAAAAGGATCAACCTCTCTCCGCGCCCTGTCAAAATAAGGTATTCTCTCTCCCTCTCTCTGTGGTCGGGGAAGGCACGTCGAGTTCAACGCGCATTGTTCGAATAAAATAGAATCGCTAGCAGTATGTGATTCTTTCAAATGCATTATATTGTTACTGGTACGATGGATTAAACACTAAAGACTATTTGCAAAAGAACTGCAGCATTGGCCAGTTCAGCCGACAGCTCAAGACTCAGAAGCAATTCTTTGTCGGTGAGCCAGCATGTATAGTCCAAAACAAGCACGCAACATGCATGCAACATTCTGCCCGACTGCAGAAGCACCGTCCTGGTGCATCTAGATATCAGTGTCAACAGGGTAGGAATAAGGCTTGGGGCATGCGACATGCATAACGTCAGCGGAATGCGGGGCAGATGAGGCCTCAGGCATTGCCTGGGGCGATTTCAGAAGTATCTGGAGTCACGGCACACAGCACACAATATGGGCCTGTGTAGCGAGAAAGGAGTTTTCTGGCAGCCCAACGTGACCTGTCAGGGACAACACCAGTACCAGAGATCCAGGCGAAAGTGCATGTCTCTCTGATGCGGTTCTACAAACGCCGTTGGTTCTCTTGGGAGGTCAGCAGGCAAGCTTGGACAATTTCGCGTGCTTGGAATTTCCTGCTAATGGCGTCAAATGCCTATTCGCTGGCCTCTGTTGCAGCGGATGGGAGGAATGTGTCCAGTGGCAATGTTGGTCCTCGGGCGAACAACAGAAAGAAGGAGGAATAAACAGAACTGTCGTGGCGCGAAGAACAGTATGGTAATGTCTCCTAGGGTATAGCAACGTCCCAATGAGTATGATCGGACGAGACATATTTTGCAAGCATGCCTGTCAGGGTTCGATTCAGACGCTCTGTGATACCATTAGTCTGTGGGCGGTAAGACGTCAGCGTGTGCCTGGTTGAGCAGGACTGCAGGATGCTGGCGATGACTTGTGAAATGATTGTCCGGCCACGGTCAGGGAGCAGTTGGTGCGGAGCTTTGTTTTAGAATCACGTCGCGTAAGAGAAAATCCGCGGCATCTGTTGCGCAGCTTGTAGGATGCGCTTCGGTAGTTGAATAGCACGTGGCATAATCAGTCCCGATAGCGACCCACTTGTTGCCAGATGCTCATAGAGGGAAAGGGCCAAGTAGGACAATGGCCAATGGCTCCGAGGGGACGTCGAGTGATTGAAGGTGCCCAGCAGAGAGCGTCGATGGTGGTTCGTAATGCTGGCATTTCTCATACACTGCAACGTTTTTCCACATGGAGTGAGCAAGGCCTGGCCAAAAGAAGCGTCGGCTAACCCGGTCGTAAGTACGGGAGACCCCGAGATTACCGGTGGTTGGCAAGCCGTGAAGTTCATGGAGAACCAATAACAGGAGCTGCTTAGGAATGACGAGAAGTAGCGCAGCACCCTAGGGGGCGAACATTTTGGCGGTTCAATACACCAACCCGAAGGACAAACAATGAAGGGACGAATCAGAAGGCGAAGATTCCAAGCAATCAATGATGGCGTGCAAGGTGGAATGACGATGTTGCTCGTCGGCGACGTGGAGCAGTTGAGAAATTGAGAAAACACAAGTGTCGGTATCGGTGTCAGTGATGGCGGGTGGTTCGTCCACTGAATAACGTGATAAACTGTCTGCCTCTTGATGTAGACGGTCCGACTTGTACACTACAGTATAGGAATATGCTTGTAGCCGCAGAACCCAGCAACCAAGTCGACCGGAAGGATCCCTGAGTGACGAAAGCTAGCAGAGCGTATGATGGCCTGCGATTACCGAGAAACGCGGGCCCTACAAATAGGAACGGAATTTAGAAACCGCCCAGAAAAGGGCGAGACATTCGCGCTCTGTAATGAAATAGTTGCGCTGCGCTGCTTTGAGGAGGCGTATAGCGTAGGCGATAATACGGTCTTGTTCCCGTTGGCATTGGGATAAGACGGCTTCAATCCTGTTACCACTGACATCTGTACGGAACTCTGCGGAAGAGGACGGATGAGATTGGGCCATTATAGGTGGCGTCGTGAGAATCGTGGTGAAATGGGCAAAAGCGACAGCTTGAGCGGAACCCCATGTAAACGGCAGACCCTTCTTCAGAAGATCAGTAAGTGGTCGGGCAATTGATGCGAAATCTCACGAACCGTTGGATGTAGGAGCATAGTCCTACAGTACTTCGGACGTCTTTGACAGACTGAGGTAGAAGAAAAGACGTGACATTACGAATTTTTTTCGGGTTTGCTTGAATACCGGAAGCGTTAACGAGGTGGCCCAGCACTGAATTCTGCCGGCGACCGAAGTGATAAGTCTTCGATAACTTCACTTAGTGCTGAGCCATATGGAAGACTTGTAGAACAGCTGATGAGTGCTCAAAGTGCGTCTCAAATGTCGCTAAATATACGAGAACGTCTTCTAGGTACCAAAGACATGTTGACCATTTGAACCCTTTAAGCAGAGTCTGAACGTTGCTGGTGCGTTGCATATACCAAATTGCATAACATTGAATTGATATAGACCATTCCTGGTGACAAGCTCAGTGTTTTCTAGGCCATTTTCATCCACAGAAGTCTGCCAATAACTGACCGAAGTTCCTTTGATGAAAAGTAATTGGCACCAAGGAGAAAAGCGGGGGCGCCGTCAATGCGAGGCAATCGGTGCATGTTCTTTTTGGTAATTCGGTTGAGATGACGATAGCCTACACAAAGACGCCACGCGCCATCTTTTTTTAAGAAGCACAGTGGGCGACGCCGGAAGACTCGACAGGGGTTCAATAATGTCTTTGCTCAGAAACTTGTTCATTTCATCTTGGATAAACTTGCACTCTGTTACAGAAACGAGATATGGCCGGCGATGAATGGGACTAGCATCACCAGTATTTATGTGATGCTTAACAAGTGATGTCTGACCCAATTGTCGGTTGCTGAAGTCGAAGCTGTCGCGGTAGGAAACGAAAAGGTGGCATAGGGCTGCTGCCTGTTCATGTAATAGGCTAGACAGCCAAATAGCTCGTGCTAGTGACTCCGGAACCAGACACGCTGTGTTTCGCTCAAGTAGAATATTAGATTGGCGAACATTATCGTAGAGTTGCAGCGCTTGGACAACGCGCTCATGCATGTTGAGTCAGTCCTCAACGTTATCCTGTCTGGAGAATATTCCAGGGTCGCGGGGATTGGTAACCGTGACGTACGTTGCTATGGGAGCCGCAGGTGTAGATGTAGCCAAAGTGTCATCACCGTGATACATGGTGGAAAGCTGAATGGTGCAGGCACTGCGGATTTTCGCGGCGAGGACAGGAAATGCCAACCTCCACGAAATGTTGCGCGAGCGATGTATTGAACAGCATACGCTATTTAGAAAGTCTATTTACAAAACCACTATAGCATTGGCCAGTTCAGCCGACAGCTCCAGACGCAGGAGCAGTTCGTCTTCTTCATCGCGGCACCCGCGAACATATCCAAAAGAAACACGCAAATGCATGTAGCAATATTGAAACGCGTAAAGAAACTTTTCTTAACGGCAATTTCTTTAAGGGCGTTAGCTTTGTCCTCTTTTTGAAGCATTCATTGTCGACAGAAACATCGTTTCTCCCCTGCACTTTTGTGGATGGTCACCATCACCGTTATAAAATTAGTCGGTTGCATTATTAGTTAATATGAAAAAGTGCGTCTTCGCTTTCTTAATTGTTACCGTCTTTATTGCGATGTAGCCTTAATAGCTTTCGATTATTCTTCCTAAACCTTTTGCATTGTAACGGAATATGTTGCCGTACTTTAGGTAAAACTAGAGAAAGCCTTTCATGTTCTGTTGTGTAGCTTGTCATAAAACCACTCTCGTTATTTGTTATTTATCCTCTAAATTAGAAGCTTGAAGATGCTGATTGTGCAAGCTTATTTTGAAGGACAGCCTTAAACTGTCGCGTACGTCAGACGCTGTGGTGGGGGCCACCACAGCGCCTGACAAACACGACAGTTTAAAGCTGTCCTAAGGCTATGACATGCTGAGCTCGAGATTGCGGAATCGATGCGAGCAGTGGCCGCTGCATTTCTGGGGAGGGGGGGGGATTCCAGAATGCCCGAGCACTTTCCTTTCCATGTACGGTAAAGAATCCCATTTGATCAATATTATTTTGAAGTCCTTCACTAAGCGTGGCTCATCATCACATCGTGGTTTTGACGCGTAAAGCATAGGAAATGTTTCGTTTTATTTTTTATGACCTGAGAGCTAGTGCCTGAAGTATGCGTTAAAACATATGGGAGCAGACCACACGCTTCCGTGCGAGCTTCTGCCACGCCACTCACGCATACCTGTTATCATAAATAGTTCAACAATTCAGTGGGACCATACAATTATCTAAAATCTGCACAATCATTGCACCTCCCTTCTGCGGCCAAGGAAGCTTTCGGCGGTGCACCTTAGCTGCTATATTGACATCAAAGTTTTAAACGGTTTGCCTTGGAAACAACAGCGTGAATGGAAAATCTGGAGGGCGCTTAAGCTTCAACTTTATTTATTTATTTATTATTTACTTATTTATTTAGCTTCAAGGCCAATGGCATTACAGATGGCAGTGGAAAAAATATAATCATGAAGAGAACGAGAGACAGTGGGTTATAACAACAATTTTAAACAGCCGTGTACTTAAACAAAGGTGGTTAGTGCTTTGCAAAAACATTGATTATTAACGATTGATGCAGTGTCAGCAAGAAGGTCGTTCCACTCGGCTACTGTGCGCGGAAAAAAAGATTCGGAAAATGCTTCAGTTTTACAAAATGGAATACACACCTTATGGCAATGATCAATGCGATGGGAAATATATTTCGGTGATAGAATAAATTTGTCTTGAAGAACGGTATGGCAGTATATATTATAAAGTAAATTCAAGGCAGCCAAGTTTTTGACGCGCGGCTAGAGACGGAAGGGGGCAGCAGGGCTAGCAGTGTGATTGTAGCTAGAGAGAATGAAACGAGTCAAGTTATTCCGAATAAGTTCCAGGGCAGCGAATAAATTTACATGCATAGGATCCCAGACAGAAGTAGCGTATTCAAGCTTAGGTCGTATTAAGGTTTTGCAAAGTGTTACTTTAACTGAAGAAGGAATGGTGGAAAAGTTGCGAAGTAAGTATCCTAGCATACAGTTAGCATTGTCAATAATGTTTTCTTTGTGCACTGACCACTTTAGATTACATGATATATGAACGTATAAGTCTTTATAAGATCTTACGGATTCTAGTGGAACACTGTTCAAAAGATAAATAGGAGGAGTGCTAGTGTTTCGGGCTACATGCATAATCATACATTATTTTACGTTTATTTCCATTCGCCATATTTTACATCATTTGGATACAGCAGCTATGTCAGATAGGAGTGTTAGTATCCATATCGGTATTAATTTCACTAAGAATTACGCAGTAGTCGGCGAAAAGAAGCATGTCAGAGGAAACAACGGAAGCCAGATGAATAATGTAAATTAAGAATAGATGAGGTCCAAGCACGGACCCTTGTAGAATACCGGAATGTACGCAACTAAAGGCTGAGTTTACGGTTACCATTGAC
This sequence comes from Dermacentor variabilis, assembly GCF_050947875.1. NCBI lineage: Eukaryota > Metazoa > Arthropoda > Arachnida > Ixodida > Ixodidae > Dermacentor > Dermacentor variabilis. The sequence goes on from NC_134573.1 coordinate 38,068,796, forward strand.
GACGACTGATTAACAAGACGTCGGGCGAAGGTTCAACGAGCCAGGCGCCTTACAGGTACGACACTTCTTTTTTTAAGGACCTGGCCATTACCCTGCCGCTACGGTGGTCGGAAGCCGAGAACATCGTCACGAGCCTTATGCTCGTCCAAACGTGACAAGCCATATGAATGATGCTACGGGCCGTAATGAAAAGCCTGGGGCCTTGCAAGCGTCACAAAGCTTCATAAAGGCAGCACGTTTGGTTCTCCACAACTCGGAATCAACTTCAGCAAATTCAGGAATAATGGCTGACGGTGAAGCCGAGAGCAAGAAGCCTCGCCTAGAAGACAGCAAGTACGATGACACAACATCGAATTATGAGCTAAGTGATGAAGAAGAGATGGGTGAAGATGCACCATTTACTTTGGTCACGTACAAGAAAAAGCGAGCCGAAGGCATTCCGGTTGTCTTTCGCCCAAGTGAAGGTACTACTTTTTGGCAAGTAAATCCAAACCGAGTGTCTGCCGAAATAGTTTCCGCTGCCAAAGAAAAAGTACAGTCTTTGAGGACGAACAGAGATGGAAGTTTCAGTGTCAGCGTTGCTTCCTTAGCGTCGACGAAACGCGTTTTGATGCTCTCAAGTGTAGGCGGCCTGGAAGTCAAGCCCTTCATCCCCGAGTCATACACGCGAAACGTTGGGAAAGTAAAACATGTGCCTCTGCAGTATACAGACGAACAACTCCTAGACTTCTTGAAAGACGCAGGAGTTATATCGGCACGCAGACAGATAAGGTATTCCCGCCAAGAAGATGGAGCAGTACAGTCTCATCCACTTCACACGGTAATTCTGACTTTCAGAGACGATCGCCCTATTCCAGGAAGAATTTACTTGGGTTTTACCAGTCACCCTGTCGAGGAATACCTAGGACCAGCACTTCGCTGCTATAACTGCCAGAGATTTGGGCACATGGCGAAAACCTGCCGCAGCAAGCGTCGATGCAAAATCTGCTCAGAAGATCATGACCACATAGAGTGCAAGTCAATTCTTCAACCTAAATGTGCAAACTGTGCGGGGAACCATGCTGCCTCCTTCTCAGACTGCCCTCAGAAAAAAGCAGCTGCACAAATGCGTCGACATGAACTAATCCATGGAAGACAACCGCGAAGCAATGAACCCGCCCCAAACCTTGAGATTGTCCATCCAGTGCCAGATCACCCACCTCAGCCAAGAGCACCAACAAGCTATTCCTCTTCTAGAGAACAACCAACAGTGCAATCAAGAGACCAATCAAGAGGATCACAGTCAAGTGCGCAGTCTTACGCATCAGTACTACGGAAACCCAGACGACAACAGGCAGAAAGTAATACACAAGAAAGCTCCAGTACTCGCACACATTTCTCTCAGCGACCTTACTCATCTACTGCAGAAGTAACACCAGCTAATAGCGAGCATACCACAGCATCGGTGACACAACTGATTTTGCCAATGCTTTTCGCAGCTCTTAAGGCAATCCTATCTGCTCTGCCGGAAGCAAACAACCTACCAGAAGTGAAAGCCTTGTTGCCTCTAGAAGCACTATTGTGTCAACAATCCGGGTCGAAACTGCGGCAGGTAGTACATGAATAACCGCTACAAAAATGTCTCCATATTTCAGTGGAATGCCAACAGTCTTCGAAGGAAGTGTGCTGACTTTCGTAAACTGCTTGTGCAATACAACTTCCCAATACTTTGCATTCAAGAGGCGGGAATCAATGACGACTTTCGCCTCTCAAATTATGTGATATACAAGACTTCTCGTCAAGGTGCTGTTAGCAGAGTGCTCCTGCGCGTCAGAAAGGACCTACTATCTTATCAAATTCTGTCCAGTGATTCAGACTTCCCGGAATTCATCGCATGTAAAGTATCCTTTGACAAGCTCTGTATAACAGTGATTAATTTATACCTACAACCTTCAAACCGGATTTCAGTAGAAGCGCTAGTGGATATCTTCAAAATAGTTCATTCTAATGTATTTATATGTGGCGACTTCAATGCACACAACGCCATCTGGGGCAGTGATCATTCTGATGCACGGGGTAACGTTATTGAGTGCGCCATAGATAAATGCAACTTGACTGTTTTAAACGATGGGTCGCCAACATTCCTTCGTGGATATAATTACTCAAGCTGCATAGATGTTACCCTGTGTTCACATGATCTAGTGAATGGTGTGGGATGGACAACAGATATGGAAACGCGCGGAAGTGATCATTTTCCCATCCTTGTTAACCACCCTAGAATGCACTGTGATATCAGGCGTTACAGCAGACTAACCAACTGGCAAGCTTTTCGGTACCGCCTAACGGATCAAATTAATCAACATGCAACAGTGGAAAAATTTACAGAACTTTTGCAGGACAATATGAACATATGCACAAAGAGGGTCCCAATTCCAAAAAATTATGCTGCAGTTGACGGAGAATATGAACACCTAAGAGCCATCCGACGCCGATCCGAAAGAGCTTACCGACGGAGCGGAAGTTTAGTGTAGACAGGCCAGCAGTTGGGCGAACAACGAGTTTATTGCGGTTGGGCAAGTTCATATATACAGAAGCCAACGTGACGTAACAGATCACGGGATTACTGGTGCGCCGTGACGACTGCAGATTCAGCCGTGCTACATCTCCCCTTTACTGTGAGACAAATTAATTATGCCTTTCAGGTTGCGGGTATCGACAGGGCTTGTGGCGAGTCCTCGTGCTTCTGCGTAGCTCTTGGGAAGAGTGGTCTTCTCTTGAACCCTCTCCGGGAGCCGTTGCTGGACTATCTTCACGATGGGTCGGAAAGCCCCGCAGGTGTTCTCTTGTGCGCCTGATTTCTCGACCATCATCCGTTCTCAGGATCGCTGAACGGGGCGTGTTGGCTGGCCTCAAAAGAATAGCAGGCGACCAGGTTCGCTGGAGGGTGTCGTATGTAGTGACTGGCTGGCCTGGAGAGAGGGGTGGTAGGTGCCTGGTTCCGCGGTTATAATATACCTTCTGGCGTTGACGGATCTCCTGGAGCCGGCTGTGAACGGCTTTGCTTGATACTGCCTCTGGTACTAGGTGGCTGGTGGGCACAGGCAGCAAGGTCCTCGTTTGCCGTCCCATGAGTCTCTGCACAGGTGACTTTAGAATATCATCTCTGGGGGTGTTGCGCCATTCGAGCAACGCCATATGAAAGTCAACTCGGTTACGTGAACATTTCTTTAGAAGCTTCTTGGCCTCTTGTACTGCTCTTTCCGTCATACCATTAGAGCGGGGATGATACGGACTTGACGTAACATGGGCAACGCCTAGCTTCAGCAGGAAATCTTTGAAAAACGCGCTGGTGAACGGTGGTCCGTTATCACTGCAGAGCTTAAGCGGTAAGCCATGTGTGGAGAACAGCTCTGCGCACCATGACGTCAGAGCGCTAGCAGTGCTCTGACGGAGTTCCCGGATCTCAAAAAAGAAAGAATAGAAGTCCACAATTACAGCAAATTCGCGGCCCTCATGGAAGAACAGGTCCATGCCAACGAATTCCCAGGGCAGCTTTGGGATGTCGTGGCAGTAAAGAGGCATTTTCGTGTTTCGCGGCTGGTATTTCTGGCAGACAGCGCAATTTTGGCAAAACTGCTCTATGTCATGCGACATATTTGGCCAGTACATAACGTCTCTTGCCCGTGCCTTCATTTTTTCCGCTCCCGGGTGCGCAGCGTGAAGCAGCAGCAAAATTTCTCGCTTTTTTGAAGATGGTATGACTACCTTGTTGCTGCGAAATACAAGGCCGTCTTGCGCATGCAGCTCTTCTTTGTAGGACCAGTACGGACGCACATTTTCGGGTACCTCGCTTCTTTCTGGCCAGCTTGTTTCGGCGTAACCTCGAAGCTTGACGAGAGCAGGATCTTCATTGGTGGCCGCAAGAAGATCCCTCAGGCGCTGTTGCGAAGCTGAAATGTAATCAAGCACATTTACTTGAAATTGCTCAGTTTCTTCTCGCAAGAGTTTCTTGCTAGGGAATCTAGATAAGGCGTCAGCCAAAAACAGTTCTTTCCCTGGCGTGTAGGTCAGCTTTATAGGATATCGCTGCAAAGTCAAACGCATGCGCTGCAGGCGAAGTGGACACTGATATAGTGGTTTGCTAAATATAGGCACCAAGGGGCGGTGATCAGTTTCGACTGTTACGCTTTCCTGGCCGAAGATGTAATCATGAAACTTGATGCAGCCATGCACTATCGCCAATGTTTCTTTCTCAATTTGTGCGTAGCGTTGCTGCGCCTCTGTTAGTGACCGTGACGAGAAAGCGATGGGGCGGCCATCTTGAATAAGCACTGCACCAACTCCCATTTGGCTCGCGTCGACGGAAAGGGTGACCGGCTTAGTTGCATCGAAAAAGGAAAGGATTGGTGCGTTAACTAAGCTCTCACGCAACATTTCATAGCTTCGTTGCTGAGCCTCGGTCCAAACCCAGGCAATGTCCTTGCGCAGCAATGTTCTCAATGGTGCAGTCACGACGGACATGTTGGGAATGAAACGTTGCACATAATTCATCATGCCTAGAAAGACTTGGAGTTCCTTACTGTTCTTTGGCTCTTTCATTTCCAGTATGTCGTTCACTCGACCAGGGTCTAGGCGGAGGCCTTCTGTGCTAAGGATGTGCCCTAGGTAGCGGACTTCGGGCTGCAAAAAGGTGCATTTCTTGAGGTTTAGCTTGAGGTTGTTTTCGAGACAGCGTGCCAACAAAAGCGACAGGTGGTGGTCATGCTCGTCCTTCGTGCGGCCCCAAAGTAGTATGTCATCCATTACCACGGCTACGCACGGTAAGCCTTCCAGCAAGCGATGCATAGCTGCTTGGAATATTTTTGGAGCTGACGCAATGCCGAAGGGCATTCGAAGAAACCGATATCGCCCATACGGCGTGCTCATCGTACATAGTTTAGAGCTTGATTCAGAGAGTTTAATTTGCCAAAATCCTGATGCTGCGTCGAGTGTTGAGAAGTACTTAGCACCGGACAGTTGCGAGGCTGCGTCTTCTAGGGTTGGCATTGGGTAATGTTCGCGCAGCAGCACTTTATTAAGCGCCGTAGGGTCCAAGCAAATTCTAACCTTGTCCTTCTTAACAACTGTAACCATATGGCTAGACCACTCCGTAGGCTCGGTTACCTTTGTTATGACGCCTTGTGCTTCCATACGCTGTAGCTCAGCCGTGACTTTGTCCTGAAGAGCAACAGGAACTCTTCTTGCTGGAACGACGACGCCCAGAGAGTGTGGCTTGAGCTTCATGTCGTACTCGAAATCTTTTAGCTGCCCGAGTCCCTCGAAGACGTCTGCAAAAGGCTGCGCTGGAGGGTACAGTTCATGCTGTATGTGTTGCATATGGTATATGAAGCCGAGACTTTCAGCTGCTGCGCCACTCAAAGTGGCAGGGACGTCTTGTTCGACAATAAAAAACGTTTGTTCCTTGGTTCTGTCATTTGCTGAAAGTATCAATTGGACTTTCGCATGCGCGGCTGTTGTGTGGCCAAAAAATGCTGTGAGCTTGACATTGCAGGCTTGTTGAGGCTTTTTTGGCAGCTTTGCAACGTCGCTTCTTGAAATGACACAACAATTGGCGCCTGTGTCTAGCTTGCACATGATGGGATGGCCCTCGATGTCGACCGTTGCGCTCCAGTGATTGGTGGTTATCGCACCGATAGTCAACGTTTGCAAAAAAAATTCGTCGTCTTCGGTTCGTAACCCTCGCATTTGTTGGTTGGCACTGCGCGGAAAGTTGGACGACTTGCATGCTCGAGCGAAATGGTTCAGCCTTCCGCACTTACGGCATGTTTTTCCTTTTGCAGGGCACGTGTCACTGCGGTGCATTTTACCCCCGCATTTGTAGCAAATGTTTTTTCTTGTTGCTACCGCGTTTACTATGGTGCCTTCGATGGCGCCCGTAGCTTCACTTATCTCACGAAAGTGCTCTTTGCCTTGTTCTTGCGCGCGGCAAATATCGACCGTCTTTTGGTACGTCGGGTTTTCCGCGATCAGTCTTTGCTGTAGGCTCTTATCCTGAGTGCCCAAAATAATTCTGCTACGCAACATGCGGTCTTCAAGTTCCCCAAATTCACAGTTCTTCGCTAACACACGCAGTTCTGTTAGCCATTCGTTAAACGTCTCGCCTTCTTTTTGGTTCCTTGAACCAAAACGAAATTCTTGGAATGTTAAGTTCGTTGCAGGCTTGTAATGCTCCTCAAATTTCTTAATCAGAACTTCAACGTCATTCCTGTCTTCCGCTTCCTCGAACTTGAAGGTACTGTACGACTTCCTAGCCTCTTCGCCTATGGTAACTAGCAACGTGGCTGCTTGAACGTCTTTTGGCTGCTTGTTCAATTGCGTAGCAGTGGAAAACAGCAGAAACTCACTTTTCCAAGTTTTCCAGGCAATACAACGGTCGTGCGATGCATCCATAGACTTCGGGGGCGGTAGTAGAGCGGACGCCATCGACATATCGGCTGGGTTCCGCTGCCACCATGTAGACAGGCCAGCAGTTGGGCGAACAACGAGTTTATTGCGGTTGGGCAAGTTCATATATACAGAAGCCAACGTGACGTAACAGATCACGGGATTACTGGTGCGCCGTGACGACTGCAGATTCAGCCGTGCTACATTTAGAAGCATACAGAAACGCTCAGAAAATACACAATGTAATGCGCAGACGAATGGAAAATTTAGGCAAACGGTGCTGGCGCGATTTCTGCGGCACGCTGTCTCCTCACACGGCTGTCCCACGAATTTTTCTAGTAATTCGTTCTTTAAGTGAACCTGTAACACAGAGCTTCCCATTTCGTGCTCTCGCTGTAGCACGGGACACGTGTGAAATAATAGTTGCAGATGAATTTTGTGAGCTTATTTCCAGACCTGCTTTCTCATCGCAATGTGCAGAGTTTGATATTTCAGTAGTGTTGGCTAAGCGAAAAATTACGGCTTGCTACTGGGCCCAACATCCTCAATTAGATCATACTTTCACATTAAGCGAGCTTCAATGTGCAATTGCATCATGTCGCCAAAAGTCCGCTGCTGGGCCGGACGGCATTACGTACAATATGCTAAAGAACCTCGGACCGACAGGTACAAATGCTCTCTTAGACATCTATAATAACTTATGGATAGAGGAAACGGTACCTAACTCTTGGAAAGTCGCTCGAATCATACCAATTTTAAAACCTGGTAAGACGCCCTTGTGCCTTGAATCCTTCCGCCCTGTTAGTTTGACAAGTTGTTTATGCAAAGTAATGGAGAAAATGATTGAAGCGCGACTTCAGTGGTGGTGTAATGAAACGAATGTGCTGTCCAACTACTTAGTAGGCTTTAAAAAACATAGATGCACAATGGATGCAATATTAGATATAGTAACCTGTGTGGAGCACGAGCGTGTACGTGGGAACGTGACTATAGCAGTATTCCTAGACATCAAGAGGGCATTTGACACTGTTAGTCACGTTCATGTTTTGCTAAGCATGTTGGAACTTGGTCTGTCTGGCAGGTCCTTGCGATGGATTTCTGAATTTCTATCAGGTCGCAAAATATTTGTTCAGACGGGTGAAGGAAAGAGTGCTGAACATCTCGTCAAACAGGGGAAACAGGGAAGCGTACTCAGCCCCTTCCTTTTTAACTGCGTCATGGCTGATTTAACCAGAAGGCTGCCATCACAGTTAAAATTTTCACTGTATGCAGATGATGTGTGTATTTGGACATCTGGGTCTAATGCTCAACTACTTCAAATGGCATTGCAAGACGGCATAAATATAATTAACAAATTTTTGAGAGAGAGAGAGGAATGGTACTATCACACGCAAAGACAGCTGTATTGCCCTTCACTCGAAGGCCGTTAAAAAATTTCACTCTTAGTCTGGAAGGACACCCTCTAATGATTGTCACACAGCATCGATTTCTAGGTATAATACTTGATAGGCAGCTATCCTGGGCAGCCCACATAAAGAAACTCGAAAACGAGGTCAATGCCGTAGTGACTGTACTTCGCAGACTTGCAGGCACATCATGGGGCGGATCAGTATCGTCCATGCTAACTGTATACAACGCATTAATACGACAAAAAGTAGCGTATTCCGCGTCCATCTTACACAGACTTTCCCACACGTCAGAAGAGCGACTTCAAAGACTTTTAGCTAGAGGACTACGCCTATGTCTAGGAGTTCCACGAGCGACTTCTAGTTCTCTTGTAATAGCTGAGGCTCGCCAATCACCATTTCCAGTTATGCGAAAAACAGAAGCATGCCGGCATTATTTCCGTCTTCAAACCCAGCATAAAAACCACCCATTGGCTCTAGACATAATGAAACGAGATAAAAGTTTTGTTCATATAGAAATTAGAGAACATCTTCACATATTGCCAAGAAATGAATTTTGGAACTCAGACATCGAATATCCTCCATGGCTGCTTACAGTTCCAAAAATCGAATTGTCAGTAGATGGAATATTCAGCAAAAGAGATATGTTCATTCGAGCTGCTCAACAACTAGCGCTGTACCAGATATATATGCGGTATTCAGGATACACACACGTCTATACAGATGGCTCCAGTACAGCAACCTCTTCAACTTCATCATTCATTATACCGCACCTCAACAAACAAGAATCATTTAAATTATCTCGTGCGACTTCGTCTACAACGGCTGAACTGTTCGCAATCCTATGTGCGATAAAATTTATATTGTCAGTAAGAGATGCGCAAAAATGGGTAATTTTCAGCGATTCACAGGCGGCTCTAGCATCACTCAGCAACACAAAGGGGAAAACATTCAGTGACAGTATAATATATGAAACACTTAAAAACCTCACAAAGGCAAGCGAAGCGAAACATGCGATATCATTCCAGTGGATACCAGGGCATTGCGACATTCCTGGCAACACAGCAGCCGATGAAGCAGCACGACAAGCGCACCTAAAAGATGATACGGCTCCGCTCCCAATATCAAAGGATGAATTACGCTGCATTATAAGGACAACGTCTCTCAAATTATCTAGAAACACTTGGTTTGACCAGAATTCTAAGAGGTCGGACTTATATCATATTGATCCATTTATTGAATTCAAATTTTCATTGTCGTTAGATAGAACTATGGAAACCCTTATTCATCGATTAAGGCTAGGCACTGCTTACACAAAGCATTTCTTGCACAGAATTGGCCGTGCGGAAACCCCCGAATGTGATTGTGGATTTGTAGACGAAGATATATATCACCTCCTTCTAGATTGCCCACATCACGACACACCAAGAAGCCGACTTAAATCAGCGCTAATTAAATTAGACCGCAGACCTTTCAGTTTCAGGAAACTTTTGGGCCCTTGGCCAACAACGGCCTTGCAGAAGAGTGCTTTAATAGCACTAAAGACTTTTCTTGAAGACAGCGGCATTGCTGGACGTTATTAGCGCTTTCATTGTTCCCTTCATTTCATTGTCACTGTATATATCCATCTGTTTGTGAATTATGTTGACTGTTCTGTTGAGACTGTATGTGATAATGCATTTACACGATGTATCTACCACCCGCTGACTAGACAATGTGTTATTAGGCGACAATATCTTTTGTACTTTTGAGACTTTCATCTACACAAGTGTGGGGACATTTACATTATATATTGTATGTACCATGTGTTCCTTACGTCTTAGTCTTCCTGTGGAAACGTTGCGTGATAAGTCCTGGTGCTTGCGTGAAAAGACTATTTGATATGTAACCTTGAAACCTGTACGATGTATGACGGAACCACTCAAGAGATGAGGAGTAGCCGGCGCCTTAAATTGTGCGCCAACACCTCCTTATATCATATCAATAATAAAAAAAAATCAGTCCACTTAATAAGGTTAACGTCAAGGTTAACAAAACTTATCTTGTGCAGTAGCAGCTGATTACATACTTTTTTGAATGCCTTGGAGAAGTCCAGGAATATGCAGTCCGCGCTGAATGATTAATCAAGAATATGGTGCAATTTATAGGTGAATGACAAGATCTGAGTTTCACATGTGTTTGTTTTACGAGAACCAGGTTGTTGATATGTGAAAAATGCATTACCTTCAAGAAAACTACTTATTGATTTAAATATTACATGCTCAAGTACTTTGCAGCACGTGCTAGTGAGCGAAATGGCGCATGACCGAGCTCTGGTAAAGTGAATGGGCATTAGTTGTGGACATCAGGGATTCAAAATTCAGGCGTTTCCTATTACCGCGAAGTCATATTAAGAGTCATTATAAACGAGCTTAAATGTCCTGTCAAAAGCCTTTAATGCTCACAGACGCCAGGCAGTACAGTCAACTTGCAAATAGCTCAGGCGAGCGGACACCGAACGTTATACGCGGCAGGTCGCATTTCAGTGCTATCGAAAGCTAGAGCAACATCCGATTCCGTGCAACGCACGGGTGATTGCGTGACGTTTTTTTAAAAGAGCCGTCACCTGCTTTTTAACACTGAGCCCTTTTTTCAAAGCGTCTACACACAATGAGCCCATCTCAGCGTCGCTCCGTGTTCTCTAGCTAAGCTTTTCGAATTATTTTCTGTCCTTTTTTGCAAAGGGGGCACTGAGTATCACAGGTGACAACAACCTAATGTTTATCCTATCTTCCGGACTGTAGACGAGGCTACCAAGTTTACATGTCCTGCCGTGGTTGCTTCGTGCCTGTGGTGTTGGGCTGCTAAGCACAAGGCCGCGGGATTGAATTCCGGCCACGGCGGCCTCATTTCAATGGCGACGAAATGCGAAAACACCCATGTACTTAGATTACTTAGACTTAGGTCCACGTTAAAGAACTCCACATGGTCGAAATTTCCGGAGTTCCCACTACGGCGCGCATCGTAATCAGAGCGTGGTTTGACACGTAAAACAGCATAATCTAATAATCTAAGTTTGAACATAGAAGCACTCACTATAGGCGCAGCGACAATAAGCAAAAGATAAACACACAGTCATCGCTTTAAAACTGCAGTAAGCAGTAAGCAAAGCGCGACTGCTTAACTTTTCCGTCGAACAACCGCGATCCACCGCCGCCGCCGCTCTTGCTCGCGAAGCAGCACCGAAAAGCAAGTGCGTGCCTGACGAGTTTTCTTAGGTGTTAAAGGGCCCAACTACGCAACAGTTGCTTCAAGACATCGGTGAAGGCTTACAGAAGCGCTAAATCACGATCAAGAACGCGAACATGACAGCACGGCCATAGGGGCTGACGGGAACAGTGCCCGCCCGAGCCCGCCTAGGCTTCACGGCCTTGGTGACTTGCAGTGTTTGCCTTTTGTGCATGGCATATATGCCGCTTAGGAAAACTATAGGTAACGTTCCAAGGTAATTTTTCTTTAATTATGGGGTTTTACGTGCCAAAACCACTTTCTGATTATGAGGCACGCCGTAGTGGAGGACTCCGGAAATTTCGACCACCTATGGTTTTTTAACGTGCACCTAAATCTAAGTACACGGGTGTTTTCGCATTTCGCCCCCATAGAAATGCGGCCGCCATGGCCGGGATTCGATCCCGCGACCTCGTGCTCAGCAGCCTAACACCATAGCCACTGAGCAACCACGGCGGGTCCCAAGGTAAATTGTATTCAAGGGCGAGATTCTCCAGCTATCATTTCCGGTAGTGCATCACCAAGAAATTTCGTGCGTCTCCACATCGGACGCGTGGAAGTAGACGAACAAAATCCGACACAGCGCCAGAAACGAGCAGGAACCCTATGCTGCATTTCGAAGGAGAACGGGACGCGGCGACCATGGTGTAGGCGCGGCGGTAAGCAGGAATGCAATGCGGCCAGAGCGAAATGGGCAAGACTTTATCGCAGTCGCGGCATAGAGAAATACATTCAACGAGAGCGGACACTCCCACAGAGCCCAGCTGCCGAATTCACTGTAGCACATCAATCGGTTGGGATTAACTTTCCGGTTTCAGTTCTGGGCGCGCGCGTCATGAAGGCTACTTGGCTCGTGCTGCGCCGGCTGCGCTACTGGGCGCATTTTTTTTTTGCTTCTGCTGCTCAATTGTTACGGCTCTTAGTGCAGAATGATTTATTTAATTAAAATGATTGCGAACGATATTTACAAGCCTCCATTGAATCTGTGCCTCCTGCAATTTCATAAAGTAGACGCAAAACGCATTGTAAATAAGGAAATGTTTATTTGGCTCTATATAAATGCTTGTTCCGGGCTTTTCATGCGTTCATTCAACGTTGTGGCACCAGGTGGTAAGCAGCAGCAGTTCCCGTACCAAGCTCCATCGCACGGCATCAGCTGAACAAAATAGAATACAAGCATGTGCCATTTTGGTATTTAGCCCTATAGCAATACTGCCTGTAGAGAAGAAACGTGTGGAAGTTGTGAATATGCGATATTACAGACAAAAGCAATTCGATTTTATATACATGTCGTCGAAAATACCCGACTCATTGCGAGCAGTACTACAAATTACGAAGAAAACATGCAATTTCCGAGCGCTCCCCCATTCCCGGGCCTTATTTCCCGCACTTTAAGAGCACAGATTCACGGTCGACTGCACATTTCCAAAACAATTTGGCTTTAGCCGACGCGACAGTACGCTATATACACAGAGGTTGCTACAGCACAGGCTCTTAGCCAGACTACGCTAGACGCTCGCCGAATGCCTTCTAGTCACACTCAAGGGAAATACATCGGTGCAAAGCCTGTTTTCAGTTGTTCAGAATACAGAATTTTCGAGTTCGTCGTTTTTAAGCTTCTCAGCGTAATCTTTTACGCGTCCTGCCGGCGCAAGCAACACACACCGGTGTTATCACTCAGCAGTCGCTTGTCGCGTGTTTTGCAAGCGTGAGTACCGAAAGCATGCATATCTTGTTGCGGGGCCACAGAAAGGCGTCACAAACATGACTCGCTAACATTCAGTACACGCCAAACGGTCAGCACGGTCGGCTTGCTTTTTGGTAACCGCTTCACAACCCCAGGCGCGGCTAGCGTGCCTCAAAGTACCCCGAAAAGTGGCGAAATTAATTACAATAATTTTGGTGGTCAGAGAATGCGTCACGAACCTGTCCCAGTAAGATTCAGTACGCGCGAAGCTAACTGCGTCACAACGCACTGTGCATAAAAAGTACCCCGAAAAGTAACAAAATTAGTTACAATAATGTTGTGGGTCAGAGAAGGCGCCAGATCTTGTCCCGATAAGATTCAGTACACTGGAAACTGCGTCATACGGCCGAGGTGATTTTCACTAACTGCGTCACAAGGTTGTGTGCGGCGAGCGTGCCCAAAAACTACCGAAATAAGTTATGATAATTTTGGACCTCATAGAAAGCGTCGCAATTATCTCCCAGTACGCGTCTATAACTCAAGTTGAATACGCCACGACGGCCGAGCTGTTTTTCGCTAACTGCGTCGCCAGTCTCGGTTCCGTGCCGTACACTGTAAACGAAGATAACCCACTTGGGAGTTTTTAACAGGTGATGTGCCCTAAAACCTCCCCATCCTTGAATATTTGCTCCGATGTATGAGTGCACTACAACGACATTCCCTCGTTTCACTCCGGTGGCTAGCTGCGGGAGGATTAAGGCGACATCACGCGATTTTACTCTGCTTCAAATCTTGTTCTCCGGTGAAAAATCAGCACAGGGAGTTTTCTAAAACTCCCCCCGTCGAAACAGGTTGGTTACGTGGCGCTTCCGATGAGGCTGTGCGCCGCGCCAGCGACCGGCCGCGTTCGGCGGAGGCGGCTGTGCTCATGGCTGACGGTTTGTTTACATCTGTGGAGTGGCGTTCCGTGACAGCTTTTATGTCGATTGGTTTCACATATTTCCTTTCAGAAAGTGTTGCAGGTGTGCCTGACGCTAACTGTATCTCAGTTTCAAGTACGTTAGCTGCGATCGCTTTGCTGACAACGATAAATGAAAGATGAACGTTTCAAGTGCGGAAAAGGCTAAGGTGTACCTCGAAGCTGCTTATTGACTCCTGACGTCGGCTCAGGTTTCTGAGTGTATTTTTGTGCTGCGTGACCGTGGCTTGCGTTCTTCAGTACGTGAAATGCGACATTTATGCTAAAACATGAAAGCACGTACATTCATCCCAATGGAAAACAGCTAACAACGCTGGAGCACACATTGCCTGCTACAGAGGTTGAGAGACCTCACATTGTTACCTTGTTGCAAATATTGCACGTGTACGGCTTTAGAAATAGAAACATTTCTTTTGCAAAACTGGCGCACCATACGTTTTAAGAAGCCAATGCGCCTAACCTTGCTGAATAAATCAACATAAAGCTCTCTGCACCAAACAACATGTGTTCATAGGTCACATTTCTTTATGAACAATTTTGCTTTCTTTTCAAACCGTTATTTTTCCAGACGGGCCTCGCAGCTCGGACGCTGCCACGTCGCTAATATCGCTGGTGTGACCACTGAGTGCTGCGCATGACAAACAAGAGAGCGCAAACTGCAATTCAACGTCAGAAATTGGCAGCAGCTGTTTATGGCTTCAAGGCCGCCATGCTCTCCTCCGTCGCTCGTTCATGCGGCCAACAGTGTCATGAATAAGCACGATGAGAATAAATGTACTAACGTGCAAAATAACTTCTTGTGGCCTTACCGTAAAACGGCATTACAAGGCACGCCGCAGTGCATGACTGAATTCAAGTAGACCACGACCCCGATCTTTAACAAGCACCCATGTCCAAGCACGATCGTTTTTTTTTTGTTTTTTGCATTTCGCCCCATCGAAATCCGGCTGCCGCGGCCGGAGTTCCACCCGCGGCCTCAAGGACACTAGCGCAGCACTAAGCTACCGCAACGGGTGGGGAAGAGAATGGGAACGCAGGAACAGGCGCCTTTGTTTTAAGTGCTTTCGTGCATTTCAGTTCGTAAGTCGTTCGAGCGCTTAAACCTGCCTACCGTGCAGCACAGATGAATAGGCCAGGATGCTAAATACACAGACGACATGACCCTACGTTGGCGCTCGATCGATCGGATGCACATCCAACACGCTGCACATGCAACCCGGATCAGCCCGGCACAAAATGTTTTGACACCGGCGCTGTGCACCACGCGTGAATCAGACATTCAGCTCGGAGTGGTGACTGGCTCAGCTCGTACGAGCGCCATAGGCGCAAGTCTGCCCGACCAATGCCTTGGCCCGACGTACACCCAGCAACGAAAAAAGCGCCCCGCGACTTCTACAATACCAGTCAGAACGTTGCCGATCAGTTATAAACACAATACGAGAAGCGTGCTTACCGTCGGGTCAGCCGGCGCTCCATTCTTCATGCACGCTTCCACGCAGCCCAGTCTGTGGCTGGCATACCGCCGCGGCAGCCTATGGACGGACGGGCATATTCAGCTTTTCGTCTCCTACGCTCTTGGCAAAAATATCTCTTGTCGCGCAATTAATAGCAGATGACAACGCACCCACATGCTTACAGCTTACGACACACACAACGCGCACACCGAGACCACGAAAGAAAGCAAAATGGCCAAAAAAACAAACGCCAAACCATAGAGTTTCTCACTATAACACTGAAATGGAAATCTGGCGCCACCGTCTATCGGAATTTCTTATGGGGGCACCGAGCCGTCATGGGAAGGACGGTATATGTGTCTGCGAGGCTCGTGTTGGCTGGTGTTATAAGAGTCTTCGTCTAAAACGTGGATATGGCTACACAAATAATACGTTCTCAAAGAAAAACGTTCACAAAATGTTTCCATTCACGCATATAACATCTTTACTCACCTACAATGCATGACCAAACGAAGAAAAGCAAGAACAGACGGCAAACTGTTTCAAAGCGAGCGTGAACCTTGTCTGTCCTCCAACTTTAGCGGCCCGCTGATACGCTTTACGTAACAAATAATCGTACACGCAATAAGAAGTTCTTATAGTTCAACAAAACATGTTTTTGCGTAATAATAAAACCAAAACTGCTTTTTACGTGCTGTTTTAGTAGAAAATAAATCAGTGTGACAGACGGAACGGTGCCTGCCAAGCGCGTCTTCAAGGTGTCCTGTCTCTCCGAGAAAGTTGCCAATCCAAAGTCACAATATACCGGCGTTCCCATGCATACCACAGCGCAGCAGCGCCAGATTTTCCTCTAGGTAATGTAATGAGATACTCTATGCGCCAAGCGAACAAAAATGCAAATAAAAGTACGAACGTTGCTTGTTAACTTTCTTGAATTTCGCTAGGTTTCTTGAAAAACTCAAAAATATATCGTTCGGGATAAACTTCTGTAATATTTTTGCAAAGCTGTCAGCTGTACACAAAGAGTAATCGAATGAAGTACGTCGTTGCGCAAATGGCAATTGTCTGCGTTGGCACAATGCTTTAGTATCGACAGCAATGTTGAGGCATAGCCTTCGAGATCTTCTCAGTGACGTCACATCGTTGGGATCTCAAAGGCCACAATTCCATCAAGTTGGTCACGCAGCCAGTGGTCGCAAATGTTCGCGATTCAACACTGGTTTGGCTCATTCACCAAGTGCTCGATTTCTTAGTTGCGCGAATGCAGTGGCAAAGCTAAGCTGCTTAAGCAACGCGCTGAAGGTTCTGTTACGCGACAACGATAGCGCGAGAAGAGGTGAACGGCATCAATCGACAAATGTTTTGTTGTGGCGCCGGGCAGGTCACGCTTGCTGACGCGAACATGAGTCTGCACGAGTCACGTCTCGGTCGCGATTTATAGATGTAAAACCTCAATAAATCACGCAAACAAGGTGGCTATTTTTCTTCGCCCTGTTTCAAAGGTTTTTGGTGGCGATAAATATCATCATCATCATCATCATCATCATCATTGTCGGTCGCATGACCTCTGCGAATCGGTGGTGTGAATGCGCTTGCACTGCATTTGTTGCATACCTTGCCGTAATGTAATAGTGTAAATTTACCCGAGGTCGCCTTTCCGCAGGCTGTGTATCGGTGTGGTAGTTTGCATTGCCATGTAATAGACGTTTTCATAAGCACCAATAGGATCCGTACATCGACGTACCGATAGGCTCAAAACAAAAGTTCAAAAACCAGTTACCTGTGAGTATTCTGGATGCTTCTGCATGCATTGAGGAAGGCATGAAGCTACGTCAACGACACAGTCGCTCTTTTTCCAGCCAGTTCAGGTTTCAAGGAACCTGCCAAGGGGAACTAATTGTTCGCGAAGCTCCCACATGAAATCCGCTATTCGAAATTTGATCGTTGGGAAAGGTAGTGTCGAGCACGGGTACCAAAATACTCATTTGCTGTAGCCACCTATTGTTGATAATTAAAAAAGTTAATTACCATAACATCGCTAATTACGCACGTAAGTGCGGCAATTGCTATCTACCTAGAGGCCGCCAATCTTTACTCGTATACCATGATTTATATTTTCCAATTTCAATAATTTGGTGCAGCTAAAAAAAAAAGACCCTGTACTTTGCACAGTGGGATCAACCTCTTCTCTCCTTGGTAATACAAAGTTTAAGCCTTACACTGCAACACCTGCACTCAGTCATTTTCAGGTCTTCCATTGCAGTTATAGCGCGCATTGCAATATCCACAATAATTAATATAAGGTGAACCACTCCGGAGATTGTGCATTTGTAGCTGCAGCGGGTCAGTACTGAAAGAGTGCATTATTTTGCAGTGGCCTTTATTCTGCACTTGAATGTACAATTGCCTGTGCAACAATTTTTTTTAATAATTGGTTCCAGCTCTGCCCAGCTTAATTACGCCATTTCAGGTTGTAGCATAAACTAAGAAATTTTAGTGTTTTTTTCGTGTAAATCGTACGTCGCCTGTTTAACTCGGCCCACTTGTTGGCATTTCACAATGGAAAATCAACATTATTTCATCAATAAAAATTAGTGTAGCTATCCATAAAAATTTTGGTTAACTATCATTGCGCTGGCTCAATGAATGTTGTAATTTTGTGGAGTTTCTATTGAATCTATGATAGTGCAACAAACCAACAATCGAAATTCAACAACCATTTTTGTAAGGGTATGAAGCTCCACCAGACGACGTCAGCTTAAAAAATTACATTAAAAGCAAGTATTATTTTGATATTAACATGCAAGAATAATGCGTGTAGAGGCGAAGCATGCGAAAGTGGGGAATGGGCGGCATTAAAAACAAAAGCAGTTCTTATTTACACATATGTCGTACAAATTACCCGACTCATCCGAAACAATACCATGCATACCAGAAAGACATTCTATTTCCAAGCATTCCCCTCTTGCCAGGCCTTATTTGCTTCACTTTAATAGCACGAATGCACGGGCTACGGCGCGTTTCGCGAACTTGGCTACAACCGACGCGATAGTACGTTACGAATACACAGAGGTGGCCACAACACAGGCTCTCAACCAGATCATGCTGGACGCTCACAGAATTCCTTTCATCGCACTCAACACAAATGCGTGGGCGCAGTTCAGAAGACAATCTGCGACTTACTAGTTCCTGGCGTTTGAGCTCCATGGCGTTATCTCTTGCGCGTTCTGCCGGCGCAAGCAAGACACTCCCGCGTTATCACTCTTGACAATTGCTCGTCGCGTTTTCGACAAGCCTGAGTACCGAAAGAAGGCTTAAATTGTTGCGGGGACATAAAAATTGCCACAATCTTGTCGCAGTAAGATTCCGTACGCGCCAAATTAACTTTGTCACCACGGCCGAGCTGCTTTTCGCTGCGTCTCGACAGGCGCGGCGAGCTTGCCTCTTAAGTAACAAAAAAACTACCGAAAATAATTTTCAGCAATGCTGGCCGTCAGAAAAAGCGCCATGAACTTGTCAGTGCATTAAAGCGCGAAACTGCGCACCACGGGCGAGCTGCTTTTCGCTTACCACGTCACAGCGCCAGGCGCGCCCACCGCGCTCGAAAGGTACCCCAAAAAGTAGTCAGATTAGTTACAATAACCTTGGCGGTCAGAGAAAGCGCCAGAACTTGTCGCAGTAAAATTCAGTACACGCGAAACTGCGTCACATCACCCTGTGCTACTAGTGTGCCCAAAAACTACCGAAATGAGTTAAAATAATATTGGGGCTCACAAAGGCATCGCAAACATCTCCCAGTACGATTCATTAATTCAAAATAACTGCGTCACGACGGCCATGCTGTTTTTCGTTAACTGCGTCACAAGTGTAGCCTATAGGTGCGAGCCGTCAGCCTAATTGGTTGAAATGCGTCGCGGACTGTCGAACAGTTTCTCACCTCGCCGTAGTCCAATAGTCTAGTGGTGCCATGTTGAAGTTCAGAAGTAACGCAACAGTTCGCCGGGAGCCCACCAAACCAGGCTAAATCCCAAAATAGAAAAACAGACACACGGATCACCCAACAGGCCAACGCTCAGATGCGCGGCCCATAGAGAAAAACTTCAACATGAGCGGACACTCCCATAGAGCCCAGCGGCCGAATTGACGGTAGCACACCAAACGGATGGTATCAACTCCTTCCGTTTCGGTTTTGGGCGCGCGCCTTTTGAACACCAGTTGGTACACGCCGCACCGGGTCCGCTGTTCGGCACAGCATTTTTTTTAACGCGACAGCGTTAACGAGCTCGTGTCGCAGAAAAGCCGGTGTCGTCGGCGTCAGCCGTGAGCGATAAATCCCAGAAGGCACTTCATAAATGAAAAACGCCTTGCAAGATGGGCTGGTGGGAATTGAACCAGGGTCTCAGGAGTGTGAGACGGAGACGCTACCACTCAGCCACGAGTTCTTTTCATTCAAAACGGCACAAAATAGCCTCTAGTGAATGCGGTGTTGCCTTAGAAACGTGCCGTAGAAAGTTATACTGCGGTGTATATTGGTAATTATGACCATGTATCTTACAGAAGTCGCAGTTTCACGAGTAGCGAAGTACGTTTCCGCTAAATTTCTTCTGCGCTCTGCGCACACGCAGAGCCATCCTACGGCAAACACAGAAGACCCCCCCCCTCCTCGCAATGTACGGCGCTGCCCCGACAGGTGGCGCGCACGCGCGCATTGGGGCTGTGCGGGGGCCGGTGCCAGGTCCCCGCACAGTCGGTAACCGTTACCGTCAGTTACCGTCAGTCGGTAACTGGCCTTTAGAATTTCGTGTTGGAATTGCGGAAGAAATAGAGAAACGGACCATTATTCAAGGCGTATACACTATACTAATACACTATACGAATGGGCGACTTTAATGCCAAGGTAGGCAAGAAGCAGGCTGGAGACAAGGCAGTGGGGGAATATGGCAGAGGCACTAGGAATAGCAGGGGAGACTTATTAGTAGAGTTTGCGGAACAGAATAATGTGAGGATAATGAATACCTTCTTCCGCAAGCGGGATAGTCGAAAGTGGACGTGGAGGAGCCCGAACGGCGAGACTAGAAATGAAATAGACCTCATACTCTGCGCTAACCCTGGCATCATACCAGATGTGGACGTGCTCGGCAAGGTGCGCTGCAGTGACCACAGGATGGTAAGAACTCGAATTAGCCTAGACCTGAGGAGGGAACGGAAGAAACTGGTACGTAAGAAGCCGATCAATGAGTTAGCGGTAAGACGGAAAATAGAGGAATTCCAGATCAAGCTACAGAACAGGTATTCGGCTTTAACTCGGGAAGAGGACCTTAGTGTTCAAGCAATGAACGACAATCTTGTGGGCATCATAAGGAGTGTGCAATGGAAGTCGGTGGTAACTCCGTTAGGCAGGATACCAGTAGCCTATCGCAGGAGACGAAAGATCTGATCAAGAAACGCCAATGTATGAAAGCCTCTAACCCTACAGCTAGAATAGAACTGGCAGAACTTTCGAAGTTAATCAACAAGCGTAAGACAGCTGACATAAGGAATTATAATATGGATAGAATTGAACATGCTCTCAGGAACGGGAGAAGCTTAAAAACAGTGAAGAAGAAACTAGGAATTGGCAAGAATCAGATGTATGCATTAAGAGACAAAGCCGGCAATTTCATTACTAATTTGGATGAGATAGTTCAAGTGGCTGAAGAGCTCTGTATAGATTTATACAGTACCAGTGGCACCCACGACGATAATGGAAGAAAAAATAGTCTAGAGGAATTCGAAATCCCAAAGATAACGCCGGAAGAAGTAAAGAAAGCCTTGGGAGATATGCAAAGGGGGAAGGCAGCTGGGGAGGATCAGGTAACAGCAGATTTGTTGAAGGATGGTGGGCAGATTGTTCTAGAGAAACTAGCCACCCTGTATACGCAATGCCTCATGACCTCGAGCGTACCGGAATCTTGGAAGAACGCTCACATAATCCTAATCCATAAGAAAGGGGACGCCAAAGACTTGAAAAATTATAGACCGATCAGCTTACTGTCCATTGCCTACAAACTATTTACTAAGGTAATCGCAAATAGAATCAGGAACACCTTAGACTTCTGTCAAGCAAAGGACTGGGCAGGATTCCGTAAAGGCTACTCAACAATAGATCATATTCACACTATCAATCAGGTGATAGAGAAATGTGCGGAATATAACTAACCCTTACATATAGCTTTCATTGATTACGAGAAAGAGTCATTCTGTCGAAACCTCAGCAGTCATGGAGGCATTACGGAATCGGGGTGCAGACGAGACGTATGTAAAAATACTGAAAGATATCTATAGCAGCTGCACAGCCACCGTAGTCCTCCATAAAGAAAGCAACAAAATCCCAATAAAGAAAGGCGTCAGGCAGGGAGACCTGCCTGACCTGGATTGGGAAGAATTGGGGACAAAAGTTAATGGAGAATACCTTAGTAACTTGCGATTCGCTGATGATATTGCCTTGCTTAGTAACTCAGGGGACCAATTGCAATGCATGCTCACTGACCTGGAGAGGCAAAGCAGAAGAGTGGGTCTGAAAATTAATCTGCAGAAAACTTAGGGCAGGTAGTGACGGCGGATCTGGATCATGAGACGGAAATAATCAGAAGAATAAAAATGGGCTGGGGTGCGTTTGGCAGGCATTCTCAGATCATGAACAGCAGGTTGCCATTATCCCTCAAGAGAAAAGTGTATAATAGCTGTGTCTTACGGGGCAGAAACCTGGAGGCTTACGAAAAGTGTTTTACTCAAATTGAGGACGACGCAATGAGCTATGGAAAGAAGAATGATAGGTGTAACGTTAAGGGATAAGAAAAGAGCAAATTGGGTGAGGGAACGAACGCGAGTTAATGACATCTTAGTTGAAATCAAGAAAAAAGAAATGGGCATGGGCAGGACATGTAATGAGGAGGGAAGATAACCGATGGTCATTAAGGGTTACGGACTGGATCCCAAGGGAAGGGAAGCGTAGCAGGGGGCGGCAGAAAGTTAGGTGGGCGGATGAGATTAAGAAGTTTGCAGGGACGGCATGGCCACAATTAGTACATGACCGGGGTGGTTGGAGAAGTATGGGAGAGGCCTTTGCCCTGCAGTGGGCGTAACCAGGCTGATCATGATGATGATTTAAGGCGTAAAGCGCGCGGCGTTGAGAGTTCGTGTTGCTGAAACACGACGCAAGCACGCGGTGTGCTCAAGCAGGCGCGTAATTACCAAACCTTCAGGTTTTGACAGCGTGAAAGTGTGTGTACGTGGTTTCGTAGCTTCATTTACGTACCTGCAGGATACTTTTGTTCGGCCAGCGCGTGAGAGATTCCGACTGTCTGCGGTCAGCAATGCCTGGCAACAGGGCCGCTTTTTTCGTTGCGGTTTGCTTTGGTAATCGTGACGATAGATTGATTTTTTTTTACAAGTACTGCTCCACGAGGGCACATGTAACGGCTAACGGAGGCCTCTGAAAAGCATGTGACATTACAATAATGCAGGCTTCGCAGGGAGTGTTCGCATACGAAATTGGCTGTCCGCGATCTTATACCCCCTTGGCATGCACAGGCTTCGGCGAGCCCCATCCAGCCCTGGTTCTAGCTTTGGTGTTCCCGTTGCCGCTTTGGTGCCCTGGAGGCGCCGTCAATGATACGAAATAATGACAAGGTGCTACAACTAGTAAATAAAATTTATTGAAGAAATACAATCGCGCCGAGGCGTCAACTTCTAAAGCAGCGATAGCGCGCCCGCGCGAGTATTATGAAACGCCAACGAGGAATTTACCGGCCCACGTACGACTCTCTGATTAAAGTGCACGTTAAACATCCCCAGGCGAGCTAGATAAAGTTATCCGGAGCCATCCACTACGACCTGCATCCTAGCTTTAGTCGCTTCGGAACGTTAAAAACGTTAATCACCACAAACCAAATCAATACATGCGGGCGTACTTTCGAAGCTAAAGAACTGCATCGTAAGTCACATTGAGCCTTGCCAAAGCGTCGAGAATGTGCTAACTTCTGGTGGAGCTCAAAGACACCCTGAATATAGTCGCTTTTATGTCATAGGCCACTTGCAGATGCGTGCGTTTCACCGCAAGACGAAACTACATGAAACAAAGAGAGCCGATTCGAAAAAAAAAGTCGAACAACGCGCTAAAAACCACGCAGAGCATGAACACACTTTTGCGAAGCGGAAGGCGTGAACTAGGCTCGAAATAAGAGGTTGTGAGTAGCCGTGGCCCTTGCTTCACTAAGCCGTGCGTTCTTTGCCACTTCTTCGAAGTCAGCCCGCCCGATCCTGCGAATCCACACTTCTATTTGCGTTGCGCTCGCCGGACGGCAAAGCAAAAAACTTTTTGCCCTCGCTGTGTCTGTTGCCGCAACCGAATGCGCAGCAGCATGGCATCGCAATTAAGTTCTCGGCCCTACACCTTCTATTACGCTAACGCACTCCGTCAGTCCGTCTGCCGTACTTTCGTCGCGCAGGCCCAACAATGGAGGTCGGCGCGTGCTGGAAAGAAAAAAAAATAGACAAAAGCGCGGCGCCTCCTCCGCTCTGGAAAGAAAAAATATACAAAGGCGCGGTGTCTGCTTCCACGTGACACATATGGGCCAATGGGGGAGCGGAAAAGGCTGGGGCGACAGGAGGCGTGGAGGAGGAAGCGCCAGGGTGAGCGGAGTGGCGGAAAGATCTAAGAATGGCGCACTTTTGAAAAATTGAGGGGCTTTAGGTACAGCCGCCCTGATTTTTAATAATATAGCGCGAGCGTCGACTGATCTGCTGGTGAGCGCCTTATAACGGCGATAAGCGTGCAACAAGAGCGTGCAACAAGGCGAGTGCAACAAGGCAACAAGGCTCGTGCGCGAACTCTCGCCTTGTTGCGCGCTTATCGCCGTTATAAGGCGCTCACCAGCGGTTCAGTCGACGCTCGCGCTATATTATTAAAAATCAGGGCCGCTGTACGCCAAGTACACAGAGGTGGCTACAACACAGGCTCAGCCAGGCCATATTACACGCTCGCAGAATGCCTTCTAGTCGCACTCAAGACAGATTCGTTGGTGCAAAGCCTGTTTTCAGTAGCTCAGAATAGATAAATGTCATGTTCTTGAGCTCCTCCGTGTTATCTTTTACGCGTTCTGCCAGCGCATGCAACACTCCCGTGTTATCACTTTCGGTAATCGCTCGTCGCGTTTTCGACAAGCGTGAGTACCGAAATAAGGTATATATTGTTGCAGGGCTATAAACGTCACAAACTTGTCCCACTAAAATTCAGTAGACGCAGAACTCACTGTGGCCGGCTTGCTTTTTTGCTAACAGTTTCACAACCCCAGGCGCGGCGAGCAAGCATCAAGATATCCCAAAACGTTACCAAATAAAGTACAATACTTTTTCGGGTTAGAAAATGCGTCACGAACTTCTACCAGTAAGATTCAGTACACGCGAAACTAACTGCGCCACTACGCAGAGCGCGGCCACTGTGCATGAAACGTACCCCAAAAGGTAGTGAAATTAGTTACAATAATGTCTGGCGTCAGAGAAAGCGCCAAAACTTATCCCGGTAAGATTCAGTACACGCGAAACTGCGTCACACGGTCAAGGTGCTTTTCGTCAGAAAGCCAGGTGTGGCGAGCGTGCCGAAAAACTACCGAAATAAGTTATAATTATGCTTGGGCTCATAGAAAGCGTCGCAAACATCTCCCAGTACGAGTAATTAACTCATGATAACTAGCCTTGGACTGCGGAGCTGTTTTTCGATAACTGCGTCACTATAGAGGTTCAGTTTTGTGCTGTAAGCCTAAATGTGCTGGAAGTGCGTCGCAGACTGTCACAACAAAATTCCTCACGTTGCTGCAGTTCAGTAGTGCAGCGGTGCCGTGTCGAAATGCAGACGGCCCACAAGAGAACGCCGGGAGCCCCAAAAACGGGCTACATCCAAAAGAGACGGGTCGCCGAGCACGCGAGCTTCACATGCACGGCCGGCCTCGCTCACTCCTGCGGCTTGTCTGGCGCATGACGTATGCACGCGCATCTGACGTGCCGCTAGCTTGTTGCTAGGCAACGCAAGAAAAATAAGTTGCAAAGTGTAAGTTCATTTACGCGCAAAGCTTTTTCACTTTTAGTGGGAAAGAATAAAAAGAATAAAACGTTGTATGGAAGTTTAGTTCATATTCTTTTTTTCTGATGCTCGCGTCAACTAACGGATGGAGTTTAAACTAGGCGTGACGTGGTTCCTGTTGCCAGTTTTTGAAGAGTGTCCCCTCTTGTTGAATTTCTTTCTCTATGCGCGGCCGGTCTCTCGCGCTTCGGCGGCGTGTCTGCCGAATGACGCAAGCATCTTGCTCGTCATTCGCCAATTCGCCGGTCGCTAGGCAACGGAAGTAAGCCGCAAAGCTTAATTTAATTTATACGCAGATATTTTTGCTTTTGTCGAGAAAGAATTAAACGACAAAACAATGTCTGTTAATCTCATTTCACATTCTTTTTTTTTTCGATGCTTGCTGCAGCAAACGGTCGGCGTTAATAATATAGCGTGACGTATTTCCGGTTTCCACTTTACGCCGAGTGTCCGCTATTGTTATAAGTACTCCTTTCTCTATGGACGCTCCGTACCGAGTGGACACAACCGGTGTTGTCCACGCGAATCGCGGACGCCGCAGTAGACGCCTTCGGCGGACGCCGTAATGACGCGTTGCCGGCGCTCGTGTCTTGAAAGCAGCCTACAACATGATTAATGTGAGCGCGCGCGTGGGCCTCATCTTCAAAACGATCTGCGATGCCTGCAGAGTGCGTGTAGTGCCAGTAGCTTCGTATACGCTGTGCTTGTGACGTTTCATACGTGTTCAAGCGACAGACACACGGAGGTCAATTGGTTCGCGGCTACTGCCGCGACTCCCAACTCTAGCGTTTTCACATAAAGTTTCCGCTGTCATCGAGCGGTGCGTGTTCATGTTTACCTGTGAACGTGTCACACCGTGCTGGTTAATTTAGTTAACACATGTTGACGAGCTAGTTAATACATGACAGAATGTTTAAGCGTGACTGAACAAGATCATATAAAGAAGCAGACGCACAAAGCGCTGTCTCCGTGTGACTGTTTCTTTGTACGTCCTCGTTGAGTCCCGCTTACACATTCTGTCATTGTTAATTTACGAGGGTTGATCGAGAAATAACGTTCGCACCAATTTTAGAAATAGACAAGATTGTTTGTTCTCATAGAAATTCGCATAATTGGAAAGAGAAAACCTTGCCCTATATTTCTACATAATCGCCATCAATTTCTACGCATTTTTGTAGACTGGGCACCAATTTATGTAACCCAATGTTGTAGAACTCCGCCGCCAACCCGTTGTGGAAGCGTTTCACCTCTTTGACTTCATCATCGATCCGGAAGCGTTGGCGACTTGAATGTTCCTTTAACTTGTGGCACAAGTGATAATCACTAGGCGTGAGGTCTGGACTGCACGATGGGGGAAGCAAGTCAGTCCACACAAAGTTCGTCAAAAGTTCTTGGATTTGACGGGACACGTGAGGTCGGGCATTGTCACGTAGCAGCGCTACACCAGCTGCCGGTCGTCCTCCAGGCAGTTCTGGATAGCTCATCTGAGTTTTCTTAGTATTGCACAATAACTGTGTGAGTTGATTGTTATGACCACGTTTCATGAAATCGATCAGCAGTATCCCCTTATGTTCCAGAAAACACTGGCCATGTCTCTGCCAGCACAAGGGGTTTGTTTGAACTTCTTTGCGAGTGGTGACTCTTGGTGACGCCACTGTTTGGATTTTTGTTTTGTTCCGCGAGTGAAATGAAACACCTACGTTTCGTCTCCCGTAACAATGGAGTCCAACAATCCTTCCTTATCTTCATGACAGTTTAGAAAAAAAAACTGGAGAGCAGAGTTGAGGCGTTTCTCCTTGTGGTCTTATGTTAAGAGCCACGGTACCCATCGACCGCAACATTTGTGATACCCCAGTTTTGAGCCAAAGCTCTTGCCTCTGTCCCGTAAGAACTCCCAGGAATTTGAGCAATAGGTTCACGGAATCCTTCCTTAACTTCTTGACACTTTTGAAGAAACTGGCGAGCACTATCGAGGCGTTTCGCCTTGTGGTCTTATGTTAAGAGCCACGGTACCCATCGACCGCAACATTTGTGATACCCCAGTTTTGAGCCAAAGCTCTTGCCTCTGTGCCGTAAGAACTCCCAGGAATTTGAGCAATAGGTTCACGGAATCCTTCCTTAACTTCTCGACACTTTTGAAGAAACTGGCGAGCACTATCGAGGCGTTTCTCCTTGTGGTCTTATGTTAAGAGCCACGGTACCCATCGACCGCAACATTTGTGATACCCCAGTTTTGAGCCAAAGCTCTTGCCTCTGTGCCGTAAGAACTCCCAGGAATTTGAGCAATAGGTTCACGGAATCCTTCCTTAACTTCTTGACACTTTTGAAGAAACTGGCGAGCACTATCGAGGCGTTTCCCCTTGTTGTCTGATGTCAAGAGCTACGGTACCCATCGACTTGTGATATCCCAATTTTCCAGTCAAAGTTCTTACCACTGTTATGTAAGAACGCCCAGAAATAGCAACAGGTTCACGGACGGTGATCTTCCTGTATTGAAGCACTTCGCGTTGGACCATCTCGATAACCACCTCCGCAAGTGACGGTCTTCCACTCCATTATTCATCGTGGACTTCCTTCCTGCCGGCACTAAATAACCTGCAACACTTTCGGACGTGTTGAACACACATACACTTGTCGCCATATAACTCTCTCAACTGACGATCAATATCCACGGGTGGAGTCCCTTTGGCGTGCAAAAAGCGAATTACGGACCGAATCTCGCGCTTGCGGGTTGAACAATGGGAACTTCCTTATCCGACGGCTGCTGAGCCAAGAATGAGCGACGCAGCAGAGCGGGCCGGGAGGAATCAAGAGGGGGGGAACTGCCGCGCGCAGCATTGTTACCGGATTTCCCCTCGCACCTTCCCGTTGGCTGGAGATCTGCGGGAACCTTATTTCTGGATCAACCCTCGTAGTTAGTAAGCGAATGTTCACAAGTTTATACGGCCGATAATATTACTCTGCGTACGTCGTACAGCTATCCACTAATTTGCTATCGCAATCCGTGCTTCGCCTTTCCGGCAGTGTCTCTGTCTCCCTGCGTGCCAGCCAACTCGTTGTCATCTACGTCACATCTGATGGAGGTGCTTATGCCTCAGGCACCCCCACAGAGCCGGGACACCATCCCAAGTGCCTCTGGAGCTGGTGACACGGAAGACACCTCCAGATATGGCAAGAAGGAAGAAACCCGGAGCAGCCGCCGACTACAAGGACTACCGGCTGAATTGGGACGACTACTTGTCACTTGTCGCCGCTTGAACCACCGTTCGAATCACCAAAGAAGCCGCCAACACACCTGCGCCGTTCTTCGTCCAGCAGCCACAAGTACCTCTCCGCTTTTTAGCGGTTACACTTGTGGGGATGTGCAAGATTGGCTCGAGCGTTACAAACGAGTTGCAATCTTCAACAAGTGGTCTGGCGAAGAGAAAGTGCGCAACGTCTTGTTCTCTCTTGGAGATTCCGCTACAACCTGGTACGAGAACCAGTAGCTGTCTTTGGATACTGGGATGCTTTCAAGAGGCAGCTATCTGCAGCTTTGGCAGGCATTCTGCGCAAAGAACAAGCTGAGGCTTTGCTTCAAACTCGCAAGCAGCATCCCATTGAGTCCATAACCGTTTTTCCGAAAGAAGTGCAGAAGCTAATCCTCCACGCGGACACGAACATCACTGAATAGGAGAAGCTTCAGTACCCGCTGAGCATCGTCGCCGAGTGGATTGGCGAAGCCACCACCATCGTGAAGACGCTCGAGCTTCACATAAAGCAGTAGATCGCAACTTGCGCGCTCCTCCGTCAGACTGCGACGATCCCCGAAGTGACTCCGCGGTGGCCCTTCGAAATATCATCCGGCCCATCGTGTGCGATAAGCAGGGCAAGTTGTTACCGCGTGCGCAACTCAACTTTTCTCGCTCGCCGAAGTCGTACGGGACAATGTACATCAAGCGCTGGGGACACTCGATCCCAGCGAGATGGCACCGACGCTATCGCCTCCTTTCCAGGATCCACGCGTTTCGATTTACGCCACCGCTTTGAAAAGCCAATGGAGGCTAACCAGCTGGGGACGGGAGCACTACATGCTACGACATCGCATGGAAACCTACATGCCACCGCCACGCCCGCAGCAGGCCGCCAGTTCAAATAGGTTCCTGCAAACCACCCCGAGGAAGACTGACGTCTAGAGAACGCCAGATCGACTACCACTTTGTTTTCAGTGCGCTGAAGCCGGTCACCTCCTACGAGAGTGCCCGTACCGTCATAGGGGCCTCCGTGGCTACATCCACTCTCCTCGACCACTTACTGACCAGCGGCCTCGAGAAATTGAAGCCTATCTTTGAGCTATCGAAGATGCCGCCCTACGTCGCTTCCGTTCCCCGCCACCCTACCCTCGCCGCACTTCATGGCCGTACCAAGACTACGCAAGGGCGAGGTCGCTGAGTCCTCGTAGGAGAAACTGAAGCCAGCGGCGTCTGGAGGTGACGCCGCTCTTGAGTGAAGACAAAGTAACCCTCTTACAACCACGACGCATTCTCACGCCACCACACATTCCCACCCCTCGATGCAATCCGACCCCATGACTCGACCTGATGCTAGGCCACTGCGAACCCACACAACGGCACGACAAAACATGGAACCCTGAACTGACACCAGAAATTCTATGACAGCGCTTTAGGCCGGAACAGTACCTTGCCACGAAGCTTCCCCACGAAGCAGCCGAGACCGTGCGAAGGGACAGACTGCACAGTCGGTGACCGACCGATATCGAAGCCGAACGCCAAGTGCCTACTTACAAGTGAACCTAGACGGACGTCCAGTGGTTACACTCGTCAACAGCGGGGCTGACTACTTCGTCATTAGTGGAAGAATTGTGGGGCAACTCAAGGAATTCGAAATCGCTTCGCAGGGTCTTGAAATACGCACGGCCGGAGGGCAGCTCATAACATCGACGGAACGATGCACTGCGCGAGTGTCTGTTCATGGTCACACCCACCCTTTGAAATTCATCATCCTACTGTGGTGCTCTCGCGAGGTGATCCTCGGGGCGGACTTCCTGAACGAAAACGATACAGTGATCGACCTACAGACAAAAACCTTAACACTTAAGTCAAAACAGTCAGAAACCGTGCAGAGAAATCATTATTACCGCGCTGCGTTCACCATCCTCGACGATCAAGAGAGCATCCCGCCAAATGCGAGCGTCATGGCACTTGTCGCAACAGGCGCGTTCTCAAGCAGCGATGCAATCGTCGAAGTGAACTTGCAGCTGCTTCTCGATCGCCAAATTTGCGTCGCACAGAGTGTCATCCATCCGCTTGGAGGCCCCTGAGAGCGGCTGTGCGAATAACTAATTTCAGCATATAACACAAGCACCTCAACAGGGGTACGACTGTCGCTGTCTTGAAAGTGTTCGCCATAATAAGCATGGCGTTCGCGCTCTATGAGGCATCCCATGAGGCGTCGTCGGTGGTGACTGATGAGGGGAACTTCGACATTAACCTTGCCCTCACTCAACAAAATCAAGAAAAACTACGTCACCTTCTTCTGCGATATACCTAATGTTTTTCAGGGTCTTCGAGGATCTGGCAAACCCCAATAGCGAACCATAGCATTATCACCGATGATGATAAGATGTATTTATTGAGGGATGGCTCAAAGGCCGATAATCGGGAGTAGGAAGAGGAGAGAGGAGTCGTATTCGGAGCCGTCCTAGGAGCTGCGTGTCCTTGGCGAAAGCCAAGGGCGAGGCGAGAATGACCTGTGGGAATCTTTCGAGCCAGTTGCCGGTCTAATCCACTCTTCGTAGGACGATACTCGCACCGCACTCAGGTTGTGGTCCCGCTGCTGAGCGTGTCGCTGGCACTCCCAAAACAGATGGGCTGCGGATGTCTGCGTGGCCGTGTCACAGTCAGAGCGCAGTGTGTAGCGCCTGGGGTGCTTCTTGGTCCGAGGAGGCCGTGGGAGGGCCGGGTTCCTGCTATAGAAGGGAGTTGGAAGACGGAGACGGAGGGTACCTTTCCCGGCGTAGCCTGTACTGTCGCCACCCCTCCAACACATCCGGTGAGAGGACGAAGCAAGAACGGAGCCTATGCACCACCACCTGCCCCGACCTGGGAAGACCCACGAAGAGTGGTTCCGGGTCTGATGGCACACTCGCACGGAGTTCCCTCTTGCTTCGGTTGGTTGCTGCTCTCAGAGCTCTGTCTGAGTCATACGGGGCTCCATTTGTCGTGCTGCTTGTGCTGGTTGTGATGGTTTCTGAAGGATCCCGGGAGACGACACGGTTGGAAAGAAGGGCGCGTGCCGCCTCGTGGGCTTTCTCAGTTCCCTCGATGCCCTGGTGACCAGGGATACAATGATGTGTTCCAGTGACCCTATGGGCCTCCGCACGCCTGAAGGCCTGCTTGACTAGGAGTACTTCCGATGATGCTGTGTGGCGCGACTTGCAGGCATGCAGCGCATACTGAGAGTCGGTGTATATATCGATGTGTTTTGCTTGCGTGATACTTGAAACTCTATCTAATGCCCAGACTATTGCGCGGAGTTCAAGTTCCGTTGGGTAGACGGCATCACCAGTTGTAAAGGTAGAATGTGAGGCACAAAAACCCGCTACGTGGTAGGCGACTGCTCCCTAGCTGGTGCGTGGGTCGAAGGCTGCATCAGTGTACACTTATTCATGGCTGGGCGGTGCGTCTGCCAATTTCTGCGCATGACGCGTAGCGAATTCTGCCCGGCGGTGCGCATGTTCGGCGCCCGTGTTGCGGGGCGTTGGCGTAGTGTCGATGACAGCAATTTCATCCCACGTGAAGTGTGGGATGGCAGTTGTGGCATAGTTGATATATTCTTTCCCATGTAGGCCAGTAGAGTCCTGCCTTTTCTGGTGTGCTTCAGGCTTTTCTCGTGTCCTGCCTTCGACGCTTCGATGGTTGCACGGAGGGTAGGCAACTTCGCATAGCGATGTAGCTCCTCGACCCATGTTTTTCGGGAGCCCTGTGATAACACGAAGAGCTAATGTGTGGAGTACCTCTAGCTGTGTCCAGTGCCGAGCAAGCAGGTAATACCAGCGTGCTCCGTATATCGCTCGGGATGTCAGCAAAGTACTAACAAGCTTTCGGCATACGTCGGTAGCAGCACCGCGCATGCAGAAAAATATTCGTTTTATGAGGTGCATATTCTTGTGTCATGTCCGACGAAGGTCTGCGAGCTACCCATCCGCTGTGCCTGTGAGGTCAATAGGTATCCCGAGAACGCGCACAGATTTTTCCGCTCTCCGCAGCGTTTTGCCTCGTCTTGCCGTTTCGCCGCAGCGTTTTGCTTCGTCCTGCGTTGAACCTCGGATCACCACAACATAGTTTATCTTCACTGGAGGTGGCCGGATGCCAGTTTGTAGCAGGTAGTGGTCAATAACGTCAAGTGCCGCCTGCAGGGTCTCCTGCTGCTCGTGAATTGATCTTGATGCAGTCCATAATGTGATGTCATCTGTGTAAATTGTGAAGCCAGTTCGGAAATAGCTTCCAGTTG
Source organism: Dermacentor variabilis (assembly GCF_050947875.1). Classification (NCBI taxonomy): domain Eukaryota; kingdom Metazoa; phylum Arthropoda; class Arachnida; order Ixodida; family Ixodidae; genus Dermacentor; species Dermacentor variabilis. The sequence goes on from NC_134573.1 coordinate 38,101,644, forward strand.
CTCAGCCAGGCCTATCATAGTCAAATTAAAGATGAGGGGCGACAGTATGGAGCCTTGTGGGACTCCCACCATGTTTGGGTAAACCTTCCCGCCGTCTCCGTCTACCCGTATAGAAAAAGTGCGATCTTCAATGAAGGAGCGCTCAAAGTTAAGGGGGCGGCCTGTGATTCTATGCCTCTCAGCTGCCTGGATGATTGCCTCATTCATCACAGTGTCAAAACCTTTACGGAGGTCCACCGCTACGAGGATGCTCAAGTGTCGCTTTGCGCGACCAACTGTCCTTCGACGCAGTACATTTTCTCTCACAATTAGGAGGCTGTCTTTGTCTTTGCTGGATGAAAGCGACCCTCTGTTTCTAGAAAGTGAGATATGCGTTTCAGGGCCATTCGCTCCGCTAGCTTAGATGTAGTAAGTGTGAGAGATACAGGGCGCATATTCGACAGTACATGTGGCTGTTATGTTTCCGTATGGGTGCGATGATCGAATGCTTCCATCCTACTGGGATTTCACCGTTGACCTACACTTCGTTAATCTCCTCGAGAAGTTGCTTTTTTGCGTATTCTTCCAGATTCCTCAGAGCCGCCCATGACACGCCATCTAGACTGGCGGGCTGCGCGCGTTGATGGAAGAAAGTGCCTGTTCGAGCTCGAAGAGTGAGAATGTGGCCTAGAGGCCCTCATCGGTCACAGGTGGCATTTGTACGGTAAAGGTCACGTTTGGGGGTGTCGACGGTTGTGGAGAAAAACGTGTTTGCGGCATCATCTTGGAGTTGGCTGCCTGACTGGCGAGTTTTGAGCAAGACGTTTGAAATAGCGCTGCGTGTTTTACGCTGACCCGTCATAGCCTTGAACGTGTGCCACACCCTATGGAGGCCAGTTCTTTGGTAGAATGATGAGCAGGGCTGGCTCCAACGTTCCCGATACAGTTGCTTGGCGTATCTTCTAGCGATGGCAGTGCGACGACAAAGTCGCACACGGTCGCGATGTTGTCGGCCATTGGCTTCGTACGTCAACTGTGCTCGCTTGCGCGCATCTAAAATGCTTCGCATATGTATGTCCAGCGCTGGAGCATCAGCTCTTACTTCAATCTCAGCAGTGGTCTTGCGCAGGAAGCGTGACGCCCGCTCTCGTACGGATGGAGTCTTGGGTTGCTCCGCAAATGCTCTTCTGTAGGGATCCCATGTTATTGTGCGCACAGTGCACCCGGCCGCGCGTTTTGGCCCCACGTTCGCAGTAATCCACAGTGGATAGTGGTCGCTGCCCCAGGCGTCAGGATCGCATCACCAGTCTTTCACGTAGGCTGGTGTGGACAACGTCAGGTCCGAGGTCGTGTTACGCTGTCGACTATCCAGGGCGGCGTGGGTGGCGTAGTCGGTGTCATGTGTGAGCACTCAGTGAGCTGAATCCGTTGCATCTGCGAGTGCCGTTCCACGGGGCGTGTGATAGTCATAGCCCCACTGCGGATGCTTGACGTTGAAATCGTCACCTATTAGGAAGTCGTCGTTTGGGTAACGTCTCCGCAAAGCGCGAATCCACGTGAATGAACCGCGTATGTGGAGCTAACTTCAGGGCGCATGTATACCGATACCAGCACTGCATTGCGCTTTGTAAAGTTGCAACGGACAGCCACCACCTCCCACACAGCAGTCGAGTACTGAGAAGTGTCAGTCTGCGTTTGCGGAATGTCTGTGCGGGCAAAGACAGCCGCTTGCGCCCGGATTGCAATTTCGTCGGCTGCACTGGCGATACCATTGTTCTGCGGGTTTCGGTGTCGTTTCCTCTTTCTATGCTCTATTGACGGTTGGTAATAACGATTGAACTGTCGTAGTATCCGATCTGTGTCATTAGTCTCTTGACGTAAACGCGCGAGGGGGCGTCCGACACAGTCAAACAAGATGTACAGTTGTGTCGCACAGGTGCCGAGCCCTCGGCAGTTCCACTGTAGCACGTGTGGAGTGGTACTGTCGAGGGCTGTACGCGAAGCCAGGGTGGCTACTGACGCGAGGCGAAGAACTGTTGGAGAAAGCCATAGTGTCGTTGGAAGTGCTTCTCCTGCGCTTGCAGGAGAGGATGCGAAAGTTTTACCACCAGAGCCAGGTCAGTCTGCTGTGTGGTAATAAAGGCTGTTTCTTGCATTTTAGTGAGCTCCAGCAGATTGCATGGCTGCAGCTGTCGCTTGGCACGAACCCGTTCGTGCAGTGCTGCATGCCTTTTTCCGTTCTCTTCTAGTTTCCGCAGCAGTTCGGCGTTCTGTCGTGCGAGTTGTGCAATCTCAGCTTCTACACTGTCTTTCGATGTATCGACCAGCTGCGATGGAGAACGTAGCACAGGTGTGGTACGAGGTTAAGAGTTCGTCGGTTTGTCTCCACTTGGTTTAGTTCGCGTGAGCGCTGCTGCGTAGTTGAAGTTACACCCGTTACCTCCCGCTGTTGGTTGCGCACAGTTCTTTGAAACAATGTCGTTCACTGCTTCCTTTATGGTACGTGGTTGCGTTTGGATGTTTTCACGCTCAAGTAGCTGCTGCGTCGATTTGACGTCATGGGACTGGACAGTTCTAGTGCGGCTTCTCGATCGGTGTGCGCCGTGTCTTCTACGAGAGAGCAAAGCCTTGAGCGGAGTTTCTTAGCATTTTTTGCGTCGGACTTCAGTTTAACTGAACACTTCGGGTCAGTCGCCATGTGACGTTCTTCACAGTTGCGGCACCTGGGCGTCGTCTGTTTGCTTTCATCGCCAGTAGTGAAACCTTCATGGGTCCTGCCGTATGTAGTACATACCGCTTCGTTGGGGCAGACACCCTCTTTGTGACTAAAGCGATGACAACGATTACACACGATGCTTTTTGGTTCGTAAATTGATACTCGGGTGATGTGGCTGTAATACATGACTGTGTTACGGGGGCGCCGTCCTTAAAAGTCTGTAGACATGTCCTACGCTTTCCCATTGGGCACGCGTCAAGGATACGTCGATGCTCACAGGTCAAGGCAGCCCGGCGTTCAGGCTTTGTTCCATTGCAGTCAACGTTGTATATAACGCCTCGGCACATGTCTCGTCCGGGCGCCTGATACACTTGTACTGGTGTCTGTCCGTGGTTCACGTCTAGGTGTGAAAGCTTGAGAAGCCCGTCTGCTTGCCTCTTGTCGTGAACGAGCAATCTTATGGTGTTAGATGCTGGTTGCAACCATAGAGTTTCCTACAAAAATTACTAAAGGGAACTCTGGCGCTAGTGTCTACGGGAGTTGCAATGGGAGCGGTTGTCCCAGCATGGGAAGTACATGGATTTGCCTAAACTTCGTTCTTTTGGCTTCAAACGGCTTTGTAACTTTGTAAACTCGTCATTTTCAACAGTATATTTCGCAACAAACAATTAAATAAACATAATTAAATTGCCTGAACGCAGGATTCGAACACAGGGACTCTAGCACAGAAGCCTGACATTGAAACCATTAGGCCACGGACGCATGCATCGACAAGCGAATGAATTTATCGCAGGCATGCCAGTGCCTTGAGACGCTTGGCGCGTTTCGATTTGGCCACCTGGACAAGCTCAATCATTGCAATTATTAGCAATTGTACACGTTCCAGGCGTCTTCTGCACTTCGAAGAATATAGATTGCGCAGAAATATACGACAATAAGATTTATATAGCGTAATATACAAAGCCACAAGGACGTTTGAATCCACAAGCACGAAGATCAGACAAATCCATGTACTTTCCATCATTCCCATGGTAGGACAACGACTGCAGCGCCAGAGTTCCCTCTAGTAATTTTTGTAGGAAACTCTATAGTTGCAACGGTACGTCAAAAGCTTGGTGTTGACGGCAGCGAGTGTGGCCGTCACGAAGTTGCGGTGGAGGTCTTTACCTGGTTGAGTCATGAGCGCCACGTTTACCCGTGGTTTCACGACTAGCATGAAAGTTTCTGGCGGTGTTTCCTTCTCGGCCTGTGTTTGGTTGTGCTTACGTTGTTGCACTTTCCACGCTCATTCGTCACCGTAATCTTCAAACGTGTCCTGGGAGAGGGCTCCGGCGTCTCGAATTGTCTCTAACTCTCAGCTGAGTTTGCGTAAGAAAACAGTTCTTGAGACGCGTGCCATGCAGTCGCTATTTGACGTGGCATTGTCACATCAGATTGTAGGCTTGAGCATGTCGGTGGTGCTTGTGCTTGCTTGTTGTCTTCGTCGCTGGAAGGCGCGGACGCGTCTTCCAGCGACGACCTGAAAGAGTCGTGGCGCGTGCGTTTCGACACCACGCTGGCCATCGTTGACAGACTTGCAGAACGGTCTATATGACGACGGTGGTGGCTGCGGCTGCGTTCGTTCGGTTCCCGAGCGTTCTTTCGTCTCAGGCGTTCCTGTCTATGTTGTTGGTCAGCGGTAGCATGCCCACGTACAGCGTTCGTCACGCATCCCACCAAAGCGTTCAGTGGTAGACGCTTCCGCAACGCCTTCGGGACGTTGCGTAGCCGCTTCCTGGCTCCAGTCTTCGGTTGGCGTCATCAAAGCGGATTGTCCCTGGTGTTCATGGTCGTCAGATAGAGGTAGCTTCGATGACCTGGGCTCGGTCATCAATGCAATTGTAGCCATGAATTAGGCTTAGCAAGGCCGGCCGTTCGCGCGTAGAAGCGGTCGCAAAACAGCCAATAAGCAACGCACCTTTCCGACGCTTGTCTCGACGCGTGGCCGAAGCGACATGGATGAAGAGGATGTGCGGAGGAAGAAGGTGAAACGCGAACAGCGCGCGTAACAGTCGAAAACAAACGGAGCGCTAGGAAAAGACGTGCGCTCGCATCTGAACCGGAAATTGATCTCCTTATCACCGATCATTGGAGATCTCAATTCGGAGGTATTAAAATCAGACAAAAATGGTTCACTCAATTGGTGCTAGAAGAGTTCATATTTAAGTGCCACATTAATCCAAGTCACTTAGCAGCGGTGGTGTATATATTGTTACGGGGAGAAAAGACGCTTGCAAATAAATTTACAAGATATGTACAACGAGCACAAGACAGGCATTGGAGCCCGCGATGGAGCCCTTGCACGCGACTATCGGCGATCGTCGTCTTCGTCAGACCTCTCATCATCGTTCGCTACTGCAGCGCCTCGTAGCATGACCCCCGGCGGTGAAGGCATTGTCCCGGCGCTTGGTAGTTTTGAGTGATATCGCTTCAGTCAAGTGACTAGAATGATATCAGAGGAGGATCGCGGTGTGGAGCTATCGAGAGGTTGTAACTCGTAGGTCACGTCTGTCACTTGACGCATGACACGGTATGGGCCTGAGTAGGGCGAATTTAGCCTTTCACAAAGTCCAACTTGCCGCGTTAGTTTCCAAAGAAGCACGATGTCACCAGGGTTAAATTGGGCATCGCAGTGACGAGCGTCATATATATGTCGTTGCTTTCCTTTGAAAATTAGACAAAAATGGCTCACTCAATTTGTGCTAGAAGAGTTAATTTTTAAGTGCCACATTTCAAGACGCAGGCGTGCAATCTCACGTGCCTCAGTAGCTCTGGATATGGCATCTCGGGCATATTCTGGCGTTCGATCGAAAACGGCTGGGAGGATCGTGTCAAACTGTAGTATAGGGTCTCGTCCATGGAAGTCCCACCAGCAGAACCATGGCGGATCGTATTGTAGGCCATTGTGACGAACGGCAGAGCGGCTTCCACTCATGGTGGTCGGTGGAGACGTACATAGCAAGCATTTCTGTGATAACTCTATTGAGCTGCTCTGTGTGATACGCCGTTCTAAACTTGTGCTTTGTAGCTCACGCGTGCAAGGTGTCCTGGACAACCTTTGAGAGAAAGTAGTGGCCCCGATCGGTAAGGAGTTGTTGGGGAGCGCCGTGGGGAATTATCACTCCGTCGAGAAGGAAATCAGCGACGTCGTTTGTATAACTGGTAGGGAGAGCCCGCGAGATCGCGCGCCGGGTGTTGTAGTCCGTAGCAACCACTGTCCACTTGTTCTCACTATGCAAGAGAGAAAAAGGGCCGAGGAGATCAAGGCCAACTCGAGAGAATGGCGCAGATAGTATTTCAATGGGCGGAAGACGGCCAACTGGTAGGGCTGCTGCTTTTTGTGGTGCTGAAAAGATATGCAGGAGGCGACGTAACGGCAAACGCAACGGTGAATACTGGGCCAAAAGAAACGACGCCGAATATGGCGATATGTCTTTGAGACTCCCAGACGACCAGCGGTTAGGACATTATCCAATTGCGCGAGCACAGTCTCACGCATAAGCTTGGAGACGACCAGTAGCAGTTCAGGGCCATAAGGGTGCATGTTGTAACGGTACAATATGCCATTTACAGCCCAAACATATGCGAAGAGGGGGATGTTGGCAGGTCCGCCAGGCTGAGAATGATGTATCTCAGGTAAGGGTCACGTCGTTGCTCATCCGCGATGTCACCAAACGCGGTAAGCCGGAGGACACAAGTTGGCTCACCGGTCTCCGGATGGTCTACTGGATGACGTGAATAGCAGTCAACGTCCGGATGGAGTCTCTTCGAGCCGTAGAGCCCACCTACCGAGACGTCCAGCGGGAACTTTTAAAGACGAAAGGCAGCGTAGGGCGTGGTGATCGCTGATAACCGTGAGAAGCCGTCATAGAGGTTGGGGTGAAATTTAGCTGCTGCCCAAACGAGGGCGAGGCACTCATGTTCGGGGATCGAGTAATTTCGTTCTGCTAATGACCGAAGACGGCTAACGTAAGCAATAACACGGGAAGAACCATGCTGTCGTTGTTCCAAAACAGCGCCGATATTGTGGCGAACCTCCATTAGGGCGAACACGTCAAACTGGGCGAGAATTGGTGGTGATGTGAGTCGCGTCGTCAGCTCAGCGAATGCACTAGCTTGGTCGGAATCCCTGACAAAAGTAGCGCCTTTCTTAAGAAGTTCCGTTATAGGGCGTTCGATGTCAGCAAAATTTCTCATGAATCTGTGGAAGTAGGAGCAGATGTCTACAAAGCTTCGAACGTTGGTTGCGCAGGAGGGCACAGGAAAGTTATTGACCGCGCCAACTTTCTCCGGATGGGGACGAAGATTGGAATTGTCGAGGGGATGTCCGAGCACAGTAAGTTGCCGGCGACCGAAGTGACAATTCGTCGAATTGAGCTGAAGTCTCGCTCTGTGGAACACCAAAAGAACTGTCGGGATACGCCATAGGTCTGTGTAAATGTCGGCGAAATGACAACGACATCATCGAGGTAGCAGAAGCTGATTGACCACTTTAAGCCGCGAAGGAGGGCGTCCTTCATTATTTCGCATGTGGCGGGGGCATTGCATAGCCCAAATGGCAACACCTTGCACTGATCGAGCCCATCAGTTATGATAAACGCCCTCTTTATATTACCCATGTCGTCAACCGCAATCTGTCAATACCTGAAACGAAGGTTTATCGAACAAAAATACTTGGAACCCCTGGGGCAGTCAAGGGCGTCATTTAACCGAGGTAAGGGGCACACGTCTTTTTTTGTGACCTAAGGTTCCGGTAGCGAATACAGAAGCGCCAGCTGTTGTCATTCTTTCTAACTAGCACGACAGGAGATGCCCATGGGCTTGAAGAAGCTTCGATGATATGACGGGCATGCATTTTGTCAACTTCCTTTTGTATACCTTGGCGCTTAGCGGAGGGGACACGATAGAAATGTCGGTGTATGGGTTCGGCATCACCGGCGTGATCCCTATGCTTGACAACTGTTGTTTGGCCCAGTCGTTGGTCATTGAGATCAAAATGTTCTGTACGACATGAGCAGGCCCCGAAGCGCGGGTACATGTTCGGCCGGAAGGTCAGTGGCGATCATCTTCGTTACGTTATCTAACATCGTCGGGTTTGAATCAATCGCAGAATGAGGTCGTGCAGTCGGCTCAGTTAAGATGGAAACATAATAGTCAGAGGCTGGAGCTAAGGTTGCAAGAGACATACCCTGGGCTATCACTTGAGCGCATAGTCCAAAATTTACAATAGGGAGACATGTGGCATTGCCCTTTATACTGATGACAGTGTGAGGGCACGTGATTTTCTGCGAACAGAGGACGGTACCGTTGGGCGACACGATGTTATCGCCGCGTCCACAGGGGGATCAGCAGAGACATCGATGTGCGTTACCGCGAGTAGTGGTAGACGAATGTAATTGGCGGAACACAGACGACTCGCCGTAGGTTGAGAAAGCTCAACTGCATGAGGATAAGCCAGCTGGATAACTCCTGCAGAGCAGTCAATAAGAGCCGAATGTGCCGAGAGAAAGTCAAGTCCTCAAATGATTCCATGTGGGCATTCATCCAAAACGTAAAACAAAACTGAAGTGTGGCGTCCGGTAACACTGACACGAGTGGTACACAACCGAGCAACAGCCGGAGTCGCACCATCGGCTACGCGGACTACAAAACGATGGGAGCTGGAGTAAGAACTTTCCTCAGACAAATACAGAGGTTTTAGTTCGTGACCGATATGTGGGCGTAGGTGCCAAGGAGTGCGATTACAGGTACAGCGTCCACGTCTATTTTGATGAGCTTGCGATGTCCTGGTAGTGTGGGCGAAGGAATTTCGGGTCGGGTCATCGTGGCAGGCTCACTTCTCGGAGCTGCGTCCGTCAGTTTTCCTACAAGCTGCGGCAGTGTGAGGGAGAAGGAGAGCGACGACACAGAGGTGAGCGGGGTAGGTGTAAGGATCGCGAAAAGTAGTGGTTTTGTCGTTGTGACCATGATGGCGGAGCGCTGTCATTGTCACTGTGTACCAGTACTCGGAAACTAGCACCTGGACGTCGAATGTTTCGATAGCTCGGCCAAGGCTGCGAGTTCCAAGCATTGCGTCAATGGCGGGAAATGTGTCCAACGCGTTCACAACAGAAGTGCACCATTGTGCGCAATTTTGATAACGAGGGCTAACAGTTGGCTTTCTGTTTAACTCAGGTGCGGAGGGTGGGCGGTAGTCAAGTCCGTTGACTGAGCAAAGCGTCTGTAATCCTGCGTTTGGAAGTACTTGACGCACGACGGTTTGGATAAGGGAAGGGTTACATGGGACTCGTCGAGGTTGCGCACCTGAAGAGGAACTGGGGAAGCAGCCTAAATCCCGCGGCGGATGATGCGCGTAGGGAGCAATGCAGCGTCATCTCGAGGCGCTGCATCGTCTAGTTTTCCGGCTGGGAGCGGCGTCCGAAGGGAGTTGGTGAATAGGAGCGACGGGGCTGGGGAGAGCGAGATTGTCGTCGTTGGGGCGAAGGCGAACGAGAATAGGGGCGGTTCGTTGCAGGAGAATCAGTGGCGGCATTATCGGAAGGTGCGGCATAGGGACGAGAAGGGCCACCTGGGGAGCAAGAGTAGGCAGTGTAAGTAGATCGGATCGGGGAACTCCAGCGACTGCGACAGTGCCGAGAAATGTGCCCGATTCGATGGCAGTAGAAACAAATGGGCTTGTCGTCAGCAGTGCGCCATTCAGATGGGTTGCGGAAACGTGGTGGGTAAGAAGATGCGGGACGGGGCGGAATGGAAGAAGCCGGGCGGGTATCAGGGCGATGGGCCGAGCAGATGGTGTGAAGACCCATGTTTTCGAACTCCTGGCGGACAACTGCCTGGATCAGTGAGACCGTGACTGCAGATGTGTTGGTGGGACTGGAGTCGAAGGCAGCCGGATAGGCGGCCTCGATCTCACGCCGGACGATCCTGGTAACATCAGCAGTGTTGTTGGGACGAGGAGCGTCGGCACAGGAAGATGTCGCTGGGGTGTTGGGCAGACGGGCAAACTTCGGGTCAATACGTCGGCTTTTGGCGAGTTCCAGGCGGCGGCACTCTTTTATAACAGCATCCACCGTCGCTACGTTGTTGCACACGAGCAAGTTGAAGGCGTCATCGGCAATGCCTTTGAGGATGTGGGAAACCTTGTCTGACTCAGTCATGTGGGTGTCAACTTTGTGGCACAGAGCCAAGACGTCCTGAATGTACGTGACATAGGGCTCTGTTGACGTCTGCACACGGCCGGAAAGCGCCTTCTGCGCGGCAAGTTGGTGACCGTAGGGGTTGCCGAACAAGTCTCGAAGCTGTGTCTTAAGTGAATCCCAACTGGTGAGCTCATCTTCGTGCGTGCGATACCAAACTCGAGGTGTGCCACCGAGGTAAAAGACTACGTTGGCGAGCATAATAGTAGGGTCCCACCGGTTATTGCGGCTGACGTGTTCATACAGGCTGATCCAGTCATCGACGTCTTCCCCATCTTTGCCTGAGAATACGTCAGGATCACGGGGAGCGGGGAGAGTGATGTAGGTCGTCGAAGTGGCAGCAGGTGTCGGAGCCGGCGGAGTCGGGTTGTCGTCGCCGGGAGCCATGAAGGAAGGCACGACGTACCGTCCACTGCGAAGCTCCGTGACGAGGTACAGGGAACGTCCACCTCCACCAGATATGTTACGTAGGAAGACACCGACGAAAAGCTATTTACAAGTATATTTACAAGGCTACAAGGCAATACGCTGCGCTTGGCTAAGAGGCAACAGCCCGCGCTAGCTTCTAATCGTCGTCGTCGTCTTCACACTGCTCGCCTTTCGTGATCGCACATACTGTGCCGTAGCAATATTGTCGAAAGTAGCAGGAACGGGTGGAACGGGTGGGAGAAGGAGGTCCTCGCAAGTTGACGTCGCAGCCATGTCCGGAAGGCATGTGAAGTGCGGAGTAACGCGGCGATATTTTAGTTCTTCAAAACATCAGCATTCGTTGATGACTTGTTGCAGTGTGTAAAAGTTCTTGAAAACTAGAAATGTAAACGCGTCATCAGCGGTACCTTTGAGTATATGCGCAGCCTTTTGCGTTCCCGGCATTGTGTGATCGGTTTTGCGACTAAGCGCGAGCACGTCCTGGATGTATGTCAATAGGACTCGGTGCAAGTCTTAGCGCGGCATGCAAGTTCTTTCTCCTCAACAGGAGGGCATCCGATCGGCTTGCCGAACAGATTGATGAGCCCCCATTTTGCTTACATACCTCCCACCTCGTAAGTTCCTGTTCGTGGTTTAGAAAGCACCCTCGTGCCGTGCCTGCCAGGTAAAATATGTTCGCTAGCAACAGTGTCGGACCCCAGTTGTTGCTAGAAGTCACCCGTTCGTACAGTTGAAGCCAAACTTCGATGTCGGTGTTGTCAGGTACTTGAGTTACGCGGTTGTGTGAAGACGACGGGGTGGTTGGTGGCGGATGGTTGAGGTATTGTTAATGACCTGCTCGAAGTATTCCTGTCCCCGCCTGGCGCTGGTATGGTAGATGCCGCCAAGGAGCATCCGCTGCGTAAATCCATCCTGAAACTTCAAAAACCTGCACCTCCACTAAAATGTTACGGGGAAAAAAGACGCTTTACAATACATTTACAAGGTATATACAACAGGCAGAAGACAGACATATAAGACGGAGTGCGTGCGCTCGACTATCGGCGATCGTCGATTTCGTCAGTCCTCCCATCATCGTTCGCTACTGCAGCACGTCGTAGCAATATTTACCTCGGGCTCTGATTTTTTTAAGGTTGTAACCGAATGACACAGATATCGTCACTACCATTACCAAATGTTCAATACAAATACATCTACCCTTCACAGCCCACGTATGACGTACTACAGCTTTGCTGCATCCTCATTCATAGAGTTGAACGGCTCCTCAATACTTCTTTCTTTATTTCTGGACGTGACTGCAAGATTTGGGCCACCCGCTACATAGGCTACCCTAAATCTAGAGGTATCCTCATCTTCACATTACCGCTTGTAGACAGGTATATGTGACCTCTCTTTTTCATAAAGTGATAGGCCTCTGGTAATTCGTCGGTGATGGAGCAAAGAAAGAAAGAGCGTGGCAGAACTTGACGGCAATACTTTCATTTAAGAAGGTAACAATTCTGAATTGAAGCAGGAGAAAAAGCCAAGGAAGAAGGAATCTTTAGTATTGTAACAGATACGAAAGGCACGGACAAGAAGAGAAGAAAGGGAAGACGAAGAGAACGAGGAGTTTTGAGAGGCCGGGCTGCGCTGCGATCACGCTACGACCGTCGTCCATCTCCTGTAAATAAAACCATTTCTTCGCAACTCATCGTAACAGTTGTGGTGGAAGGTGCTGGGTAATGGACACCCGAAGACGGAGGCTGAATCACAAGTTCTTCGACGGAGCCGTCGCCTTGCTGGACTCCCACCGAATCCACCGGAGTTGAATATGTCTCACAACACAGACGAACGGCCCATTCCAACTGCTGCGCCGACCAGGTCCGTTCTACAACTGAGAGATGCGCGTCCCTTCGCCGGAAGATCGGACGAAGACGTCGAGGAATGGCTCATCCATTATAACCGGGTGAGTGCCGCTAGCAAGTGGAACAACGCTTCTCAGCTTTCGAACGTCGTGTTATTTCTAACGGATACTGCGTTGTTGTGGTTCGACAACCACGAGGAAACATTCACAACATGGGGAAGATTTGTTTCGGAAATCAAAGAACGATTCGGCAACTCCGCGGCGAAAAAGAAAAGGGCAGAACAGACGCTACTGCAACGTGCGCAAGTACCAGGCGAAACCTGCACGACCTACATTGAGGCAGTAATAAAACTGTGTAGGACGGTGGATTCTGGAATGTCCGAGGAGGACGAAGTCGGGCACATCCTAAAAGGAATTGCCGAGGATGTTTACAATTTCCTCATTGCAAAAGACAGCCTGGCTTCCGTCGCTGACATCATTCGGCACTGTCGCACTTTCGAGCAACTAAAGACTAGGCGCATAACGCCGAAGTTTGGTAGGCTAGCCAATGTTGCAAGCGTGGACAGCAACCAGCCCCTTGATCTTGCGTCAACGATCCGACAAATAGTTCGGGAAGAACTCAGTCTGCACGCCCAAGTGACACATCCAGGCACTCATAGCTTCCGCCTACCACCAGATTTTGAGCCAAACGCGGCATCCTTCTCCCCGAATCCTGCGGCAAGGGGCACTGAGGATTATGAACTCGCGCCCCGACAGCAGCCACGTCTCTACGACAGAGGCCCTACTTATGACGCTCGGCCACAACGAGAGCAGCCGCGTTTTTACCTCCGAGGCCGTGCGACTTCTGTCAGGCCGCGATAAGAACAGCACCGACCCTACTACCACGACGCGACTTTTGAAAGATATAACGGATTTCAGCAAGCAGCAAAGACGCGTTATCCATATGACAACGAACTTTCTCGCCGACCGCAGCCACCTACCATTCGTTTCGAAGAAGACGCTGTGAAGCGCGACCCTCTCGTGTGCTACAACTGCGGTTCCACAGGCCATATAGCTCGGTATTGTCGCCAAGCCCGTCAATCACGTAGGACACCATCGATATTCTCGCCACCCAGAACTCGTACTTCATATGACCTGCGGAGGACCGATTTGCTTCCAAGGGATCACTTCTCACACGATACCAGGCGCAGCGATTCGCCAGCATCTGACCGGAGTTTCACGCCACCAAATAGCCGTCCCCGTCGCTCTCCGTCTCCTCGGCGCCGTTCTTCCTCACCGCCGCCGGGAAACTAGCATCCGCGGCCAATGGAGGTGTGGTCGCCGTACGGTCTTTGCAAGAAATACCTCTGCCTGTTGTGATGTACAAAAACAAAGTGAATGTCTCGATTGACGGAATGCCGACCATGGCGTTAGTTGATACTAGGGCAACTGTGTCTGTGATGAGCCTCGCTTTCAAAAACCGTCTAGGCCACAAAGTTATGTTTTCTTGGAACGATGGTACTCCCTTTCATGGAATAGGCGGCGAGTGGCTTCATCCCCTTGGTGTTTGTGCTGTGAGTGTTTTGTTGGCTGGGAAATTGTTTGTGTCGGAATTCCTTGTCCTTTCTCGTTGTTCGCACGATGTTATTCTTGGTATCGATTTTCTTGAACAGTGCGGCGCTTCCGTGGACTGTGGTTGTGGCGAAATATCATTGAACAAGTTATTAATATCAGCACATTCTGAACAAAGCTCGGGTGGTGAAGACAGGGACGCAGACACACTCAGTGTTCTTGATGAAGTGATTGCACCATCGGGGTGCCTGACGCCCCTTCGTGTTTCGGCAACTACTGTTGATGCTGATTGTGTAGACCTTGTAGTTAGACCTCTCCGCGTAAACTGTGCAAAAAAAGATATACTTGTGCCCTGCTCTGTCGTGTGCATGACGAAAGGAGTCGCCACATTGTGGGCGCTGAACTGTTCCGCCACGCCGGTTGTCCTTCCTCGCGGTATGAAAATCGCTCTTTTCGATGAAGCCGCATGTAGCTCAATAGCGGCACTAACTACAGACGTCTCTACAGCTTGCTCTCCTTGCGATAATCGCCATTCTGAAGAGCTAATGCTTGGCATGATCAGCAAGGCTCTCGGTACATCGGAACGGCAAGCACTGGTACAAGTCCTTGTCAGGCATGAGGCCGCATTCGACTTCACGCATGTAGATGCACCCCTTCATTTACCGTCGTCCCGCGCTCGTCCCAGAATAGATACCGGCTCAGCACACCCCATCAGCCAGAAGCCCTACCGAGTGTCATCGTCCGAACGCAAAGTTATTGCCGAGCAAGTCAAGGAGATGATGAACAAAGGTGTCGTTCAAGAGTCATCTAGTTCATGGGCAGCCCCAGTAATCCTGGTCCGAAAAAAAGATGGCTCCTAGAGATTCTGCGTGGATTACAGACATCTAAACGCAGTGACGAAGAAGGATGTCTATCCACTACCGCGAATAGATGACGTCATTGATTGCTTACACGCTGCTTCTTACTTCTCAACACTTGATTTGCGATCGGGGTATTGGCAAATACCTATGGACCCTGCCGACAAGGAAAAGACCGCTTTCGTGACTCCAGATGGTCTATTCGAATTTAATGTTATGCCTTTTGGCCTTTGCAATGCTCCTGCCACCTTTGAAATATTCATGGACACAGTACTACGTGGTCTAAAGTGGGAGATATGCATGTGTTACCTCGATGATGTTGTAATCTTTGGCCGCACGTTTGAAGAACATAACGAACGCCTCAGCCTCGTTCTCAACTGCATTGAGAAAGCTGGACTGGTCCTAAACTAAAAAAAGTGTCGGTTCGGCGAACGTCAAACACTGGTCCTGGGACACTTAGTCGACAAGGATGGCGTCAGACCCGATCCTCGTAAGATTGAAGCAGTGAGCTCCTTCAAGCCACCGCAGTCAGCCCGAGAACTCCGCTCATTCATTGGCCTATGTTCGTATTTTCGTCGTTTTGTTCCCCGGTTTGCCGAAATCGTTTACCCGTTGAGAAGTATTTTGCGACAAAATGCTTCCTTCAGTTGGACACCAGAGTGTGACGCATCATTCTCTCAACTGAAGTTTATACTAACGTCAGCACCCCTCTTGCGTCACTTCGATCCATCTTGCCCGACTGAAGTTCACACTGATGCGAGTGGAATCGGGATAGGAGCGGTGCTTGTACAACGTCACAGTGGCGCAGAACATGTTGTCGCATATGCCAGCCGTTGTCTGAGCAAATCTGAACGCAATTATACGGTTACGGAACAGGAATGCCTGGCAGCCGTTTTCGCCGTACAAAAGTTTCCATGTTATCTTTACGGTAGACCATTCAAGATTATCACCGACCATCATTCTTTATGCTGGCTGGTCGGTTTGCGTGATCCCTCTGGTCGCCTCGCACGTTGGGTGCTGCGCCTCCAGGAATACGATTTTGTGGTATCGTACAAGAGTGGCCGTCGTCACGCTGACAAAGACTGCCTCTCTCGGATTCCTTTTGCGACTACCGACTGCGATGCTGAGAATTTTGACGACTGTCTCGCTGCTGTTACTCCTACGTTCCCTGACGCGGCAGACTTTCAGCGAGAACAACGGGATGATGTTACCCTTGATCCGCTTTTTGTCGCCGCCCGTCCTTCTAAAGGCAGCGGTCGCTTTACTGTCCGTGATAAATTGCTCTACAAAACTAATTACTCCGGGCACGGAGCGCGTTTTCTGCTTGTTGTCCCCGAGAGTCTTCGCTCCGACGTTCTACGCGCCATGCATGACGATGTGACATCTGGCCATTTCGGCTTCGTACGAACGCTGCACCGCACGCAGGAGCGCTTTTATTGGCCCAAGATGTACGAAACAACCAAGCGCTATGTCGCTAGTTGTGAAACGTGCCAACGTCACAAGCGACCGACCACCGCAGCCCCGGGTCCCCTTCGGCCATTGACACCGCCCAGTACGCCGTTCGAGCAAGTAGGCATTGACCTTTTGGGTCCATTCCCGTTATCTAACAACAAGAACCGCTGGATAATTGTCTGCGTAGACCATCTTACACGGTATGCAGAAACTGCAGCCATACCGTCTTCCACCGCTGCTTACGTGGGGGTCTTCCTGCTTCGTTCCGTGGTCCTTCGTCATGGCCCACCACGTGTCATCATCAGCGACCGTGGTCGCCAGTTCACGGCTGATGCCATCGAAGAGTTACTTCGTTTGTGCACTTCACAGTTCCGTCATTCCACGCCGTATCATACACAGACCAATGGCCTCGTTGAAAGGACAAACAGAACGCTGACTAACATACTTGCCATGTACGTCTCCTCCAATCATAAGAACTGGGACGACGTGCTGCCCTTCATCACTTATGCATACAACACGGCGAAGCACGAAACGACGAACTATAGCCCATTTTATCTCCTGCATGCAAGGTTACCGCGAAGCCCTCTGGACACTTTCTTACCCTTCGTTCTGCACAGTGATGATTCTGTATCGAAGACTGTGTGTCTCGCCGAAGAAGCGCGTCGAATAGCTCGTCTTCGTACTCTGGCCTTGCAAAGTCGTTCGAAAGCGAGATACGACGACCCTCACGTACAAGTATCACTGCAAAAAGGTGACTTGCTTCTTCTTTGGACACCACAACGCAAGCGTGGATTGTGCCAAAAGTTCTTGTCACAATATTCAGGCCCATTTGTAGTTGTGGACCGCCTGAGCGAACTCACTCACGTCATAGCTCGCCTACTGTGCAATGGTCGGCGGTCAAGCAGGACTCAGCTGACCCATATTGCTCGCCTGAAGCCTTTCTACCCTGCTTGTCCATCCTGACTCGCCCCACGGGCTTCCTGTGCTTGCGGGGAAATGTAACAGATACGAAAGGCACGGACAAGAAGAGAAGAAAGGGAAGACGAAGAGAACGAGGAGTTTTGAGAGGCCGGGCTGCGCTGCGATCACGCTACGACCATCGTCCATCTTCTGTAAATAAAACCATTTCTTCGCAACTCATCGTAACAGTTGTTAGGATGAAATGAAACTGTTATAGAATATTTTAAAGAACGAAAAAATATATACTTACTTGAAATAAAGCATTGAACAGGAAACATCCACCAGGTGAACTGGCTGCTGTTTTGTATATTTATTCACGGTTGAAAAGTGGGGAACTTTTAAGAAAATCAAGCTTGTTGTACCGACCCAATGAAATCACGCAGAACAGAAAACTCCGTCTACCAGTGAAATGAGCCCATTGTTGTCATTTCCATATTTTATACGCGGATAGTAAAAGAAGCATAATATTTAGGCCAAGAAAGTAGCAACGGCTCTATTTACCTCATTCATTGCTTTCACGCGTATATGTTGCATACAAAGTTCTGTAGCGATAATTCAGCTAAATGTTTTAGCACAATGAAGCTTAATTTTACGCTTCTTTACTTTGCAGCGCACCTTTGGAGATGCAACCATTTTTGAGATTTATAGCGGCACCGTGATTACAATAGCTATGGAGTACCAGAAAAACACTAACCCAAAAAAGTCAGCAGATACTGGGGAATCGTAAGTTGCTTGCACGCTGCGATGTAGAGAGTTAGCCATTAGAGGTGATATTGCTTTACCACACCATGAATATGTTATTAACGAGAGCTTTCGCATTGTAATCACGATCAGGATAAATACTGTCCCGTAGTAGTGAGAGTGAAGAAGGCAGCTGAACTGTGATTGAAGGAACTAGCGTTTTATTGGGCGAACTTGTGCCCTCATAAACAGGCTACGCTCAAAGAACGGCGACAGCGGCCAAAACAGTCGGCGATCATCGAAAATATGATCAAAGGGTCAAGCAGGTAGGCTTTTATACATTAGTCATCGAAGGTTCCAGAGTATTTGCTGGTGCCCGCGTGACTTCCAGAAAGTTCTATACCATTCACGTTGCCCATACATGGAATCAGATTCCACAAGGTACGGTGACAACAGACACCCTATAGAACCATCGATAATATTCGACAAACTTCCGATGCATGCAGGCGCGTCCTTCACTGTGCGATAACATTTGTCAGGAGGTGAAACGCGGTCACCTGATAAACAAGTACACGTGTCAATACGCCCCTTTTAAAAAGCATCGTCCGGATGCTACAAAGTGGAGAGCGAAACACAAAAGGACCCTTAATAAACAAAAATAAGAAAGCAACGGAAGAAAACGCAGTCCAAAGTACCACTTCCGATGCATGCTGGCGCGTCCTGCAATGAGTGATAACGCTTGTTCGGCGGTGAAACGCGGCCACCGGATAAAAAGTACACGTGTCAATATTGTAGTTGTCAGATTGCCTAGTTTCTTAATGAGTCGCGCTAGACCGCAAGGGAAATGTGCCAGCCTTGCTGTTTGTATGGTTGCATCTACGAGCACTTCGTGGGCAACTGGGAGTTCATTAGGATGAGGAGTTAGCCCTGTTTGTGCATTTTTTTGCATGGTGAACAAGGTGGGTTCTTGTCGGATGACCGCAAAAATGCATGCTGCTGGCCGAGTGCTGCCGATGAGATGAAGAACGCACTGGCAATTCCTCGTCACCAGTCACGATGTAGCCGACCTTGTTCAGCGAACGCACACTTCAGAGCAGCACAATACATCTGCGCAAACGCTCCATAACGTGGCTTTCTCATATTTCGCGGGCTTTCTTTGCAACCCGAAATAAAAAGGACGTGAGATGTATGTATCGTAAACGTAACAGCTTGATTGGTGGTTTCTGAATGCGCTCTACAAATCTGCGTATTATACTTGGGATCCTCGGCCAATAAAGGAAAAGTTGGCTAATTCAGCTTAATTAATTAGTTATGGGGAAAACAAAAATGTGGGAGATACTATAGGCTATTGCGAATAGTATGCGTTCGGTTTTATTCGCTTCCAACGCGCCTTTAATTTTTAAATTCTTGTCTCAAGTAACGTGGAACAAACTGTACAGTTAAATACGCTCAAAAAAGGAATACTTCCGAAGTTGAAGACCATGATAACCAACATATGCCAGCAGTCTATGGCGAGCTATCGCCGGCGCCCATTTAGTTCAATGGAAAGCCTATGTGCAACAGATGGGTTTGTACATCTAGAACCACTACCTCGGGCCTCAGTTTACTCTAGGCCAATAGGACGTTGAGTTTGGTCTCTGGAGTTCAGTGTAGGTTACTTCTGCCTATAGCGACACGAAATGGAGCCCTGTAGACTTTGAAACAGTCCGCAGACGAGCGTAATGAACACGCATTCACACAAGACGTCTGCACAAGATCAGCAAGACGTCTTGCAATCACTTTAAACGCTCACAAGAGGTATCCAAGGCGTCTTGGGAAGATATTAAAGAAATTTTAAAGACGTCTAACCAAAACTTTCTCAGGCTTCCTAAAACGTCTTGTAGGCATTGTGAAGACCGTCTTATGCACCACGAAATTTGGGAAACCACACGTCTTGCAAGACGTCTTGTAGTTGTCTTAAGAACGTTTTTCAAAAGCTGTAGTCATATTTTGGAAAACCAAGGTATCACCTTTTCTAGTACCTTATTTATCAGACGACTATCCTCTCTTGTCTTTCTGTCTATTCCTGCTTCCTCCTCCTCGTCCTTCGTATTCAGCTAAGGTACCCGTAAATTTTATAATGGTATTTATAAAAGCAATTTAAAATTCTTAAAGCGGCGCCAAACTGTATCATTTGAGTGTTTTGACACCCAGTCAACTCTCGGAAACTTAAAACTTGCCATATGGCAAACGTCTGCCAGGCATGCCAATTTATTGCCGAAGAGCAGTGCAAGGAGAAAAGCACGAAGGTGACCGTAACTGAATGTACAGCAAGAACCTAACAAGATGAATAGATTCCAGCCGAATAATATGGCGCTTAGCTGTAATGATGTGGCTGTTACCGACACGCTCTGTACGTATGATGGAATCCCTATGATTAGCTTACTTACTTTTTTGATCCCGACTTCCATATTGCATACGGAATAAGAGCAGTTCTCCGCACCATCGCTGCATGTTTTTTTCATTTTGAGTTTTAGCATGCAGAGAAGGTTGAGAAACGAAAAATTCTGCCATTATTCCTTACATTATAATAATTAGAAATCTCCTGGTACAGCAAAATAGACACAGAAAGCAATGGGACTGCTCTACGTTCTTGCATTCTTGAATAACATGTAACCAAAGCCACTACACCAATATCCTTGGCCCCTATTTCACACCTCACTGCAGCGTGGGTTAAGCAAAACCAGCAAAGTAAAATCTAGATTCTAGACCAACGTTCGACCTAATACTTATTCGCTAAAATGAAGGGCTTCCATCAATTTTTAATAAACCAGATTAAGTAAAAAGAGAGCCACTACAAAAGCAAAAATTTATAAATGAAAACTGCTACTAAACGCACAAACAAGCAAAAAACAAAAAATGTAAACATGACCCAGCAGTTCATTCTGACAACACAGTTACGTAAGCAAGAAAACAAAAGACTCATAATGTGCATATCGAGATAAAAAGCACCAAAATAACATCATTGCTGTATATTTATTGAATTTTACCACTTATCGTAACCTTTCCCGTGTCTACAAACTGGAGGTTAGCTTAACATCTAAAATTTTACATTATTTAGCAGCAATCCACAAGTTATTACAGTACGTCAACAAATAGAAACAAGAAAGAAACACACAGCAGAGTTCCCTACTTTGATAGCGAAACAAAAAAAAAAGGCGGTGTGACCGAGTATATTTCCAAAGTACGAAGCACTTTTACATTGTAAATCTGAGTCTAGTGAAACATACAATGTGTCGCGTAGGTTTCAAAACAATTCACGAGCTTGTACACATAGCCGCAGAAAAATAGCCGTGGGGTCCTTACACAACATGGCTACAAAAGATAGTGACAGAAAATATACTTAGTCTACAGTGTAGAGTACGTGAAAGCATAACACGAAGCAGGTGTTTTCACAGAATGGGTGACATAAAGCTAGGAAACCTTCAATTTGAGGAGAGGTACACATTGAAGCAACAAATTCGCACGAAACATGGTGACAGTAAATAAATACTCCAGAAAGCACAACGGACTTGCTTTCTGTAAACTTTAGTTCAACACCTAATTATTATCAGAAGAGGCACTAGCATACATATCACTACATTTTAAAGTCTCTGGACGCTAAATTCAGTCATATCATTGCAATCCAGATGGTTCCGCTATCAACAGTCCAAAGAAATGTAGCTCAGCTTCAGTGATCTGGGGCGCGATAACGTAAGACTATTCCAGACTGAAATTATTCCTAAGTCCGGACGTCAAATTGACATGGCTGTTTATGCGAATGGGGGCGGGAACCAGCAACGTTTTTTAATCAGCCAGAGAAGCAGCCTTCGTCTTGTTCGGAAGCAGATTTCTTGCTTTTTTATTCAGAGAAGGACCATAGGAACTTTAATTTAGACATAAACGCTTAATAAAAAAACAATTGTAGGCTGTTGAAAGCAAAAGTGTTTTATAAATTTTTGACGTAAAATGGTTGAAGGACACTTCAGAGTTAATGCAGGTATTTTCATTTTTGGAACGATAGCCAAACACGAGTCAATTGCGCATCCAATCCATTTCGCTGCGCACACGCAACATGGCGGCTACGTGAAAACAGGTGATGGCTTCCACGGGCCACATTTCGTGTATGGTTGCCCGCAACGCTGTCCGAGTGGGTGATATCTCGGCTACCGAGGTGTACTTTCGCCCGAGAAGAATTATTGAAGCGGGGAATATGACGGAAACCAGGAAAGCTTAACGCAAGGTGAGCAAACAACATCATCCTCTTGTGCTTAATGCGTGAACTGTAGCATTTGAACATCAGCGCTGATCGCGTGATGTTTACTTTCGCATTCATTCAATAGGAAACGCAAGAATATATGAAGATTGGAAGGCAGTAATTTTTCACAGATACCTGGTAAGCAAACGTTTTTTGCAAATGGTTATAACTATCTCCAAACCTACGCAATGTGCGTAGTGGCAAATTACCCCTGCTCGTTGTACAAAAGGGGAAATGATGTGTTGTCTTTCTTTAACTTATCCTAATTTTTCTCTTCACTTTTGATTCGGTTTGTGGCCGAGATAATTTTTCTGCACTTCCACCTATGATAATGAATCAATACACCGGCACAGAAGGGCACAAAAGTTTTTTTACCCCTATTGATTTTAATTTTTTGGACCACCAAAGGGCAGCAGCCCTGCAGGCCACCCCGAGAACAGCAGCTGGAGGTTGCAGCCTGTGGGGCAGCAGAGGAGTAGGCACAGTAGGAGCAGCTGGAAACGCGGAAGCCGTTACATTCCACCACATGCAGCCTGAGAATAACAGGCAGCTGCACACAACTCATACAGTTTCTTTCTTTTATTTTTTAAGCTTGGATTAGTGTGCATGCTAATGTAAGTTATAGCCTGATTATTCCTAAGATGGATCTGCAGTGATTGAGCTGAAGTGCTCATTGGCTCGTGCATGTTTATTTATCATCTTTGACGGTGTTCTGTACACTGCCTGCTCCGGTCATTACTTACATATTTCGCAAAACATTTGCATGATGACATGTACCACTACTGCGTGATGATATTTTTTATATCAATTCAACTAATCACCGACCGATTTGAGCAGCACTTAAATGTAGTATTGAAAAAAAAAGAAAATAAGAAAAAGATAAGAAATAATAAGTAAATAATAAGAAATAAGAAAATAAGAAACAACTTGCAGCGCTTACCTCGCATTCACTAGTCGCGTATGGATGGATTTACACCAAACAGTTCACGGTTTCGGCTGCCTGTCTCATGCACCAGAGAAGTCTTTGCGAACGAGACGGAACTGGTACTCACGCGCCGCGCAAGGCTGAGGCGTCTGATGTGAGGATGAAGCACTGAGAGATAGTTCCGCTCAAAGGCAAATCATCAGTAGCGAGACGGGCCGCCAAACAATAGTTCTGAGCCGCGCGTAAAATAGGCGACCTTGGAAGCGGCCTCACTCTATCGATGGAAAGCGCTCATACGCCGTTTCCCTTAAGCTACAGCGTAAGCGTCTGCTATAAACTGAGAAAGAGCGAACTGAGAATGGGCGCAGCCTGACATCACTGAGAAGGAAACTTAGAATAGGCGAACCAAGATGTATGAAATGAAAGAAAAGCATTGAAAGCAGTGTAATGTCATCAGCAATCTCGAAGATATAGTAAAATCAGTAATGAACGAGTACAGATCGCCTACGTAAATACGTTGGAAAATATCTACAGAGGTTCCACAGCTACCTTAATTCTACACAAGTAGGAAGATACGTATAAATGAATGGTTCAGACAGGGAGACAGTCTCTCGAATGCTATTCACTGCATGCTTGGAAGAAGTATTGATGCTATTAAACTGGGAAGGCTTAGGATTAAGGATCGACGACGAATATCTAAGCAACTTTTGGTATGTCGATGACATTGTTCTATTCAGCAAAAATGTAGACGAATTACAACAAATGATTGAAGACCTTAACAGAGTGAGTGTGAGAGTACGGTTGAAGATTGTTATGCAGAAGACAAAGATAATGACAAATAGTCGGGCAAGGGCACAAGAGTTCAATATCACCAGTCAGCCTCTAGAGTCTGTGAAGGAGTACGTTTACCTAGGTCAATTAATCACAGGGAACACTGACCATGAGAAGGATATTCATAGATGAATAAAAATGGGTTGGATCGCATACGGCAGACATTGTCAGCTCGTGACTGGAAGCTTACCAGTATCACTGAATCGGTGCATTTTACCAGTGCTGACATATGTGGCAAAGACTTGCAGACTGACAAAGAAGCTTGAGAAGAAGTTTAGGACCGCGCAAAGAGCGATGGAACGAAGATCGCTAGGCATAACGTTAAGAGACAGAGAGAGAATGGTTTGGATCAGAAAGCAAACGGGTATAGCCGATATTATTGACTTTACGAAAAAAAAAGGAACTGGGCAGGTTATGTAATGCGCCGGTTAGATAACCATTGGACCATTAGGCTTACAGAATGGGTACCGAGAGAACGGTAACGCAGTCGAGGACGGCAGAAGACAAGGTGGGGCGATGAGAGTAGGAGCTTCGTGGGTGCTAGTTGGAATCGGTTGGCGCAGGACAGGGGTAATTGGAGACCGCAGGGAGAGGGCGTGGTCCTGCAGTAGATATAAAAGAGGGTGCTGCTGCTCCTGATGATGATGAATCACCGATATTCACTAAGAAAGAAGTGTAGAGTTACCATGCTAGAAGTTGATTCATCTATGTAATAAAAACAAGATGTATTGCATAGTTCAGCATGTCATCGAGCATAGTGTTCAGAATGTGTGCTCTTGTTTTTTGACGTTGCGCTGTAGCATAAGAGCATTGCATGTACCTTAAATGGAAAAGTATTATTGCTCATATAAACTCTACGAGTAAACCACGCTCCTGCAGTTCCTACTAGCAGAGGTGGCTTGGTATCATTTACTACCTTTTAACGTGCTTGTCACGTGACAGATCGTATAGTTTGCACTTTCATTTATTACGTCATTAACATATCTTCACGCCTACTTCAAGAATAACCTTCCTGAAGGTATAACCCTTGTAAACATTGCAAAAGAACCATTTGTATCGCATATCCTGTAGTTGTAATAAGGAAATTTGTTTTGTAGCGTCGTCGGCAGCTGGTGGAGGACATGAGGACCTCCCACGTGGCGCTGCAGCAGCTGGCGGAGAATATGCGGGACTTGCGGCAGGCGACTGTATTCATGCCGTGCTTCATGCGCCTGCTCCTGCCTTGGCGAGTCGCCTCAGCCGTGAAGCAGTGTTTCTTTTTTGTCTACATTTGTTCATTTAATGCAACCAGACTACAAATGCAGCTTATCTTTCCTTTCAAATTTACGTTGCCGCATTTGGTGGCGGTGTTCACGTCAACAAAAGCTGCATATAGCGGCGCTAGCCAGCGTAGTGAAATAACATGAAGGTCATGCATGACCATGGCAACAAAAACCCATAGTGCCGCGATGTTTTCTTTATACGCCGCATGAAAGGAGGATGTGACTGCCGTATAGAGGAGAAGCAGTGGCTTACATCTGATTATTGGGCCTAATCAACACACAAAAATTGTGAAGAAATGAGTGTAGTTACTTTAAAACTTCTTTCAATATATTCTTTTTCATGTGTTGTTTTGCTTGCCATAGACTCTCATCGAGACCATTGTCTCGATGAGAGAGTTATTTTAAAGTGCATGTTTAAGTTTTTCACCTATTCGGTTGTGTGTGCTTTTATGTTGCTGTTACCGCCATATTTCTGTAGGTACTGCGTTTGTGGGACGATATACACAGTCTGATCATATTTCTTTTGTAGTATAATCAGACGAGTTCTAAACAGAATTCCACAATAGATGCGTTTAAATAGGATGGTGTGACAACTGGTATTGAAATTCCCCGTAAGGATTTTCATTTTAAATTTGTCATGTTTTCAATTTCACACCTAAAATGTTTATGGGAGCCACAAGTGGCCGTATTATGAACTTTTTGTCAACAGCAAGGGCGTGTTAGTTGTGATCGCTATTGTGATATTTCAGGACTCTTTACCGGTGATAGCAACATAACCTAGTCCGCATTTTAGTGGGGCACAATTCCTGGCTTACTTACCGGAGACATATACGTGGCCACCATTTTACGACAATCACTGTCAGTTTGTTCTTGCAGCCGTCGTTACAAGAAAGATCATTTAGATGCGAAGTATTTTCTACCTTGTGCTGTTCTTGAAAAGCATGTGCCTGCTGCTTTATAGTGGTAGTCCATACGGTGCCAGTATTCATTGAACAAAAATCTCTTTTGCCTACCAATATGTTGAATGCATAACAACTCAAGATTCACGACACCTTTTGTGCTGTGAAGTTGCTGGGTGAGCAAGAATGGTCGTGCATGATATTAAAAAAAAATTCAATATGCTCATTGTCATATGTTTCTGTGATTCATTAGTTGTCCCTCGCCCTTACAGTGTATTGGATTCCATACAATGAATATTGTGTTGCGCTTTTGTCAACATGAAATCTTGCACTGTGGACTTACAGCTGTGCATCGCAATGCCTAACATTTAGGTTTATTGAAGATGTAACTGAAAATGTGTTACGTGCTTTTATCTACACTGGGGACAAGAATGAATGATATTCAACAACGTTACTTAAAATTGACATGAATATTCAAAAGAAGCTGTAGAAATTCTGCAACTATCAACAAGTGAACGTTTTCGGGGGGAGAGTAATGTTCTAGACACACCAAAGAATCTTTTTTCTGCATGACTCGGCCTTTTCACAGGGAAATGTGAGGAGGCTGTAAGGCAAAACCGCACAGGGTCCACAATATGCTTGTGAAAGCGCATATGGTAGGACGAAAGGTATTGTGCTTTGCTGCATCCCAAACCATAAGCGAGGAGACGCAGACCTATATCCTTCCAGGCACAGTGCAGATGGGGTTTACAGTGTCGGTGATGTTAACAGCGAGAGACATCAAAATGACAGTAGCAACAGGAACAGCAAATCAGTTTGCAAACACCTGCTACCCAGAGAAGTGGTATAGACATTCTGCTGTTGAGCACAGGGTGTTCTATCCCCATCTACTAAATGAAAGGGTCTCATGTAGTTTCAAACTGGAATGATTCAACAATCTGCTATATTAGAATACGTGGAAACACTGACGATAATTTAGCAGATGAGATAAACATTGTAGCCTATTCACTGATTGCGGACACTTCTTCATGATAGTTCCTTCTCTCTATTAGCTATATGTTCCCGACGCCGCATGCACATGTTTATGGCTGCTGTCCGTTCTGCTGCCGGCGTAGCCACCTTCGCATATTTCGCAGCTATTGCTGGTAATGTTTCTAGTGCCAAATAATCTGATAACATTGTCAGGGGCAGCACTGCTATTGAGGTACATTATGCGTGCTGCCCTCACTAGGGGAGGTCCTTGTTAGAGAGAGAGTCACCGTTGTCATCGTTACTGCTGCTGTTGCTGCCTTGACCACCGACATCACCAAAAATGTTGTCAACTTCATCAAGACACGCATTGTGTGATACTGCACGCGCTGCAACGACGTTAGTTGCAAAGTCCAGTTCATAGAGGAGGGTACCTGCCTTCTGCAATGTGCGTAGGAGGATGGCTTAGGAGCGCAGTAAGTAACCATGGTTCCAGAGGATAGGTGCTGCAGCCCGCAAGATCATCAAAGTGGTAATAAACCATCTGCAGAAGGTTGTGTGAGTAAAGCATGCTTTATGAGAGATATGTCTATTACAGATAGGCTTAATATAAGAATATACAGGCTGAACATTTCACGCTGCTGTGACCTGTATAGATCACGATAGCTGTTACATAGTTAAAAGCCAATTTGTAGCACCCAAAAAGTTCGTCTTTCCAGCAAGCTGGTGCTGCAATCTTCAGAATATCAGTGCAAAATATAAAGTGGCAAGACATGCGATGTACTTCAAACTGCATATGGTTGATAAATATTATTTTGAGGCACATCCCATGGGTGTTGTCACTTTCTGCTTCGGGCTGATATTCATTTAAAAATATTAGGATCCCTTGAAGGGCTTATGTCATCTACTTAATATAATTATATTAGCTAATGTTACAAGCTGTCCGGGCTTCAACATTCTCTTAAGGTGCGAGCGCAATTTACTCTATGGAGCCAAAAATGCAACTGTACCAGTTTTTTTTTCCTGTGCTTACCAAAGAGGTGCTCAGCGGCCTTAGCAATGTGTCCCTCCTGAAATTGACGACGCCACTATGTAGTCTTCGAGACGTTTTTGTCTTGGCCCGAGAACGATCGCAGATCGTCCATGGCAAGAGTCATCATTACTGGGCCACATATCTGAGGAAAGCGTGCACAGCATCAGTGAAGGGTTGCTATGACGGGCCAATTAGCAGGAAGAGCAATATTTACGAACATGGCGTTGAGGGCATAATACTCCTTGCGGCACACGATCGCCGCCTTCTGCTCGTGCTTAGACAGCTAAGGCTACCGTCCACACATCCGATGACGCCGGGAATAGCGCCTCGTCGAAGGAACTTTCCTTTCAGGGCCGCCTTTTCCTCCGATGGCGTCGGGAAGTGAACCCACTTGTCTTTGTTCCCGGCGTTGATGATTGCCTGAGCCAGGCGCCGCACGCATTTGCTTATCGCTCGCTGGGTCACATCAATCGCCTCCTTGCTTCCTACTGAGGCCCGTGAACTTCCCTTGGCCAAGAACCGCAATGTGCACACACTTTTCGCTCCACAGACCGCGCTGTTGCTGGCAGACCTTGGATTTCTTCTGCCATTTCGTCGCACATCCACCACACAGTTCCTTTCTTCAGGCGGAACTATCACCGCAACAGCTCGTCTCGCATGTCAAATGCTTCCTGGGTCTCCGTTCTCCAACGCCCGAGCGGCCAAGCCGCCGCCGCTAACACCAACAAGAAGGCATCCATTTTATATTCCAATCAGAATGGTTCAGCCTCCAGTTATTCCAAGATATTGCTAGTTTTTTTCGGCATAATTAAGAAGAAATCTCGTGCTTATCCTCCTCAGCGTTGTGCAGGGCAGTGTAAACATGTAATTGTTGGTACGGCATGTTTGTAAAAAAGCTTGGGAAGAGATAGAGAGAAGTGGTTAGATGTGAAAAGGGAAACGTTGGCGCAGTCTCCTGCAGCGCTTGAGGGAGAGCAAGAAGAGCTAGGAAAAAGAGAAGGCAAGGATTTTAATCAGAAGGTCTTATGGTTGGCTAAATATCACATAATGCTTACTTCCGGCATTGTATAATGGTTAGATAAAGTAATTTAATTGATGCTAGTGCCGTGTGCACCAGATACTTTCAAAGCTGTTCGGTACAAAAGGTCTCACAGAGGTCCTGTTTTTCTCGAATCATGCTTAACATACCGCTGAATAGTATCAAGTACTAGACAATGTCAAAAAAAAAAACGCACAGCCTTCGAACAACCTTGAAGAATCCAAGAAAACTTGCCGTGAAGGTCTCTATTTTGAGCACCTGCACTAGGAATTTATGTCGCCTGTAATAGAAACACAAAATGTAAAACTGCGCGCATGTGATTCACGCTTAAACCCCCATCCCCTGCAATTTGAATGCCAGTGTCACGTCTCGTTCTCCAAACATCCCTTGAAATATTGACACGTGGACCTGTTTAGCTTTTTTCGAGTGAGCGCTTTGCACTGGCTAACAGATGTTATCGCTCAGAGCGGGACGTGCCTACATGTATCGGAAGTTGCTAGATTGTTATTGATGGTTCTATCCACTGTGTGTTGTCACCGAACCTTGTGTAATCTGATTTCATCTATGCGCGACGCGATTGTGGTAGAACTTTCTGGAAGACGCAAGGGCACCAGTGACTAATCTGGAACGATCGATAGCTCGTGTATAAAAGCCGGTGCGGTTAACCGACCGATCAGGCTTCGACGACCGCCGACCGTGTTCGTCATTATCGTTATGCTTTGAGTGTAAGTTGCTTTTGTGGGTACAAGTTCACCCAATAAAACGCTACTTTCGCCATTCATACTATTGCTTTCCTTACCGTCACTACCACGTGACATCCGGTGGAGTTGCTAGTGTGTTCGTGCATCGAACGCCCCCGTAAAGCCGTGATCCAAGCCCAAACCACGAGAAGAACGCCAACGTCGCCACGGACCAGCAAGCTAGCCGCAGGCTGCAAGGACTACGCCCGGAGCACAGACTTTTGCCTGAGAAGACCAGGAAGTGCACGGCCATGACCGCAGCTAAAATGACAGCCCCAGTGTAGCCAACACCAATCCTGCTTCAGCTGCCCTGGAAGCCAGTGACGTTCCGAGGTTGAACAAAAAACCTGGCTGGAGACGTTTGAGAGGGTCGCTACATTTAACAGCTGGCACAGCAAAGGCCAGCTGCGACATGTCTATTTCGCATTAGGAGACGCCGCCAGGACGTGGCTCGAGATACGAGAAGCCACCTTCACGACTTGGGACCCGTTCTGAAGCGGCTTCCTGCAGACATTCACAAGCGTCGTGCGCAAAGGGAGCGCCCATGTTCTACTAGAAACCCGACTACAGCTGCCCACTGAGACCTTAGGTATTTTCACGGACTAGACGGCGTGTCTTTTTCGGCACGCAAATCCGGATATGTTGTAGGAGAAAGAAGTCCGCTTCCTCATGCGAGGCATCAAGCGAGAACCTTTCCCAGGGCTGGTCCGTAGCCCGCCGAAGACCGTAGCTGAGCTTTCTGCAGAAGCATCGACGATTGATGAATGGATAAATGGAAAACTTTATTGGGTACTGCAAGGCTGTGTGCTGAACCATAGGAGGGCTAACCCCACTTCGGGACCGGAAGACGGAGCTTCGCGTCCCCGCCTTGGGCTTGCTGGAGTGCTGAAACCTGTTCAACCAGACCTGGACTGCGAATGGCAGCCTCGAACCTGGCCACGTCGTGAGTGTAATCGGTATTGGTGGTTCGGTCGCAAGGCCAGAGCATATTTTTGATCTTAAGTGGTTAATTATAATTCGCGCAATGCGTATGGGGGAATGGTTCCGCCATGTAGTAGTGAAGGCGTTTGGGTGAGGGGTATGTATTGGTTTGAAGTAGTCTCAAAGTCAGTGCTTGTCTCTTGAGTTTGGGATGGGGTGTAGCAAATGTTTTTGGGCTGAGGAAGAAGTGTTTAGTGAGGTCGTTAATGTGAGTCTCCCTGTTCCCTCGGAGATGGTCCGGACCCGTGAGGGCGGCGCTGTGGAGGGTTAGTTCTCGCGCGCTCTTATGGGACATCTCATTGAGATTCATAGGAGCCTTCTCGATGTTTCCCAGGTGTGCAAGGAACCAGCATATTGAATGGAAGATGATTTTGAACTTTTGTGCGCTAAGTAAAGCTTGCTGCGAGATTACACCTTTCTGAAAGGCTCTACGAGAATTACTGTATATGTGTGGCCTCCCGGGATCCGTTAACGCCGGGTGATTGCTGTTTGCTCGGCAATTTATGAGTTGTTTATGATAACCGTGCCTGCGCTGACTGTCTTGCCCGTGTTGCCCACGAGAGCTACCATGAAAGCGTGTCTGTCTGTGTGTCTTGCTGCATCGACGAAACAAGGTCTCTGCTTTTCTTTATGAATCTTGCGGAGAAGACGAGCGCCCCGGGCTGGTCGTCTTTCTGTGTTGTGTTTCGGATTCATATTGCGAGGTAGTGGTTTTACTTCGAAGCGTTTACGCGTGTCTAACGGGATGTCTGTGTGTAGTGAGTTGATTTTATGTCCGTCTAAGTCTATTTCCTGGAGCAGTGCACGGTCCTACCTGCTACCCGCCAGTCCAGCCAACTGAGCTATTTCCTGCGCCTCTGCGATCTCTTCAAGTGTGTTATGTGTGCCAAGCTGCATTAGGTGTTCCGTGCTCGTGCAGCGCGGGATACCCAGTGCCTGCGTGCGGATCTTTCAAAGTTGGATATTTAGCTTTGATTTTCAGATGGTTTACATTTGATCATTGCCGCCACATATGTGAAGTGCTTAAAGCGAACGCATGTACGAGCCTGAGTAGATTGTCCTCTTTGAGACCTTGTCTGGGCGACTCTTCTGATTAGCCTCATGACGTTGTCTTTCTTGGTGATAAGTTTGTTCATCGCCTTGGCATCGGCGCCATCGGCCTCATTTGTCGTACCTGGAATATTGATTAACTCTACTATGGGAATCATTACTCCGCTTTTAGTGTGAAGTTTGATGTCCCGGTTTTTGGCGTAGACCCAGCCCATTGGTTTGTGTGCAGGTCTAATTGGTCTATAAAGAAGCTCTGACTTCATTGGGGAGCATTTGAGTCCCGTGGGTTCTAGGTAATGCTCGATCGTATGAAGAGCACTTTGTCATGTCGATGAAATGTGGCCGTCGCTGCCACCGGTACACCGCACAGTGACATCGTCAGCATAGATTGTGTACGTGATGCCTTCTATGGCGCTGAGCTTCCTGCCTAAGCCTATTTGGGCTAGGTTGAAGAGGATAGGGGAGATAACGGACGCCTGTAGTGTCCTCTTGTTTCCTAGCGTTAGCAGCTGCGATGTTAGTCCGCTAACCTTAAGCATTGCTGTCCTGTCGGAAAGGAATGACCTGACATATGCATGTAATCTGGGGCGCAGGTTGAGGTTGGAGATGGTATTGACAATGTATTCTTGTGACAGGTTGTCGAATGCCTGCTCGTGATCGAGTCATAGGATCGCTTTCAGGTTTCTGGAGTTGTCGATGATATGATGCGTGATCAGCTTCATAGAATCCTGCGTGGATAGCCCTGCCCGGAAGTGAATCATAGCGTGTGGGCGCATCCCACTCTTTTCTAGGTGTTTGTTAAGGCGGTTGAGAATAGCATGCTCCGCGGCCTTACCAACACATGAGGTGAGTGAGATCGGTCTTCTATTATCTATCCTGGGGTTTTGCCGGGCTTGGGTGTTAGGAAGGGGAGGCATGTTTTCCAATCGGGGGGGGGGGGGAATGTTGCCCTGCTTCCATTTTGAGCTAACTTGTTTTGTGAAATATTCGATTGAATCTGCGTCTAGATTATTAGGTGTTTTATGGCTAGCGCCATCGGGGCCAGGGGCTAATTTACTATTCAGGTTGTGAAGGGAAGTACGAATTTCCTCCACCTCAATTCTTCATTCAGTTCCAGGTTATCCGCGCCAGCATAGGTAGCGTATGAGTCGTTGCTGTTATCTCCAGTCAGCGATAGATATTTTTTGGTGAGCTTGTCAATGAGGTCTGTGGGAGTGGAATTCTGTAGCGCCACGTGGATTGCTTTATCTATGGCGCGATGCTGGCTATATTTGGTGCTAGTGCTGCCTAGAAGGTGTTTAAGCAGGTTCCAGGAGCCATCGTTCCTCATCTGCCCGTCGGTGGCGTTGCAGACATCGTCCCACTGTTGCCTCGAAAGCTTAGAGCAACATTCCTCTATTTGCTTGTTAAGCTCTGAAATCGCTTTTCTTAACCTGTGGTTAAGAAGTTGTCCCTTCCATCTGGATGTGAGTGACTGTTTGGTCTAGAGCATGTGGGCAAGGTGGCTTTCTAGGCTGTTTATTAGCAGGCCTGTCTATATTGCTGAGGTGGCAGAATTGATATCATCCTTGATCTGTTTTAGCCATTGTTCTACCCTGGGTGTGGGTTGGTCTTTGAGCCCATTTTCTGATTTCCCTGAATTTTGCCCAATCTACGAAAGTGTGAAATTTAGGGACTTGTGTGGCTAATGGGAAAATTAATTCGTTGATGCAGTGGTCACTGCCTAGATCCTCGAGGAAATTACGCCCGCGGAATTTAGTCGCGTTCCTGACAAAGAACAGGTCAGGCGTCGTGTGTGCAAGTAGAGGTGCCCGTTCTGGTAGGAATGCCGGGTCTGTAGCGAGGTTGAGATCTATTTCGGTTGGGATTTGCCACAAATGCTTGCCCTTAGTTGTGTTATACTTGTAGCCGACAATCTTATGGGCATCATTACGTAGTGTGCAATAGAAGTCGGTGTTAACTCCTTTAGACAGGATGCCAGTAAGCTATCGCAGTATACGAAAGATCTGATCAAGAAACGCCAATGTATGAAAGCCTCTAAACCTTCAGCTAGAGTAGAACTGGCAGAACTTTTCATGTTAATCAACAAGCGTAAGACTGCTGACATAAGAAAGCATATATGGATGGAATTGAACATGCTCTCAGGAATGGAAGCAGCCTAAAAGCAGTGAAGAAACTAGGAATAGGCAAGAATCAGATGCATGCGTTAAGACACAAGGCCGGCAATATCATTACTAATATGGAGGTGATAGTTCAAGTAGCTCATGAGTTCTGTAGAGATTTGTACAGTTCAGTGGCACCCACGAAGATAATAGAAGAGAGAATATTCTAGAGGAATTTCACATCCCACAAGTAACGCCCGAAGAAGTAAAGAAAACCTTGGGAGCTATGCAAAGGGGGAAGGCAGCTGGGGAGGATCAGGTGACAGCATACTTCTTGAAGGATGGTGGGCAGATTGTTCGAAAGAAACTGGCCACCTTCTATACGCAATGCCTCATGACTTCGAGCGTAACGGAATCTTGGAAGAACGCTAACATAACCCTAATCCATAAGAAAGGAGACGCCAAAGATTTGAAAAATTAGAGGCCGATCAGCTTACTGTCCGTTGCCTACAAAGTATTTACTAAGGTAATCGCAAATTGAATTAGGAACACCTCAGACTTCTGGCAACCAAAGAACCAGGCAGGATTCCGTAAAGGCTACTCCCGAATAGACCCTATTCACACTATCAATCAGGTGGTAAAGAAATGTGCGGAATATAACCAACGCTTATATATAACTTTCATTAATTACGAGAATGCGTTTGATACAGCCGAAACCTCAGCAGTCATGGAGGCATTACAGAATCAGGGTGTAGACGCGCCGTATGTAAAAATTCTGAAATATATTTATAGCGGCTCCACAGGCCCCCACCGTAGTTCTCTATAAAGAAACAAAATCCCAGTAAAGAAAGACGTCAGGCAGGGAAATACGATCTCTCTAATGCTATTCACAGCGTGTTTACAGGAGGTATTCAGAGACCTGGATTGGGAAGAATTGGGGATGAGAGGTAATGGAGAATACCTTAGTAACTTGCGATTCGCTGATCATATTGCCTTGCTTAGTAACTCAGGGTACCAATTTCAATGCATGCTCACGGTACGTGGAGAGGCAACGCAGAAGGGTGGGTCTAAAAATTAGTCAGTAGACTACTAAAGTAATGTTTAACAGTCTTGGAAGAGAACAGCAGTTTACGATAGGTAGCGAGGCAATAGAAGTGGTAAAGGAATATATCTACTTAAGGCAGGTGGTGACCGCGGATCCGGATCATGAGTCTGAAATAATCGGAAGAATAAGAATGGGCTGGGGTGCGTTTGGCAGGCATTCTCAGATCATGAACTGCAGGTTGCCATTATCCCTCAAAAGAAAAGTGCATAACAGCTGTGTCTTACCAGTACTCACGTACGGGGCAGAAACCTGGAGGCTTCCAAAAAGGGTTCTACTTAAATCGAGGAAGACGCAACGAGCTATGGAAAGAAGAATGATGTGTATAACGTTAAGGGATCAGAAAAGAGTAGATTGGGGGAGAGAACAAACGCGAGGTAATGACATCTTATTTGAAATCAAGATAAAGAAATGGGCATGGGCAGGATATGTAATGAGGCGGGAAGGTAACCGATGATCATTAAGGCTTACGGACTGGATTCCAAGGGGTCGGAAGCGTAGCAGGGGGCGGCAGAAAGTTAGGTGGGCGGATGAGATTAAGAAGCTTACAGGGACAACATGGCCACAATTAGTACGTAACCGGGGTAGTTGGAGAAGTGTGGGAGAGGCCTTTGTCCTGCAGTGGGCGTAACTAGGATGATGATTGTGATGATGATGATCATTATTATTATTATTAGTTGTAGCCCCAGATGCCGCAGGGAGCATCAAAGTCTCCGGCGACAACAACCACCTGCTTTGCTACATGCTTTTTTCAGGATTAGTTTGAATTTCCGTGCGTGGTCTTTGGGGCTGCTGTAAATGTTAATAACCAATGGGTTCTTGCCTTGCGGTTCCTAGGAATTATTTTGGTCGTGATATGTTCCAGAGTTCTACTGGGTAGGTTGAGGTCGTGTTGAATGTGGGTTAGCTTGCTATTTATAAGCGCAGCTGCCTCGTGACGAACACAGGTTTCTGCTATGGCGCTATATCCTGTGGCTGTAGGGTTAGCCCTGGTCATTTCCTGTCATGAGACTCTGTCTCATGACAGGAAATGAGAATTACATGTGGTGCATCACCTGTGACGCGAATATATTGCTGTAAGGGCGCATCTTTTGCGACCATCTCACCTACGGTTCCATAGCCAGATTCTAAAAGCTTGAGAGTGATCGGCCTTGTTGAATGTGTGTATCGTCATGTGTTAAAGGTTGAACCTGACGTGGAGGAGTTGGGGCGATCAGTTTGGTACCACTGTATTATGATAAGCCGGCATTTCAATTGGTGCGGTGTTCGTTTCCGTGGAGCGCACCCTTTGGTCTCGGTCAGCGACTGTGCCGTGGATGCGTTCCATTTGTTGTATTACTTTATTCTGCGCTTCCATGAGTGCGTTGAAGCTTCGAAGTAATATGTCTAATGTATGTGTATGATCTGTGCTCGCTTTGGCTGCCTTGGTGAGTTGTGTGGCCGAGCTCGTTTTCCTTTTAGCCGGGTTTGAATCTTTCTCGACTACCTGTATGTCCATTGTTTCAATTTCTGAGTTATTTTCTTTGGCTGGTGCGGCAAGGGAAGCTTGAAGTTGCTTAATTTCATCCATGAGGTAAACGACCAATCACCTGAGTTCTAGTTTGTCGCATTCTAGTCTTCTGATTGTGTCAGAATGGTTATTGGCTCTGTAACTCTGTAAATGCGCACTAGGCAATATCGCCGTGAAGTCGTCTCGCAGCAGTGCGCCATCCAAGGACTGGGTTCCGAAAACCTTCAAGAGACCATAAGAGTCATTGTGCGCAAAGAACTGCGCAAGATCTTGCCTTCGTCGCAGCCTCAAGTGATCTCGATCGCCGACATCGTCAAGGAAGAGATTCAGCGATCGCTTGGAGTTCCTGAGGTGTCACCACTATCACCGCCGCAGCTCCAACCGGAAGAGATAACTTACGCCGCCGTCGCCCGCCGCCAAGGTCCCACTCCGCGACCCTGTGACGTCGCAATTCCGTCGTCCACGAACGCCACCGCCAGCTCGCCCACCCGTCATCCAGCGAAACTACCCAAGGAAGACAGATGTGGGCCCCGCTCCGGACCACCGCCCGTTCTGTTACTACTGCGGACAAGAGAGTCATATCTACCGCCGATCCCATACCGGGAGATGGGACTGCAAGGGTTGGCCGTTAACGTGCCGCGACCACAGCTTCGCGAACAACGTCGCGATATCGCCGACTACCTCGCCGCCACTCAGTGAAGCCCTCAACGACCATACCGCTCGCCGTAACCAGGCTGCTACCTGTCGCTGCAGCGCCGACCATACACTGGCCCAGTGCGGGGCCGGTCTGCGTGCCCATATCCGGAAAACTAAAAGCAACAACCGATGGAGGTGCGCTTGCTGTTTGGCGGACTGACGAATATCCTCCACCACCGTCGAAGACGTCGAAAAGTCTTTTTCGACGATGTTGCTATCCGACACGAGATGCTGCTATCCCGACAAAGCTTAGAATCGAAGAATACGCCGACAAGGGAAGGCCTGACGACGCCAGGTTCCAGCACACGTCAACACGACGCAGCCGTGATCCGATGGTAAGGCTTAACTGCGACGCAAGACAAAGAACAGCTGACCTCGGCGTGTTTCTCGATGGCTACGCAGTCAACGCCTTAGTGGGCACAGGACCCGATTACTCCGTCATGAATGGACCCCTTGCCACCCAATTGAAGAAACGTGAGACTGCATCGGAAGGCCCTCAAAAATGGACAACTGGGGGACAGCTGATCACACTAATTGGAATGTGCAAGGCAAGAATTACAGTTAGTGACCGTACCTAAACTGTTACCTTCGTTACCCTCCAACAGCGCTCAGGAGACGTAATTGTTGCCATGGACTTTCTGAACCAACACTACACAACGATCGACCTGAAGTTGAAGTCGATAACATTGTCGAATGATCCAGCGATACCTTCCGAGAGCTCTAGTAGTCAGCACGCCTTGACTGTGCTCGAAGGTCAAATGAGCAGCCAACCTCGCTCCAGCATTATTATTTCCGTCGGAGCAGAACCACCCTTAGACGTAGAAGACGTCATCTAGGGCGACCAATGTCTAATGCTCGACTGTGAAACTTGCATCGCAAGAGGGATCACTCCGCTGCACGAAGGGAAAGCGGAAGTCATCCACCACATCATCATCATCAAACACATCAACAAGGGCACGACCATCGCGTACATCGAGGAAATTTCGGAAACACGCAATGCATTGCCGTATCTAGCAAGACGAGCATAGTTCCCGAACGAGACATCTACATAAATCCAACACTCCCCATGAGTAAGCAGCAACAGCTCAGATGTTTACCGACGATAAAAAGAGTGCTTTTCGACGTCATCGAGGATTCGACAAATACCAGTCGCAAAGCATTGCATAATAACCTAAGATGCGCTGGACCCCTCCGCCAGAGCCCTTACCGAGTGTCGACGCGAGAGCGTGAAGCTAGAAGACGATAAGTCGACGAAATGCTACGTGACGACACCATCCAGCCGTCGAAAAGCCCATGGCCATCTCCTGTTGTCTTGGAGAAGAAAAAGGACGGAACTCCACATTTATGCGTACATTATCGTCGACTGAACAAGATCACGGAGAAGGACATATACATTCTACCACGGATGGACGACGTATTTGATCGGTTCTGCAACGCTAAATAATTCTCGTCGATTAATCTCAAGAGTGGCTACTGGCAAATGGAAGTCAACGAGAGGCACTGTGAAAAGACCGCCTTCATCAGGCCAGAGTTCAAGGCTATGCCACTCGAACTGTGCTCGGCCCTTGGAACGTTCCAGCCATCATGGACATAGTGTAAGCAGGATTGAAGTGGCAGACATGTCCTGTTTTACTTGGATCATGTTGTCATCTTCGCCGAAAGTTTCGATGATCATCTTAAGCGGCTTTCGACAGTACTAGAGGCCATCAAGTCATCAGGGCTCACAGTGAAGCTGGCAAAGTGCTGCTTCGCTAACGATGAGCTGTTCCTGGGCCCCGCTATAAGCAAACCTGAAGTCCGCCCCGACTCGTAGAAGACAGCTGCCATCACAAAGTTCCAGCAGCCGATCGACAAGAAGGCAGTGCATAGATTCCTCTGCATGCGTGCCTACTACAGATGCTTTGTCAAAGAGTTTCCACGCATCGCTGAGCAGCTGACACGTCTAACTAAATGTGATGTCGAATTAAAGTGGGAAACTCCGCACGCCGACGCATTTCAAGAATTCAAACAACGCATTCAGTCGCCCTCGGTACTGGCGCACTTCGACTGGGATCCCGCTACCGAAATCCACACTGACGCCAGCAGCCTAGGCTTCGGAGCCGTCCAACTGCGGAGGAAGGACGCCCTTGCGCGGGTGATAGCTTACGCTAGCCTGTCGATGTCAAAAGTATAAGGCAATTATTGTACGACCGAAAAAGAATGCCTCGCCATCATTTGGGCTACAGCGCAATTCCGCCCTTACCTATATGGCAGGCCATTAAAAGCCGTCAGTGACCATCAGGCGTTGTGTTGGCTAGCGAATTGAAAGGACCCTTCGGGAGGGTTGGCGCGGTGGAGCCTGAGACTCCAACAATATGACATCACTGTAATCAACATATCTGGACATAAAAACCCTCTGATTCTGATTGCCTATCACGCGCTCCCATTGACTCGACACAGCAAGATGACGAGGATGACAACACGTTCCTTGGAATAATAAGGGCGGAACACTTCGCAGAACATCAACAAGAAGATCTGGAGCTAAAAAGCCTTGTGGAGCATTTGGAAGTAAACACCGACGTTGCCCCTAGGACATTTAGGCGTGGATATACTTCGTTCCCGCTTGAAAACAATGTACTCGTAAGGAATTTCTCATTAGTCCGCGCCAACTACCTTGCTATTGTTCCCTCAGTGCTGCGTCCAAGAGTACTGCACGGCCTACTTGACTA
This sequence comes from Dermacentor variabilis, assembly GCF_050947875.1. Taxonomy (NCBI): domain Eukaryota; kingdom Metazoa; phylum Arthropoda; class Arachnida; order Ixodida; family Ixodidae; genus Dermacentor; species Dermacentor variabilis. The sequence goes on from NC_134573.1 coordinate 38,141,470, forward strand.
TCCGATCGTTGGACATCTCGGATTCTCCCGGACGCTATCGAGGATGCAGGAAACGTAATACTGGCCGCGCCTGACTGCCGACGTCGCCCGTCACATCAATACATACCGAGGGTGTCAACGACGCAAGACACCACCAACAAGGACAGCAGGATTAGTGCAGCCGATCGAGCCTCCTTGCGGACAATTTTAGTAGATTGGGACAGACTTCTTGGGACCCTTTCCGACGTCAACATCTGGCAATAAGTGGACCGCGTGGTGACGATCTACCTCGCCCTCTTCACTGAAACGAAAGCTCTGCCGAAACGTAGCGCAGCCGAAGTGACGAAAATTTTTTTTCAATATCCTGCTGCGACATGGCGCCCCAGATAACCTCCACACCGACGGAGGAACGGCCTCTACAGTGGAGCTCACCCAAGACATTCTGCAATGCTATAAGACAAGTCACAGGAGGACAACTACCTACTACCAGCGGACGAATGACTTTATAGAGCGCCTGGATAAGACGCTCGCCGATATGCTAGCAATGTATGTCGACGTTGAACACAAGACCTGGGATGCCGTCCTACCGTACGTAACATTCGCTTACAGCCCAGTGGTCCAAGAAACAACACAGATCACGCCGTTGAAGCTGCTTTACGTCAGGAACACCGCAACGAGTCTCGACTCCATGCTGTCGCACGTCTTCGACATAGCGAATCTGGAAGTCGCCACTATATATCTGCAGCGCGCCGAAGAAGCGCGGCAGCCTGCCTGCGTGCGGATCAGAAAACAGCAGAGTGCTTACTGCGGACACTACAACCTTCGACGAAGCTACGTCAAGTACCATCCCTGCGACCGTGTTTGGATTGGGGCCCCAATATGCCGACGTGGACTTGGCGAAAAGCTTTTACGCCACTATTTCTGACCTTACAAGATCATCCAACGAATTGGCGCACTCGACTATGAGGTCTTAGCAGACGGCATTTAGATATCACAGCGGTGCCGCACACAGCCTGAAATAGTTCACGTTGTGCGACTTCAGCCTTTCTACCAGCGTTAATGAGCTTTTGGACTTTGCGTAGCTGACCTTTGGACTTTCTCTTTTTGGATTGTGTTACTTTGGACTTTGTTTCTTTGATAAGTTTCCTCTTGTGTTTCGCTCTTCTATTATATTTGTAGGATCGGAACTATGCGTTTTGAGAGAGGGGCATTGACACGTGGACTTGTTTATCTTTTTCAGAGCGAGCGCTTTTCACCGTCTAACAAATGTTATTGCTCAGAGCGGGATTCGCCTGCAGGTATCGGATGTTTCTGGAATGTTATCGATGGTTCTATCCACTCTCTGTTGTCACCAAACCTTGTGTAATCTCATTGCATGTATGCGCGACGCGAATGATGTAGAACTTTCTGGAAGACACGCGGGCACCAGCTATTACTCTGGAACGTTCGATATCTCGCGTGTAAAAGCTGACGCGCTTGACTGATAGATAAGATTTCGACGACCGCCGAATGTGTTCGTCGCTATTGATGTGATTTCAGTGTAACTTGCTTTTGCGGGCACAAGCTCACCAAATAAAATGCTAGTTGCGCCATTCAGTTTTGCTTTCCTCACCGTCATGACCACTTCACAATAAGAGTATAACGTTAACCTAAAGCCATAAGTAACTAAAATGAATTTACCTTCCCATGCCCGTCTGACATAACCAGCGCAATTTCTAAAAATATTTAATCGTTGCCTAGTTGAGCTGACCAAGGATAGATAAAGGGGACGCCTATTACATGCGTTGTATTAGTTATGAAGATAAGGAAAAAGTGGTATTCACTAATTATCTGCATAGCTCGTAATAAAGCCAGGGAATTGATATGGTGCTGAGGTGACGCAACTAGTAATAATTTTCGCTATCCTAGTGTCAGCAGCATCCGCCAATTGGACCGCGATCGAATCAGTGCATAATTTAAACTTATAAATAAGTATAATATTTAAAGTATTTGTTATGAATTTCTCGTTTGGAAAACAAGGGACCATGGCTATCAGAAGAGGGAAGGCGGTAACTACTAACTGCTGAATTAAATTCCGGAGTTTTTTTATATTCTTACGTATTCTTCTATTTTCACTTGTTTAACTGCGACTCAAGGCAGTTAGGCTTAAATCTTGTAGGCGCGACACCACAATGTGATTAGGTAACAATTATTCAGCGTCTGTCTGTTCACTGATCATACAGTTATCTATATAGAAGCGAAAGAATGCAAAGATATTATTGGAGTCCTCTCTCACCTTGAAGCCGTAACTAATTGGTGTCACAGAGTGCTCGTGGAATTAAACGCAGCGAATATAAATTTATGCCCGTGCGACGGATTCCTCGAACCTTATTCTTGAGTGATACATGAACCGCAGTGCCATTAAGACATTATTGTGTGCGGCAAACATCAACATTGTTGCGGTACACCACATCCCCAGGAAGTGAATGCCGAGCTACAGTGCGTCTTGAAAAAACATTCAAAATAATCAGACCTGCAAAGGTAGGGCCTAACTTTAAGTGGATGGACTTTACGGGAGGAAGCAAAATGCCCGGCCTCCTGACGAGCATACTTACGTAATATGATGGAAAGCTGAACAAAACAGCTTAAGTTGTAACCTGCTTCGTCGCTCAAACAAAGAAATGACGCTAAGTTCTTGTTTCATTGCTGTTGCACTTAAGAAGTGGCTGGATCTAGCCCCAGGACGTAAGTTGTCAGGACGGATTGGATTATTCTAATGCTTTGACATGCACACTTCAAGGCAGATCCCACGCAGGGCAAGCATACTCTAAAGCTGATAAATCCCACGTTTCGTACGCTGCATCTCATGTCCAGGAATTTTGGATACATTTCGTGGTACTTCACACCAGTGCAGAAGCGTAACTGAATGAGCAAAAAAATTATATTTCGAAATATCGGCCGAAGATCAACAAGTTTCAACTAAGTACGCCAAGAGAGTAGCACCTTCTGAAAATATATGTTTTATGGCACTTAGTCGGGAATTTGGTGGTGCGTTAAAGCAGTGTTTTGGTCAGGTGTGGACGGTAAAGTCATATTCGCTTCAGGAGCAAATTCTTTTGCACCGTCCTGGCAGAGAGAAAATTAGGGCGCTTTTATTTTTACCTTCACTTCTTGTCGACTCGTGTAGATGAGTGTAGTGCCGGGCAGAGGCTATGTGTCGTATGGCGCACTCGGCTCGCTGCGCGGTAAGTAGCCAATCACAGCAGACTGCTCGTTGCCTTCTTCATCAACAGACAAAAAGCGTCTGACGTCGTACTTACTTGCGGCGTAATTTAGTGTTAGCGCTCACAACACCCAAGGCAGCGTCACATCAAGCCTTACTCGTAGTCGCTCGTCGTCGCCCCTTGCAGGAGCAATGATCACCGCCACACAGGCTGGTACAGCGGGCGGACGGTGCGGCAGACGAGCGTAGCACTCCCTACCTCACGCTACCCTGACACTAAATGCCAACGTACAATTGTCGTTTCGTCTACGAATCTAGACAAAGTGCAGCCAAATACATTGCGAATGCATGGTGCACGAAGACGACTTCGATGCGTGTAATGTTGCGCGGAGTCTGAAACAGTTCGCATCATCCGCGAGTAAAATAATTTTGTCTTCTCAGATTAGCTCACCTTCCTCTGTGACACATGGTAGCGCAAGCACTTGGCTAACATTTTTGCAGAGAATATTAATAAATATCGTCGCTATATTAGCGCTGAAAGTATCAGACAAAATGGCGGCATGCGTTTGCACAGCCAGCCTGTTTCTTAAACGTCCACTACCTACACTCATTGAAACCGCAGTGTGGAAATGTATTTTGCTAGAATATGAGCTTGGGCTTGTTGGTGTTCCATCCTAGTGTTAACAGCGCTGAGCAGCGCTAACAAATGAGCAAGAACCTGAAACTCGAGCGTGTCCATGGCGAGCAAGGTGGTGAGAAGCCAAAAATGAAAGAAAAGCGAAGGAATGTGGCCCTGCCATACGTGCACAACTTATCTCACCGCTTGAAAAAGATTGGGCGCAAAGCTAGAGTGAATGTTGTGCTTTCTGCCCCGGAAAAGTGAAAAGCCTCTGCCGACGCGTCAATGCAGAAGAGCCGATAAAGCAGCAAGGGTGCACGATAAATCACCAGAGCCGTTTTGTCGATTGCACAGAAGCCGTGGTGTATTCAATGCCTTTGAAATGTGGAAAAAAGAGTATACGGGGCAAACTTCAATATGCACAAACGAAAGACTAAAGGAACATAAACTTAGCGTCGAGCAGGCTAACAGGAATCTAGGTATCCATGTCAGGGATTGCTCCTCCAGAGCTTGCGCCGCAGAATTCAGATGCTGTGAAGGGCTGAAAAAACACAATGAAGAGCTCGTTCGAGCGATAATTGAGGCAGCCCAGGTTGCCAGACTTCTTGACTAATGTGTTAGCACGCAGTCCTACTTACTAACAAAAATGAACTTGAGATTTGCACATACAGCCACTATCTTGAGTGCAAAAAATTAATAAAGAATAAGAAGTGCGCGTTTCACATGATGTGCAATCACGTGACTGCAACACGTGTGGGCAATGGTATAAGGAGCCGTGTTTCTTTCAAATAAATGTTGTTGAAAGTCAGCGCTCCCTGTGTCGTCTTCTCGTCTCGTGCCCTGTCTACGTTTTGCGGTGTTAACATCAGTGTGGAAAGTGTAGTTTTCATGCTACACTACAGCTTTCAAAAATGGCTGCTTCCTGCACTGACTACACTCGTGTAGCTAGTGCAAGCAAACAATAGCCCTACGGATTTGAACAAGCGCGAAATTTCAAGCGTAAGGCTATTTATTATAGCTGGCACTGGAACCGTGATTCTAGAAGGAGTATCATTTAGTCTGTTTGCGCCCGCAAGGTTTTGAGAGGCAGGATGGTGGGAGAGGTAGTGTATATGCATTTGCACGTCTTGAGCATGCACGATTGCTTGCGTCTGTGTATTTTAATCAGGGTGCGCACGAGTGTGTTTATGCGTTTTCCAGCATTAGCGCTTTGCGCATACGTGCATTTCCATGTACGTGTGTATATTTTTGTATGTGTGTATTTTCATGGACATGTGTAAAAGTGTATGGGGCAAAGAAGTGTTTTATCTGTGCGTCTTTGTGCGCCCGTGTGTGTGAAAGGGAGAGTGCTGTATGCGTCTTCGTGTGTACATGCGTGTGTGAGCGAGTATTTCCTTGCTTGCACCTGCTGTCGGGGACAAACGGTATGTATAGTTTCAGCTTGTGTAATTTTTGCGTGCGAAAACCACCACCCGATTATGAGGCACGCCGTCGTCGGGCTCTCCGGAATAATTACGTCCAGCTGTGGCTCTGTACCATGCACCTCAATCTAAGTGCACGGGTGTCCGCCCCCACTAAAGTACGGCCGCCATGGCCGGGATTTAACCCCGTGACCTCATGCTTAGCAGCCAAATACCAGAGCCACAGGGGCGTAGCCAGGGGGGAGGGCTTATAGGGCTTCAACCACCCCCCTCCCCTAAAAAAAGCGATATTTTCGTGCTGTCATGCACCGCTAACCAAAACAACCCTCGACGCTGGAAACCATTCTGGATTTTGTCTAGAATGTCTTTTTCACGCTCGAAAAGGCATTTCAGCGTGATCATTAAGAAGTCAGGCGGAATTTAGCGGCAACGCCCATGTACCGGGAGTCAGATAACGCAAGGAGCCCTATCCGAGCACAGTTTCAAGGGCGTTTTGATGGCGAGCGGGCTCATCGCGGCATCTCGCGGAGGAATGGATTTACGGAGCGGAAGGATTTCAATTCTGAAACTTTATGCGTATACAGTTCTCATAAGCTTTCAATGCGAAAGGTGCACCGACATTTCCAAAGTCGTGCTTTAGCTTTTCAATTCGGGAACTTTGTGGGTTCAATGTTGTTTAAACGTTTGATGTCAAAGGTGCCCTGACTTTTCTAGAGTCGTATATCGGGCCATACAACGAGACAAGTCAAATCAACAAACTATCAGACTAGTTGACAAAGCATGCAGCTAAGACCGATGAGATAAAGCGTTGTGGTGGTTCGTTTTTGCCATCATGTCCAAGAAAACAATATCAACATTTTTTTGCACCGGCGCCAAAGCAACCTTATCAAGACAGTAAAGCCACAAAGGTAACTGTATTCTTAGTTATTTTTCTGCTTTGACTTTTATTCGCGAGGACTCATTGAGCCTCTGGCGGGCTGCTGGAGCCCGCCAGAGCGCATGCGTTTTCTTCGTGTTGACCCGACCATCGCGCGGTGCACTTCAATGCGCATTCGTTTTTCTCTGGCCGAGTGGGTTTTCGCCTGACAAAGTTTTGGATGCTTTCTGGCTAGCAGACGATAAAAAGAAACTATGCATGGTTGCTCGCCGACATCACTGCGGAGCAGGTTTGACAGATTTGGCAATTTCTCGCCATATTGGCTACCTTTAGAAGCTCCTGATGAACAAAAATCGTGTTTGGCGACTTGGCTACTTTATGGCTACTTTTGTAGGTGGTAATTGCTCTAGATAGTGGCCGAATCACACTCCCCCCGACGGTCCCCTCGAAGCAACAAACCCAAACGTCAGATCTTCAAGGTCACGCTTTTTTATCTTGCAAGCTGCGGATGCAAATTGAGGAGCTGAAAATATGTGATAGTCACCACATGCTCAGGGCCTCTTCGACTTGTCACTCTGGGCTGTCCAGGACTGCCCGAGATGCCTCATGTGGAATGCTCATTGGCTGAAATCAATGCCTCGGGCACTTCGGGACTGTCACTGGCGGATAATTGAACAGGCCCAAGCAGCTCCCTCCGAGTAACAAGAATTAACCGATCTTATAGGCAATGCTTTTGCGTCCTTCGAAGGATGGAAGGAATAGGTGATGTCCTAATATCCCCCCAGCGACGGTTATCTCTTTGGAGAATCTCAAAGACCATGGTTATTCGCGTCACAAACGACTGCAAAACCAAAAGCACGTCATGGCAACCGTGACATTACAGGTGCTAGTGTCTACGTCACTATAAGCGACTGCGTACCAGGGAGCATAGAACGTGTGTGACGTCATAGAGTTCACACGGGAACGCTTAAACTGAAGTCAAACTGGTATAGAGTTAATATAACCATCTGTACAAGGACCGCGTTCAGCAAGCTTATTCTACTGAAACTGGCGATACCACTTCGGCTATGAGAAAGCACCTACAAGCGTATCGCAGAAAATATCAAAGAACATCAGCCAGTCATATATAATGGCAAATTACGACACAATATTATGTGATAACTACTGTTTTGTTCTGTTAATTTTGTTTGTCATCAGTGCAGCAGGAAACTACCGGTCTTTGTCGTCTGTTCTAATTTTCGCATTAAAAATGGGCAAACGTTCATTTGGCGCATGGTGGCTAGATTTTTGGCTACCAATTAAAGCTTTTGCCGTAGTTGGCGACTTTTTGGTTACTTTCGTAATTTTGGGGGCAAGAAGACGAAGCGCCTTTCAGGCAGAACGCCGAGTCTTCCAGCTCTACTCATTGTGTGAATTTCTTAGACTTTGCCTGGGAAACGCTGTTTCCTCCTTAAGTGCGATGGAGAAGGAGTCTCACACGCGTCCGTCAGACTCGGCAGCGCCCGCGGCGGCTGCCGGGAAGATTCTTGTGACGACACCTTCGAGCTGATGTGGAGTTGTAAAGCAAAGCGAAGGTTTCTCAGCGCATCATCGAATTCGAGTGAGTCCACCGCCAGGTCTTCCCGGAATACCGAGTTGCTCACGATTCTGTTCTCACTAGTTTTGGCCACTGTCAACCTGAGGCGCCTACACAGGCGAGCCGTGTCTTCACATCTAGAGGCGCTGGTTCCGAATGAAATCAAAGACATTAGAGGGAACACCTCTAATGGTAGGCTAGCGAATGACACAGAACACGTGGCTGCGTTGGGTTCTTTGCTCAAAGTCACGGAACTTGACAGGATGAAAGTCCGCCCTCATATTACGCTGGACAAACAAGTCAGCACTGGCGTAATTTACGATGTTGACCAGACCATTGGCGACTCCAATCTATCGATCTTAAACAAACAAGCTACAGAAAACACCATCGTCACAAACGCATTCCGTCTCGGCATGCCACGGCGTGGTAAGATCATATTTAAGGGCGAATCCCTCCCGTCGCATGTAAAAGTGGGCCACACGCAGTTCGCTCCTTTCTACCAGAACCGCTGCAGTGCTGGAAGTGCATCAAACTTCGTTATGTGAGCAGTGTGTGCAATATCACTACCGTCTGTCCTCGCTGCACAGGGCCCCACACCACTAACACGAGCGAGACCAGTGTGCTGAAGTGCACAAACTGCAGCGGCCCTCACGATGCATCCTCGAAGGAACGCCCTTTGATTCGAAAGGAAATCACAATATTGAAGAAAATGATTAGAGACCACTCATCTCACCGAGAAGCAGCAACATCTATTAAGGCACGACGATCACATCGCCGACGTCGATCAATAGCCTCCGAAGCCTCTGCAGAGCGCCGCCCACGTACATTACCACCCAGTCTTCCGCGCAGGCCAAACGCAGTCAGCTCAAAGGATAAAGATGCACCGAAGAGCACGGCTGCTGACGCTTGGCCGGCACTCCCGAGGCCACATGCCTCTACTGTGCGAAATCAGACTTCTATAGCAAGGGACACTTCGTCTGTTCCTGATAAATTCACGGACCAAGATCAACAAATTCTTGTCATGATCAACTCCCTGGTGAGTGCTATTCGTTTTCTTCTGGACAAGATACAGACACCAACAGCTCGAAGTGCGTTGTAAGTGCTGGATGCCATCATTCCGGTTCTAGCGAGCCTTCAGAAGTCGAGTGCTTGAGAACTTCTACAGCAGAACATGGCTCATCGACAACAACAGCGATCGTTCCAGGATGACTTCAGAAGTGCCTCCGTATGCCAATGAAATGCGAGAGGCCTGAGGTCACGTATTTCGGATTGTGCACAGTTTGCGTTTGAAAACCACTTTTCTATACTGGTCATTTGTGAACCGAACTTATCAGCCTCCATAAGACTATCAAGATATGAACCTTTTGTTTCAAACACGTGTGTCCATAGTAGTAAGGTTCTGGTTAACATTCGCAAGGACATTACGTATTTTTCCCAACCCGTAGTGCCACACGACGGTAACCACTACGCCTTTGTTAAGGTAAAAAGAAGAGCCTGTCTTTTATTCTTATTGGCATCTACCTTTTCCCAACAAGTCACTTTGACAGCAAAATACAACAAGATATTATGGCTGCTACTTCCGATTCTTGGATAATAACAGGGGACTTCAACGCTCACCACCGCATATGGGGAAGCTCCACGAAACATTCGAGGGGGCCTTTGCCTCAGGCCGCAACCTGTGTCTTCTAAATGACGGAAGCCCGACTTTTCTGCGAGGAACAACGTGCAGCAGCTGCCTTGACGACTTTGGTGTCACGTTGCCTGACTTTGAACGTGCATGGTTCACTGATATTGAAACCCAGGGCGATGATCATATTCCGACCTATGTGAGAATCGATGGACTAGACGCCGCATTACCGGTTGTATCTTGCCAAATCAACTGGTCAGTCTTTCAAGATCATATAGAAGACACATACAAGAAACATGTCGCACGCAGATTAGAAGACATAATTGCAGGCGCAATCCAAGATTGTACACGCTGCTTCACACATTCATCAAAGCGTACAGAGTGACATTGAATTGGAAAGGCTCCGTCGCCGAGCTGAAAGGAGGTACATGCGCACGAAGTCAATTCTTGACCTCAGAGAAGCTCGGCGCGTGCAAAAGAAGATAGAACGCCGAATGGATAAGCCAGCGGATCAAAGATGGAAATGCTTTTGCGAGTCACTTGACCCCCGCAAGCCATTGTTCCGTGTGTGGCGTACCCTATGGGGTCTTGGCTCAAGTCCAACGCAAGGACGCCCTTTTTACGCCCTTGCTCTGTACAAAACCGCGGTGAGAAAGACGTTGCAGAGGAAGTTTGTGCGAAAGTCGCCGGCGGCACAGTTTTAGTCCCTGACATAGCTATAGGCAACATCCCCGGTCCACGAGATACAAGTATGGACGCTCCATTCTCTATGGAACAGTTGGAAGTTCCTATGGCACTCTGCAGGAGTTCGTCTTCACCGGGACCCAATGGCATCAGATATACTGCTTTGCGCCACCTAGGTCGAGAAGCGCGAAGAGAACTCCTCAGCTTTTTAACAATTCATGGCAAGATGGTGTCATCCCACAGGAATGGAAATGCAGTTGCCTGGTACCGCTTCTAAGAGCAGGAAAGTCACCGCTTGAACTGGCATCGTATCAGGCTATAGCTCTTGGCAGCTGCGTCGGGAAGCTGATGGAACGTACGATCCTCATGGGTCTCGAATGGTACCTAGAACACTACAAAATTTACCCTGATTTTATGGCGGAATTTCCACGAGGTCGTTTATCAATTGACAGTGTCATCAATCTAGTATCATCTGTAGAAGAGCAAAAACCTCGGAAGCAATTATCATTAGCACTCTTTCATGACGTGAAAGGCGCTTACGACAAAGTTTCCCATCAAACGATTTAAAATGCACTTTTGACAATTGAACTAGGAAGGCGAGTCTACCGATGGATCAGAAGCTACTTGACACAAAGGTCTTTATTCGTACGCACGGAAGATGGTCCGGCTACCGACCCGTACACATGCCGAGGCGTTCCATAAGGCGGTGTTCTAAGCCCTATTCTTTTCAATCTCGCACTTCTTGGGCTGACCGAATCCCTACCGGAAACAGTGAGTGCCTCAATATACGCCGACTGCATCTGCATCTGCGGTCACTCACCTGCAGGTTCGCGCAATTCTACAGCAAGCAGCAACACAGGCATCTGACTATCTTCACACACAAGGCCTTACCATCTCAACAGAAAAATGTGCGTTAGTCGCTTTTACACGAAAAGCGATGACTTGTTATTGAGTATGCATCAAGGGCCAGCCTATGTCCTACATGAGAAATCATCGGTTTTTGGGCGTCATTGTTGCCCGGGACCTCCCTTGGAGCCCTTAGGTTGCCCGCTTCAAGAAGAAGCTCACATCTATTGTTCACGTCTTCAAGTTCACCGCCGGCAAAACATTGGGATCGTCAGTGGGCTCCATGCTTAAGTTATATCGAGCACTTTTTATCGGATTCCTACGCTATAGCTCTCCCGTGCTTGCTAAAACATGCAAGTGAAATCTTCCAGCACTTCAGAGCGCGCAAGCACAGGCACTACGTATTTGCCTAGGCCTTCCGCGGAACGCCTGAACAGCCGGGACCATTATAAAGGCTGAAAACCATCTGATCACGACTTACATTAGCACCGACATGCTTAGGGCCCATGTTCGTCATGTTTCACGGATACAGTCAAGCTCTCTTGCCTGCCTCCCAGAACGACGACCACAGGCGTCTTTCTCCAACGAGGTAAGCATCCATCGTGCCTCCTTACCATCGGGCTTCACACCCTCAGCACATTCTACCTCAGCTTTGTGGCGTTTAAAATAACCTCAAGTGCCTCTTACCGTTCCAGGGATAAAAAAGAAGACCCACCTGCCTACCTTGGACTTGGAGCCAGCAGCTCTGAATTGTTTGCACACTTTATACTTTGACCGAGTCCACAGATATACGGATGGCTCTTTTACTCAGAGCAGCTCCACCGGCGCAGTGGTTATACCATCACGATCAATAAGCATCCGGTGCAATATTTCCCGCTTGACAACATCCACCGGTTCGGAGGTTGTTGCCCTCCGAGGTGCCGTTGATTATATTAACAACAAACCGGCTAATCGGTGGGCTATATTCTGCGATTCGAAGGCGCCCTTACAATCTCTTTTGTCATCTCTTCGTCGCGGGTCCTGTGAACAACTCGTGTCTGAGATACCAGAAATACACCATCATATGATCGCGAAAGGACACGACGTCGTGTTTCAGCGGCTGCCTGGCCGTTGTGGTATCTCCAGCAACGACCTCGCTGACGAAGCTGCTAAAAAAGCACACGTAGGAGCAACCCTTGTTTCTGTACCTTTATCGCGGACTGACGCTGCCCAACAACTAAGTAAGCTAGCGCACCGCATGACATTCGAAAAGTGGCACACACCTGAATTCACTCAACATCGATTGCATTCCCTCGATCCATCTATGAAACTACGGCTGTTACCAGGGCTTCCGCATAATCAGGAAACAATGCTGTGCCGCCTACGCTTGGGCGTCGCATTCACTAATGCATATTTTTTAAATTGGAATAACAATGCGTGCTGTGTCGAGGAAACTATAGAAAATCTACTGGGCTACTGCCCATCTTTTGAAAATGAAAGACATGACCTGTGCACAACTCTCAATCAGCTAGATAGAAAGCCGTTCACCTTAAACAATATCTTGGGACCATGGCCTCGCATATCGCAGCTATAAAAGGCCACAAAAGCGCTGCTGCGATATTTGAAAGCTATCGGATTGAGCCAGCGCCTGTGATCTGGACTAAGTAAACGAATGATATCCCCAGTGAACTTTCTCTTCTTCTTTTAATCTTTCCGTCCTCTTTTCCCTTTCCTCAGTGTGGGGTAGCCAACCGGGCTCAGTCCTTGTTAACCTGTTCGCTAACCTCCCTACCTTTCATTTATCATTTGCTCTCTCTTTTGGTAATTTTTCTGCAACTTTTTCTTCCGAAGACCAGGCAACCCTGCTGCAGTGACTCGACGGATTGCAACGCGTTCTCCTCAGCGCGACCTCTCTGGAAAATTTTGTCCCGCCGGTGTACGATACCGAGCAGTATGCGTATGGTTGTTTGTGGACTAAGCGTCTCACATTTTCTTCGGTATTCTTTGATTAGCCACATTAGCTGCACAAAGTAGCAATTTCATTGTGGCCAACATGCTTTCCTTTGCGTTTTCTCATTTCCATGACCCCACCCGACAATTAACAAAAAGACTGTCCCGGAGCAGCAAATTATTGTATGGTGAAAGTTTGATGTTGTTACTAGTTTTCCTTTTGTGGAAACTAATGGGCGATGCGACGCTTCGGTTGCCGGATACTCTTAATATTATTACGGGGTTAAAAACGGTCAGACGTGTATTTACTGGATATTTACAATAATTGTAGCAGCTGACGACATGGCAGACAGCGCGCGAGGTCTAGAGCGTAGTCTTCTTCTGACCAAGAATAAGACATCTTCTTTGTCAGCGTGTCACATGACCCCCAGCGGCTGGAGCACCGGCTCGGTGCTGTTTAGGAGGTGGGCGAGTGATACAACTTAGGACGCGTGACATGGACCACGTCGGAGCGATGCTGAGCCACGGTTGGCTTAAGAGGGGCGATATCGTACGTGACGTGAGTTACTTGACGTAAGACACGGTAAGGGCCAGAGTAGCATGAAAGTAACTTCTCCGAGAGGCCAACGCGTCGCGACGGCGACCAAAGGAGAACCAGGGCGCCCGGTGTGTAATGGACGTCACGATGGCGGGCGTCATATACGCGCTGCTGATTGTCCTGCGACTCCACAAGTCGACGTCGGGCAATATGGCGTGCTTCTTGTGCATCGAGTATGGCTTCAGGGGTGTACTCGGATGTGGAATTCCGACTAGAAGGCAAAATGGTGTCGAAAGGTATTGTAGGGTCGCGGTCAAAGAAGAGGAAAAGAGGTTGCGGGATCATTATCAAGACGGATTCACGCAGCGGGTGCTCCTTGGTTCCATCTACAATGCCAGATCAAGGCAAGGATGCTTCGCACCCGTTGGTGCCCAGCACCTCCACCAAAAATGTTACGGGGTTAAAAATAGTCAGACGTATATTTACAGGATATTTACAATAATTGTAGCAGCTGACAACATGGTAGACAGCGCGCGAAGTACAGAACGTCGTCTTCTTCTGACCAAGATTAAAACATCTTCGTCAGCGTGTCACAATATATTATTGTGGTAGCAATTATATGAACAGTACAAGGGGCATTACTGCCATAGTCGTCACCCTCATGTTTCGTAAAAATTCCAAGGGCGATAACATCGTGACCTTGCGCCGCGTGCTGTATGTGCGAGTGAAAGCGTAGGGACCTGGGAGTGTCACGGGTGAGCCGACGATGGTGGCTCAGTATTGCGTGCTCGAGGGAAAAAAGCGGGGAGGAAGCGCACCGCCTCCAGTCGCGCGCGTTACATCAGGGGGAGTGGAGGGAAGGCGGGCTGTGATCTGCGAGCCTATTGTTGCGCAATATGATTATTTGCCTTATTCGGCGCCTTATATACAGCGACTTTTGTTTAGATACGTAGATTTATTGGAGAGTTATACGTATATTTAAATATCTTATTGCGAGGTTTTGTGTATACGTGCAGCGAGCTTGGTTTCGAGCGACACTTTTTTGCCCTTGATCATGCTGTATCTTCGATCTGTAAATTCCACTGTATCTTCGCATTCCTAGTGTACGTGGGCTAGTCAACTGAAAGTGAGCCAACCGATCCCGCGCAGTAATGGTTCTGTTCGTTATCTTTGAGGAATGTCAGGCATCTCTCATTTGCAAGTGACACGCAGGCGTGAGGATGAATGTTCTTTAGTGCTCGCATACACTGGGTCGAACATGGTTGCGTGACTTAATAGACGATCCGAAATGTCAACAGCGTGGTATAGTCAGGTTTTTGACAGCTGAAGGTGTTTCCAAAAAGAGATTAGTAGCCGTATGGCTGCCGTGTACGTTAAACATTGCATTTCATTTGCCAATGTGAAGCGTTGGAGCAAACGGTTCAAATAGAGCGTGAAAATTTCAAAGACGATCTAAGGACAAAGCCACCATCAATCACCTCCTACACAATTGCAAAGGCTGATGATATGATTAGACAAGAACGGATGATAACCATCGATGAATTGGCAGGGCGTGTGAACATCAGTTCGGATCACACCATAATTGATGAATATGTCGGTTATCGGCTCTTGTACGCGCAATGGATGCTCAAGATTTTGAACCACCGCCAGAAGACGGAGAGGTTCAGCAGTGCCTTGGCTCATCTAATCCGGTGTCACAATGAGGCTGACGACATTTTGTCCGCAATTGTGACCGCGGACGAATCATGCTACCACTACTACGAGCCTGAAATGCGATGGCAATGTTTACAGTGAAACATTTGAATTAACCATTCCTAAAGAAAGAAAAGGCCGTCCTTTCTACGGTTAGATGTTCCTGACTTTTTTTTCGATCAACAGATGTTATTACTGATCGAATTTCATAAACCTGAAGAGACTATCGTTTCCGATATTGTGAAACGCTGGATCTGCTGCGCGTGGCAATCAAAAACAAACGACGTGGAAAATTGAGGAAAGCGGTCATCTTGCTCCACGACAATGCCCGTCTCCACGTCGCTGATGTGGTTAATACAAATCTGGCAAAGTTCAAGCGGTAAGCGCTGCAACATCCGCCATACAGCGCGGACCTGTCGCGTAGCGAATTAAACATTTTGGGCCAAATGAAAAAAACTGCTAAAGGGAACCAGATTTGTGTGGGACAATGACGTCAAATTGTCAGTTGCAGACTTTTTGAAGCAGCAACCCAAGGAATTTTATGAGCCGGTAATCACGTGACCCATCAGTCAGTGGGACAGATGTGTAAATGCTTATGAAGACTACTTTTAAATAAAGAACCCCGTTTGTCATATGTTCGAACTGGTTCCCTTTCATTTAACTCGCCTTCGCATATTTTGCAGAACGGCTTTTTATAAGTACTCTCTGTTGCGACTACAAGTTCGGTGCAATCATAATACACGACCGGTGACAGCATTGCTGACAATAGATTTGAACGAACGACAGCGTCACTGAGGTTTCTCTGTGGCCGTTTCGTATGTACAAAAATGTAAAGGAGGTTCTTGGATGACAAAGTTTCGTTAAAATATTGGTCCTCAACTTTTTCATTTCATGGCCTTTAAATTTTTATTTCAGTGGCACGCACTGCCATGCTAGTTTCAAACTGATATAGCTGCAAATTGCGTCTGACATTTTCTTCACTTATAAACAGGAAACATGGAAGCATTGATACCAGTTATTTCGGGCGCAATTATTTACACTTACGAATACATACTTTTGTGACGACAAAAACCGTATTTTACTTGTCTAGACAGTGTGTAGCGTTTATGACTTCGTTTATAGAATCTTTGGCAATGGCAATGCAGTTTTTATACCTGTATTTGGTGCCTCGACAAATTTTGCGAGGAGGAGTCGGAGCTGGAACGTGAGCACCCCCCCCCCCCCCCCGTACGAAAGTTCTGGCTACACCACTGCAGAGCCAGTAAGCAATGACGGCGTGCATCATCATCATCATCGTCAGCCTGGCTACGCCCACTGCAGGGCAAAGACCTCTCCCATACTTCTCCAACTACCCCGGTCATGTACTGAATGCGGCCATGTTGTCGCTGCAAGCTTTTTAATCTCATCCGCCCACCTAACTTGATGCCATCCCCTGCTGCGCTTCCCTTCCCTTGGAACCCAGTCCGTAACCCTTAATGACCGTGGGTTATCTTCCCTCCGTATTACATGTCCTGCTCATGCCCATTTCTTTTTCATGATTTCAACTAAGATGTCATTAACTCGCGTTTGTTCCCTCACCCAATCTGCTCTTTTCTTATCCCTTAACGTTTCACCTATGATTCTTCTTTCCATAGTTCGTTGCGCCGTCCTCAATTTATGTACACCCACCCCTTATGTAATACCCCCTAGTGGGGTGTTTAAGATAAATAAGTGAAATGAAATGAAATGAAACCCTCTTAGTAAGCGTCCAGGTTTCTGCCCCGTACGTGAGTACTGGTAAGACACAGCTGTTATGCACTTTTCTCTTGAGGGATAATGGCAACCTGCAGTTCATGATCTGAGAATGCCTGCCAAACGCACCCCAGCCCATTCTTATTCTTCCGATTATTTCAGTCTCATGATCCGGATCCGCAGTCACTACCTGTCCTAAGTAGATGCATTCCCTTACCACTTCCAGTGCCTCACTACGTATCGTAAACTGCTGTTCTCTTCCGACACTGTTAAACATTACTTTAGTTTTCTGCAGATTAATTTTTACACCCAGCCTTCGGCTTTGCCTCTCCAGGTCAGTGAGCATGCATTGCAGTTGGTCCCCTGAGTTACTAAGCAAGGCAATATCATCAGCGAATCGCAAGTTACTAAGGTATTCTCCATTAACTCTTATCCCCAATTTTCCTCACTCGAGGCCTTTGAATACCTCCTGTAAACACACTGCGAATAGCATTGGAGAGATCGTATTTCCTTGCCTGACGCCTTTCTTTATTGGGCTTTTGTTGCTTTCTTTATGGAGGACTGCGGTGGCTGTGAAGTCGCTATATATATCTTTCAGTATTTCTACGTACGGCTCGTCTGCACCCTGATGGGCTGTACACCCTAGAGCCTATGCTATATTCCCCCACAGACTTGTCTCCAGCCTGCTTCTTGCCTACCCTGGCATTGAAGTCGCCCACCAGTATAGTGTATTTTGTTTTGACTTTACCCATCGCCGATTCCACGTCTTCATAGAAGGTTTTGACTTCCCGGTCACCATGACTGAATGTAGCGGCGTAGACCTGAACGACCTTCAATTTGTATCTCTTATTAGGTTTCACAACAGGACTTGCCACCGTCTCGTTAATGCTATAGAGTTCCTCTATGCTACCAGCTATATCCTTATTAATCAGGAATCCGACCCCTAGTTCTCGTCTCTCCGCTAAGCCGCGGTAGCACAGGACGTGTCCGCTTTTTAGCACTGTATAGGCTTCTTTTGTCCTGCTCACTTCATTGAGTCCTATTATATCCCATTTACTGCTCTCATTCCTCCAATTGCACTGCTAGACTCGCCTGACTAGATAACGTTCTAGCGTTAAACGTTGCTAGGTTCAGATTCCAATGACGGCCTGTCCGGAACCAGGGATTCTTAGCACCCTCTGCTGCGTCGCAGGTCTGACCGCCACCGTGGTCGGTTGCTTGGCAGCGGCTGGGGACTGAGGGCCGGGGATTGATTATTGTATACATATAGGAAGTTGTGGCCAAGTACTGCACCAGGGTGGCCATTCCTGCTCTGGTGAGGAAGTGCGTTACCGGTTCTGGTCGCAACGATCATGCCGCACTCCAGGCTTGTTTATGCAATTTTTTCAACACGCTGATTTTTTTTCTAATCCAGTGCAAAATTGCGCCGCAGCAGGATTCGATCCACGGTCCTCTGGTACGCGAGGGGGATGCTCTTCCTCAACGCCACCGCTGCACTTCACCACGGCATGCATATAGCATTTATTTGAGCCGATATTTATATTGACATTGACAAGAATGAATGACACTCCCTTTATAGCATGATGTCTTTCTGAAAGCAAAACCAACGCAAAGAGAAAGAAAAAGATGTAAAAGCCGTTCCACTCTGTTAAGGTGGATGACCAGCTAAGGAAGGGGAAGCAGGAACAGCGGCCCTATAACGTAATAATATTCCAATCTCCCGACTTCAAATGTGCGCAACCGCCGATGCAAGCATGGGGCGGTGAACTGCAGGGTTGTCTGAAGAGACGATTCAAACCCACTCCTCCTTTATAGGAGGTCACTTGTTTGCTTTAGAAACGAATGACGTTGTCTACACTGAGGGGCTTGTCTTGTCTAATTGGCTGACAAGAGGCGAGGAGCGCGCTCAAGTGGAGAGGGATTTGATGGGGCATAGCCTGTGCACTGGATATTGATAACCGCGTGAGGAGGGTGGTGCCGGCGTCTGCGATTGGTGCGCTTTCCCTTACTTAGCTTGTAGTGGCTGGTCGAAAATCACGGCGGCATGCAACAGAAAGGTAATAATGGTGCTAAAACGGATCCTTAGCAAAGAAGGTTGGCAGAGCGAGGTGGTAAACGTGCCTAAAAGTGCTCGATAACGTTACACGGCCACGCAAGAAACTTTATTGTAAGCAAGTAAACCCATGCTCTCCGGCAGGTGCGAGTAGCCAGCGCCTGAGCGATCGGCGATATCTTATTCCTTTCGGAACGGGGCAGCCTGCGGCTATTCAGACAAAAATTCAGTTTTGTTCTGCATATTAATGCAACTTTAATGCGTACACGTCACATTGATGCGGTGAGCTTTCGCTGTTTTGTGACGTCGCGTGGCAGGCATTTCAAATAGTTGCAGTCCTGAAACATTTGTCCAATAGACGAGGTCTAATGGCGAAATGGCGTCGAATCAGAAATAAATATTTTTCTTTTATTAGGTTCAATTATGAATAATCAGTGTGTGACGTCATATCAGATTGCGAGCTATCGCGGTTTTCGTGACGTCCCGTGACAGACAGGCGACGTGGGAGTGGCTGATTGCAGAATTGGTATAGAAAATTTTGAAAAGCTTTACGTTATAGCGCCCCAGATAGAAAGACAGAGATGTTAGCTAGTTCTGATGCCGGCTGGATACCATGTGCTGCGGAAAGCGGATGAGGGTAATAAAGGATGACAAAAAAGTGATGTTAGAAGAAAGAAAGCTTAGCAAAAGAACGGGGGGGGGGCAATAGGAAAGCATAATACGGCACTGTCTGTCTCTAAGGCCAGTTCTCCGCAAGGGGCGCCATAACGCTTCCAAAGCCTTCTTTGGTGAGGAAGCATCGGCCAGCGTCTCAACTGGGACCCTTTCCTCCGAGAAAACTGCGTTTGTCGAGACTACCTAACACTCTTGAAAGTTCTTCCCTGGGCTCACTGGAGCGGGACACTTACAGAGAAAGTGGGCGGCTTTTCCATCGAAGCTACAATTACCGCATGTAGGGCTGTTCGCCATTCCGACCCGAAATGAATAAGCATTCGTGAAGGCCACGCCTGACCACAAGCGCACAGAAGCGTCTCCTCGGGTTAGTCCTTACGCAGGACGTAGGCGTAGATTCGCATCGATGTTGCGGAGACGAGGGTTGGTAAATTCCGTGGTGTTCTCCTCTGCAAAATAAGTTCACTTGTGAACGAACGAAGCCCTGTAGATACGTCTGTTCTGGATAACGGTATAGCTACACAGTGCAGGACATCATTAGCAGATCGGGCGGCCACATCTGCACTGTCATTTCCGCAGGTACCGCAATGGCCCTGTATCCACTGATAATGTTGTGCTCGCTCTCTATTGCACGGCGATAAAGTGGCAACATGGCGACTTAATGCACTGAAGAGCGGCATTGGAGTAGGAGAAGATTGAGCATGTCCGTGACAGACCAGCTAAGCTGTAGTACATCCCAGAGAGTTAGAAGACAAGGCAACATGTATTTATTTTAACCATTTCAAAATGATAGTGACAATAGCTTTGTGATTGCTAAGATATGTACGAATTGGTTCGGTTACAACCTTAGCCAGAATCTTGGCCAAATCTGTAGTCTAAGTTGTTTCTTAGATGGGTGACTTGAATTGGAGTGGCACTTCAAACCAAACTCTTCTCGCACAAACTCTGTGAACCATGTCTTGTATCGTTTTGAATAGTTCACATTGGTGTCTCCAATGGAGATCACAGGGGTAGTCTCATCACGGCAAACCAATGCAAAGCACGTGGTCATGGAATTCTCGATATCGCACTTTGAGGGAACTGGACATATATACAAAGTAGATATTACAATTCCTTGTTACGTCAGTGCAGCAAAGACGTGTCCAGAGTCGGTGGCACCGTCCTCTTTCAAGTCGATGGTGTGTGGTTAAAGATACATTTTTCTCCTCTGCATGTACACGTAACATTACAATGCCTCCTTCTTATGAGTCCATGTGCTTGTCATAAACAATTGCAGCATACCGAACCATTTGGAAAAATGCATCATGATTGATCAATTTCATGTATAATAATAATCATCATCATCTTCTTCGTTATTATTATTATTATTATTATTATTATTATTATTATTATTATTATTATTATTATTATTATTATTATTATTATTATTATTATGAGAAATGTAATGAAAAAGCCTGCTTCACATACGCCGCAGGATGGCTGCGTAATGCACACTCTTCGGATCGACCCACATCCTGTGAGGCACATCTAAGCGGTTCGCGTTCGTTATCTTCCTTGCCTCTGCAGCAGCACATAATCTTCAGGGCAATGATGTGCTTAATCTGCGCTGTCATTGTGTCGAGCATCCCTGCTGTGACCAAGCGAATATCGGCAGCACTTGTTCGCTGCCATAGTAACATTAAAACTTTACACTGCTTGCCTTCGAAAAACAACCTATTCTATCGAAAGCGGACTTACCGCAATGAACATGCCCACGGAGCGATACCAATGATGAAAATGTCACAAAAGGCCGCGCGTTGTCAGGTCGACCTTACAGGTCTTTTTCTGCGTCATTTGTGCTTCTAAAGAGTTTATTTCCAAACATGTGTTCGCATGTTTAATAAAAGTTTCTTCGCTCAGCTTGTTAATCTCGACGACAGGCTCTAATGTACTCACTTGCATTAGCCGCCTAAGGTCAATTTTTGAACATGTAATTACCGTAGCTTCGTTTATTACGCAATTAACTGCTCAACTTACTCCGTATCTAGAGATTACTAGTGTGAACACTCGAGAATGATACCAAAATGAAGAAAGGGGCTGACATATGGAATAGCACACTCTGATATAAAGGTTATAAACAAGAATAAAGTCCCTCAGAAAGGCTGGCCAACGTCTCGATAAAAGCACCTATCTTCGTGAAAGGCGGCCTCGTCATCCTGGGCATGTTAGTTTTAAACGGTTATAAAGTGACGTCACGTGCGGTTGTTGTCTGTGGCGGCTGCTCGTAAAGGGAGAGACTTCCAAGTGAATGCGCCCTGTTCCCTGAAGTCCGTGAGCGTGGTTCCCAAGACGAAGGGACAAGAGCGGGAGAGTGGGAAGGCGGGGAGAAAAGAAAAGAAAGCAGAGAGTCGTATTGGAGAGTCCTGTCATTTCATATCTTAGTTGCCGGAGTGACATTGTTATTAAGGAAGCAGATAAGCGTGGAAGTATAGTTATTTGGCCGTTACAAAAATACAAGCACGAGGCTTACAGAAAACTAAACAACCCAGAACATTACCTTAAGCTAGATAACGATCCGACATTATCTTACACAGCGACAATTACCAACAGGCTGAAAACAATTTTGGCTGATGAATTGATAACACCGTCATAATACAAATTTATTTAACCAAGCAACAAAACTGCCAGGCGCTCTTGCCTCCTTCCAAAAATTCATAAAATTCAATCCACTGAACTACACCCCGCTATTATCCCAGGTCGCCCGATAGTATCAAACAGCAACACCAGGACAGAGAGCATCTCCATATTCCTTATAGTTCCTTGGTGACTAGTCAGAAGGACTTCCATCATTTGTACAAGATATGTACGCCACCCGCTGAGAATTATGGAGCATAACAATACTAAAGGTACCCTACCCCACAACATAATTCTCGCAACACTAGGCGTCACGGCCCTGTACACCAACATTCCAATCCCCGAGGGTTTATCTTTGATAAAAAAACGCTGTCTGAACACAATGCACAACACTCTACCAAAGTCTACTTGTCTCTCCTTGAATTAGTTCTAACGCATAACTACTTCGAATTTGAGGAGAGTTGCTACCTACAGATACATGGGACAAGCATGGGTACCCCTTTTGCACCAACCTACGCGAACATATTTATGGGATTCCGACACAAATTTCCTATCGCGCTGCACTGCCAAGCCCCACACATACCAAAGATACATAGACGATATATTCATATTATGGGGCATGGTCAAGACAGTATAGATAAATGTTTATCATTTCGAAACTCTTTTCATCCAACAATAAATTCACATCAGAATCTTCAACTGAGTGCATAAAATTCCTGGACACACCCATATACATTGACAATGGGGCACTAAAGACAACGCTGTATAGGCAACCTTTTGACAAACAACAGTACCTAGGATATACGAGCCACCATCCCAGATATCGCAAACAAAGCATCTTTAAAGGCCAAGCCACACGACTACGTCGCATTTGCGTTGAAAACCAAGACGACGTGGATAGACTCTGTCACCTTAAAGAAACCCTATCAAACAGGAACCACCCAAACAGGGACCTTCAAAAAACCTACAACGCTGTAACTAAACTTCATCGAACCCAGATCCCCAAGCCCTGCCCGAGAATCACAAGAACAACAACGCCTCTTCTCACTACTAAATTCTCAAACGCGTTCCGAAAGATTAACAACATCCTCAGTAAATACTACCCAATTCTCACCAGTAAGCACAAATTTAGTAGGATTTTCCCGACCCGTCCAAAGTAGCTTACAGACACAACACTAATTTTAAAGGTATTCTTGTGCATGCCAAACTAAGGACAAATATGAAGTTCGGAACCAGTCCCTGTGGCCGCCCCACGTGCTCTACATGCAAATATATTCAATCTACTACTACGCTAAAAAGTACAGCTTCGAATTACTCACACAAGATAACTTCGGGTTTCACCTGTACATCAAGCAACGTAGTCTACTGTCTAGAATGTGCCGCTTGTAGTAAACAATACATAGGTGAGACTGGACAACAAATTCACACAAGACTCAACGATCACTGTGCGGATACAAAGCACAATTTACCTAAAGCAGCAGCCAGCCACTTCCATGAACATGGTCATATATTCGACCAAGCAAGGCTCTATATACTGCAAATAAATTTCCGTTCACCTCGCAAAAGGAAATATACGGAATCATACCTCGTACACAAGTTTAATTGCCTACAGCCGACGCTGATTAATTTGGCACGTGGCAACTTGGAATTTTTAAAAGCGGTAACTTAAATTTGAAATTACCATATCATCAATAAGGCACAAAACACGTTACGCCACCAGCTAACCTCAATTTCTTAAGCTCAACTATTCCACTTCGAAAACTTTTTCCCTGCCTACTACTCAATTTAACACGTTTTTCATGTTTTTACGTTTATATGATCTGCACGACCCCATTTGCCTAAGTACATCAGCTCCTGCCCGCTTCTGCGCAAGTCACCCTTCTATTTCTTATTCCGGTTTCGGTTCCCCCCATTGTTGGTCTGTTGTGTGTGTATATATATATATATATATATATATATATTTGAAACACCCTCACTAACACATTCCAATGTCCCAGACGCCTGTATACCTTTTTCGATGCCTCAGCCACGCAGGGTATCGCCATTTCTGTATACCGCCGTAACGACACCTACGTTGAACTACTGGGGCTAACGTCCCTTGAAAGACCATGGCGCTACCTTCCAGTTACCCCATGCATAGCACCCCAGACTCATTGTCGCCATCTTAACTCCCTCAAAATTACTCGACGCATTGGCTGCTGCGCTTCTAAAGTCACTCTTTCAACTGATGTCTTTTTTCGGCCTTTCTTGTTACTCGCGCACTGACCGCCTGACCGACTCTTCTAAAGCCACAAAGGCATGCCGCCAACGACACCCCTGAATGCTCCAAAACCTCTCGCTTCCCCAACACCCTCCCATCTTCCTCTTTTTCTTCTCTTGTTCTTTCTTTCCCTCTTGGTGTCCCCCCTTTTGCCCTTTTTTTCCTATCCTTTGCTTTCTTTTCTTTTCTCGCCGCCTTCCCACTCTCCCGCCCTTGTCCCGTCATCATGGGAACCACGCTCGCAGACGTCAGGTACAGCGCTCATTCTGTGGGAAGTCTGTCCCTTTACAACCAGCCGCCACCAACAACAACCGCACGTAACGTCACTGCACTAACCCTTTAAAACTACCATGCCGAGGATAACGAGGCCGCATTTTACGAAGATAGGTCCTCCTATCGAAACGTTGGCAAGCCTTTCTGAGGCACTTTATTCCTGTTAATAACCTTTATATAGAATTATAACAGTAATTTCGGCAATATTTACATTATTCGATTTCTTAAATTTTGGTGGTATGAATGAATACGGCCGGAATATTCATGGTGCAGTACCCTTCTCATAGAGCAGGTACGAACGCTTACGCTTTCTTGGCGCAAATCAATTTGAAGAGCTTAAGTGAATGTTCCCAACCATTCACTTCTGATTAGAGAATGGACTCTTCTACATTACACAAGAAGCACCTCAGTGTTACAGTGCATCACACAAACTGTGCGAGAACACTGTGCGCGCTCCCGATTGAATATTTGAGCGATGGCGGCGTCAAGCCACGGTTTCATGGCATTATCAGGAATAAAAACAGCTGCCTGAAGAAAACGTTGAATAATATTTTGAGTACATTGTAACAGACGGAGCAGCGCGAACATGTGCGTTAGAATAAAAATTACTCAAGTATTGGGGATAAGTGGTTCGCGGCATATATTTTGGCTCTCCGTTGTTAACATATAAAAAAAAGATACCGCGATTGTGTGACAAATAATGCTGAGACACGTATACAGTCAAGTGAAGTATTACCTCCGACATAGTGCCCGTGGGCCGAGCAGCCTCAAAGATCACGGCTGCAATGGCACCCGAAATATTGGTTTGTTAAGGCCAAAGCCTGAAGGGGTTTGCTGCATGGCTCATACCCGAAAAAGTGGCGTCTAGTCCAGTGATATAAAAAAGGAAAGCAGTGATACAAAAAATGTACACGAGGGGCACAAAACATATCAGCAGCAATGGATCATTCCTTATAAAAAATATTAATCAGGAGTAGCTCGCGCCCCCATGAGCAAACAAAGCTGCAATGGTTGAATATGAATGAAAAAATAAATGAAAGAAAGAACATAAGAAAAAAATAAAGGAAAGGGCGAAAGAAAGAAAGAACGAAAGAGAGACTGAATGAAAGAAAGCAAGAGAAAAAGACCGAAAGAGAGAGAGAGAAAGAAAGAATTAAATAAACTTCTGGTCATTTCCTCCTTCTTTTCGCTCGCAGATGTCATTAAAGAGGTCGACCTACAGTGCAGTACGTTTACTCACACTGTAGCTCGTTATGCCTTGCAAGGAGTCTAACCACTGCGATCGAATAACCCAATGCATTACCACTTGTGCAGAAGGGTTTCACATTCACGTCGTACTGCAATGTATCATGGCGCCGATATTTTTATTTACCATTAATTGGAACGATGTTCACCTGTACAATTGTCGATATGTGATTGCCCCATTGCAGTGTTGGGGCCCCTTCGAGCATGTTTGAGGTGATATTTAAATCGGCTGTACTGCATTTTTTTGAAATTTCCCGATGACCTTCGTCAGCGTCTAACCACTGTTACAATGTTGTCGTTTGGCGCAAGACGCGGCTGCATGTAGACTAAATTTCCAGAATGTTGGCGCATATTTTATAGCGAAAGATTATGATCTACTCAGAATGCGCCTGTGAAGCGAATACTTGCCTACATTCGCCGGTCAAACGCGAGCGCCAGCGATTGCGCTAGAATTTACGATGGTTTATGTCTGATTAAACAACGCGTCTACCTCCAGATGAGTTTCCGACCATGGATGACAATTCGCGTCGCTGGCGTTGTGCTTAGCGTGTTACTTCTTTTTGAGGGCAGAAGTGTGTGAAATATGGAGCTAGATTCGGGACGCACAGTTCTCGAACTTTGTTCTTGACCATCACTTCTACATCACAGTAAAGGCGTGCTACATTTTCATTCAGTGAATACGGGTAAAAGGAATGTAGCATTTTGTTCAGCTTGCTTTTACTCTTCCAACACAATCTTTTAGAAATCACAACCAAATTTTACCTCTAATAGGTTTAAAAATGAAGTAACTAGGACATTAGCACGTTGACTTAAAGAAAAACAATTTTATTGCTTATTATTCAGATTTCACCGGAAAGCAGAAAAGGGAAATTTCACAAAAATATCCTTAGCGGATTTGAAAGGTTGTTCGCTTCAAAAGAATTCATTTGAGCTCCTCCTTCGCACGCTCATAACAACTACAGAAAAAAGAGGAAATAAGTTAATAAAAATTATCGCCCATGCCCACCGTACAGATGGTTCACCAGCGAAGCTAAAATATGCAGCCCCGTTGTTTATCGCTTGCTTAATTCCGACGGCTTACTAAATTATTTTTCAATTATTGGCTATGTCTTTGTGTTTCTTAATGAGGTTACGCATATGTTTGCTGTGGGTTTATGACATTGCTTACTTGAAAGGCCACACATTGCGCTTCGCATAATCACCACCATAGAGGGGTGCATTGAGCGGTTGAATGTGTTAACGCAGCTATTTTATCAAAGTCTTCCTGAAGTCCGTTACGCATTTGTGTTTTGTACTGCCTCAATCCTAGTGCATATGACTCGGTTATGCACTGCAGTTATCAAGTGACACACCGTGGCCCAATATCTCATGTATATAGAGAGAGGGACACATTTTTTAACCTATTGTGAAGTCGGAGAGAGACTGGTGCACGCACGCTCTGCTGCGAGGGAGCAACGACGTCCCTATCGGAGTAGCAGCTTCGCTTTAAAAAAAGATAAGAATAGTGAAGGGGTAGCCAGAGGGGACACCTTCTAAGACGAATGACCGCTATCATTTGCAAGTGTTTGTATACATTGTGCAGCCGTTTTCGAGAAGCTCAGTTTGTCTTTGTGGCCTTGAACATTTACTAGTGCTTAGGACAAGTTCCAAGGACATTGGATAAGTTTTGGCACGAGACATTCTCACGTCTTATTATGCTGGCGTTTCCACACAGTAAACTCAGTCCTGAAGGAACGCGAACCATAACGAGCTGCAGAGTTGTTGAGTAAGGCGAGAAACGCTATTCGAAACTGTCCGTTCAGAATAGCGTTTCAGTGAAACCATGTTTCTATAATTTCCGCAATCGCATGACTCAACAGTATGACCTGTTTCCTAAGGTGTAAGTTGTCACGGCATTAGAGTTGTAATTCACAGCCCTTGCCGCTAAGAAATACGCAGAGGTATGGCTGATGAAGTATTTGACAAGAATGGTATTCAAGAAGCGTTCATTACCATGAACTGTGGGTGACTATTCCACTGCAAAGGGCTGATGCTGGCCGATGAATGAAATCATTTGCTTGCCACATCACACATTTATATTGGAATTCAAGTGGTCTCCCCAACGCCCGATGTGCTCTCTCGACCCTTAAATGTTACTGCGGCTGCTACCTGGACTCTTCTCGTTTTTTCTCTTTATGTCCCCTGCCCCTTTACCAATGTGCTAAGACGTGCTTCCTCCGAAGTTCGGTAGTGCCTGTATCGACGCAAGCAAGATGGCGAAAGATCATTATTTTCTTTCAACCAGGGTTGCCAGCAGAGAGCGGTGCATGCAGCTTTGCCCGACTATATATATGCATACGATACATCTTCCCCCATTTGCCACCAATAATAAGAATTCATGATTCGCGAAGTCACAGCCACACACCCCGTACACTCGTCACAGAGATGTCGGAAGGACCACTTATTGAGACATAAATCTTTCTACTTCTCTAAACTACATCGCTGTGCACAACAGCGTCAGTGCCAGGTGAGCTGGCGGAAGTTATCGTCGTAGTACAGCCTTCCTGTGGTCCTTGTGTGTTCGGCTCATCTACGTTCTCCTACCATGCCAGGGGAAGGTGACTGCACAGCAGAAGCCTGTTTTTGAAGTAGTGAAACTGTAGATGGTCAACCCGATGAGCAGTGGCGCATCGCTTGTATCTGTGATCTGCATTCCTCGCTTTGACAACAGACATCCTCGCTTTGTTTTGTTTGGCTTCTATACATCTTGATTTCCATTCGCTGCGAAGTCCGGTAACCATGCTCTCAGGCAGCGTTTCATGAGAAGCTCACTCGGGCACTTTCCGTCTTCAATAGGAGTGACTTTGTAGCCTGGCAAGGCCAACCAGAAGCATTCTTTTCCGCTCGATGTCTTTCGTAGTAACCGCTTAGCAATTTGCATGCCTTTCTCTGCCAGGCCATTTGACCGAGGAAATCATGGACTGGATGTTGTGTGATGTAATTCAAATGCGTTTGCGAATGATCCGATTTCATAGGAAGCAAATTGCAGACCATTGTCAGTAACAACCTCTAATGGAATGTCATATCTGCTAAACATGCTGCCGAACACATTCACAACTTTCCGGGCGTTAGTGCGTCGCAGATGCTCAACTTCTAGGAAGTTTGACAATGGGTCATACGCCACAAGGTAGCGCTGCCTGTTCAATTGTCAGAGGTCTACTCCCACACATCTCACGGTCGTACTGATGCTTCGCGCTGCAAAATTGGCCCGCACACATGATGAAATGGGAAGGTCTTGCACACGCTGCATGACCTCATTAATATTTCTTTATCACTGGTCAGACCAGGCCTGAAAACCAGTGCCCGGGCTCTAGCTTTGCACTTGTTGAGGATTAAGTGACCTTCGTGAATCCGCTATAGAATTTCCTGTCTTCATTCTAATTGAATTACCACTTTAGTGCCCTTAAAGAGCTGTCCATTTACCTTCTACAGCTCTGCTTCAAACGAGTTAAAGGGGCCTTTTATAGGAATGCCGGCTTTCACACATTCCATGACGTTTTGCAGCTCCGCGGGTCTTCTACCGTAGTTTTGACCAATCAATGAACTGCGTGCTCGCTGACTAGGCTTTGTTGGATGGTAAGTGCGTGAAGGTCTGCGTCAGCTAAGCCAGCTTAGATTTGAGCCCTCCTGTTGCGAGGGAATGACCTCGCAACAGGAGGACAATAACTTTTCCGGGTACATATTGCAAGACGTTATCATACACTCTAAGGCGCAAGAAAAACCGCTGCAGCCTTGGTAACATGTCTCCAATTGCTTTAGCAGAGATGGCAATGAGCTGTATGAGGTCCCTTTCTGAGAAACCGACGATATGTGAAGTCGTGAAATTTCTCAAACCCGAAAACGAGTCCGTTCATTTTCAATCTGTGAGTAGCGTGTCGCAGCTTCTGACAGTACTGTGGAGACGTACGCTACCGGGCGCCAGCCGTCATTAGGCTTTTGCAGTAAAATTGCCCCACATCGTGCGAGATGCATCGGTTGAGAACTTTGTATCTCTTGATCCGTCAGAATTAAATGGCCAAGAGTGGTGCTTTAGTCAGATGTTCCTTGAGTTTTCGCCATTCTTGCTGGAAAGGATTTGACCATTCAAAGATAATGTCGCTCTTGATCAGTGAACACAGCAATGCAGTCCTACCTGACAAGTTATGGACGCGCTTCCAAAAATAACTCAAGCCTAGAAACGTGAGGACAGCTGTTTTTCCTTCTGGCGGGGGAAAACCTTTAACCACCGCTACTAGCTCGTCACATGGCCTTATGCCACTTTTACCATAGAGAAACAAATAGGTAAAGAGCGGACACTCGCGTAGGGCCCTGCGGCCGAGTTACTGTACTGCCGCAAGCACCCAGAGCGGCTGGTCAGACCGCTAATTTGGGCCTCCGAGATTTTAAACTCGTTGTTAACACTGTTTTGGTTTCGGTTTCGATAGCAATGCTTTCGATTCTGGTTTACCTTTGGCTCCAAAACTTTTCAACTACTTCTTCTGTAGTGGAGCACATAAGCTTTGACATTTACGTTTTAAGCATGCCGTACAAATAGGCGTCATAAACTTGCGCATGTCAACCGTTTTACAGGAAAAGCCGCCTAGTACCTTGAAGAACCAGCCAGGCTGCATGAGCTCCTGCAGATTACAAAAATAATGTGATCAAAGTTCTCTGTACTGCAATTGTTTTGCCGTTTCTGAGCCACATTTCTGAGTTGCGCACAATATGAAGCAGCGGTTCCACACAAAACAGTTTATTTTTTCAGTTTACATAGGGAATTGTACAGACGGACTACTGGACACTTGATAAAAACGGACACACACAGATACAAACTACACGAAGAATATTTGAGCCATGACAAGCAACATGTCAAGTAAAAGTGGCACTTACGCACCAAGCCAGGTGTATACAACGTGTATTTGCAGTGATGTAAAGATCATTCACAAAAGATCCGAAATGCGCATTACACTGATCGAGTCGCGCCAAATAAAACTTTTGTGTGTGGGTGTGGGTGGGCAAGCGATAACAAACTCTGTGTTTTATACGGAAGGTCTTGGGAGTGACTTTTGGAAAATTAGGCGTTGACAGTAATGCAAATGCTCTTCCGGAAGAGGTTTTTGAATATATCTTTAGTTCCAACAGATTGGGGGAGACAGGGAAAAAAAGCTGCAAGTGCAGCTTGAAAAAACACCCTGCCCCCTATGATCACAAGACCTTGACAGCGCGGAGCTGCCGCGTGTTTTTAACAATACAAAACTACACAGTTTTCCAAGAATGCATGAGAAGCATTAAGTGGGAAAAGTGGGTAGTTGAGTTTAAAGAAGTTACACAACTTTTCACGCATGACAGAGGGAAAAAAATACATGTACACATGTATATGTAATATAAATGTCAACAAGAAGCTGCACACTCAACTAATCTGCATTTCTGAAGAAGACGACGAAGTGATCCTGTTGCTCAGTGTTTGTTCTCCGTCACCAGTATTTTGTGGTAATTCTCGCTTTCTTCCGGGGAACGCTGTTCCCAGCCCGACGGGAATGGAAGTGGAACCACCCGCACTCCCACCTGATGTAGCGGCGCCCGCGTCGGCAACCTCAAGGAAGCGGAACAGCCTCTCGAGCGACAGCGAGGCTACCCTGATAGACTCGACCGAGAGATACGACAGCTCCGACGACGACTACGTGACTGTCCTGAGTCAGACAGCAAAGCGGCGGATGCTTAGGGCCTCTGTGGACACATCTACTATGAGGACTCCGCAGAGTTCGCCGAAGTACACCATCCTTTTCTTACCTGTGCTACCCTCCGACAACATGAGGTTCCTCAACAGGCAAGTTGCATCGGTTGAACTCGAGAGACTGTTGCCAAATGGCATTGAGGACGTACGAGTCAACCCTCGGAAGAATATTGTCGCGGTAGACGTCGCCCAAGCGTCGGCGTTAGATTCTCTGCGAGCTGTCACTGTTCTCGGTGGCATGAACGTCCGTACCATCATCCCGATGGGAAAAGAAACTACTACAGGCGTCATATATGACATTGATGCGGCCATCTCAGGCGAGGATTTACCACTTTTGATAAAGCCTGCCAATCATGGGACCCACATACTACAGGTGGCCCGTCTCGGAACTTCCAGATGCGTGAAAATTGTCTTTAAAGGTGACTGCCTTCCATCGCATGTGAAGGTAGGTCATTTTCGACATGCTATCCGGCCCTTTGTTCCCAAGCCGCTTCAGTGCAGAAACTGTCAGAAATTCGGCCACGTGAGCGCCGTCTGTGGAAAGTCTGCTATATGTTCCCGCTGTGCAGCGCAACACTCTGCAGGCAACTGCCAGGCAAAAACTTATAAGTGTCCGAACTGTCAAGGGCCCCACGATGCCTCATCAAAGGAATGTCCTAGAGTTAAGCGAGAACTCTCCATATTGAAGAAAATGGTGAGGGACCGGTCGACACATCGTGAAGCAGCTGCTGACGTCAGGCGACGTCGTTCTCGTCGCAGACGCTCATCAAGGAATTCTGCTCTCCGCACAAAGAATACGCGTGCCGCACAGCCTCTTGCTGTTGAATCTGCTCCAACCTCAGTGCAGAATGTTTCCAAACCATGTATAGACAACGGAGCATCTGAAAAGAATGCCGTGGATGAAGAATGGCCACCACTGCCAAGGATAAGCCCTGTGGAAAAACCCCAACAAGGAAAGACACCACAATGCTCACCCCTCACCCAGATGAGCTGACAGAGCATGACCGCCGAATTGCAACAATGCTCAAGTCTTTGATAAATACGATTCGCACGCTTGTGGGCAACTCGAATACGCCAACAGCTCGAAGCGCACTGCAAGTGTTGGATGCCCTGAGCCCAGTGCTTGCAAATCTTGCATAAGCACAATGGCTCTTCCACTGCCTTCCCTCCGTGATGAAGTGCGTAGCGCGACGATTTTCCAGTGGAATGCCAGAGGACTTAAATCACGGATATCATGTTTCCGCCAATACGTTTTCACGAACCGATTTCCTGTAGTGGTAATATGTGAACCGAACGTGTCAAAAGCGCTAAGACTCTCTGGATACGAAGCCTTTATGACGTCGACGTGCGGGCAATCCAGCAAAGTAATTGTTTACATCCGTACAGAACTGACTTACATTCCCCACTCGGTGCAGCCTCATGATGGAAACCAATTCGTGTGTCTCCACATTACAAAGAATAAAGTGGCCTTCACCCTTAGCGCCGCCTACATATACCCATATAGTCGGTTCGACGGCGACCGATTGCGAGACATCCTGACGGCGACTACTGGACCCTGGACTATCACGGGGGACTTTAATGCTCATCACTTGGCTTGGGGAAGCTCCAGAATAGATTCGAGGGACCGGAAACTTGTGGAATTTGCTTCCGACCATGAACTTAGCATTATGAACGATGACAGTCCGACGTACTTGCGTGGTTCGAACTATAGCAGTTACTTAGACTTGAACTTGGTGTCACGGCACCTTGGTCAAAATGTTAGATGGTTCTCTGACATCGAGACTCATGGTAGTGACCATATTCCAACCTACTTAAGTATCACTGGATTTGGAAGCTTCTCCTCTTGTACTTCCCGACAAGCATATATAAGGTGGTCAACGTATAAAGACAAAGGTGGAAGAGGCATGCAAAGAAGGATTTACCGGCACCATTGAGAACCTTATTAAAAGTGTACTGGAATCGTCTAAGTACACATTTACATCCGCTAAAAAACGTACGGATTTTCACATGGAACTTGAGCGACTTCGAACTATTCGCAGAAGAGCCGAGATGCGATACAGGCGCACGAAGTCAATTCATGACCTTAGAGTCGCTCGACGTATACAGAAGAAAATCCAACGTCGTATGGACAGTCTGGAGGCACAACGGTGGAAGACGTTCTGCGAATCACTTGACCCCCGCAAGCAACTGTCTATCATACGGAGGACGGTGCGCGGCCTTGGCTCGTCTCCACAGCAACGACACCCATTCTCAGCCCTAGCCCTCCATCAAGGCCGCTCACAGGTCGATATAGCCGAAGACTTCTGTGTGAAGATTGCGGGCAGTGTGGTCACCATCAATAGCGAAATTCTGGGTGAGGTTCCTGCGACACGCTTCCCAGACTTGAATGTGTCCTTCTCACTTCAGGAATTGGACGCTGCTCTGGCCTCATGGAGGCGCTCATCGTCGCCAGGACCAGACGGCATCACCTATGCTGCTTTATGCCACCTAGGTGAAGATGGCCGAAGCAGACTTCTGGAATGTTATAACCAGTCATGGAATGATGGCGTCGTTCCTGAGCGGTGGAAGTCCAGCCGCTTGATAGCACTCCTGAAGCCTGGAAAGTCGCCACTTGACCTAGCGTCCTACCGACCCATTGCGCTGTCCAGCTGTGTTGGGAAGGTCATGGAAAGAATGATTCTCAGCCGCCTAGAATGGTATCTTGAGCGCCACAACGTATACCCCGATGCCATGGCTGGTTTTAGAAGAGGCCGTTCCTCTATTGACAACGTCATCGACCTAGTCACGTCTGTACAACAAGAAAAACACCACAAGCGTATATCGGTTGCACTATTCCTCGACGTGAAAAGCGCCTATGATAATGTAACGCATGAAGCCATCCTTGATGCCCTGGAAAATAATGGAATTGGTGGACGCATGTTTCGGTGGATTCGGAGCTATCTATTCAAAAGATCCTTCTTTGTACATAGTGCAGATGGCCGAACTGCTGACCATTACACTAACCGTGGCGTCCCTCAGGGTGGGGTTCTTAGCCCCACTTTGTTCAACCTTGCAATCCTTGGCCTTGCCGACGTTCTACGACATACAGTAAACCTTTCCATATATGCCGACGACATATGCATATGGGCCTCGGCAGTTACACGTCTCCAGGTGCGTGCACGGCTCCAAAAAGCAGTGACCCTAACATCATCGTACCTGCGTGCGCAAGGCCTCAGCATTTCGACCGAGAAGTGCGCCTTATGCGCCTTTACCCACAAGCCCATGACCTGGCACCCCATTTCTATTGACCACCAACCAAATTCCTACGCAAAAACTCACCGATTCCTAGGCGTTACTATAGACAGAGACCTTTCCTGGAGCCCCCACATCACATGCTTGAAGAAGAGGCTTACTTCTATCTCCCATATATTAAGGTTTCTTGCCGGTAAAACGTGGGGCACATCCGTGGCATCTATGCTTCAACTATACAGGACGCTCTTCCTGGGATACTTGCGATACAGCACACCAGTGCTGTCCAATGCTAGCAAAACTAACATCCATGTCCTACAGAGCATTCAAGGCCAAGCCCTACGAACATGTCTGGGGCTACTTCGAAATGCTTCAACCGTGGCAACAATTGCCACCGCGAGAGACCACCCAATAAGGACCTATATAGATATCGACGCACTCCGGGTGCATGTTCGCCATATATCCAGAGTCCCTGACCACCATCTCGCTCGCTTGCCTGAGAACAGACCCAAGGCAGCGTTCTCCAGATCAGTTGCGGCTAACCGGCACTCTTTGTCTTTGAGGCGCTCACCCGCAACAAGAACGCCATCCCCTATGTGGTGCTTGAAGAAGCCTCCAGGGTACATTGCTGTTCCAGGAATAGTGAAGAAAGCTAGCCTGACCACCGCGGCTCTCAAGCAGATCACATTGGAACTTCTGCATTGTTCATACGCTAACCGGATTCATGTTTACACGGATGGTTCCGTCTCGGAAAATTCTACAGGCGCCGTTGTTCTACCATCTCAATCGGTCGTCATCAAGTTTAAGACTTAACATGTAACGACATCTACAGGTTCTGAACTGGCCGCCCTACGCGCTGCTGTCGAATACATTGAAAAAGAACCGCCCAACAAATGGGCAATATTTTGTGACTTGAAAGCAGCCCTCCAGAGCTTGCGAAGTTTACGACGCGGCAATTATGAACAGCTGGTGTCACAAATCAGCGAAACCTGCCATTGTGCATCTGAAAGAGGACATGATACCATATTTCAGTGGCTGCCGGGACATTGTGGCATCGTTGGTAATCACCTCGCCGATGACGCTGCCCGACGTGCCCAGGCTGGCTCACCGACACTCCTTATACCTTTATCCAGAGTCGACGCTGCAAGAGAGCTTCGCAGTCTCGCTCGTACAATCACGTTAGGTTGCTGGCATACACCACAGAACTCTAAGTGTCGTTTACACAGCCTCGACCCATCACTGAACCTTACATTACCAGCGAACCTTGCACGACGTGACGCAACACTGCTGTGTCGGCTGTGGGTAGGAGTAGCATTCACCAACTCCTACAGCTATCGTATTGGAATGGCGGATTCACCAATGTGCGCTAAGTGCAAGTGTGAAGAGACCATCAGTCACCTTCTGTGCCACTGTTCTCGCTTCGATAATCAACGTGCGACTCTCCAGTGTGCCTTGAATAGACTGGATGACAGGCCATTTACGGAAGCGAAGATCTTGGGAGCCTGGCCTCACAGCTCATTGGCCCAGAAAGCAGTTCGAGCGCTTTGTCGCTACCTGAGGGCAACAGACTTGAGTGCCCGACTATAGACATCCTACACCTAAGTTCTCTCTCTCTCCCTCTTTCACTCCCCATTCCCCTCCCCACGTGTAAGGTAGCAACCTGGACTCAGTCTGGTTAACCTCCCTGCCTTTCCGTCTTCCCTTCTCTCTCTCTCTCTCTGCATTTCTGAAATAGCTGACCGTATAAACATGAATATCAGTCCTGCTGATTAAGTCGAGAAAATTCTGAGGGGGTAAGGGCACATATATCAATTCCAGATTTGTTTTAGGCATTTAAAAGCCTTGGTAAGTTGTTTTTTAGACGCAAAAACATACTGGTGGCTCCACGGTAAGTGTGGCCATGGCTCAGATCCTAAGCTACACGTGCAAACCACGCTTACCCATCATAACAAAGGTCTTGCTAACCCTGTTCTTAACGGATGAAACAGGAAAATTATCTGTGAAGAGAGAAAGAAAAGGAGACCTTACCGCATGAACGAGGCCACGCTTAGAAAAGCGCGTTGGGATGGGCGGAACTAGCGGCAGATGACTGGCGCAGCGCCAACGTCTCCATGGAAACGGGATCCGAGGATGTAACCCAGTAGACGTATGATAAGCTGTCTAACTTAGACAGGAAGTAGAAGCGTACATTACTACGCTACTTGGCAGGTGGTCAGACCCTTACTGACCGGCCGCGAAACGGCGCCCAGGAATACACCCAGGAATACAACTTTTGGGAGCCGACGCTGACGCTTTTCAAGATTCAATATAACATTCTTGCGCTTCAGGCGAGCTAATACAGTGCGCAGTCTCTGATTGTGCTCTTGTCCTCTGCGTCCCCATAATAGGATGTCATCCATATATACTTTTGTTCGCGTAGGTCTTCCAACATCTCACTGATGGATTCTGAAAGACCTCAGGCGCAGAACTAATTCCGAAGCGCCACCGCAAGTACTGGTACCAACCGAATGCCGTTGCGACTGTACATGTGGCCACGTAGAACTCTAAAGAACGTTACACCCTTTGGTGTGTACATCTGCCACACAACAATCGCCATCTGGCTTCCTTGCGTTTCCTTTCTCTAGAAGGCCGCGCCTGCTACTTTCCTGTCGGCAATGCTATGTCATGCTGACAACGCGCATGCCGTTCGTTACTGGGAAGTACCGGGCTCGCAGCATTAAAGGAAGGAAATGCGGACAAGACAGATGAGGTTTATCGTTGTGTGGCAAGATACGACGCAAAGGGTGCAAACTTTTCTCAGACCGAAGTGACGGTGAAGAAAGAAGAACTGGGATTGACGAAACAACCGTTTGCTCGGGCGAATCTGCGCCCTCAAGCACAGGTCGCACTCAATGAACGACGATAGCGGCGAACGCAGTCTGCGATCTTCGAACATCTGATCTACCGGTCCAGCTCATCAGCTTCTACATCACGAGTCATCGAAGGTTTAATAGCAATCGGTGGTGCCCTCGTGCCTGCAAGAACGTTCAACACAATTCGCCTCTCACATGCAATCATGCTTCGGTGACACAAGCTTCGGTGACAACCGACCCATTGATAACATTCGAGAAAGTTCTGATACATGCGGCGGCGTCCCGCGCTGAGCGATAACATTTGTTAGACGGTGAAAAGCGCTCACTCGTAAAAGACAAACAAGAATTGAGTCAACAGCCCCTCTAAAAAAAAGAGCATCGTTTCTATGCTATAAACGCAACCAGAGAGCGAAAAAAAGGATACAATTAAAAGTAACAAAACAAGAAAGAAACCAAGTCCAAAGTAACACAGTCAAAAAAAAAGTCTGAAGTTTAGCTATGCAAAGTCCCAAAGTTGACACAACAACTGAAGTCGCAAAACAGGGACTTTTTCAGGTCGTGAGTGGCACTGCTGTGCTACTGAAATTTCCTCTGGCACGACCTCGAAGTGAAGTGCGCCAATGCGTCGGATGATCTTGTAGGGTACAAAATAGCGGCGTAAAAGCTTCTCACTTAGTCCTCGTAGTCGTATCGGGGTGCAAACCAAAACGCGGTTGCCAGGCTTGCATTCAACGTATCGTCGTCGAAGATTGTAGCGTCGGCTGTCGGTCCTCTGCTGGTTCTTGATCCGCTGGCGGGCAAGCTGTCGGGCTTCATCGGCGCGCTACACATAGGCGGCAACGTCGAGATTCTCTTCGTCGCTGACGTTGGGCAGCAGGGCGTCGAGAGTCGTCGTCGGGTTCTTCCCCTAAACCAGCTTGAACAGCGTCATTTGAGTTGTTTCTTGCACCACCGTGTGATAGGCGAAGGCTAATTATGAGAAGACCGCGTCCCACGTCCTGCGCCATCAACGTACCTGTACATTGCTACCTGTTCAGCGAGGGTCTCGTTCCGGCACTCCCCAAGACTATTCGCCTGCGGACGGCGCGCAGTTGTTCTCCTGTGGCTTGTATGGCTGTATTTAAGTATGACTAGGGTGTGCTGCGCTGTAAAGGTAGTTTCTCTGTAGGTGATGAGGATTTCTGGGGTACCATGTCGCAGCAGGACGTTGCCGACGAAGAATTTTGACACTTCGGCCGCGCTACCTTTCGGCAGAGCTTTCCTCTCAGCGAAAAGGGTGATGGAGTCTGTCGCCACGACGATCCACTCATTTCCCGATGCTGACGTCGGAAAGGGTTTCAACAAGTCCATCCCAATCTACTGTAATGGTCGATAAGGAGGCTGGATCGCCTATACTAAACCCGCTCGCCTTGTCGGTGGTGTCTTGCGTCGCTGACAGTCTCGGCATGTCATGACATAACGGGCGACGTTGGTGGTCTGGCGCAGCCAGTAATACCTTTCCTGTATCCTCGATAGCGTCCGGGAGAATCGGCGATGCCCAGTAGTAGGATCGTCATGTAGAGCCTGGAGTACTTCTGTGCGCTTGGCTGAGGGAACAAAAAGGAAGTAGTTGCCACGGACTGGTGAGAAGTTCTTCTTTACGAGTAGGTTAGTTTGAAACGAAAACTAAGAAAATTCTCGCTTCAATTCCCGTAGGAACAACGTCGGTGTGCTTTTTCGAATAGTCGACGACGCTATTTAGTGGGGGGTCGGTTAGCTGCTGTTCAGCGAAACCTTCAGCGCTCATTATTCTATGGAAAGCGTCATAATTTTCGTCATCTTGCAGCGGTGGGCCAATGGTGGTGCGTCATAGGCAATCGGCATCAGAGTGTTTTCGTCCGGACTTTTAGATTACAGCGATGTCATATTCTGAGTCTGAGGCTCCACCTCGGCAGGTGTACTGAAGGATCCCTTAAATTCTCCAGCCAACACAACGCGTGAACGTAGCAGATGACCCGCCGTGGTTGCTCAGTGGCTATGGTGTTGGGCTGCTGAGCACGAGGTCGCGGGATCGAATCCCAGCCATGGCGGCCGCATTTCGATGGGGGCGAAATGCGAAACCACCTATGCACTTAGATTTAGGTGCACGTTAAAGAACGCCAGGTGGTCGAAATTTCCTGAGTCCTCCACTACGGCGTGCCTCATAATCAAAAAGTGGTTTTGGCTCGTAAAACCCCATAATTAAAAAAATGGTAGCAGATGACTTTGAACGGCATGCCATAGAGGTAAGGGCGGTATTTAGCTGTAGCCCAGATGGTGGCGAGGCATTCTTTTTCACTTGCAGAGTCGCCTTCTGCTTTTGACAGCGAGCGGCTAGAATAAGCTATCACCTTCTAAAGTCCGTCTTTCCTCTGGGCTAGGACGGCACCGAGGCCTAGGCTACTGACGTCAGTGTGTATTTCTCAATCGGCGTCCTCGTCGATGTGGGCATGTACCAGTGGCGACTGAAGGCGTCGTTTGAATTCCTGAAATGCGTTGGCCTGAGACGTTTTCTACTTGAACTCGACATCACATGGGTTAGATGATTCAGAGGCTCAGCGATGCGTGAAAAGTCGTTGACCAAGCTGCTGTAGTATTTATTATTTATTTATTAAGAGACCCACAGCGCCAGGGTACTAGAGTGGGGGGGGGGGCACAAGAAGAAGTGCATATGACACCTCTGATCCTGGAGAAACTTATAAGTGCTAAGAAAAAAGAAGAAATGAAAAAAAGGCAAAACCCTTAGCAATGCACATCTACAATCTACAATATCAAAACGAAAGCATGATTTGATTCAACCTTCACAATATCACTAGGCAATTCATTCCACTCCCTAATAGTTTTAGGAAAGAAAAACATTCTAAACAGTTCAGTTACTGTCGCTAATTCACGGACCCTAAAATCGTGGTCAACAACGGTTGGATCTATAAAAGGGCCCTTGCACAATCATTTCGCGATCAACCCAAACAGCTGAATAATACATAGCACGAAAAAACTTCAGACCCAACTGCTTTCGGCGCTTGTCGAGCAATTCCCACTTGAGTGCTTCCTTCATACGCGATGCACTGTACCGAGCCCCGCGTGCTCCAAACACGAAACGAGAGGCAATGTTCTGAACCCGCTCTAACTTATCTTTATCTCTACCAGTAGGCGGGTCCCACACCGTACACGCGTATTCCAGAATCGACCTGACATAAGTCTTGTGCCAAATTACACGACATAAACGTGGAAAAGTGTTTGCATTTCCACGAAGAAATTCCAAGGTTTTGCATGCTTTAGCAGCGACATAATGACGTTAAGGCGCTAATTCAATTCAAGAGTATACTAAACACATAAATATTTAAATTCGTATACCTGTTCCAACATTACATTCCTAATAACGTATCGTTTCAAATCAGGGTTTTTCTTTCTTGTAAATCTCATATGAACAGCTTTAAACAAATTCAAATTCATATTCCATTTGACGCACCACTCTGAGATTCTGTTCAAGTCTTCCCGAAAGATTTCAACATCACGGTCACAAGTGACTACTCTATAGAGAACGCAATCATACCTAAATAACCGCATTTGAGACACTATTCCGTCAGTAATGTCATTCACGTACTGTAAGAACACTAGCGGACCCAACCAGGAGCCTTGCGGAACACCGGACACAACTTGCACCCTCTGAGACTTTGTACCATTCGCAACCACAAACTGCTGACGTAAACGTAGGTAATCTTTTAGCTATGATATCACTTGAGTACTAATATTGTAAAAGGTCATTTTTTAACTAGTAAACAGTGCGTCATGGTATCAAATGCCTTTTTGAAATCCCAAAACACACAGTCCATGCTAGGTCGTGCACAAGATAGGCGCCATCGAAAACCATGCTGACGACGATTAAACAACGAATGTGCGTCCATACGTGCTACTATACTAGTGCACAAAATATTGTTACGGGCGGATAAATGAACAGAGAGAGGAAGAAGAAGATCGTGAGACGCTGGCTGCTGCGTGTCGTTGCTGGTCAGCCATCTTGACGACATTGACTTTCCTTGTATATATACTGTAAATATATTCAGTCTATACTCCCAACATCCCCGTAACATATTGGTGGAGATGCGGGGTACCACGGCTAGAAAGGGAGCTCCGCAGTGGACATCGCATCGCCGTCCTCACCATGAATGACGGTGAGCACTCGGGATCAACGTCGTTGCCGCCTCCAACGTCACCGTCACCCGCTACGACGCTGTCCCCTTCGGTTGTGGGACCCAAGGATCCCGGAACTTTGTGTGGGACCGATGGCGCCGACGTTGAAAAGTCGGTGGCTATGTACGAACGTGTGAATGGAATCAACAGATGGGACTCTACGCTTATGCTAGCTAACCTGTTGTTCTATACCTAAGAGGCACGGCAAAGTTGTGGTTCGAAAACCATGAAGAGGTGCCGACCGGCTGGGACGAATCCAAAGAGAGGTTAATAGAGTTGTTTGGCAAACCAGTCGACCGTAAAATGGTCGCAAAACAGGAATTGGCTTCTCGTGCCCAATCCTATGTTTGGTATATCCAGGACGTGCTCGCACTTTGTCGTAAAGCCGATAATGACATGACAGAAGCTGAGAAGGTAGTACATGTGCGCAAGGGAATGGCTGACGACGGGGTTAATCTGCTCATCTGCAAAAGCTGCTCTACAGTTGATGCTATCATCAAAGAGTACCGACAATTCGAGTAGGCCGAAAGCCGACGCGTCCTGCACCCATTCGCCAGACTTCCCAATACTGTTGTAACGTCGACATGTGAAGTTCAGCCCGCACAGCAGCATGCGTCGCCATCAGAGGACGTTGGGCGAATCCTTCGACGTGAATTGGACAGGATGGCGCCCGCAGCTTACTGTTTGCGTAGCGCTGATGCTGCCCCTATTTTAGTTCTCCTCGTGCAAGCCATCGTTCGACATGAACTTGAAAAGTTTGGCCTACATTCTGTCTGTGCTGCCACCAACCGAAGAGCCAATGAATCCCATTCTGCTAATTTCGCTACACCCCGTCGCTTCTCTGCGCGTTATCGCAACTCGACTGAGTGGAGAACCGCGCACGACCCGCCGATATTTCTCACCTGTCCCCGCATTGATCATGTCGCCAAATACTGTCGCAACTCGTGGCCCTCAACACCTCGCACGCCGACCAACCTGAGCCGTTTTAATGGAAATCCCCGCAATGTTTCGCCCACCTCCGAGTTTAACAGCGCCGACAACTCTGCTAGGAGCACGACGTACAGTCGC
Organism: Dermacentor variabilis; assembly: GCF_050947875.1. NCBI lineage: Eukaryota > Metazoa > Arthropoda > Arachnida > Ixodida > Ixodidae > Dermacentor > Dermacentor variabilis. Next base: position 38,184,416 of record NC_134573.1, read on the forward strand.
GCACCATCGCTGCGCAGACACCAGTCTCGCCCACCGCAAAAACGTCGCCCATCTTCCCGTTTGCCGCAGCCACGTCGCCTTTCGTCCCTTGTGGCTTTTGCCCGCACCCTTTCAGAAAACTAACAAATGCAGCCCTTGGAGGTACCGCTGCATTGCCCACTACTGCAGCAAATTCTCCGTCTGTGCCCACAAAGAGAAGTGTAATTGACGTTAAAATATACGGCTTACCTGTCAAAGCACTCGTCGACACTGGAGCCCACGTATCTGTTATGAGTGCTAGCCTACCTAGACGCTTAAAGAAGATCCTCACGTTTAGAGAAGGTCTGAGTGCTTCGTGTGGCCGATGGTGGCGTGTTGGTTGTACTTGGGATGTGTACTGCACGCATAAGTATAGCCGGCCGCACTACTTCTGTTCTCTTTGCTGTGATCGACAACTGCCCTCACGACGTTATCCTTGGATTGGACTTTTTATCCACTCATTCTTCTCTCATCGACTGCGCGACCAGCGTTCTTCAGTTAGAACTGCCTCAGGTCGCCGATGTTCCGAGCACCTATCCACCGCACTTGTATTTGTTTCAAGATGTGCGTCTGTCACCTGAGGTAGTCACATACGACGCCTTGACCGCACAGCCACAGCTTCCCGACGATGAATATGTCGTTTGGCCCATCATGTACGTGCTTTTTAACCGGAACGTTGCTCTTCCGCATACGCTGGTGACGATTACTAATAACAACGTCGTTCTTCCGCTCCTGAATTTTAGCCTGTTCCCTCAAGTGCTTCCCGCTGGCATGTTCTCGGCCAGCGTTTCTAATACTTCCGAATTTGACATTGAAAGTCTCAATGCCGAGAGCGGTTTCTTAGAACCAACTGCAGCTCACAGCTCGGCTTCCCTAACGGATGATTGGCGAAGATTTCACATGACGTCACCCATGCACAGGCCACGGACATACGTCTCCTCCTGGAATCATACCTTGACATCTTTGATTTCGGTGACAAGCCTTTAGGACAAACATATGTTGTTCACCACCGTATCAACACTGGAGACATGAATCCTATTCGTCGGCGTCCCTATTGTTAGCGTCCCTAACGTCGAGTCATTCAATCGGAAGAGGATAAAATGCTGCGCAAAGGAGTCATCGAACCATCAGCCAGCCCTTGGGCTTCGCCTGTCATCCTAATGAAAAAAAAAATATGGTACCTGACGTTTTTGCGTCAATTATCGGCATTTGAACAAGATCACCCGAAATGACATCTACCCGCTACCACGCATCGATAACGCCTTGGGCTACTTGCACGGAGCTAAATACTTCTCGTCCATCGATCTTCGATCGGGCTACTGGCAGATTTGAGTTGATGAAATGGACCGCGAGAAGACGGCCTTCATCACGCTGGATATCTTACATCAGTTCAAAGTAATGCCCTTTGGCCTATGCAATGCTCTTGCGACCTTTGAACGTATGATGGATTCTATTCTGTGAGGCTACAAATGGACCACCTGTCTCTGTTACAATGACAACGTTATTGTTTGTTCTCCCGCGTTCGGCAGCCACCTTACCCAACTCGCTGCCATTTTTGAGGTCTTCCGAAAAGCCAGCCTCCAACTGAACTGCACGAAGCCTCAATTCGGGCGCCGTCAGCTTACTGTGTTGGGACACCTCGTTGACGGATCCGGTGTCCAACCAGATCACGAAAAATTCGCACCGTACACAGTTTCCCTGTGCCACGTCTGCTTCTGACGTGCGCTGCTTAGTCGGTCTGTGTTCTTACTTTCGCCGCTTCGTCAAAAACTTCACCGACGCTGCTCGGCCTTTGACAGTTCTTCTAAAGAAGAACACGCCGTTCTCATGGGGCCCCGAGCAAGCTCACGCATTCGCCGCTCTCATCGGGTTTGTGACCACCCCTCCCATACAAGCCCACTCTGATTCATCTGCACCGACCGAAGCCCGCAATGACGCAAGCGTCCACGGCATCCGTGCTGTTCTCGCCCAACAGGAGAATGGTACCGAGTGCGTGATAGCTTACGCCATCCGCCTGCTGTCACCTGCTGAGGGAAATTACTCCATCACCGAGCGGGAGTGCTTGGCTGAAGATTGGGATGTCATCAAGTTCCAGCCACATTTATACAGCTGCACGTTTTCGGTCGTTACGGACCACCACGCCCTCTGCTGGCTGTGTTCCCCCGGGACCCCACAGGATGGCTTGGTCGCTGGGCGTTGCGGCCCCAGGAATTTTCATTTGTTGTCAACTATAAGTCTGAACGCCTGCAAAAGGACGCTGACTGCCTCTCGCGTCACCGCGTGGATCCTCCCGATCCTGTTGCGCATGATCCGGTGACCTGCGCGATGGCTTTGACTGACATGACCGACATGCGCGCTGAACAACAACGCGACGCATCCTTACAGTCCACCATCGCCGGAGTACAATCTGGCAGCACCGACGGCACATCCCGCATGTTCGTGCTGCACGACGGCATCCTCTGCCACCGCAATATCAACCCTGACGGCCCCGAGTTGCTCCTTGTCCTTCCTTGTCATCTGTGATCCGTTGTTTTCGAACAATTTCACGACGCACCGATGGCGGGACACCATGAAGTTTTGCGTACATACGACCGCGTACGACGCCGGTTCTCTGTCCGGGTCTCTACCGCTCTGTGTGTCGTTATGTCACAACTTGCGAATTGTGTCAGCGCCGGAAGAAACCTCCCCTGCCACCTGTCGGCAGATTGCACCCAACTGAAGTTCCCCCTGAACCATTCTTTCGCGTAGGCCTTGACCTGCTTGCCCGTTTTCCGAAGACAACTAGGGGGAATAAGTGGATCGCTGTCGCTACTGATTACACGACACGCTACACGATAACAAAGGCGTTGCCGACTAGTTGCGCAACAGACGTCACCGATTTCCTCCTTCACGACGTCATTCTCCAGCACAGTGCACCTCGACAGTTACTTACAGACCGCGGCCGCTCGTTCTTGCCTCGAGTTGTGGACGACCTCCTCCGCTTTTGTGCCACTGAGCACAAGCTGTCCACCGCCTACCACCCGCAAACGGAGGGTCTTACGGAGTGTCTCAACCGAACACTCACAGAGATGCTGTCGATGTACGTTTCCAACGATCAAAGCGACCGGGACACCATGCTGGCCTACGTGACATTCGCGTATAACTCGTCCCGACATGACACCGCAGGATATTCACCCTATTATCTTTTATATGGACGCGACCCCACTTTGCCATTTGACACCATCTTCCTTTCTGTGCCCCAAGTTGACACTGAATACGCTCTTGAAGTCATCAATCGCGCTCACATGGCGCGTCAAGTCGCCCGATCTCGCTTATCAGCCTCGCAGCATGTGCAAAAAAGAGCGTTACGACGGGTGCCTTCGCGACGTTCAGTTAGCCCCAGGGGCTTGGGTGCTGGTTCGGTCACCATGTCGTCGGGTCGACCTCTTCCAGAAGCTCCTTTCTCGCTACACAGGGCCTTATGAAGTCCTACGTCAAGTTAACAACGTTAATTACGAGATCGCGCCGTTAGTTTCATCCATCCTCAAGTCCGCCACCTGTTGACGTCGTGCACGTTTCGCGGCTGAAGCCATACTTCGCTCGCAGTTCTACGCCTACCATGCGCCGAGACGGCGCTTCACCACCCGGGAGTCGTGTTACGGAAGGATGAAAGAAGAGAGAGAGAGAGGAAGAAGATCGCGAGACACTGGCTGCTGTGTGTTGTTGCTAGTCAGCCATCTTGACCACATTGACTTCGCTTGTATATATACTGTAAATATATTATTTTTATTTTATTTCACAATATTGCCGGCTTCCATTTGGAAGCCCAGGCACGAGTGGTACATACATCACGTGATTTCAAACGTTTTCCTCAAGGGTATAGAAAAAAGTAAGTAAAAAGACAGCCTAATAGGCAAGGCAAACATATGCAAATACACAAAAGAAATACCATGATGCCGTCACATTGCCGCCAATAGGAAAAATGTAATAAAAGAGACATCAGAATGTGTAACAAGCAAAAGATACAATGAATGCATGACATTACAAGCACGTCTGTACTAAAGATAAGAATAAATCTGGAGTGGCCGAGTTGACCACGCTTTGCGGAAGAGCGTTCCATTCGCGAATTGTCTTGGGGAGGAAGGAAGAAAGATATGCGTTTGTTCTAGCACGTGGCAATAATATTGTTCGATTGTGTTTACCTCTGGTCAGTCGCGATTTATTAAATTGCATGTAGTTGTCAAATCTCATTTTAGTGTGGTTGTTAACTATATTATACATTGTTTGTAGACGGTGCATTTTGCGACGAGTTTCTAGTGTCTGGAGCCGAGACCGCAACCTTAAAGAGGTGACTGAAATGCGCCAATCATAAGCATTGTAGATAAATATAAGAGCTTTTTTTGTACTCTTTCGATAATGTCTATACCAGCCTTTGTGTGAGGGCCCCAGACTATATCGGCATACTCCAGTATTGGCCTAATAACTGTCTTATATGCGGTTAATTTGGTGGCACTAGTGCAGTTCTTTAAACGGTGCTTTAATAACGATAACTTTTTCGTTGCTGCCGCGGAAACATACTGAACATGAGCGGTATATCTCATCTTGGAATCAATTGTAATTCCACGATATGTGAATTCCTCTACCTGTTTAATGCCCATGTTATTCATCGTGTAGGTGCAAATTAGCGGATTTTTTTTTCACTTGTAATAACCATGTGCGCGCATTGCGAGATGTTTAGGGTCATATGCCACTGGATACACCAGTCGTATATTGCTATAAGATAGTCAGTTATGCTAGATTGGTTATCCACAGATTGAATGTTCGAATAAACAACACAATCGTCCGCAAAAAAGCGGCCCCGCATGAAAAATTTGCAAGCCAGGTCATTTAGATAGAGAAGAAAACGAAGTGGCCTTAAAACCGAGCCCTGTGGAACGCCCGAAAGTACAGAGGCGAGCGATGAATTCGAAGCACCTATGCTGACAAATTGTTTTCGATGCATCAAGTACGAATCAAGGACTCGCTCGTTCGGGGAACAGCGGGCGGGGGGCGTTTCCAGCGCTCGTTCCGCTCGGATGTATTTTTCCGTAGCTCCGGATTTTCGCCCCGTTTGCTGGTTCTTTTTTTTACGCTACTGGAACTCTGTTGTTTATGGACCGCTTTGGCCGTTCGTAATTACTACTATTACTACTGGCGCCCATCTACAAGGTCCATCGTCATCTACACCCTCCTGCTGCGTCGTCCAACTCGAGTTCTTGCGCGGCTTCGCGAGCGCGAGTGCCCCCGCGGCACTCGCGGCGTCGGCGCGGAGCATCCAAGCTGCTGTCCGCTGCGTCGAAAGAGCGGAACGTTACCGATGCAACTGCCATCCAAGGCAGGAAGGTCTCCTTCGTGGGGACAAGTGCAACGTGCGAAGGCGGTACCCTGGAGCAGAACAGCCCTGCTGTCGTGGCGCACACCTTGGCCAAGAGAACTAAGGAAGCTACTGGCCTTCCATCGGATGAAAATGTAGCTCTAGCAGCCCCGAAAAGACCTCGCTCATTACAAGGCCTGCCCGCACGACGGACACGCGCGTCTCCGGAGTCGCCAATGGCATCGTGGTACAAATATGGTGGTGGTGGCATCGTGGTGCTAGATATGACATGTCCACTCTGCACAAGCGTATCATTCAAGCGGCCCTGGACGCCTGCCTCGAGACTTCCCGATTTCACGGTTTTGCTCTACACAAACCTACTAATACGGTCTCAGTATGGGTGTCTGCTATGGCACTAGTTTAAAAACTCGAAGAACTGCAGCAAATACAAGTCTCGGAAGAATGTGTCTTTCCAGTCCAGGCGTACCTCGCCAGTGGTACCGATTTAAGACACTACGTGGTTAATGGCGTTGACGTTGACGAAGAACCCGAGAAGCTCCTGCAGGAACTATCGTTTCCCACACACAAGGTCGTGGCTGCTCGCTACCTAAGCAGCGGGCGTACGTGCCTAATCACGCTTCAAGGTCCTAATTCCCCACCTGAATGTATCCTGTATTACGGCTGCGTACTATGCCCGCGTCCGTTCAAGCCTTCCGTTGTGTACTGCTACTCTTGCTTTAGACAGAAACACATGAAATCATCCTGCCCTACCCACCCAAGGACGACACCATGGAGCCTGAATCGTCAGCATCGTTTAGATGCGGCCTATGCCAAACAAACGATCATGACATCACGTCCACGACGTTTCCTACGAAGTTGGAGGCCACTAAGAAGGCTCGACAAGGCCATTCTCGACAGCGAGCAAGGACCCCTCGAGATCAATCAATGAAACAAGTCCCTGTCTAGAACCGTTACGCCGTTCTGGCCTCGCTGGAAGAGGACGCTAGCCAGATGACAATAGCAAGTACAGCGACAAGTGATGCTGCCACTCGTACCTATAGCGCAGCTGTTAGGTCGTCCACTTCACGACCGCAACGGGCATCACAATCAATAGAAGACACGCCGCTTCCTTTGGCAGACGAAGAGTTCGAGATCGACGCTCGCCTGGCCAACCTTGAAAAGGAAATCCAACGTCTTAAGGAACGCCGTACAGTGCTCCGGCGTCGTCATGACGGAGCGCGGCGGTCGCATTCGCCGTCGACGTCTAGTCCTGCTCATATGGCTAACCCGGCGTCTGTGTCGAAACCTCTTTCACCCCAACAACTCTGGTGCTTCGTTGCGAAACAGCACCAGCATCTCACCTCGGTTCTACTGGCCAATCTTAATCTATGATGGCTGCTGCGTCTTCAAGCGCGCCAAAAGGCATCTTACAGTGGAACTGTCGCGGCATCGCGGGGAAGGTCGGAGAGCTGCGTCAACGTCTCAGATACAGGAAGCTGCGTGTTTGGGCTCTACTGCTTCAAGAATCCAACGGCCTGCCACCCATTCCAGGATTTGTGGCAGACTGATCGCCTTCAATGTTGGATCGTAGGAGTGCTAAGCCCGATGTCCCTCCAGGAAAGGCTGCAGCGTATGTAAGATGCACTCTTCATCAGACTCGCGTTGATCTTTCACGGTGGTGTACTCTGGCAAGAAGTCGTGGCCGTATTGGTTAGTCTCCAACGCAGGGACGTTATCATCGTTTCGTACTACGCCCGTCCCTACAGCGGTCGTGCGGCTCGGTTGTGTCCCTGCTGGCTGGTGCACCTACGACAGAAACATCCTGGTTGCCCCATTATGGTAGCAGGAGATTTTAACGCGCTCCACATCACGTGGTGATACGTTAATTCTAGTGCGCGTGGTACATGTGTGCTAGACACATTTATGGACGCCCAATTCACTCTGCTTAATAATGTGTCAATGCCTACTCGACGGCGTGACCGCCCTCGCGCGCCGCCACACTCACTGGACTCATCTTGGTGGCTAAGAAGGACAACCGTCTCGTGGTCATGGGAACCCGACTGCTGGGGTAGCAACCATCATCCGATTCACCTTGGCTTATATTCGGACGGAACAGGCCGCCTCCGCCGACTATGTCGAGTGGTGGACTGGGATCGATACAGGGCGGTATCAGAAAGCAATGTATCCAACTTCATACTGGACCCGTCCTATTGTCTTAAGGCGGCATTAGTTGAGGCGACAAGTACGTCGTGGGTTGATGAATCACGAACCGCTCCTGATTTGCAACTTGTGCGTCTATGGGCGTCGCGCCGCCAAGCAGAACTTGCATCAGAGCGTGACCCTGCATCCAGTACCCTTCGCTTAGAGGCCCAACGCCTTACTGCAATAGCTCGGCACCATGAACACCGCTTAGAACGTGGCCGCTGGATGGACTAGTGCTCTTCTCTCGGACCTTCGTCGTCCAATGCCTCCATTTGGCGCACCTTCCGAGTAATGGAACGTGGTCGGCGCCCTCCAGAGCCCGTAGCATGCGCCCTGTTAGCATCGGGCCAGACTCCAGCAGTACTCGCAGAAACTGTCGCCCACACCTTTTTTCCGGCTTTAGACACAGCACCGCCTCCGCTCGTTAAAACTGCCTTCCCGCGGACGCAGGCACGCCGCCTACGCTCTCTGACCTCGAGGGTATACAAGCTGTCTTCACTATGGCGGAATTTTTAGCGGGAATAGACCTGTCGAAGCCATGCAAGGCACCAGGACCAGATGGCATACCGTATGAACTTTATAGAAACACGGAAGGCAAGGTTCTCGAAGTGCTGTTGGGGGCCATAAACGAAGCTTGGGCTACAGGAGTTATTCCCGATTCTTGGCGGCATGCAGAAATCGTCCCTGTTCCCAAACCTGGAAAACCCCAAGATAATATCGCTCATATGCGCCTAATAGCACTAACCTCAACGTTAGGCAAGCTGATGGAGCGTAGGCTCGCGACACGTATGGCGTGGTGGCTCGAGCGGTACTCATGGTATCATCCTGGCCAAATGGGGTTCCGTGCTCATCTAGGCGCAGAGGATGGCCTTGCGTACCTATCTTCTATGGTTCTTATCGGAGGCCGCTCCCGAAGAATTCGCACGATTCTGGCAATGGATATTCGTGAAGCGTACGACCATGTGAGTCACGAACCAATTGTCGGAATTTTCCATTGGCTTCAGTTCCCTAGCAGTGTCTGTAGATTTGTCGAAGCCTTCCTGTGCGCTTCTCCATTCGCCTGGCTCTGCAAGCAGCAGGTCAGTTGATCGCACATCGGGTGTCCCCCAAGGATCTGTGCTTGCACCAGTCCTTTTCAATACTGCTCTCCTTCCACTAGCTTGGAAGCTAGCCACAATACATAACGCACAGTAGATAATGTACGCAGAGGACATCACTGTCTGGTCAGTTGATCCTGAAATCTGCCACCAAGAACAAGCGCTCCAAGAGGCCCTAAACGTGACGCACAACTGGTGTGCTCAGATAGGCCTAGACATTTCCAAGGACAAGACGACGTACATGTCAGTAGCGAACAAGTATGGGCGCCGTCTACAGGCACTCCGGCCTCTTCAGTTAACTCTGGATCAGCAACCATTACACGAAGCTTCAACTCTCCGTGTACTCGGCCTTGAAATGGATTCCTCCGGATCTGCGGGACCATGGGTCAAGAATGCAAAGCAACAGGCCGCAGAAACGATACAGTTGATACGTCGGATTGCGAAGAAATCTGGCGGAGCGAGCACCAACGAGCCTTCTTGTCCGTTCAGTATTGCAACCATGACTCGTCTACGGAGCTCAGTTTCATCATCTCTCGAAGGCACAATGAGCTCGCCTTGAGGCCATTAATAACGAAGCCATGCGGGCCATAACGGGACTACCACATCTCACTGCGTTGCCAACCCTACAGGCCGAGTCCCAACTCCACACTATTGACGAACTCGTACACCAGCGTCAATGCGTGCGCGCCCTAAAGCTATCATATTTCTGCTCGGCTGCTTCACTGGCCCTGTACAAGGGACACGAAACAGACAATCCAGCATCTACGAGACCCGATGTAGCTCAGAGGAAAAGGGTACAATTAAGTGCCAATAAGCTTCTTGGTCGTCTGTATAGCCAGGTTCCTCGTCAGGCGAATACTTATGTTTCCCGCCTTCATCGCGCCGACGACAATCAAGACGATGCGACTCTTGTAGCATACACTGTTGCCAGTGTTAATGGCACCATGATTCACACAGCTCTCGTGTGTCAATTGATACCAGAGGCAGGCCAGACGTGCTCGTATGTTGCCGATCCTGCACAACCGGCCTACCTTGCCGAGCTTGCCGCCATACGAGCCTGCTTGGCCGCGTTGCTACCTACTGTTCAAGATGCTCGATACTCTCAACTCATCATTCTGCACAGACTCTACTCAAGCCATCCACGACATACGTAGGGTATCTCGGTCCACTCTATTCTCAGATAACATTCACCATCTTGCTGCCACTACGAATATCCTCGCACGCGTCCAGTGGGTGCCTCGAGCAGCCCTGCCGGGTGTCCTTGAAGCAGATATGGCAACCCACCCACAGATTACAACATACCCACTTCAACATTTTCCTGAAGACGCCTGTGGACGACTGATCCGGGAAAAGGAAAACCTCCGACGTACCACACGAGCTCTCATACCTCCCTGTGGATCAGACCTCCCTGGTGGTTTAACCCGTCGAGAGGAGGCGACGTTAAGGAGGCTACGTGTCGGGGTCGCGCTCACCCCGTCTGTGACCGCTCTTTGACCACAACAGTACCATGGTCCCCATGGCTCATCGTGCCCATTTTGCAACACAGAAATCCAAAATGTCACAGTGACACACCTATTATGGACGTGCCCAGAACTTCATCTAAGCAGTCTTCGACACCTCCGGGCAACAGGCCTTCGGCCTGGCCGTCCACCCGATTTTGAAAGTTGGATTCATGGACCACATCATCGTTCACTCCTTGATTTTTTGCACGAGTCTAATCTGTTCGTGTATTTTTAACATGTTTTGTATTATACCTAATGGCATGCTTTCGAATAAAAAAAAGAAGTACGAATCAAGCCAACGGGAAATTTGTTCGCTGCGTATGTTGCTGTTTAGCTGTATCATAATTTTTTGTGTGAAACCCGATCGAAGGCTTTCTCAAAATCTAAAGAAAGAATATCTACCTGCTCACCTTGATTCAAGATTGCCAGTATTTCGTTTCCCATGTGAAGTAACTGCGTAGTGATTGAAAAGCCACGCCTGAATCCGTGCTGACTCTTACTAAAGTGATTATTTTATAAAAAGAAATTTAAATGCTTAGAAATAAAGTATTCCATAACCTTAGAAGAGGTGCAGAGTAGGGAGGTAGGTCTGTTATATTTTACATTAAGCTTGTGTCCCTTTTTGTGGACTGGGACTACTTTGGCGACTGTCCAGTCGCTAGGCAGATCCCCTTCGTTTAAACTTACGCTAAATATTATGAACCGGTATTTTGCGGACCATTCGGCGAACCGATTAAGAAAAGTGTTAGGTATGTCGTCAGGACCTGCAGATTTTTTTTATCTAAGTTTAGGAGCGACGAAAATATGCCTTCCTCAGATATGGTAAGATCTCAAAGCTTGAGACCAACGCCGTGAGCATCATCTTTCTGGGTGGGTTCACGTGAAAATACTGACGGAAAAACGTGTTAAAAGCCTCAGCAATGCGCTGAGTGTCGGTAACTACGACATCATTTAATTTTATCTTGTCTACAAGGCTGTTTCGCTTCGATATATGCATACAAAACTTCCTTGGGTTGTTTTTTAGAATGTTGTGGATTCTGACATTCAGTCCCCGTAACCATCCCGTAACCATACGTTATTCTCGCGCGCAACTGAAATTAGTGATAGTGGCCCATAATTTGACACGGTGTCACGAGGACTAGATTTGTGAATTGGCAATATGCTTGCAATTTTCGCGTCATCTGGAAGGCAGGATTCGTCAAGCAATTTTTCGAAGATAATCTTCAAGTGTGGTGCAACCGACTGAGCACAAAGTGATAAAATTTCTTTGACAAGCCATCAGGATACCCAGCCTTACTAATCCTCAGATTCTGCAACAGAGACTTTATACACTTGATGCTAATAACAAGATTATCCATGACACTCATCCCGGGTGGGAAATTCAAGGTATTCGTATCATCATGTCCAACTGCACGGCTGAAAACACATAAAATAGGTAATAAAGAACTCAGGTTTGCCTACGTCATCATCAATAAAGCTGTTACCAGACACAAGGGGTGGTGTAGTTACAGTGTCTTTTCCATTTCTCTTTACATGTTTCCAGAATTCTTTTGGATTATCCTTACAAACTTTGCACATTTGCCGAGGAATATACGCACCACCTTCTTTTCGATGGGCTGCTGGAACTTTGCGATGACTGTTGTCATCTGCGGGTCGGGGCGGACTCCAAATTTGCTGATGGCGTAGCACAGGCACAGAAGCTCATCGTAAGTGAAGCGGCACTCTTCCTGCTACTGAGCGAGCCTTAATGACTTGATGGACTCTAGTGCTGTTGCAAGCCGCCAAAGATGACCGTCGAAATCTCTGGCAAAGATGACGGCGTCATCCAAGTAAATAAGAGAAGTCTGCCACATAAGTCCTGCTAATACTGTGTCAATTATCCATGCATTGTTGCAGGTGCTGAGCATATTCCGAGTGGCATGGCCTTGAACTCATATAGGCCGTCTGGCGTGATAAAGGCAGTTTTTCGCGATGCCTGTCGTCCACTTCCATTCGCCAGTAGCCACTCTTGAGATCAATCGACGAGAAGTATTTAGCGTTGCAGAGTCGATCCAATGCGTCATGTATCTGTGACAGAGGTTATACGTCTTTCCTGATCTTGTTGAGTCAACGATAGTCGAAGCAGAAACGTAGTGTTTTGTCCTGTTCCTTCACCAAGACTACAGGTAATTCCCATCGGCTTTTCGACGGCTGAATGATATCGCCGCGGAATATATCGTACATTTTTTGCCTGAAGGCGGAACCGCATGGCGCGATTTCAGGCGCAATTCACGCGCGGTTGGTGGGACGCGCGCGTCATTGTGACGCGTGCCCAGCACCATCCGTCACGAAATCGCGCCGCGTGCTGCTGCTTGGAATAGAAAAAAAAAACGCGTCGCGTCGCGCCGCGCGACCGCCAGTCAGAGTTCAGGTAAGTCACGTGGCATTTGGTCACGCGGCATTTTGGTTTTTGGTTTTGCTACCAGATGGCTCTGCTCTCTGCGCATCTCGACATAACCTCTTTGGCCCAATTTTTTTTTTTCGGCTCGTGCGTCAAAGAAAGCACGTGCTACCGTAATTTCGTTCGCGCATCATGTTTACCTAAAATGGACAAAGCAACCTTCAACGAGGCTATAGTAGTTACCCTCAGCGTAGATGGTATAGCAGATGCCCTCAGCATCCCCATTAATAGTAGAAATCGCCTCTTCTGCTCGATAGTAAACGGCCGACACTATATTTTCTATCTGAAGTTGTAAACAAGGTGCGGCCTCTCAGCATGCGGAAGGTACATAGTCGCAGTTTCGCACACACTCGTGCTGCTTGATATTAAGCTTGATAAATACACTTCGGACAAAAATATTGCTGTGTAATTACACTAAGATTATTTTTGTTGTAGACTTCTGTAAGTTTAAGAGCACATTGTATATGCGGTAACACAGACAATTCATGTCCTTGTGAGTTATGTTGTCTGGCAACCCGGAAAACGCGACGCGAAAGCGCGGCTCTCTTTTTTCTTGCGGGTGCTCGCGCGTCGGCGGCAACGCGGACGTTCGCCGCGCCTCACGTTTTTTGCTCGCGAAAAACGCGCCGTGCGGTTCCAGCTTCACGTTTTCGCGTCGAAACTGGCTAGGGACTGTGGCGGAATGGTCGGGCGCACTCTTCGGTTATTATGCGATGCTTTGTGACAGGTGTTTCTGTCACAAAGCAGTCTTTGTGTCGTCGGAGAAGACTTCTGAGCTCTTGCTGCTTACTCATGGGGAGTGTGTGATTTATGTAGAAGTCCGGTTGGGGAACTATGGTCGTCGTGGTAGATCCGGCAGAAGCTCAGTGGACAAACGCATAGCTGATTTCTGCAATTTGCTTGATGGACGCAATTGTCGTGCCGTTGTTGATATCATTGAACTCCTGGCTGAAGTTGGATAGCATCACTTCCGCTTTCGCCCGTCCAGTCAAGCGATCCCTCTTGTGAAGCAAATTTCCCCATCGAGCAGTAGACGTTGATTGCCCTTGATAATGCCTTCTACGTCTGCGGATGATTCGGTGCCGACGGAAATAACAATAATATAGCGAGGCGGGATCCTCAATTTATCATCGAGCACACGCAAGGAGTGGCGACTACGAGAGCTCTCCGGCGGTATCGCTTGATCTTCCGGCAGCGTTATCGACTTCGCCTTCAGGTCGATGTTTGCGCAGTGTTGGCCAGGAAGTCGATGCCGAGAATGATGTCTCGTGAAAACTATTGGAGGATAAGGAAGGTGGTAGGGTGATTCCGGTCATCAATCACGTTCTGGGCTATTTCGCCGTGCAGCAATTTATGTGCTCCACGCAGAGACGCAAAGTACAGCTGCACGTGATCACGTTAACACCGGCAGTCGGTGCAAAATATACACTACAAGGTATTTGAACCTGCCACCTCCCATCTTCGAAGGAAAAAAACGTTCGTTGCATCTTGTTCCAGTCATGAACGGTAATTCTTGTCGTGCACGTTCCATTTGGCTTGATAAGATTCTTCCAGCGGTCCGAATTTGAAGTCTCTCCCATGTAGTCTTAACTTCCTTCAATTGTGCGGCGATGGGTCCTCTCATGACGGAGTAGTTGGCTCCTGTGTTCACTAAGGCGGTGACTGCGTGGTCATCGAGAAGCACGTCGAGGTCGATGGTTCTTTCTCTTGCTATGCAGTTAGGTCTCGGCGATGAATCACGGCTGCGTCATGTTGACATGTGGCTGGAACGTCGCGTCGTCAGGTCTTCTTTCGTCGGCGTATTCTTTGCTTCCAGAATTCGTCGCGATGGCGGCGTCTCGTTGATATGTCGTCGAGACAAGATTTTCGGCGTCTTCGTCGTCGGCGGAGGATCTTCGTCATTTGAAGAAAAGGATAACGCACTTCATCAGTCGCTCATTTTAGTTTTCCGGATATGGGCTCCCAGACACACCCTGAGGTGGGCCAGTGTATGGTCGTGGTTGCTGCGAGAGGTAGCGGCCTGGTGATGGCGAATGGGACGGTCGTCGAGAACTCCAATGAGTGGTGGCAAGGTAGTGGGCGATGTCATAAGGGCGCTCCCCAAGCTGTGGACGCGGTGCGTTGACGCAGAATCCTCGCAGTCTCAAGTCGCGGTATGACCATGGACGGTATACGTGGCCGGCTTCCCCACAGTGGTAGCAGAGCGGGTGGCGGTCGGGGAAGCGCCAAATGTCTGTTTTCCTAAGGGCGTTTCGCTGGCCGACAGGTAGGTGGGGAGGCCGCGGCGCCGGTGACGGCGTCTCGCTTCGGAATCACGGCGTCATACGGCGCGGGCGCAGAGGGGTAATCTGACGGTGGGCGACGGAAGCGTGCGTCATCGGTTCCGAGACACCATATGCTTGAATTACGACCCGAGGATCAGATCACTGAAACACGAAGCTAGCGAAAAAAACTGAATGATTAGCAAGGCTGAGTATTTAGTCTTGAATAAGTCTTGAATAAGTCTTGAATAAGTCAGTCTGGTTAACCTCCCTGCCTTTCCGTCTTCCCTTCTCTCTCTCTCCCTTCCCGACTGTTAATGCTGCAGCAGGTTGAATGCAGCACGCGCTCACAATGCGGAGAGAAAACCCGGAAGGTGGCCTGGGTACTTTACGAATGAAGCGGAATTTTTTCTCATCACAGAAAAAGCGGCACCAGAATCCACGGAAGCAGGAGTTTGTACGTTTATAATAATCGATTTCATAACATTGGCGTGGGACAAGCAAGGACTTGTAGAGGCGAGTGACGACGCAGTTCCTGTCTTAGGAACTGAGGCAGTTACTTTTCCGCCACAGTAGCGCTGAGTTGGTGACGCATAATGTGAAAGGGTACGGCAGTGCGACGAGAGCGAGCAATGAAAAGCAACGGGTTAGACATCGGGAGCGGGATGGGGTCACGTGAGCAGGCTTCATGTGGCGGGTCTTTTTACCTGCGATATGTGCGCCGGAAGGAGTAGTCCGGATGTTTTGTGACACACGTGGTCATGGCGAAATGCTGGCGATAGAAACGCGCAACATGACCCGGAATTCCGCAAGATTAGCAGATTGGCTGGTTGTGTGCAGTGCGTCAGGTATTTCCGTACTGCTGTTGTGCACCGAAAAGCGGTGTCGCTGGGGGTAGAACAGTGAAATGTCAAGTTCTTGGAAGGATATCGTGCATCAAAGGGTAACCTTGGTGCGAATATTAGACAGAGCCGTTTGCAGACGAAATGCGATGTTTTTTTCACTGCACTCTCATAAGATTGCATAAGCTATATTTACCGCAAATGAAGGAGCACTCAGAATAAAATTTCGTTATAAGGACCGGCGCCACGCGCTCGCCACTGGCGGCGGCGCGCGCGTCCCTGTTACGAACGCGCGGGGGCAGTCAACAGCTCCGGCAGCCTTGAGAGCGGCCTCGCGAAGAAGTGCGGCGAGTTTTTCTCGAGCACAAATCGTGCTCAAAAGCAGCCGGACGCAGTGTTGTGTGGTAGGTTGGAATATTGCCTGCATAAGTTCGCCTGGGGCGAAGTTTTATGGATTTCCCACTGGAAACTGTGAGACTGAACGGGGTACGGCTTGTTCGTCGTCGAAAGCAAGTTCGAGGTTCTTTTTTCTTCTTAAATCGTGCTGTAGAAGTAGGCACTTGTTGCGGTTTTAAAGTACTGCCAAAAGTGCGTTTCGTGGCATTTGTCCTGATGGACTTTAGCGTATGTATATGATGACAGGTATAAGCGCCGCTGACTCGATCATTGCAAAAATGTGTAGCGGAGTATGGTGTTTATTTGTTCTTATTTTAAACTATGCTGTATGGATGTAATAGATTGGCAGCCGTCTGTTAAATACAAAATATGCAGCAGGCATACTTGTGGAAACGGCAGCTGTCACATGACCCAAGCGTCTTTCCGTGAGCCGGCAGGAGAGCAAGCGCAAGTGGTTTATCTGGCAATTGCAATTACTTGGCAACTACTGAAAAAAAATAAGGAAACTTGAGCGTCAGGTTAACCAATGAACACATTATTTCTAGGCGTATTTTGAATATTACATTTGATGTGCAATGTACAGCGTATTCTGTTTTTATCAGCGCGGGTGGTGAAAAATTCTCTGCTCAATGTACTGGGCTATGTGGGCTCAAAGACCGACCACGATGTAGATTACGATGACCTGCGTTTTTCGTTAAGTAGTATAACACCAGAACATGCCTGCATTTTCTGAAATCACTCACAGATTTCTTACGACCCGGACATATGAAAATGGAACACGCTGCGTAGCGAAAGTGTGGCAGTCGACATATCACTGTCACCTCAAATTACGACCTGAGGTTTGCGCCATTCGCATGAAAACAAGAGTTTTCTATTTACTTTCATTGTTCTGTTGCCTGGCTGCCTTTGAAAGTTGAGGATATGTCCACTTCGACGCTGGCACACCCCATGCTTGCGGGTGGTTTGTTTTCGAGAGCGTTTTGCACCGCTCGTAGAACACAGCTACGGCAGGAGCGTGTTTACATTTGCTTGCGACGGCTGGCTTGCAACTGCAGCTCGCGCCAGTAAGCTGTACGCTGGAAGATAGCTGTGTAGAAAAGAAACAAATTAAAGAGAAGCACTACCAGGTAGCAGTTACATATATTTCGTACCTTTAATTTTATGGTTTTTGAAGCCGCGCTGATGCTTGTCTGTGCAATGCATCCGGCTGCTACTTCGCTTACGTCACACGAAACAATCTCTTTCACATCGTGCACATAGTCAGCCTCGAAAAGGTTCGTTCTTTTGCTGATGTTTGCTCCTCGAAATAATCTTTAAGCGTGATGAGTAGGTCAAAATCCCGCCTCTATAATCAGCGGCATGCCGCTGCCAGACGCCATCCCTACGAAGAGGTGAGGGGAACCTTCTCGACAGGGACGACGAAGTGGCCGCGCGGGGGAGCTGACCATCGCTTCGACGGTGGCTGCGCCTGGTGGATGCAACGTCCCTATAGCTGGTAAGAATCAAGAACCATAGCGCGATCACAGCTCTGGACTGGGTCTGCACGTTTCACTACTTCACCCATCAACGACGCGATAAGTCAGAGTTACAGGGATCGTATAAACGCGCGTTCACCGAGAAAAATTGCGTTGGCCCAGATGTACGGTCATCGCCGAGGATGCGGCCATGGATGAACCGCAGGGTCCCTTGTCGTCTCTGAGCTCAACGTGACGCTTGGAAGCCGCGGCCAGCACGGTCGATGACCGGGTCCCAGCTGCGTTCTTCGTGTGATGTCAGTAGGGCAGGGTGCTGGATCAGCGCTTAGGAACTGCTGGCGCACTGGTCGCAGCCGCGCTCTTGGGGAAGCGTCGGTCGGGTCGAGGCGCAGGAGCAGCTCTCAGCAATGGTCAGCGGGGCTCAGGTTGTGCGGCAGGCCCGGGTCCTCTCGCATGAGCGGCCAGTCGGCTCCATCCACCATGATCAACTCGACCATGGACCGTCGTCCGTGGACATCCCCGCAACAGTCTGGTCCCTTGGAATAGCAGGGCTGCCTTCTGGCTCTGCCTAGGCATGCTTTTCTTTTTTCCACTCCACGAACTGGCACCGCCTCCTTGTCGCCAGTCTACCAAGCCCCCCCCCCCCCGCCCCCCAGAGCACGCTCCTTCGCCTCGTGCACCGGGCTGCTTTTCTTCGTTTTCCCTCTTCAGCTTTCCGACACCTGTTTGCTATTCTTGTTTTCCAGGCCATTGCTTGTTTCTCACCGGGATGGTGTTGCAATCGTCGACACAACGTCTCAACACAAGTCCGACGTCGCGCGCATGATATCACAAATAGGTGTTCAGGGGCCAACACCGGTGTAAGACGTGGCGTTGCAAAGGCACCCACTTACGTTAACGGCACAGCGTTTCGGGCAACCGTGCACGGTTGCTCGAAAGCACGGTTGACCGAAAGAATCCGACCGAGTAGGCCGGCGTTTTCTGGCGGCAGTTGCCAGGCTACTCCTCGCTGTATCTTTTCCGTCAAATGTATACGAGCTTTCAAAGCAAATGATAATTTCTCGCCTCCCCCCGCTAGCCTTCGAGCCCATCGTAGACTGCCACCAAGATAGGACTTGCGTGACCGCACTCAGGCGTCGCAGCTAGAACAGAAGAGACAGGCACCAACCCTTCACTCACCCTTCGGCACATTACCTTGCTTTCCCGGAGTTCATCCGCGGCCGCCACGGGCCGCGGACGCGTGTTCTTCTTGCTAAAGCTCGTGCGTCAGCGTGGATGGCATGAGCGCATAACGCTACGCTCGCCTGCGTCCGTGAAACCTGGAACCTCAAGGGGTTCTGGTGTGCCTCATCGCACGCAATGGACCTGGCCATCGCCGTACGGACAGCAAGACGTGCTACGAACGGATGAACTAACGAGTGAACGAGAACCTTCCCTTTTCCTACCTCCAGCCCTGCGCGAAACACGCCAGCGTTACTACAACTAATTTTGCTGCCGGCTGCCTCGCATAGCTGCGGCGACGCAGCAGGTGAGCTGTCGAAGCGACCGCGTGTCCTTCGCGCCTTTCATCCCGCCTCTCCTCTCCACTCGCTTGTACGAGAATTTAAGCGCGAATATCGCGCCCCACCCCGACGACACACACAGATGCAAGCACCGCTCCCTTTCACAACTTGATTGCCCAAGAGAGAGCACTCGTCCTTTCCGATGGCGCGTTTTCGAGGCTTGCCTCGCCGCGCTAGAGCGCAACTACTCAAGCTGCTGGTAGGCTGTGTAAACGTGTGCGAACCTTTATACAGACAAAGACGTGTGGTCAGTTCATCGTGGATGCCTTGCGGTTGCTGCGAGACACTTCCGAACTTGATATTGGCATGTCACGATTTCAGCGCGCAGCCCATGTCACTAGTGAAGTACTGTGCTCTCCTTGGCTTGCGGTGTACGACACTCGACGGCTGTTTGTACCACAATGATTGTGCGTCTCCATGCTATCAGGCTCAAAGCGCACTACTTGCTTTTCTATAATTTAACTAAGGTTCACGTTAATAGCTCAAATACTATTTCTTTTATATACCATTCTGTACAATTATAACCTGCAGTGACCGGCCCTACTGTATGTAACCTGTACTGTGTTGCCTAGTTTATTCTTTGGCATTTGTAAGATTTCTTTCTTTCCTCTTTCCTTTCTTTCCTTCCCTTTCTGCCCCCTCCTATATAAAGAGTAGACAGGCGTTGCGCCACTTCCGGTGGCAGTTGCCAGCCTGCTCCTTGCTTTGTTTGTTCTGTCAAAGGTATACATATTTTCATACCAAATAATAATTTCTCGCCGTCCTTCGCTCATCTCAGATCGCCGCCGTACCATCAACCTAGCACGAAAACGTCAGAAAGAAAAGAAAAGCTATTTGCTTTAAAAACAAACACGAACACACACAAAGTAATGCAGGAAGGCCACAGTCGTCCAACTAGGCCCATTGACCTCAATAACTTCAGTATCACCTTAGTCGCTTTCTGGCGTGAAGAATGCCTCGGCCACCACACCGAGATTGTCTGCTCAGAAAGATACCGGTCATCGAGGCATGCCATATTCGTCACGCGCTACTCTCTCTGGGAGCTATAGTGAGACCCAAAAACTCACTTTCGACAAAAAGGCGAAGCATTGAAGGTGATGGCAACTTATTAGACAGCTATAGGAAGTCATGCTAGTTGTTTTATTAGCTGCAGGAACTGTCGTTAACATTCACCTAAATAAGTTAACGAACACCTTGTGACACGTGCACCGCCAAACACGAGCACATCTCACTCGGTGACCGCGGACATGCTGTCGGAACGCTGGCGTGCTGAAGAGCGACAGCAGCAGCGAGCGAAATCCCCTTGGTGCTGCCTCTAATTTTAGCGCCAACTAGATGCAGGAGAACACAGCGCGCACGAAGCCATCAGCTGTCAGAGGCCCGCAAGTCTTTGAGCCCACCGCCGGCGGCCACCAAGATGGGACGCAGGCGGCCGCGCTCAGCCGTCGGAGCTGGAGCCGAAAAGACGCACCAACCCGCCTCCTCGGCTCGCCCTTCTCCTGCCGCGCGCACATCTCCCCGCTCCGCTCATTGCGGGCGGGGCAAGACGGCACACACCATCCGCGCCGTCCTCCATTGGGAGCGCCGCGATGTTACCGCAATTACAATGTATAGTAAAAAACATCACGCCGAGGACAACGATGGAAAGTCACGTCTAGTGTCCATGTAACGGGTGTCGCAAGAAAATTCGCCATCCCTGCACTGGGAAAGTGGATGTCCAGCGAGGCTGTTGAAAACAGCACTGCAGCTGTTGAGTGGGTATGCAACACTTTATTGCTTTAGAATAAAGGCATTAGTGCTATTTTACGGTAACGGTAGGAATGAGAGCAATGGCAATATTGACAGCACGTCCCGTCCATAGTGGTGCTGCAACAACATTCAAATCACTTGCTAGGCTGGCTATTTTATATGCGAAAGGCTAGAGATGTGACATGCCACATCCAACATGCCACATGCCACATGTTATGCAAGCTGCCGTTGCCGCGGCAGCTTGCATAACAATAATAATAATAATATTTGGGGTTTTACGTGCCAAAACCACTTTCTGATTATGAGGCACGCCGTAGTGGAGGACTCCGGAAATTTTGACCACCTGGGGTTCTTTAACGTGCACCTAAATCTAAGCACACGGGTGTTTTCGCATTTCACTCCCATCTAAATACGGCCGCCGTGGCCGGGATTCCATCCCGCGACCTCGTGCTCAGCAGACCAACACCATAGCCACTGAGCAACCAAGCTTGCTTAACAGTAATCTTTACGGGGAAACCTATGCGGGGAGTGCTACGTGCATCGTAATGCTATCACGAGTTCCCTATCATTGTCATAATATATGGTACGCGGGAGTGGAAAGTATAAACATACCAAGACAGTTCGCCGTGCGGTGGCGAAGATGACAGCGACTCTGTGCAAATACCCGCAAGAAAGCCATCATCATCATCAACATCAACACCAATTTGGGAGCGTCGGCAGTGACGCCTCAAAAAGCGTGGCGCGAGAGTGTGGCCCGTGGCCCGTGCCGTGAGCAGTGCGCGAGGTTCGGCGGTCGACGGAAAACAGCTTCCTCGCTGGGCGTCTGACCCATAGGAGCTATCGCCGCCCGCGCCAATACGCCACACCCGAAACAATACTGTCGCCCGCTGGGAGGTTACCTTGCCCCGCTCTTCCGCTGGGCACTGGTCCAGGAGGGCTGGCGGTCCTGAACCGGGGCGGTCGAGCGTTCGGGTGAGCGGCCACAGGGCTACCCCGCCAGCTGTGGACGCGACCCGGTGACTGCGGCCGGCTACCTGAGCCCCGCGAAGCGGTCCGACCCGGCCGTCCAACCCGGCTGTCCGACCCAGCCGTCCGTCCCGGCCGTCCGACCCAGCTGTCCGACCCGGACGTCCTACACGGCTGTCCGACCCGGCCGTCCTACACGGCTGTCCGACCCGGCCGTCCTACACGGCTGTCCGACCCGCCGGCCGACACTGCTGTCCGACCCCGCTGGCCAGCATCAGTTCCACGAGGTCTCAGACAAGGCGACACACGCTTCCGCCGGAACTGTAGGCCAATCATAATCCACCGATCCATAGAGATAGTGCATGTCGCCTATGAGGCATTTTGGGAAATCGTCACGTGTGTGTGCCGTTATCTGTGTCGTGTACTTCAATACAAGTCCGATGTGTGTTTGTGCTTTCGCGTGCTGCTTCTCCCTTTTTCTGGAGTGATCCGGCCCCAATAACATCACAAACTGGTGAGCCTGCCAGGATTCACTCGCAAATACAGTGAAAGGGGGCAGTTTCGCTTGAGCGCAGACGCACATTAGTAGACGGCACCATGGATTTAGAGAAAATCACGGTGATAGGACTCCAAATAGGATTGTCAGGCGCAGAACTTCGCAGATGGATGGAAGCCGAACAGGCAAAACAAAGGGACGAGAGAGCTGCGGAGCGAGAGGCAATCAAGGAAGCTGACGAGAGGCAGCGCGAGATCCTCCAAGTAAAGCTTCAGCTTCAGGACGGAGCTCGGAATATGCCGGCAGCGGCTTCTGAAATTTTGACTACGCCCAGCACCTCCTCGTCAACCCTCAATCCACAGAAGTTACTTCCTTTGTTCGACGAGAAACGCGATGACTTACACGCGTATTTACAGCGATTTGAGCGCGTAGCAACAGGGCAGGACTGGCCACAAGAAAAATGGGCTCTTGCTGTGAGCATGTGTCTAACTGGTGAAGCATTAACTGTGATCGGTCGGATGACTGCCGCCGATTCATTAGATTACCCGAAGGTACAGAAACCTTTGCTGCAGAGGTTTCAATTCACGGCTCAAGGCTACCAAGAGAAGTTTCGGAAGGCACGAGCAGTAGAGGGCGAAACTGGAAGACAGTTAGCAGCAAGAATTTCAGCCTATTTTGATCATTGGATTAAGATGGCTAATGTGCCTAAAACATATGAAGGTCTACGAGATCACATGATCTCTGAACAGTTTCTGCGTTGTTGTGAGCCAAAGCTAGTCATTTTCTTGAAGGAGCGAGAGTGCAAATCCCTTGACGAACTTGCTAGCTTGACGGATCGCTTTCTTGAAGCGCAGAACTGGACAAACCTAGGAAAGGGTCCCGACAACACAAAGGATTTTGGGGGGAAAAACATTGAAGCTCCCAGGAAACCGCAACTTATGTGCACCCTCTGTCACCGGTTTGGACATTTGGCTCCTGACTGCCGTGCCCCACCCAAGCGTATGCTGAAGTGTGAGTTGTGCGACAGAACGGGACATACAGCTGAAAATTGCCGAACTCGGTACGGGGACAACAAACCAAGTTCTGCGTGTGCATTCATCGAATCTCGACCAGTCCGGACTCGTCCAGTGAAAGAATCAAAGCGTCCAGGAAAGAAGACTCGCCGCTCAAGTGACAGCGGGGACAAAAACCCTTGGACTGCTGTAACTTTCCTCATCGAGGGGATGCCAGTGGTTGAAGGCCGGCTGCTGGGAAGAAGTGTTCGTGTACTACGAGACACCGGTTGTAATACCGCAATTGTCAAACGAGAACTCGTTCCAGAGATGTATATGACGGGAAGAACGAACAACGTTGTTCTTCTGGACGGCTCAACAAGCTACCTGCTTGAAGCTGTCGTGCAAGTGAACACGCCGTATTTTACCGGCAAGTTAACAGTGGCATGTATGGACGAGCCCCTCTACGACCTTGTTCTGGGAAATCTTCCAGGCGTCAGAGGACCATACGATCCGGCTTCTGACTGGAAGCACCCCGCTGCTCCCGACGCTGAGTCGTCGCTGACAAAAATGAAGCTGAATAAGGCGCCTAGGAAGCCTCAGCATGTATCGCGCGTGGCTGAAGCCAGAACTGAAGAACAAGGCAAGATTCGTCCCTTGTGCGTTCCGACAAACGTCCTACGTGACGTGACAAAAGGACAACTCATTAAGGAACAGCGGAAAGACCCCACGCTGAAACATAGTTTTGCCAAAGTGAGCAAGTCGTTTAACTCGGGAAAGGGTCACAGTTACGAATACGTTGAAGAAAAAGGATTGTTGTATCGCCTTTACCACCAGGCCATTGGCAGAACCTTTACTCAGGTGGTCATACAAAAAGCATTTAGACATGGCGTATTAGAAGTGGCTCATGAAAACATCATGGCAGGACATAACGGTATCAGGAGGACAACCGATCGTGTCCTACAAGAATTTTATTGGCCAGATGTGCACAGAGACGTAAAACGCTTCGTGAAGTCTTGCGACAAGTGCCAAAAGACAACCGCTAAAGGGAAAGTACAGGCCGCTCCACTTCCTCGTCAGTGCGTGCTTCTGTGGGCCTGCAAAAATACGACCAGATCGTTCGGTGCTGAAAATTTAGAAGCGCCGACACAAGATCCTCCGAAGTCGAGAAAGCGCCGGGGACCAGGACAGCAGAAACAAGCCCACAGAGCAGCGCGCCAGGCACGTCAACAGAGTGTTGCGTTGGAATCTCCTTTTGCAGGAGTATTCTTTTACTATTAACTATATAAAAGATTGTGACAATGTCGGAGCTGACAACTTGAGTCGCGCGTAATCACATGCTAATTTAGCAAAATGCGATTGGACAATGCGACCACTCAAGTATTTAATGTTTATTTGAAAGCGAACAGACTTGTGCATTAGTACTTTAACTGGGCGCAACGCCCTGTGAACAATGTGTGTCGTGTGCGTACATGAACAAGTGGACAAACGTACGCCACAATTTTCCTTTTTCTCTTTTTTTCCATCCCGCGTCCTTGTCTTAGAATAGTTGTGAACAACTTTCTCGAGAAGGGGGTATTGTCATAATATATGGTACGCGGGAGTGGAAAGTATAAACATACGAAGACAGTGCGCCGTGCGGTGGCGAAGATGACAGCGACTCTGTGCAAATACCCGCAAGAAAGCCATCATCATCATCATCATCATCATCAACATCAACACCAATTTGGGAGCGTCGGCAGTGGCGCCTTAAAAAGCGTGGTGCGAGAGTATGGCCCGTGGCCCGTAGCGGGAGCAGTGCGCGAGGTTCGGCGGTCGACGGAAAACAGCGTCCTCGCTGGGCGTCTGGCCCAGAGGAGCTATCGCCGCCCGCGCCAATACGCCACACCCGAAACAATACTGTCGCCCGCTGGGAGGTTACCTCGCCCCGCTCTTCCGCTGGGCACTGGTCCAGGAGGGCTGGCGGTCCTGAACCGGGGCGGTCGAGCGTTCGGGTGAGTGGCCACAGGGCTACCCCGCCAGCTGTGGACGCGACCCGGTGACTGCGGCCGGCTACCTGAGCCCCGCGAGGCGGTCCGACCCGGCCGTCCAACCCGGCTGTCCGACCCAGCCGTCCGTCCCGGCCGTCCGACCCAGCTGTCCGACCCGGACGTCCTACACGGCTGTCCGACCCGGCCGTCCTACACGGCTGTCCGACCCGGCCGGCCGACACTGCTGTCCGACCCCGCTGGCCAGCATCAGTTCCACGAGGTCTCAGACAAGGCGACACACGCTTCCGCCGGAACTGTAGGCCAATCATAATCCACCGATCCATAGAGATAGTGCATGTCGCCTATGAGGCATTTTGGGAAGTTGTCACGTGTGTGTGCCGTTATCTGTGGTGTGTACTTCAATACAAGTCCGATGTGTGTTTGTGCTTTCGCGTGCTGCTTCTCCCTTTTTCTGGAGTGATCCGGCCCCAATAACATCGCAATCATCAATCCTGGGGTTCGGATGCTTGTTTTGAGCTTGTTCTTTATAGAAACGTATGCTGTTCTGTATGTCCTACGCGTGATCCCAAATAATATATGTGCTGCACGCTTCACTTTGCTGAATGCTTGTATCCTCTGCCTTACGGGGCACGAGCCATTGAATTTTCTGCTTACTCACGGGGGTATAGGCCCATAATAATCGTAGTTTTCGACATGCTGTTCTGTATGTTGCGTGCGTGATTGCAAAGAATGTATGCACTGTTCGCTTCAGTATGCTGAGTGCGTGTAGTCTCTGCCTTATGTGGCTATGAGCCATTGAGTTTTTTTCTTACTTACAGTGGTTACGCTGTATGAGCCGTTGATGATGATAGATTTCTGTCGAAGGACGCTATGAAATCCCGGGATCCTAGTCATAGACAGCTTCAAATTCACTGTAATAGCAGGGGACAAGTTGAATGGCTTCCTCGCCTTCGTGAGTGTCACAGGCAGCATTGTCAGCTATTCTGATGCGGCAAGCAAATGCATTCGTAAAAGACGCTCCAAGCCACTATTGGCCTAGAACAGTTGTGTCCATTCGGGATAGTCCAGATGGAATCCAGAGTCTGAAAGAAGGGTCGAGGCAGTGCAGACGAGTATGCCGTAAACCTTGTCCCACAATGGTCGGGTGACATCATGCGCGAGTCTGCGCAGCTTTGTTGCTGCATCGGTTCTTCATAGCGGGATGGGTTCCTTCACGGCAATCTTCGTGATGCCGCCTGGCATCTTCTTCGGCATGTCCGTTGACCCTGATGCCGACGTGGCCTGGAAGCCACTGAAATGTTATGGCATACCTGTTCTTTGCTAGAATGATATAGTTGTCTCACTTCCAACACTTGTTGGTATTGTGGTGTCCGCCGTTGTGCGGATAGCATACATCGGAGGACTGCCTTGACATTGGTAAGTATGCTCCACCTTCGTGGCAATTAATGAAGCACGCGAAGTGCGCTGCGAAGTGCATCAAGCTTTGCAGCAGTGGACAGTGGCCGGTGGGAGGTTTTATATTTAATGGTGAGAAATTTTCCGAGGAAGACCACAGCTCCTGCAGATCCACCCACTTTTGTCGAGTTAGCGGTGTAAATCTAAAGATCGTGCTGGTATATCTCGCACAGTATGAGCAGACGTGGCTGCTTCAGCGCTGGCGACGATTATACGGCTTTCATTTGAATTCTTGGTACCCAGAATGGGACTGTGATCGAGCCAAACACCAAGAGCCGGACACCAAGCAGGTGCAAGGAGGCTCCCGGCAAGCGTACAATCTCTGAGGAGGCAGTCACGATACATGATAGTAATTGAATTGCTCGAAAGTTGTGTTAAAAATGGCGACATTGAGAGCCAGCATATATATTGTTCTGCGGAGAAATCTGCCAGACATCGTCGTTTTCTCAGCGCGCGAGGTGGTCCTTGCCACTCCACTGCTATAATTGTTTCCTTTATTTAAACAAGCTCTTAATCATTATGCGCAAAAAGTACGACCTAAGGGCGGATACTAATCACATTCTGTACTCCTGTAACCATGCCATTAGCTCTGGTGATTTTCCTTGCTCTCTACCTCCTTCCTAGAGTGCTTTGCTTCCCTCGGGCTCGGTGGTCCAACAATGGGCCTTAGCGAATCAACCGATTTTCATTAATGAGCCTTAGTGCTGGGCTTAAATAAGGTTTCTTCCCCTCCTCGTGTCAAAGAGATAGATTGAACCTGTCAAAGTGTTTTGCTGTTAGATACCCGATAGGCGGTCTACGATAAGACAACAAATTGTTAAGCTGCCAGTAGGGATAGAATTACGGTTTCCGCACATTAAACCAGAGTGGGAGCCTTCTATAGCTATAATCATTTTTTGCCCCAAATTATACAGTGAATATTGCGTCTACATAAAATAGAGCTGTGCGAATCCCACATATTAAGTAAGTGTTCGTGCGAAAATAAAAGATAGCCTTGGGTAGCTGACAAGCACATTGCAAGGAAAACGCCGGTTTGCGAACTCCTGGTACCTCCGGTGATGTTGCTCTTACCTACTTGTGAAAAAATGCTATTATACGGTATATTGACAGCGCTGTGAGGCGCAGCCCGAAAATTTCACTCTAAGGCAATGAGGCATTTGCAAAAATAGCTCTAATGCAGGTGATAAAAAAGTAGACATTAAAGCGTCAAATCAGTGAGCCGGCAGCAAATATTTCTTTTCGGTGGTGTTTTTGCGCGGCTGTACAGCAGTGTATAAGAATTATTTCGGTAAGCTAAGCAATTTCACCTTTTTCGGCCACGCTGAAGATTTATAGGATTTGTATTGATTTCTGTTACTGACGACAAGGCGCGCAGTAAGACAAAGAGAATAATTCGGTAGAATCCATCTCACGATGACCATGGTGGTAGTGCGTTTAGCATTTAATCAATATAGCGACGCACCGTATTGCCATTGGCGTAACAAGTTAAACATGGGCCACATGCTGCAGCGCGGCTCCTCATCGCTTCCCCAAGAACAATCGGTGCCATCTAGTGGCAACGCCACAAAGCCTGATGGGCTCCGAAATGCGTGGCGCGCCAGTGAGTGCGGTCACCAAGAAAGACGCCATGAGGCAGCGCGGCTCCACTCTCCTGCTTTTTTCTACACCCGTGGCGCCATCTGGCGGAGTTTCCGAGAAGTCCGCACGTGGCCTCCGCGACGAGAAACATGGCGCGCCCATGCGTGCGAACGCTCACAACCGTTCTATCGATTGCCACCATCCAGTGTCACAAACAATGACCCAAGTTGGCGAGAGATTAAAGAGGGGCACGTGTGTAGTAGATACATGACGCCGGTAGCCAAACCCCTGGCGTGAAAGTCGTTGATCGAAAAGCGATGCATTTGTGGCACAGCCTGCTAACGTGTCTGGTTGCTGTGCCTGATTGCTGTCCTTGAGGAACTCGTGTTACGATGGTTCCATAGTTCCCAGCATCGGAAGAAATTTAAATGGTCCATCTTGTTATTAAATAGTGGTACGCACCTTCTGATACATAACCAGTGACCGAGTTGGCATAAGCGTGGTTTATTGAAGCCCTGCGCAGACCGAGTGGCATATACCGAGTGCTCCAAGTCGGTGTCAGGGTTTCACTCAAGAGGGATACCACGGCCACTATATAAAGATGCGTGGCCTGCCGCATGCATCAAACAAATTGGCAGACGCTTAAGCTTCGCCTTGAAGAGTGGAACGCGATAGCGTTCCCGTCAACCCGCCAAGGGGTGTAAGACAATGCGCTACGGCGCAGCGATCACTTACGAGGCGCCCCGCATCGGACTTTGTACCCACCAATCACGCGGTGAGCGCCGAGCAACGCAGCGTTCGGCCGGCAATGAAACGTGCGCTTGAGCAAGCGGAACGAACCAAAGAACTCGGCGCCTCGGAGGCAGAAACGATATACGCGAGCCGAATATCGTGATCGGCACGGACAGCCGGGCCGCGGCACGCTATGAAGGCGGACGCGATCATGGGGCTGACGACTCGATGGGATCATCCTCTATCTCACTTGGGAGCACCACGCAGACGCATGACTCCTCGCCAGCAGCACGGCATACATCGCAGGGGACGCTTTCCCACCAGACGCGCTACGGCGCAGCGATCACGTCAGAGGCGTCCCGCACCGGAGGCTGCTCCTAGGAATCGCGCTGTGAGTGGAAATAGGAGCCGCATCGCCTAAACACGAGGGTTCGAGTGACGCACAGTGGAAGTTGGAAGGGGAGAGAGCGAGAAAACTTATTAAACACAAGGGTATGGGGCATCCTCGCACCAGTCCCCGCACGGCCCCAATCCGCTCAAACGGGACGAAGGGGAGAAGCGGGCGAGTGGCGCGCCACCTGTTGGGGCAGCGCCGTACATTACGAGACGGGGGTCTTCTGTGTTTGCCGCAAACATGACTCTGCGTGTGCCCCAACCGCGGAAGAAATGTACCGGAATCGTACTTCGCTACTCGTTTAACTGCGACTTCTGTAATTTACATGCTCATAATTACCGCTATACACCGCAGTATAACTTTCTACGACAAGTTTCTAAGGCAACACCGCCTTCACTAGAGGTGCTTTTGTGCCGCTTTGAACCATTGAACTCATGGCTGAGTGGTAGCGTCTCTGTCTCGCACTCCCGAGACCCTGGTTTGATTCCCACCCAGCCTATCTGGCAAGTTGTTTTTATTTATGAATTGCCTTGCGGGAGTCTTCACTCACGGCCAACGCCGCCGACGACACCGGCTATTCTGCGGCACGAGCTCCTTAACACTGTCGCGTTAAAACGCCGTCATCCGCCGTGACGCCACGTGTCGGCGACTGTTGTCTGGGAAAATACGCCAGGAACGCGCTTGGAACACACGTCAGCGCCCGGGGACGCTGACGCGTCCCATATCAGGAAGCTAGCGCCCCTAGGTGAATCCAAGTGGCTGAACAGAACAACGGGTGCAACAGACAGCGTATCTGTGACTGTAGTTGCTCTCTTGGCCCCAATCTTCATGATCGTATCGAGTCAAAGTCCGTGTTTCGGGGCCAACTTTGTGGCCTGTGGCTCGCTAAGGTCCGGGGAGACGTTGGCGCTATTTTCGGAGACTGGGCTTGACGGGGGCTTCCGGTAGGTGGACGAAAGGCACTTCCACCAGACGTAACATTTTAGTCATGGCGAACAACCACAGTGTCATAACGCAAACCATGAACCTAACAGCTTATTGGAAGACCCTTTGCCCAGAAGGGCAAGTCGCTCAGATCAAGGATAGCGACGCGCAGACTCGGCGCTCGACGGAAAACTGGTTTACGGGTCGAGCGCCTCGGCTTTTATACAAAATTCGTCGATGGTTCAAGCGTAATTGCTGGTGCGAGCTTGCTTTCCAGAACGTACTACACAAATCTACTCGCACACAAAATCTGGGGACACAGAGTTCAAGTGACAACAGACAGCGAATAGAACCAGCGATACAATTCGAAAAACTTCAGGTACAGAAAGGCACTTTTTGCGCTCAGCAATAACATTGCAACACAGATTGCTTGTAAAATTTTAACCGAAAACATAACCAATTTATACGCTTGTGAATACATACATAGTAATATACATAGGTAAATAAATAGGTAGCCCGCGGTAAGTCCGTAGTGCCCAATGAATGTCGACGTGCTGAAGAGCACTTCTATCTTTCAAGATTGAGAACATAAAAGACAGCAAAATTTTATAAAAAAACCGAAACTGGCCAACAAAATGTGTGAAAGGATTGTGGCAAACTGCCGAGACTCGACCAGGAAATTGATCCTTATGTTTCCTTCCAGCCGGTATTTAGGATAGAAGCAACGGTTGTCTTCAGCACAAAGGTGCCTCTCGTAACAAATGTTTGCAATAAAATGCGTGTCAGTGTTTGAAGAGCACGAAAAGCTTCTTCCTTCAATTATTTCATTAGCATAACTCCAAAAAACAGCACGCTGCTGGCTTTCATTATTAAGTAAAAAACACCAGTCATGGCCCATACATTTGCCTATAAATGGCACCTCAGCAACATTGTTGATCTACTGCATTTCACTTAGTTGTTGGAGAAACGTTTATATATTTCCTGTAGTATATAAAAGCTGTTGCAGCCACCAGGCACTAGGTTTTTGTTTCAGAAAGGTGGCCCATTCTACGCCAAGACAACCAAGTACATATTGTTGAGAGTCGTTTACAATAACCGCCAGTGATTTCTTTGTTGGTGACATTAAATTTATGATGAATTTGCAATCAAACATTTTTTTAACTGCTTGTCTGAATACTGTGCTGTCATTGCAGAATTTCTATAAAATGGAAAGAAACTTGATAATGGCATGTGTACAGCCAGGTACATTTCGCCAGTTTGTTTTTTATAAGAAAGCCAGCCAGAAATAAAAAAAAATATGAGTGCCATTTCACTGCGTCAACGTGGATGACCAGGGAAGCTGTGTATAGAGATGACTATATCGATTCAATATATGGTGATTGCTATATTGATTGCATAAAAACACACACAGGTGACTTTGTGATTTTACCATCTTTTATTTTAGTTTGTTACCCTAGTGATTATCTCTTCGTGGTTACTGTGGTAGACGGCCATTGGCTGAACGGCGATGATGGCAAGATTTTTAGCAAACGTCAAGTCTATACAACAGCGATGACTCGTAGTTGGTGCACTGACGTGTGTATAGCATCAAATTCCGAAACAATCTTCGTCGCGCTATTCGGGGTCCGGATGGGCGTCGCGCATGGACTTGGTGTAGGCGGCCCATCGTCGCCCCGGTCTCCTACTGCCGCCGCCGTGCCCATTGCCGTTTCCGTTCACGAAGGCAGTCTTCACGGGCGCGTTGCTGTTCTTCGTCAGATGGAAGGCGGCTACACGACGATCCAGGCCTGCCGACCGACGAGCTCTCGTCGTTAGCGGCTTCCTGCTGCCTTCGCACCCATTCCCGCTTCTGATCACGCCGCCGCTCTTGGAGGACTGGAGGACGCGCTGCTCTTCGGTGCGCATAATACGCGTGCTACCTATAGCACGGCCAAAGCGCAACTGCTGATGAGATCGCTAGGCGATCTTTACGTCGCAGAAAAGAGGTGCACACATAACTTCGCACTAGGTAATATTTTTATGTTATATAATTTTTTTCATGAAATTATTGTCTCCAAACTTGATATTTTAGCTCCATTACTAACAACATGGAGTGCGATTCCCCTTCTTTCCATTCAATAAGATGTTTGTTTTTTCAGGATATGTTTTTGCATCCAACGTTTTGGTGTGAATAAATACCCGATGGTGAAGTTCCCAGAGTGCAAAGACGTATCGGCTGTCTATACGTTCCGCCTGAATATTATGGACAGGGATGTAGCAATTTTTTGTGGAAATATGGTCAAATATCTAGACGCTAAACTTGACTACAGCTCCATTACACACGGTATTCATATTCTAATGGATAACGCAAAACCCTTGCGCTTCTACATAGTAAGTATACCCTTTTTCTGAAAAAGGTACATTGAGAAAAAGATTCACCGATGACTACGATACTCTGTAACGCGAAATTTGAGCGCAGGTCTGTGCGTGTTTTCCTTTCACGATGCATTGGTCGGCGCGGACAATATGACTCATGCGGCACGATGCAAACGAAGCGAAGTGTGGTGCAAGTGCCTCGCTAATCGGGAGGTGGCGAGAGGCAGCGAGTGGGTGACGCGTGGGCGCCATTCGGAGTAGCCGCTGCAAGCGCCATCTCGTATACCTTGTCGCCGCAGCGCCTATCTTGCACGGTGGCGCTACTATTTTTTTTTCTCACGCTTTCGCCATACCCTCCTTTTCAGCCTTTCGCCTCATAATTCTGCTGCACTCTCCTCCTCAGCTTTTCTCCAAGCACTCCTTTCGCTATCGCCGTCTTTCATTCTCCGCTGCGCCCTGTTTTGGCTCGGTTAGGAGGTACGCCGACGCTAGACGCAGGAATTGGCGCCCAAGAGCTGCGCTCTAAATATTACCGACTACTTTGCCATTCTGTTCAGATGCTCGCTTTTTCTTATCATTTGTTCACTGTACCTTAGAGACGCCTCACTTAAACATTTTGTCAAGAGGGTCTCGCGGCTCAGAAGACAATTATAATAGAAATGGTATTGGACAATCGTTAAGCTGCGGGGCTCACATGTATTCTAACGGTCGTGCCACCCAATTCTAGGCACTGAAGTGGAGCAGATGAGTGTGCACATATGACTAAACCTAGATGCACACGTTGAGCTCGCGTATATTTATGTCACGCGGAAGCGGATAGCCTGCTCACAACATAAACTAGAAATAAATGCCGAAAGAATCATCAACAGCCAAAAGGATCATCAATGGGAGTCACATGGTAGTTAACACGGAAGGTTTGTTGGGTAATAATGTAGGGGCCGCGAAAAAGGCGCGAGCAACTTCTCACATATTAGCAACTTCTTGTTGATGAGTGCACAGTTATGAATAGGGATATAGAGTGCCTAACGGTGGAAACCAGCACGTTTTTAATTGCTGATATGTACAGACCACCGTCTGGATACAAGCGGCATTTCCTACAGCATTTAGAAAATGTAATAATCTATTGTAATAATACTAATAAGCAGTTCTTTCTCTTGGGAGATGTAAACATCGACACGTTGGCCGACGACTCTTCTGCGCGCGACTTGATGAATCTCTTATCCTCTTATGGGTGCGAAAATGCTATTTCTATGCCAACCCGAATTACTTCACAAAGTTCTACTTCCATAGATATATGTGTTTCAAACCTGAATGCATCAGATTTCAAAGCAGGGGCATTATCATGTGACATCAGTGACCATCTGCCTATATTCTTTGCCACACAACACATCCTAACCACGAACTATAAACGCAGCAGGCTTGAACATAGGGTGGTGAACGACTCATCGTTAAGCTACTTTCATTCTTTAATTGAGCGGGCTGACTGGTCAAATGTGTACTTACAGCAGGATGCAAATTCTGCGTATGAGGTTTTTCTTCGGGTCTTTCTTAGTTGCTACAATGATGCATTTCCACTGCGAGAGTATAAGAAATGCAATGGGAAGATTAAAAAGCCCTGGATTAACACCGCCCTGCTAAAACGCATCAAGAAGAAAAATAATATGTTCCACAAATTCATAAAATGCAAAGACGGTGACTTGCTCAAAGAATTTAAAAAATATCGCAATCAATTAAACGCCGATATAAAGAAAGCCAAACTTGCATATTATGAAGCAATGTTTGCTAGGATAAGAACGGATCCGGCAAAGATCTGGAGACAGGTAAATTACCTTACTGGAAGGAACCAATCACCGGTTAAGGCTGACCAAATAGTAATCAATGACTCTATGGGAGGCAAGACGCTAGCAGATGAAATTAACGAGTATTTCATTAATGCAGCCGTACCCCAGCCGTCTGTTCAACAAAGTGGGCTCTAGTGGCCTTCTCGTCGAGTAAACTCATTTGTTTTGGATGCCGTTACCGAAAGAGAAATCAATGGTCTTATAATATGCTTAAAAAATAATGTCGCAAGGGGGTCTGATGAAATTAAAGTTGAACCTGTAAAGCGAGTATCATTAATTATCAGCCCTGTCCTAGCCTATCTCATTAGTCTCGCATTTTCTACTGGAGTCTTCCCAGATAAATTAAGTTCTATGGAAACTGAAAGAGAGAGAGAGAAAAAAGAAAACATGAGCCTATATATTTCCCGTGCACTAAGTTAGGTGCAGGATGCCTATAGTCGGCCACTCAAGTCTGTGACTTTCAGGTAGTGAAGTAGCGCTCGAATTGCTTTCTGGGCTAATGAACTGTGAGGTCAGGCTCCTAAGATCTTTGCTTCTGTAAAGGGCCCGTCGTCCAGTCTATTCAAGGCACACTGGAGAGTCTGACGTTGGTTATAAAAGCGAGAACAGTGGCGCAAAAGATGACTGATAGTCTCTTCACACTTGGACTTAGCATACATTGGTGAGTCCGCCATTCCACTACGATAGCTGTAGGCGTTAGTGAATGCTACTCCTGCCCACTGCCGACGCAGCGGTGTTGCGTCATGAGGTGAAAGGTTTGCTGGTAGTTTCAGCTTCAGTGATGCGTCCAAGCTCTATGAACGAGGGTTAGAATTCTGTGGTGTATGCCAGTAATCTAAACTAATGGTACGAGCGAGACTGAGAAGTTCTCTTGCAGTGTGTACTATCGATAAAGGTATAACGAGTGTTGGCGCTCCAGCCTGGGCAAGTCAGGCAGCGTCATCGTTCAGGTGATTACCAGCGATGCCACAAGGTGCCGGCAGCTACTCACAGATTAAATCATGTCCTCGTTCAGAAAGGCAATGGCGAATTTCGTTAATTTGTGAAACCAGTGGTTGAGGATTACCATGTCGTAAATCTCGCATGCTCTGGAGGGCTGCCGTCGCATTGCAAAATATTGCCCTTATGCTAGGCAGTTGTTTATCAATGTATTAAACAGCAGCGCGAAGAGCGGCCAGTTCTCAACTTGTATATGTCGTTCCTTATGAAGTCTTAAACTTCATGAAGACGGATTGAGATGATATAACAATGGCGCCCGTCGAATTTTCCGATACCGAATTGTACGTGTAAACATGGATTGGATTAGCGTACGAACAATGCCAAAGTTCCAATGTGATCTGCTTGAGAGGCGCGGTGATCAGGCCAGCCTTTTTGCAACATTCCTGGAATTCAGGTTAGGAATAGTGACTCTGGAACTCCGATATTCCGGTCTGAGCGTCCGCTGCGAAATTGCGTTGAATACGCCGCGAAGGGCGTCTCCGCACAATCCAGTTCACTGGCAGCGCCCTCGCGCAATTTTTCCACACGCAGCACCTCAGAGGGAGTACACCGTTCGGCCCACTCGACCGCTGCTAGTACATCCTAGTCGCCACCACGGCATCTGCAGTCGCGTGGGTGATCTCGTCTTCGCTTCCGAGTGAGCGGCGGGGTGGTGTGAGGTGGGGAGATCTGCGCTCGTCCGCGGCGTCAGCTGCTGAGGTCAGTCCACAGTACCAGCACGGATGACGGGAATTACTCCTCCTGCAAATGGCGACCGGCTACTACTAGGGCTCGATGTGACGCTCCCTTGGGAGTTGTCGCTGCTGACAGCGGTGGCACGGCGAGCCATTTTCTACCACTTGCCTATGGCGAGAAGGTAGCGGATTCTCTGGCGGCATTAGGTGATGTTCGAGCAATGGGACATCCATGTGCTAGCAAAATCCCCTAGCACGTAGCTAGAAGGGCTGTCACACTGAGGTTCGGTTATGAAAGAGAGTAGCAACGTCAGTCATTAACGATAGACTAGCAAGGATGCTGATCGCTAGAGTCTACTTTAGGAAATATGGAAAGGTATTCAGGCTCCTTGCAGGTAGAGTGACCAGTCATTGTATTTTATTGTCGCGAAGTGAGAGTTTGCAGCGGAGCGCCAGGACGGGAGGTCCAGCATAACAGGGTCTTAGAACGGACTAGCACGTGCCGTACTTGCGGCTCGACCACGCACTACACAACTTCATTTTCGTCATCTTTTGCCATGCTGACCATAGGCGCCGATGTTTAGCGTCCACGTGTAGCGGCCTCGGTGGGCACTACAGGGCCCCCCGCCCAGACACCGCATGCAACTGTACTCGTAGACGAAGAGGAAACTGTGCGGGCTTGGTTACATGCAGATCCGCAGATACGCCGGCGACATCCCCGGTAGCTTCGTGAGAGGTGTCTTGAGGTAGGCCGGTTCGAGGCGGTCTAATGAGACTACCTCTTTGCGACCATTCAATAGGATGGTAGTGGACTTCGGCGTCCTGCGGAGGACACACTGCGGTTCGTAGTAGGAGGGTGTAAGAGGTACCTTTAGGGCACCTCGTCTGATAAAAACATGGGTCGAGGACTAAAGGTTCCGATGCTCAAATATGTTGTGGTCCGAAGTTCGAGGTGGTACGTGTCGAAGTTGATGAGTGAAGTCCTGTAGGCATTGAAGATACTGCAGCGGCTGATGCGAGGGGTCCGAAGGACCGAACAACTCTCCGGGAAGCCGCAGAGGTGCATCATAGACAAGCTCGGCTGGAGAACAACCAAGGTCGCAACGAAGAACAGCGCCTCGGCTGAGAATCACCATGTCGAGGTAGTCGATCCAGTGCTCCGGATGCACGCACGCAGTGAGGGCAGCTTTGGGCTGATGGTGGAGCCGTTCAGCCATGCCGTAAAAGCAAGACAGACGTGGTCGAAGCGACAGCCAGGTGGCAAGAAAGACTGCGTGGTAGTCTTCGCGTGGCGGGTAACATTGGCGGTCTGGTATTCGAAGCACGAACGTGCCCACATGCGAACATCGATGGTAATGCTTGGCCAGACGTGGCGATGCGTGACCCGGATGCTTAGATGGCAGATGTGAAGGGATTGCAACATCGCATGACAGAAGTCAGCCGAAATGAAGGGGCAAGGTACAGTCGCTGACTTATCACACCGGAGTTAATCAGGTACAAAGTGGTCAATAATTGGCGCATAAGTTCCTTATTAGAACAAAGTTGGAAGGTCTTCCACTAATGTGTTAATGCAATATATCGGTCTGTTGTGGCTGCATGTGCCTCAATATTATTTTCTCTCCTGTTTCAGGAAACCATGGGTCATATTTTTCCAAGCGAGAAGTAAAGTACATGACCTGGCGCAGCGAGCTGCACGAATACAACATTCGTGCACAACTGCTTAAACGTGTGCTATCCCAGATACTCCGCCTGGTTACTAATAAAACGTCGTTTCACATCATCATTGCTATCCACGGACCAAAACTGATGTGTTCATACTTTCTGTGACATTTTCTAAGGATACTTCTTTTGCTTGTTGCGGCGATGAACCTAACGAATCAAAAGGCCAAGAACAGAGTGGCTGTTTTTTTACGCAGCCTGGCGAAAAGGAACGTGCGCGCACATTTATGATTAACTGCGTGTCTCCACTTGCTCTGTTCCTGGCCCATAAAACTTGGCTGCAGTACCTCACGGCCCATGCCCTTCACTACAATGCAGATAAACCACGAAACTCGGCATTATGGCGTACTCCTTTTGGTTTTGTTTTGCCAACCATTAGGGCGCAAGACCAAATCTCGGTCGCGGCGGCATTATTTCTACAGTCAAAAAGGCAAGTGCGAAAAAACGCGCGTGCACAGTGCTTGGGGTGCATGCTAAGGAACTCGACATGGTCAAGACTGACCCGCAGTCCCCCAATGCGGCGGGTCTCCTTGTCGTATCGTGCTTTTGGCACATAAAACCTCAGAATTCTTTTTTCTTTATACTATGATGTCAACTGTTTGCATTTCAATCGTTGAGTACGGTGCACATGATCACGGAGTGCGTGTTGGTCTTTCAGCCAAGGTTCCTAGTAGACAGTTCAGACGAAGAGTACGGCTTGTGTCTCGGTTAGCCAGTGACGCGTTTTCCTCCTGATCAAGAAATGGTCAAGCGATTTTGCTAGACCTGCGCGCTCTCCATTGTCACAAGGCTTTCTGCTCAGCTGCTTTGGCAACGTTGGTGTAGAACACGCTGCGGACTGAAGCGGGTTCAGAACCAACCGTTGGACTAACTTGGGTCAACGCGTATGTGCCACTGGGTAAGTGCTATCTTCAGTGTGTATCTCTGACGCCAGTTTGGGTCACTGGGTATGTATTGCTGGATATGCGTCGTCTTCAATGAATCTCTTTGGCGCTAACGTGAGTCACTGAGAATCTGCCACTAGCTGTGTGCAATTGTGTAAGTGTCGCTATCAGTGAACTTCAACCAATTTGGGTCGATGGTATATTGCACGAGGCATGCGCCGATCTTAGAAAAACCGTAAATGGTGCCTTACTAGGATTCGCTATTACAGGCAAGCTTAGCGTACACACCATGGACTGATGATCGTGTCTCATTTTGACTAGGCGCTGAGCGACGCCCCCGGAAACAGCGGCGATTTAAAAATAAAACACCGCATGCCTTTACTCTGGAAGAAACGTCGCTCACAGCAAGACAGTCAAGGTAATGCACACGAATGCCGTCATGTGAAACCGACTGCTAGCGACGTCAAACACCATGACACGTTACTTTAGTTGTTCTTCGAATGTGGAAGGCACCACTCCACCGGTCTGAATGTGCTGGTAAAAAAAGCAGTATACAAAAATAAACGAGGCGGGGCTTCGGTGGGGCTTTTGCAGGAAAGGCACACCACTTACCTATGCTAGTTGAGACAAAACGAGTGGGTGTCTTTGTTGGGAGTGACATTTGAGTCCTCGCGGCATGACAACAGAGCAATTGATTTATTTCCTCTCTTTTCAATTGTGAGCCTAGTTAGAAATTTTTTACGGTAAAAACTACTCGCGCATTGTTGTATAGTCCAGCGTATAATCCAAATGTGCAATATGGACTGGTGAGGGCCTTCTAAAAATTATCTACTGCTTGGCGTAATTTCGGTATACAATCAGCTTTGTAGCAGTTCTCCATTTTGACAGCATGATGAGATGTATTTCTTCGTATGTTGACCAGCTGGGACGTAGGCGAATTTTGTGGCTTCTCAGACCTTCCTTGTCGTGAAAGGCTTCTTGATCCTTGATCGCTTCGTGTATATTCTCTTATACTGTACGTTCCTTATTAATGCCTGGTACGTCATGTAGTAGCAGTGTCCTCTCGGTACACTTTCTTGCTTGCACACTTCTCCTACTTCACGTTTCATACAATACCTAATAGTAACTTCGTAACGCAAGAGTAAACAGTCGTCCTTCTTTCGTATCTAGGTGCGTTCATCGGCGCAAGCGTACGGGAGATTCCGAAACCACGATGTTACAATCATTGAGAAATACTATGTTGTGTCACCTGTCGCGATCAGCAAAGCCCGTATATCGCGGATAGTTCAAGCATGTTTGCAGGTACGTAGGATCTTCTAGGCTGGAATTCTCCGACATAAGGTGGCCTGACAGCCCGCAGGGTTACCTGACTGAGCTAGCTTGCATGCTCGGCTGCCACAGACAGAAGTTCGCATCCTCGCGTTGTTTTTAATTAATTTTTTGTCGGAAAGGGGGAATTCACCCCCCCCCCCCCAGTACACTACATCTACAGGCTTGTAATGGCGCCTGACACCGGCAGAAACACCGAGAGCAAGTTGGACTACAATAATTGAGGTACACCCCCAAATTAGGAATACTCCCTAAACTTCAACAAGACACTCCCTCACCAGAAGTGGAATTGGCCTCCCTGGAGCAGTATCCGGCCGCTCCCACCCAAATGACTCATTCGATTAACCAATCACCATGGAGCTCTTTGCCCATACCTGCCGCTTGCGCCACTAAACGCCACACATCAATTCAACCAATGGCTCTCAGTCCTCCGCAGCTGCTGAGCACATGACCAAGGCGGTGGTCAGACTTGTAGCACAGGAAAGGGTGCCAAGAATCAGGGCAGGGCAGGCCACCAATGGAAACCTTTAACGCCCGAACCCTCTCAAGTGAAGCTAGCCTAACAGGACTTCTTGAGAATCTATCAGGCATTGTTAGGGATATCATCGGCTTGTTGAGATTAGAAGAACTGTTGAGGCTTATGTAGTGCCAAATAACGGTCACGTCCTCTGCTATAGAGGACTCTCAGATAGAAAGTTATACGGGGTAGGATTCCT
Organism: Dermacentor variabilis; assembly: GCF_050947875.1. NCBI lineage: Eukaryota > Metazoa > Arthropoda > Arachnida > Ixodida > Ixodidae > Dermacentor > Dermacentor variabilis. The sequence continues at coordinate 38,225,337 of NC_134573.1, forward strand.
GATACATAAGGACAGAGCGGGAATCATTGACGAATTCTACAGTATTGATGAGAGGGTAGCAGTAGTCCTAATAAAACTTAATAAGAGGTATAGATTAAAAGTGGTACAAGCCTACGCTCTTACCACCAGCCATGCTGATGATGAAATAGATCAGTTTTATGAAGATGTGAAATTGGCCATGAGAAAAGTACATCTAAGTATACTCTAGTTGTGGGCGACTTCAATGCAAAAGTGGGGAAAAAGTAGCCTACCGAACAAGCAATTGGACACTGCGGCGTCCGTTCTAGAAATACTTTAGGAGAGAAGTTGGTAGAATTTGGAGAAAGGAAGCAGATGCGAATAATGAACGCCTTTCTCAAAAAGCGCAGCAACAAAAACTGGACCTGGAAATTGGCTAATGGTGAAACAAGAGATGAAATTGGTTTCATACTTTCTGCCAATTCCAGCATAGTGCAGCCGGTTGAAGTGAAGTAGGGTAAAGTGCAGTGATCATACGTTAGTGAGGGCTAGGTTTTATCTCAATTTGAAGAGAGAAGCAGTAAAATTGGTAAAAAAGAAACAGGCCAACCTAGACGCAGTAAGGGTGAAAGCAGACCACTTTAGGTTGGCAGTCGCGAACAAATATGCAGCCTTAAAACACAGATGAAGATGAAAACGAGGCAATGAATGAAATCATGACTAGGCTGGCTTCAGAAACAGCAATTGAAGTGAGAGTTAAGACTCCAAGGGAAACAGTGCGTAAGCTCTTCAAAGTAACAAATCACCTAATAAAGAAACGACAAAGAATGAAAGCCTCGAACTCAAGAGATCAGTTGGAATTCGCGGAACTGTCACAACTTGGTTTCAACAAGGCGAAATCAAGATATATCGTACTTATAAGTGAGGAAAACTGAGGGAGCAGCCAAAAATTGACCAACCTTAAATCAGTGAGAAAGACACTTCGCATCGGACGAACCAAAATGTATGCACTGAAAGATGAGCAGGGTAATACATACATATATATATTACAGCACTGCACGCTTCAAGCACGAGCGCATTGAGGCATGAAGGAGAAAGTGCAAGCGCTGCACGTATCACACAATGTATACCAAACAAGGAAGGAGGTTAACCTAGGTGCTCGATATTTTTTAGTCATGTCATAAGAAGCCAGCAAACATTGACACCGAGGACAACATCGGGGACATTACTTGTACAAAAGCAATGAAATAAACAAACGACAAAAAAATGCGAATGAAAGTGGATGAAAAAACAACTTGCCGCAGGTAGGGAACGATTCCACAACGTTCGCATTTGGCGTGCGATGCTCTACCAAATGAGCTACCGCGGCGCCGCTTCCCCATCCATTGCATGGGTATTTATGTTTCCTAGTAGAACCCTGGGAGTGTTAGCCAGCGCCACCACTCACAAACCTTGCCGGCGGACGTGGAACGTCCTTTTTGCCGCAGGCGTCACGAGAACGTGATCTGTTTGGGTGAAGGCAACCGGTCAATAAACCCACACATGCTACATGAAGGCATCAATGTTGTTGGTTTCGAGACCCTCGTTATGTAATAAACGAGAAGAAAGGGGGTTAACCGAGGGGCCCGATTTTTATTAGTCATATCATAAGAAGCCAGAAAACACTGATACCGAGGAGAACATAGGGGAAATTACTTGTACCTAATAAATTAAATAAATAAACGATAAGTTAATGAAAACGAAAGTGGACGAAAGTAGAAGTTGCCGCAGGTGGTGCACGATCCCATAACCTTCGCATTTCGCTCCACTCCCAGGGTTCTATAAGGAAACATAAATAACCAAGAAAGTGGACGGGGAAACGGCGCCGCGGTAGCTATATTCGTAGAGCATCGAATGCGAAATGCGAAGGATGGGGGATTGTTCCCCACCTGCGGCAAGTTGTCTTTTCATCCACTTTCATTTCCATTATTTTTGTCGTTTCTCTATTTCATTTGTTAAGCAGAAGTAATTCCCCCTATGTTGTCCTCCGTGTCAGTGTTTGCTCGCTTCTTATGATATGACAATGTGTGCCCGGACCTCAAACATCAGCAATCTCGAAGATCTATTAAAAGCAACGGAAGAATCCTTTAGTGACCTGTACAGTACCAAAAGCATCCATGATACCTGCATTCGAAGTAGTAATGAACAGGCTACAGAGGCTCCTTTTACAACTAGTGATGAAGTTAGAAGGGCCTAACAAGACATGAAACGGGAAAAAGCGGCAGGGGAAGATGTAATACCAATCGATTTAATCGAGGATGGAGGAGACCTAATGTTTGAAAAACTAGCCGCCCTATTTACGAACTGTCTAGCGACTTCAAGATACTCAGAGAACTGCAATTCCAGCATTATACTAATCCACAAAAGGGATAGTTGAAATAATTCATAAATAATAGTTCCATTAGCTTCTTTGCAGTATTATAAAAATGTTCACCAATATAATCTCGAATAGAAGAAATGCAACGCTGGACGTCTGTCAACCAGAGGAAGATGCTGGTTTCAGAAAGGGATAATGTACAATTCATCACGTCTATGTCATCCATCAGGTAATCGAGAAATCCGCAGAGTTGAATCAGCCTCTATAAGGCTTTCATAGATTACGAGAATGCATTTTATTCAGTCAAGAAGCCAGGAGTCATAGAGGCATTACGTAATCAAGTAGTACAGGACGCTTGCGTAAATATCTTCGAAAGTCTCTACAGAGATTCCACAGCTATCTGAATTCTTCACAAGTAGGAAGATACTTATAAAGAAAGGGGCCAGACAAGGAGACGCAATCTCCCCAATGTTCTTCACTGCGTGCTTGGAAGGTGTATTCAAGCTAATAAACTGGGAATGCTTAGGCGTAAGGATCAACGGAGAATATTTCAGCAACCTTCGATTTGCAGATGACATTGTCCCATTCAGCAGCACTGAGGGAGAGTTACAACAAATGATTGAGAACCTTAACTGTGGGAATATCTGGATGGGGTTGAATATTAGTATGCAGAAGACAAAGATATTGATCAATTTCCGGGCAAGGGAACAAGAGTTGAGGATTGCCAGTCAGCCTCTAGAGTCTGTAAAGGAGTACGTTTACCTTGGTCACTTACTAATAGGTGGCCCTGATAATGTGAACGAAATTTATAGAAGAAAGAAATGGGTTGGTGCGCATCAAGCAGACATTGTCAGATACTGAATGGAAGCTTACCATTGTCATTAAAAAAAAGGTATACAATCAATGCCTTTTACCGGTGCTGACATATGGGGCAGAAACATGGAGATTGACAAAGAAGCTCGAAAATAAGTTAAGGACCGCGCAAAGAGCGATGGAACGAAGATTGCTTTGCTTAACGTTAAGAGGCAGGAAGAGAGCGCTGTGGATCAGAGACCAAACAGGGATAGCCAATATTGTAATTGACATTAAAAGAAAGATTGCCTTTTACAATTTTCCCTTTATTCAAGAGAAAGAAATGGAGCGCGGCAGGTCATGTAATGCGTAGGTACGACAAATGGTGGATCACTAGGGTTACAGAATGGGTGCCGAGAAATGGCAATCGCAGTTGAGGATGGCAGAGGACGAGGTAGGGTGATGAATATAGGGAATTCGCAGGCGCTAGCTGGAATCGGTAGGTGCAAGCCTTCGTCTTGCAGTGGACATAAAATGGGCTTATGAGGATGAAGCTTGTTTCAAGTCCCCTTGTCATTTCAGTACCATACGAGCTCAGTTCTCCATTAACACGGTTTATAAATTACCTTTAACTTGGACCGTCCCGAGCAATAGAGTTGATTCAGCTACAATTTTTTGTGCAGTTTCTGGATGCCACCTCTATTACTTGCCAATACTGGTCCGATTCAGTGAGCATCACCCGATCTTCGTACATGCTGTGTTTCTACATAAACCGCCAGCCTGATTTATTCCGTCGTCTTTATCACGTTTTGTCATGCGATTGGCCGGAATAGTATTCTTTCTTTTGAAATCACCTCTACGTGCAGTACTTCCCAGGGCACTTCCTCACTAATGCATGCAATTCATATCTGTTCCTTTTGGACCACTTCCGAACGAGCCGGCCGTGCCCCTTTTTTATTGCGATAGCAAATATATGGACACACCAGGCACGTTTTGACCCCGTCATAGCCGTCGCCAGATGTTCCATATAAGTGCAAAGGCGATAAGGCCGTTGCCGCGCATCGTATGCTGTATGTGCAAGCGAGTTCGTGCGACGGGAGCGGACGATCGCGGCTCAACGTTGCGCGCGCAAGGGAGGAAAGTAGAGAGGAAGCGCGCCTCTCCCGTTGCGCACAAGGCACTGGGCAGAGGGGAGAGAGACGGGCGGCTTGTTCTCTGGCAGCAACTGCGTATTACGCGGCCGCGCTAGCCCTATATGAAAGCGTTCAACGTTGGGGGTAGTCTTCGTGTGCCGATGGCTCTTTGTACACGCTGCCTTCTCGTCGCTAAGTTTGCGTTGAATCGACAGACAGATGAAGGTCACTTCAGTCACTGCTGCTGTAGCGCTTCCTCCCGCCGGCCTTTTGACAGTGAGTGTCCGTGGTCATATAGTGTGATCTGTTCTTAGTGGCCCGTGCGCGCTGGCCCCGTGCTTGTTAATTAATTAGTGAGCGAATGTTTGCAAGTTTATACGGCCGATAACTCTAGTATCCTAATTTAGTAGAGCTGTCACCTAAATCTCTATCGTAATCGATGCTTCGCCTTACGGACCAAATTGTGACTTTTCTCGAACGCTGCAGTCAGGTTGCTCAGATTCCCAGACTGAACGATCACCGGCGGCTTCAAACAGCCTAAGGAGAAAGAAAGCCGTTCGCGTGTTTTAGGGATTATGCGCCCATTACAGGTGTTTTGTATAGAATAAATCTAGAATTGGTGAAACGCTGACACGGCTGACGAAATCAGATCCTGAGTTTCAAGTGGAAACTCCGCAAATTTAAGCATTTCAAGAACTTCAACGCCTCCTTCAGTCACCGACAGTCTTCGCGCAAATCAATGATGAAGACGAAACTGAAATTCACAACGACGCAAACAGCATAGGCCTCAGAGCAGTGCTCTTCCGAAGAACTGTCTTGAACATTGCTGCTGCTACTTGGCCGCTTTCCAAAGCGGATGCCAATTATTTCACGACAGAGATTGATTGCCTCGTAATCATGAGGGCAAATGCCAAATTCCGCCCTGAACTAAATGACCCGCCCTTCGAGGTGGTCACGGACTAACACGTGCTCCTGGTTTGCAAATCTTAAAGATACATCAGACCGCCTCCCTCGTTAGAGCTTGATATTCCATAACTTGATCTTAAGGAAGTGTACAAAACTTCACGCAAAAACTGCGTCGTGCTCCCATTGGCCTATTGCTGCAACGCGACGGTGGCGTGTACTTGGGAGCGATCAGTGTTATTCGTTTCGGCGAACACCGATGCGAACCAGTCATTCGTACCATCATTGATTACGTAGCAAGAAATACCTCATCTGTTCGCAATCGTACGGGCACGAATTAACTTTAGTTTCGCTGTAGAACAGTGTTCCCGGCAAGAAATAAATTCACTTGGGATTACGATACTACCTAATGGGATATTTGACCTCAGCCCTATACGCATGTTCCTTTTGCGAAATATTGGGTAGTTAGAACAATCTTTCCCGTACGGCACGTCATTACAAACGGAGCGAAGTGTGGCGCGACTGCCTCATTATTAGGGGGATCGCGAGAAGCAGCGTGTGCGTGACTCGTGGGCGCGATTCACAGCAGCCGCCGCAGACTGACATGCGCTCATACAGCGCTTTCTTGCCATATATGGTATCAGTGGTGTCATCGGTAAACAGACGATGCGCGCTGCTCTGGCACCGTCTCGCAGCATCGTAGCCGATGAGCCGATCTTACGCGGCACTACGCTTTTGTTCTAATGCTTTCGCCATACTTTCGCTGTCCCCTCCACTTGCGCCTCATGGTACCGCTGCGCCCTCCTCCTCCACTTTGGTCCTCGAGCTCACTTCGCTATCGTCGTCTTTCTTTCCCCGCTGTGTTCCGCGTTCGCTCTTTCATTATTTGCTGTGCTCGTTCACTCATTTCCGAAGGACGACGACGCTCGTCGCAGGAACGGGTGCCTAAGAGCTGCGCTCTAATACCACACTTCTGATCGGGCCAGTTTCCTGCTCACCGGGCCCTCGGAAATTCGCACAGTAATTTAACATTCTTGCCAGGAGGAACCGGCTTCGTGTCCCGTGGGGTTCGCCTTCCAACCAGCAGGAAATAAAAAAATTACAATTGTCCAATTTTCTGCATCCACATCACGCGTCACGTAAACAAGCCGTAGAGACTGTCAATGACACAGCTTCCTGGGAATTTAAACGCGATCGAGCCACCCTCATGGCCCTTTCAGTAGATTCGAATGCACTTACCTCGACACTTTCCAACAACCTCGGGCGCAAACAAATGGGTAGTCGTGGCGAGAGATTGCTTCAGTTGTTTTTATGCAACGGAAGTGTTTCCCACGGGTACTGGGAGAGAAGTCACAGAGTTCGTCGAAACTGTCGTCTTGCGACATGGAGCGCCAGCAAGCTTGCTAATCACTGACAGAGGAACGGCCTTCATGGAAGATCTGACGCAAACAATCTTGCACTGTAACCACACAAGCCATCATAGGACAACACCTTACTACCCTCAGAGAAACGGCCTGACTGAGCGCGTCAGCCAAACTGTCGCCGACATGCTGTCGGTGTAGGTCAATATCAAGCACAATCCTGGGACCCTGTGTTACACTAAGTGACTTCCGGATGCAATACAGCAGTACAAGAAATGCCACGTGGGCACTATAACGTAAAAGTATTGCAAATTTCTTTTATTTCATTTCTCCAATCAGCCATCCACGATTGGTCAAATATTTTTTTTTGTTACCCCTGCTTGGCCTGTCTGTCCCGACACATCACGAAAACAGCGAGAACTCCCCATCTAATATCACATGTACACATTGATAATGCGTTATAAGACCACACAAACAGTTGCACACTTTTTCCGCCATTAGCCATCCGCTGTGAGACAAAAGCATTCGGCCTGTATCAAGTTCGCCTTTCTGTCACAACTGCCCACGTCAAACTGATGAGCACGCATTAAAGGTGCTATAATGCACCGAACAAAACTGAACCTTTTCTTTTTGACTAGGTGGCGAAGGAATGTTGTGTCCTGACAGGAATAGAAAATGTATGCATACCGATCACTTTAGCACTGACGGATTGGAGCTGCCTCAAAAATCTGGTTTATTGTCCTATATAAATAAATGTACACACCACAATAACGTTGTATAGCCCGTTAGGAACGTATAAAACAATGCTTTGCCAACCCTTCTACAGCGTAAACTGTTATGGGCTCGTTCCAATGGTCGTTTCAGTGGGCGATGCTGATAGCCGCTGCCGTCGGTGTCCGTCGCAGCTATCGCAAGGAATGAGAAAAAATTCAGAATTCACACCGCGATCGAACCTGGGCCCGCTATGCAAGAGTCAGCTAGCCTACCACTGAGCCAAGCGAATGTTTGCTTACATGCAGTGGAAACATGCCTTATGCATGTGTCCTAGCGCACCAGGAGACTCACGATTAACTCGCTATGTGAGAAGCGCGCCGCGTAGAGTCGATACATGCACACTTTCCATTGCAGTTGCATATTATGTAACTGATGTAAACAATGCTTACGATGTTTTTATATCTACCTTCGCGTTCTTATACAACAGATGTTTTCCACTTAAGAAGTTTAAGAAACAGCAAACCTAGAAAGCCTTGGATAACTCGTGACCGCTATAACAGGATAAAATGTCGTAACAAGCTCTTCCAAATTTTTCTGAGTAGCAGAAGTGGAGATGACTTTCCGTCTTTCAAATGTGTGCGTAACAAATGAAATTCTGATATTAAACGCTCTAAAGAAGAATATTACGCGAACGAGTTTTTTGCTATCATGGGAAATTCAAATCTCATGTGGAAAGCGATAAGTGAAGTAATTAACAAAGTCGCTATCGCAAAAAATTGAATTTCAGCATAGTGAATTGTCAGTTATTGAGGTTTCAAATATTTTCAATTCTCATTTTATTGATGCTGGTGCGTCCTCACAAAATGATACACCGGTCTCTTGCACGGAATATATATTAAATTGATGTTCTTCTACGGTGTTCTTGGCGCCTGCTGAGCAGCATGAGATACAGAGCATAATCTTATCGTTGAAATAGAGTTGTGCTTCAGGTGAAGATGACATAAAAGTGAAGCCGTTGAAAGCCGTCAGTGAAATTGTAAGCACGCCTCTTGCACAATTCCGTAACTTAATTCTTTCGAACGGTGTGTTTACACATAAGATGAAGCTAGCCCGGGTGAATATCATTCATAAAAGGGGACCAGTTAACGACATGAATAACTACAGGCCAATATCCGTTCTTTCTGTTTTCGCGAAAATTGCTGAGCATGTAATTAATAGAAGGCTTTGTGAGTTTTTAAACACGTATAGAATAATAGCTGAGCAGCAATATGGTTTCTGTAAGACTAAATCTTCAGAAACCGCTTTACTTGAAATAAAAGAACAAATCCTTGACAACATAGAAAACCGAACGTCAACTCTAGGTATCTTTCTAGATTTTAGGAAGGCCTTCGATTGCGTGCAACATGATGTCCTTTTGAAAAAGCTACCTCTTTATGGAATTCGTGGTGTCGCATTATCCTTAATAAAGAGCTATCTCACCTCTAGAACACAGTACACAACAATAAATTGAGTTAGTTCCCAAATTCAGCACATTAAGTACGGCGCGCCGCAGGGATCCGTCTTGGGGCCTGTTTTATTTTTACTCTATGTTAATGATATTGTCAATATTCAAGGCTGTTCCAATATTATATTATACGCGGATGATAATAACGTGTTCTTCTCAGGAAGGAAAATAGGAAATCATTTTGAGCATGCTAACATCTGGTTACAGCAACTAAGCTTGTGGCTAAATGCGAATGAACTCCAATTGAAAATAACTACAACTAAATATCTATTGTTTAAATCAAAAGGAACAGTAATCCACCCTCAGCTAACACTCCAATTTCAGAAGGTCAGCCTCGAACAGGCACCAACAGCCAGATTTTTAGGAATTACATGAAAATATGTCCTGGTCACCGCACGTAGATGTTCTTAGAAAAAATATTGCTCGTGCTGTCGGTGTGCTAAACAGGTTGCGATATTTGCTACCGATAAATGTGAAGCGCAATATTTACAACGCCTTTATACATTCTGGATTAACTTATTGTATTCTAGTTTGGTCAACCACTACACAAACTAACTTAAGATCAATTCAAACACTCCAAAACCGCGCACTGCGCGCGATAGGTAACTTAGAACGTACTGATGCCACTAAACCATACTATAAGAAATATAAAATATTAACAGCATCAAAACTTCACACTTACAAATCATTCCCCAAATTTCACGGCAATTCTGGGAAGACAAATGTTCCTTCCAAAGTAAATACCATGGCAGAATGATAAGCTATGGCCTCAGAACAACTCTGATAGGAAAACCACGCTGCAGAACAATATACGGAGGTCAAAAACTCGCAGTTCAACTTCCTAACCTTTTAAACGACTACCCCTTGGTATTGGAGCTGCTAAATTCTGGAATTTCAAAGCAAAGCTTTCAGAAAACGCTAAATGAATTGTTACTATCCGAAGACTAATACAAATGTTGAACTACAGGTATAGAAAATTTCGTACATGTCTTTTTTCTTGTTGTTGTTTTTAGAAAACTGTGTAAACTTTAACCTGTCAACTACAGGTATGGAAAATTTCGTACATCTTTTTTTTTTGCCTGTTGTTGTTGTGCTTCAAGTGAATAGAAAACTGTATAAACGTTAACCTTTTTTCTTTCTTCTTACGCTAATTGTGTACTCAAGTTTTGGAAAATCTGTGCTATTTTAATTTCATGTGTGACCTCCTTAAAGCCTGCCACTGCCATTTTGCTGCCAATGTACGGGTGGCACGGCTTAGTCAGGCAAATGTTTGCCTTTAGCCGTGTCCCCTAAGACAATCTGCTCATTGTCTTAAATACATCAATAAAGAAAGAATAAAGAAAGTTATAATTGCACCAAGTGCGTCGCCATGTAGCAGCTGCGTAGGTACCGGTACAAGGTAGATGACAAGTCTCGATGAAGAAAAGAACGAATAATGAAATGTATACAAAAATGCTGGAAGGAAAACATGTATAGAAAACCTAGTTAAACCAAGAAGGCTAAGTGACTGTTTCTCCTCGCCCCGTTTCAAAGGTGATGCCAAAAATAGTCATGGTAAGCATCGTATCCTAAAACTTGTCAAGTGATGTAAGATGCGAGCGCCTTACATCGATACGTGAACACTTCGGATTGCACAAGGTGGCACGCCATGTGGCAGTTGCATAGACAGCGGTACAAGGTGGATAGAGAAGGGCTGAGAAAGAAACACTCGGGAGCTATTCCACGCTTTGACGACCGTTGACAAGCGAAGCTGTTTCGCACACGACACGGACGTGACAAATAATTTTGATCAAAGTTACGATCTCATTTATACTCTTTACGGGTGGTCATCGTGATGGAAGATGCCCACGCTCATTGATTGTCTTGGTCCGTGGTCATTATTTTAATCACAACTGGAATCACATTTTTTGATAATGTGAAATCGAAGCACGTACGGAGGGTGGTGGTTGGACCGTATCGGTGTAGCATCGCAAGGGATATGTCCGCAAGACGGAATGCGTAAACCACTCCCTTTTCGGTACCGACACATTCACATTGAAACTACCGAGCAGTCATAGCATTCTTTGCTTGTGTACGGGACTATGAGCCGTTGCGCACGGGTGTATGAGCCGTTGATGATGACAATTTTCGACATGCTATTGTGTAAGTTGAATGCGTGAGTACAAAGAATTTAAGTACCGTTCATTTCACTTTGCTGAGTGCTTGTAGCTTATGCCTTACGTGGCTATGAGCCATTGCATCTTTTACTTGCTTATAGTAGCATGAATCCTTACGGGGTTATGAGCAATTGATGATTGTAGTTTTTGTTTACGCAGAACAAAAAGGCATCGGACCTTAGCCATATACAGCTTCGCTGTAAAAGAAGATTAATGGGATGTATACAAAATTCTGAAATGAAAAGAAAAACATGTATTGAATACCGGTTTAAATCAAGCAAGCTAGGTGAGTGCTTGTCACCGCCACATTGCAAAGTGGATGCCAATAAATCATCAACACCACCATCATTAGTATCACATTCTGGCGCTTATCGCGATGATGGTGATCGTTATTGATGGGATCCCCTTTGAAGCGTGGCGGTGGCAAATAGTCACCTTACCTGCTTTATTTATTCAGATACACATATTTTATCCATATCTTTTGTCTGGTATTTTTGTGTGCATCCCTTTAATCTTTTTTCCTTCAAAATCTACCTTTTACCGGTACCTGTGACTGTAGACAGATATGGTCATGGAGCAGAACTGATAGTTGGGCGAGTTGGTACGAATTCATAGTAAAATATTTTGCGCGCACAATTGACAAGGACACAGTGAAGGGGGGACACACGAGCGCTTACTCACAACTATTTTGTTTTCGGAAAGATACAGAACAGATATACCCCAGCTATCAGCGCTGAGCATGTGCTGAGCATGTCAGTAAAACAGAAACAGATTAAAAAATAGACTCAGAAGGTTCAAGCAGTATTTAAAAAAGCGAATTCATATTCAGTGATTACAACCGATGGTTAGCTTATGCATCTTTCAGCGCACTTTTTTATATGAAATGCTTCTGCAATTTCACGTGTTAGTTTATTTTTATCTGAAAACAAAATGTCAGTGTTAAAAAATACCGGATCACAGTGGCATAGATTGCAGTGGTTTGACAAGTGCGAATGATTTTCTTTACCAAGAGAACGTTCATGTTCTTTTAGACGGGTGTTTATGCACCGACCGGTTTGCCCTATGTACATGTTGCCACAGGTCAATGGAAGCCGGTACACAACACCTATTCTGCATTTAGTGAATTTTTTATCGTCTTTTAGACCGCAGCTACATTTTTTCACCCTATTGTCTAAATTGTTGGAAATAGCTTGGCACAGTTTTTGCATCTTGTTAGGAGCGCTGAAAACCACTTCAACGCCATACCGGCTGGCAACATTCTTTAGCCCATGGGAAAAATAATGTACGTAAGTTACAACTGCAAGGCGTTTTTTGTTCGTGCTAAGCCTGTTCCCTGAATGTGTGAGTTGTATACCCTTTACTATATTTATTACCTTTTCGGCCGCTCTGACTGTAATGTGTTCCGGGAATCCCACCGAAGCTAGTCTTGTTACCTGATTATCAAAGCTTTCTTTTAGTCGGTGGCAACAAGATTTTACTAACGCAGCCCGAAGGCAAGACACCGCAATTCCGCTTTTTACAATCTTCGAATGTCCTGATTTGTACTGTAATATGGGCTTTTTTTCATCTAGGGGTGTACATTCAGCATGTGTGATTGGGTAGCAATCGCAGGGAAACATCTAGAAACTGTAGTTCATGATCTTTAGCAATCTCATGGGTAAATTTTCTCATGAGCAGTTTATTTCTAGTACCGAGGGCTCTTTTCCGTTTCAAATTCTTTCTCCCGCTAATCCAGCTGTCTTAGCTTCACTAATCGCACTATGTGTGTGCCGAGCAAGAGTGGCATCTTGGCATGTAAGACATTCTACGTGCCCGCTTACGTCCAAAGATTATGTGGCTTCATGAAACCCTCGATAGGACACACCAGAAGAATATGCTGAATAGTTGCGTCTGAATCGTGGAGGCAAGTGCGACACCATAAAGACTGCTTGCGTGTAGCGTGCAAGACACAGTGCGGTGATACCAGCAGACGACTCTTCCTAGACTGGTGCAACCAGGGAGTATTTTAATGATTGGAAAATGTAGGGGGGTCGGCCGGATATTGGAGCATCTGGCCTGCTACTCTACGTAAGGGAAGGGGAAGAGGGGAAGAAAAAGGGTCACCATGGCGTATGATACTGAGAGGAACGAAGTGAAGGACACATTACACATCTGGTATCACAGGCGTGAGTCCAGGCCCGTGTCACCTAGGAAACGTAAAACTGCACGCATTGTCTCTGTCGTCTGCCAACTCTGTGGACATGCGCCTAGCAAGAGGTCCTCCAACAGTGGTCCATTTTGTAAATGTCTCAATGTATCTGCCATTGTCAGTCTTTCGCGCGCATACTCAGGGCACACCACGAGCACATGTTCTATAGTCTCTACAGTACCACACACTGAACAGTCCGGGGAGTCTGTCCGTTCAATAATGTGCAAATGTTTGCGCGTGAAGGCGACGCCTAATCGCAGTCTGTGTATCAGGCATTCATGAGGGCGTGGAATTCCACGCAGAATAGGAAATTTCATGTCGGGATCCAGCCTTTTAAGGCGGACGTGACGAGCGTCTGGCTGGGCCCAGTATCTTCTCGTCGCACTCCTCATTAATTCCGACAGGAGGCATGTGATGTCCGGTATGGAGAATGACACTACAGTTCGCAGGCCATTGCTGAGGGCTCGTCTTGCTGCAGCATCGGCCATCTCATTACCGTTGAGCCCACAGTGTCCCGGGATCCATTGGAACACTATGCGGTGGTGTTTTTCTTGAGCGCATGAAAGTAGCTCGGTGATCTGCAGTGCCAGAGCCTGATATGCGGTGTGGCGCAGGAAGCATCCCAAAATTTGCAGCGCGGGTTTGGAGTCCGTGAAAATGCACCTTTCTTGAGGTCTTTCCCCGTATATGTGGCGAATCGCTTCCCGAATAGCCACAAGTTCTGCAGCGGTTGATGTAGAATTATGGTCTAGTATGAAACCTCGAGTCATCTGTTGGGCTGGTACGACCACAGCTGCTGGCGATGCCTTTGGTGACGCGGAGCCGTCTGTGTAAACATGAATATATGTCTGGTATTCTGGCCAGATGTACGCGAGAGCAAGTTGTTGTAGTTCGCTGACGGGAACCAATGATTTCTTTAGTATGCCGGGGACATGTACGCATACGGAAGGTTGAACCATCACCCATGGTGGGTTGACCGGGCGATATGGAAGGGCATAGCCTGATGTTATGTGGGGTAGATGGCAGCGGAGTGCACTTGTGAAACTGCTGTCCCGCCGCTCATGTAGAACCGACGTCAATGGATGGCAATGGTGTCGTGTTAGTAAGCGTAAATACACACGAAGTGGTTCGTGGGATAGGTATATCAATAATGGGCATACGTGGGCTTCCTCAATTGTGCCTTTGTTGGAGGCACGCCGTGGCAACCCGAGGCATATTTATAGTGCCTGCGCTTGGACGCTCTCTAATGTCCGTAAGCAGGAAATGCTAAAGTTTGAGAGTATAGGAAGGCTGTATCGAATGTAGCCTACGAGAAGAGACTGATAAAATCTTAGTAATGAGCCTTCCGTGGAGCCCCATTTGATGCCTGTTGCGAAGCGAAGAGCATGGCAAAACAGATTAAGTTTTTGCTTCAACATATTAACATGCCTCGTCCATGACAAATCGCGGTCGATGATAATGCCCAAGAATCTGTGGCGGGAGACATAAGGTATTATGACACCGTTAATGGAGATCGGGTAGCGGCAGACAAATTTGCGCGTGAATGCAACCACAGCACATTTTTCGGCAGCTAAGCGCAAACCCTGACGCCGTATGTATCGTGAAGTAGATGACACAGCCCGTTGTAATTTCGCACGTAGTTGTGGGCGTGTTGCACCAGAAGCCCAGATGCAGATGTCATCTGCATATGCACTGATGTGGATGTGAGGTGGAAGTTCGCTCACCAGGCCAAGCAGTGTCACATTAAATAATGTTGGGCTGAGAACTCCTCCCTGCGAAACTCCACGGCATACCTGATGACGGTTAGTCTCTCCGTCAGGCGTGGACATCTAAACGTGAATAACAGCGGATAGGACAATAATGTTGGGCTGAGAACTCCTCCCTGCGGAACTCCACGGCATACCTGATGACGGTTAGTCTCTCCGTCAGGCGTGGACATGTAAACGTGCAAAACAGCGGATCGGACAGCGGAGTTCCTCTGGAACACGGTGAGACCGCTCTTGCCCACTGTCAAGAAGGCACCTTGTACAGAAGGAAGAGTGGCACGGCTCGGGGAATATTTTATTCCAGAAAAGGACAACAAGCTTCTGCAGCTTGGGCCAAAGTTCGCGCTGGAACCGGCACTGTGTCCACCTGCGAAGCTGGCAGCATCGAGAGCCGTCTCCCGACTGGTTCCTGAAGAAGAACGTGCAAGGTGTGTTTCTGAATGTGTAGACGCTATCGCGAAGGCAAAAACTGCATTTGTGAGTCCCAAGCGGCTCAACCTAGTGGCAGGAGGCTTGGCTTCTAGAGGGTTACGTGTTCTTACCGCCGATAAAGAAGGATGTTTTGTTGTCCTACCTGATGGTATGTTTCCTGAAAAAGATTGTGAAGCTATAGAAAAAAAAATTCAAGAGAATTGATGTTAAGCTTGCCAAACAAAAACAGCGTGCTATTGATTTACTGCGTTCCCTTAATTTAGAAAACCTATGTGCCTCAGTCAAAAAAGCAAAGGGCCTGCATCTTGAAGTGTTTTTCCCATGTAAAACGCACAAACCTGGAGAGCCGTTCAGAGCCATTTTTACTGAAAGAAGCACGTGGCAGCAGCAGGTAGCATCGTTTATCCGGAAACAGCTTTCCTCGTTAAGAATCCCAGATCCGTTAGCAATGTGTAATTCTGAGGTTGTTGTACAATATTTGAGGGAAAACAAAACAAAAGGTTGCAGCGCCTTCAGTGTTGACGTACAAGATCTATTTTACTCGATTCCCCACACAGAGCTGTTAAAAAATGTTAAAAAGTATATTTGCGAAGATAATGATGAAGTAAAATTTAGAAATGACAGCGGAGCACCCGTGGAAAGCTTTATGGAAATACTACTCTTTTATCTTAGTTCTACGTTTGTCGGTTGGAATGAAGCAATGTATGTGCAAAAATCAGGTATATGTATAGGTTCCAAGGTAGCGCCAATACTAAGCGACATTTTTCTAGCTTATGCAGACAAAAGTATTCATAGTGCTTTAGGAAGCTTGGCAAAAATTTTCCAATTTGTGGATGATTTTTTGGTTATTTTTGATGGAACTGAACATGGCTGTAGTGTGGTTAATATACTGAAAGTGTTCCATGAATGCGGCCTAGGCCTTAAATTTACACATGAGATTGCTAAAGAGCATGAACTACAGTTTCTAGATCTTTCCCTGCGATTGCTACCCAATCACACATGCTGAATGTACACCCCTAGATGAAAAAAGCCCATATTACAGTACAAATCAGGACATTCGAAGATTGTAAAAAGCGGAATTGCGGTGTCTTTCCTTCGGGCTGCGTTAGTAAAATCTTGTTGCCACCGACTAAAAGAAAGCTTTGATAATCAGGTAACAAGACTAGCTTCGGTGGGATTCCCGGAACACATTACAGTCAGAGCGGCCGAAAAGGTAATAAAAATAGTAAAGGGTATACAACTCACACATTCAGGGAACAGGCTTAGCACGAACAAAAAACGCCTTGCAGTTGTAACTTACGTACATTATTTTTCCCATGGGCTAAAGAATGTTGCCAGCCGGTATGGCGTTGAAGTGGTTTTCAGCGCTCCTAACAAGATGCAAAAACTGCGCCAAGCTGTTTCTAACAATTTAGACAATAGGGTGAAAAAAATGTAGCTGCGGTCTAAAAGACGATCAAAAATCCACTAAATGCAGAATAGGTGTTGTGTACCGGCTTCCATAGACCTGTGGCAACATGTACATAGGGCAAACCGGTCGGTGCATAAACACCCGTCTAAAAGAACATGAACGTTCTCTTGGTAAAGAAAATCATTCGCACTTGTCAAACCACTGCAATCTATGCCACTGTGATCCGGTATTTTTTAACACTGACATTTTGTTTTCAGATAAAAATAAACTAACACTTGAAATTGCAGAAGCATTTCATATAAAAAAGTGCGCTGAAAGATGCATAAGCCAACCATCGGTTGTAATCACTGAAAATGAATTCGCTTTTTTAAATACTGGTTGAACCTTCTGAATCTGTTTTTTAATCTG
Organism: Dermacentor variabilis; assembly: GCF_050947875.1. Classification (NCBI taxonomy): domain Eukaryota; kingdom Metazoa; phylum Arthropoda; class Arachnida; order Ixodida; family Ixodidae; genus Dermacentor; species Dermacentor variabilis. Next base: position 38,242,419 of record NC_134573.1, read on the forward strand.
TTTCTGTTTTACTGACATGCTCAGCACATGCTCAGCGCTGATAGCTGGGGTATATCTGTTCTGTATCTTTCCGAAAACAAAATAGTTGTGAGTAAGCGCTCGTGTGTACCCCTTCACTGTGTCCTTGGAAATTGTGCGTGCAATATATTTTACTATGAAGATATGGTCGTATCAATCCCTTCTCTGCTTTCTTTGCCACCAATTCTCTAAACGTCTCTTGCTTGTCTCGAAAGCTCACCGGCTGATGCTTCCGTCCAATTTAACTCCAATCGCTTCTGGGAGGTGCACGTTATCTGCGGTTCTCACTGGGTGAATCCCATCGTATTGCATTGCTGTTGCCACGTAGTAGTGAAGGTGAGTAACACAGTGGTAGAACTGTGAATGATGAAAATAACTTTGATTGGGCGAACTTGTGCCCACAAAAGCAGGTTACACACAAAGCACAGCATTAGCGGCGAACACGGTCGGCGATCTTCGAAATATGATCAGCGGATCAAGCGTGTCGGCTTTTATACATCAGTCATGGAAGGTTCCAGAGTAATCTTTGGTGCCCGCGTGTCTTACAGAAAGTTCTACATGACTCGCGTGTCGCACACATGCAATGAGATTACACAAGCTTTGCAGACAACAGGCAGTGGATAGAGCCATCGATAACGTTCCAGAAACTTCCAATACATACAGCTGCGTCCTGTGCTGAGCGATAAGAATTGTTAGACGAGGAAACCCGGTCACCCCATAAACATGTACACGGGTCAATACACCCTCTTAAAAAGCGTCGTGCCGATGCTACAAACATAAAAGGAGAGCGAAAAACAAAAAGTACACTTATTAAAGGAAAAGTAACAGAACAACAAAGAAACAAAGTCCAACGTAACGAAGTCCAAAAAATAAAGTCCAAAGTTCAGTTATGCAAAGTCCCAAAGTTCATTTGCGCTGATAGAACGGCTTCAGTCGCCAACCAGATTATTTCAGGTTGTGACAGGCGGCGCTGTTATTGCGAAATGGCATCTGGTCGGATGATATTGTAGGGTCTGAAATAGCGGCGTAAAAGCTTTTCGCTAAGTCCTCGTTAGCGCATCGGGGTACAAACTCAAACACGCTCGCCAGGCTCGTATTCCACGTATCGTTGTTGAAGATTGTAGTGTCGGCTGTCGGTCCTCTGCTGGATCTTTATGGGCAGGCAGGCGAGCGGTCGGGCTTCTTCGCCTCGCTGGAGATATGGGGTGACGTCGAGATTCTCTTTATCGGTCACGTGAGGCATCACGGCCTCGAGAGTCGCCGTAGGGTACCTCGTAGGGTTGACTGAACAGCGAGATCTGCGTTGTTTCTTGCACCACCGTCTTGTAAGCGAAGGTTACATAAAGCAGGACGGCAACCCACGCGTCGTGTTCGACGTCGATGTACATTGCAAACATGTCAGCGTGAGCCTTATTCAGTCGCTCCGTAAGACAATTCGTCTGCGGATGGTACGCAGTTGTACTCATGTGTCTTGCCTGCCTGACTGCATTGCAAGATGGCTTGGGTGAGCTCTGCATTGATGCCCTTTCCTCCGTCGGTAATGATGACTTCTGGGAGACTATGTCGTAGCGGGATGTTTTCAACGAAGAATTTAGCGAGTTCAGCTGCACTCCCTTCAGGCAGAGCTTCTGTTTCGTAGTTGTGGGTAAGGTAACCGCTAGCCAGAACGATTAATTTGTTTCCAGATGTTGACGTCGGAAAGGGTCCCAAAAATGTATCCCAATCTTCTTAAACGGTCAAGAAGGAGGCTCGATCGGCTGTAATAAAGCCGCCTGCCTTGTGCGTGGTGTCTTGCATCGCTGGCAGTCTCGACATGTCTTGACGTAACGAGCGATGTCGGCGATCAAGCGCGGCCGATAGTACTTCTCTTGTATTCTTGCGAGCCATACGGGGAAAGCCGAGCTGCCCGGCTGTCTTATCATCAAGCATAGCAAGGAGGAGCTCTTATTAGACTACTGATGGAACACCGAGAATGTGGTTTGTGCGCACTTGCGAAATGTTCTTCTTGAGCAGGATGCCAAATACGAAGACAATTGGCGCATAAGCTTCCTCGGGGCAATGTCAAACTTGCCTCGCAAGTACTTACCAAAGCGTCTAAGCTCCGGGTCCGCTCGCTGCTGCTCAGCAAAGTCGTCTGCATTTAGTGTTCCTAAAAAGGGATCCTCGTATTGGTCATCTTGGGGCGAAGGGTACACGGGTGAGCGAGACAGAAAGTCGGCATTAAAGTATATTCGTCCAAACTTGTAGAGAACAGTGATGTCGTATTCTTGCAGTCTGAGGTTACACCACCCGAGCCTACCTGAAGGGTCCATGAAATTCGCTGGCCAACGCAGCGCATGGTGGTCGCTGACCACTTTGAACGGTCTGCCATATAGGGTTGGGCGAAATTTTGCTGTAGCCGAAATGATGGCGATGTATTCCTCTTCGGTCGTAGAATAATTGCCTTTCACTATTCACAGCGACCGGTTAACTTCAGGTATTACCGGTTGAAGTCCAGCTTTCCTCTAGACTAGAACGGCACAGAGGCCTAGACTACTGGCGTCAGTGTACATTTGTGTACTGGCGTCCTCATCGAAGTGCGCAAATACCAGTGGCGACAGCATGCGTCGTTTGAGATCTTCAAATTCGGCGGCCTGCGGCACTTCCCACTTGAACTCGGCATTAAATATAGTTAGATGTGTCAGCGGCTCAGCAGTGCGTGAACAGTCCTTGACAAAGCAAATATAGTAGCTACACATACCAAGGAATCTACGAACAGCCTACTTTTTGATGGGATGCTGGAACTTTGCGATGGCAACTGTCTTCTGCGGGTCGGGGCGCACTCCAGATTTGCTGATGCCGTGGCCCAGGATCAGAAGCTCGTCGTAAACCAAGCGTTACGCTCCGTTTTCAGAGACTTGTTCGCCTCAGTACTATCGCAAGCCGCGTAAGGTGATGGTCAAAATTTCCGGCAAATACGAGATCATCCAAGTAAACAACACGGGTCTCACACTTCAATCATGCTAACACCATGTCGATCACGTGCTAAAACGCTTTAGGCGCCGAGCGTAGTCCGAATGACGTGACCTTTCATATTCATATCGCACACTCATATCGCCGTAACAGCGAGAGTTACCTGGTGGTACTCCTTGATCTTCCAACAGCGTTGCTGACTTCGACTTCACGTCGATTATTGCGCCGTCGTGGTTCAGGAATCGCATACCGAGAACGACGTCTCTTGAACACTGTTGGAGGATAACAAACGCGGCAGGGTAAATCCGGTCAGGAACGGTAATTCTTACCGGGCACATTGCAGTCGGCGTTATCAGGTTCTTCCAGTTGTCCGAATTTAAGGACCTTCCTATGCAGTCTCCACTTCCTTCAACTGGATGGCGATGGGCGATGGGCGTAATGAATTATCGGCTCGTGTGTCCACTAAGGCGTTGACTGCGTGGTCGTCGAGAAGCGCATCGAGGTCGACGGTTCTTTGCCTTGCGTTGCAGTTGGTTTAGGTGTCAGATCACGGCTGCATCATGTTGACATGTTTCTTAAACCTCGTGCCGCCAGGTCTTCTTTTGTCTGGGTATTTTTTGCTTATAGGCTTCGCTGGGATGGCGGCCTCTCGTCGTTATTTCGTCGAGATGGTCTTTTCAGCGTCTTCCTCTGTGGCGGAGGAATTTCATCTGTTCGAAGAACAGCGGCTCGTGTGTCCACTAAGGCGGTGACTGCGTGGTCGTCGAGAAGCGCATCGAGGTCGACGGTTCTTTGCCTTGCGTTGCAGTTGGTTTAGGTGCCAGATCCCGGCTGCATCATGTTGACATGTTTCTTAAACGTCGTGCCGCCAGGTCTTCTTTTGTCTGGGTATTTTTTGCTTATAGGCTTCGCTGGGATGGCGGCCTCTCGTCGTCATTTCGTCGAGATGGTCTTTTCAGCGTCTTCCTCTGTGGCGGAGGAATTTCATCTGTTCGAAGAACAGCGGCTCGTGTGTCCACTAAGGCGGTGACTGCGTGGTCGTCGAGAAGCGCATCGAGGTCGACGGTTCTTTGCCTTGCGTTGTAGTTGGTTTAGGTGCCAGATCACGGCTGCCGCATGTTGACATGTTTCTTAAACGTCGTGCCGCCAGGTCTTCTTTTGTCTGGGTATTTTTAGCTTATAGGCTTCGCTGGGATGGCGGCCTCTCGTCGTTATTTCGTCGAGATGGTCTTTTCCGCGTCTTCCTCTGTGGCGGAGGAATTTCATCTGTTCGAAGAACAGCGGCTTGTGTGTCCACTAAGGCGGTGACTGCGTGGTCGTCGAGAAGCGCATCGAGGTCGACGGTTCTTTGTCTTGCGTTGCAGTTGGTTTAGGTGCCAGATCACGGCTGCATCATGTTGACATGTTTCTTAAACGTCGTGCCGCCACGTCTTCTTTTGTCTGGGTATTTTTTGCTTATAGGCTTCGCTGGGATGGCGGCCTCTCGTCGTTAATTCGTCGAGATGGTCTTTTCAGCGTCTTCGTCTGTGGCGGAGGAATTTCATCTGTTCGAAGAACAGCGGCTCGTGTGTCCACTAAGGCGGTGACTGCGTGGTCGTCGAGAAGCGCATCGAGGTCGACGGTTCTTTGTCTTGCGTTGCAGTGGGTTAAGGTGCCAGATCACGGCTGCATCATGTCGACATGTTTCTTAAACGTCGTGCCGCCAGGTCTTCTTTTGTCTGGGTATTTTTTGCTTATAGGCTTCGCTGGGATGGCGGCCTCTCGTCGTTATTTCGTCGAGATGGTCTTTTCAGCGTCTTACCCTGTGGCGGAGGAATTTCATCTGTTCGAAGAACAGCGGCTCGTGTGTCCACTAAGGCGGTGACTGCGTGGTCGTCGAGAAGCGCATCGAGGTCGACGGTTCTTTGTCTTGCGTTGCAGTGGGTTTAGGTGCCAGATCACGGCTGCATCATGTCGACATGTTTCTTAAACGTCGTGCCGCCAGGTCTTCTTTTGTCTGGGTATTTTTTGCTTATAGGCTTCGCTGGGATGGCGGCCTCTCGTAGTTATTTCGTCGAGATGGTCTTTTCAGCGTCTTCCTCTGTGGCGGAGGAATTTCATCTGTTCGAAGAACAGCGGCTTGTGTGTCCACTAAGGCGGTGACTGCGTGGTCGTCGAGAAGCGCATCGAGGTCGACGGTTCTTTGTCTTGCGTTGCAGTTGGTTTAGGTGCCAGATCACGGCTGCATCATGTCGACATGTTTCTTAAACGTCGTGCCGCCAGGTCTTCTTTTGTCTGGGTATTCTTTGCTTATAGGCTTCGCTGGGATGGCGGCCTCTCGTCGATACTTCGTCGAGATGGTCTTTTCAGCGTCTTCCGCTGTGTCGGAGGAATTTCATCTGTTCGATGAACAGCAACGGCATCTCCATCGGTAGCTGCTTTTAGTTTTCCTGATATCGGCTCGCAGACCGGCCCCGAGCTGGCCCAGTGTATGGTAGGCGTTGTGGCGACAGGAAACTCCACTCAGTGGCGGCGAAGTAGTCAACAATGTCAAGAGGTCGCTCTCCACGCCATGGACGCGGCGCGTTGAAGGCTAACCCTTCGAGCTTGAAGTCGCGGTAATGGCATTGGCGATACACATGGGCTGCTTCCCCGAAATCGTAGCACAACGGACGATGGTCGGGGGCGCACCCAACGTTAGTCTTCCTTGGAATGCTGCGCGAGGCGATGGGTTGGCATGCTGGCGGCGGCGGTGGTAGACGACGGAACTGTGGTATCACTGGGCCTTTCCACGGGCGCAAAGTGACAACGTGATGGCGGACAACGATGGTGTACGTCATCGCTTGCGGCTGTGGCTGCGGCGATTGATGTACTCCATGTGATTGTTGGAGCTCCGCACCTACGACATCGGCAATCTAAACCACTTGAAGTTGTGATGAAGGCAACAACTTCTGAAGCTCTTCCCGCACAATCGTTCTCATTGTCTCACGCAGGTTGTCGGTGGCCAGCGATTTAACCCCGCTGCAGTTTGTTGAGTTTGTGCAGCGGTTGAATTGTCGGTTCCGCATTTCCAGTCTGTTGGTTGCCTCGCGAAGAAACTCCTCGACGGTCTTCAGCGGGCTTCGTATCATTCCGCCCAAAAGTTCTTTCTTCACGCCACACATGAGTACGTGGACTCCTGGACCTCGAACTTTTCTTGATCGGCGTGGCGGAATAGACAGCTCATTTTTTCCGTAAATATGGCAACGTTGTGTTCGATAGCTGCATTCGGGCATCGAATAAAACTTTTGCCATTTTTTTTTCCTTTCGGGAGGGTGCTCGTGAAGCTCCTCAGGAAGTTGTTGCGGAATGTGTTCCACGTTGTAAGAGTGGACTCCCGGTTCTCAAACAATGTCCTCACGACATCTTCCAAGGAGAAGTACACGTGATTTAGCTTCTCCTGAGAGGTGCAGTTGTTGAAGACCTAGACTATTTCTAAAATCTCTAGCCAGTTTTCCGGATCTTTCGACGAAGCTCTACAGAAGGTACGTGGCTATCTCGGTTGTTGAAGCACGATGGAGGACGCAGGTGCTGTCATTGTGGTCGTTGCCTTGGTAACGATCTTACTAGGAGTCTCAGGCAGACGTCCATGCTCCGGGGGCAGCCTCTGTAGCCTGCGGCTAGGTCGCTGGTCGCTGTGACGTTGGTGTTGTCTTCGTCGTTCGGGCTTGGACCACGGCTTTGCACGCTTTCGAATAGGTCAGGGGTTTAACGTGTCTGCGCAACTTGCCTTTGTAAGATAAAGAGAAATTTCCCCTTCAATGAATCCAGGCATATTATCTTGGTGGGCATTTTTAGTTTGCCTTTGGTTTTTAAACATCAGTATGCTTGGACCTTCTTCATTGTCTGCGTTCGCGACGGTGCTTGTTCTGTCCTTCCCTAACAAAGAAGGCCCCCTTCCCAGCTCAGCAGAATGCATCTGTTCGGCTGCAGCAGCTGAATACCAATAAGATTTAAACCGCGAGTTAGGCGGGCACAAAAGACAGCCAGTCCTCGTGCTTGCGAACCGCTTCACCAGGCTACGCTGCTGGGCTTTAGCCGCGTCTTTGGAAAGAAGTGGGTCTTCGCTTAAAATTTCCGCAACAGACACTTCAAAATTATTCAACGCGGGAACCAAAAGTCCGGTTGTCTGTTGCCCATTCTGCAGCAACTCCGTGGCTTCTTCTACAACGGAGAGAAACTTAATCAAACCTGTCACCAGCCTCAGTTCATATGCCTCAATGGGCACGGCGGACCGAGCATAGGCATGTGGCCTAACACGCGTTTCCTCTGCTTCACGCAGGTCAGTGATTATTACTCCACAATTGTGAGCGATTCCCGCTGTCTATTGGTTCTGCCGTGCCCACGACAGTGCATTTCTATTGTTTCTGAAGTGTTTAGCGTGTGCAAGCTCATGCTCTGCGGAGACGTAGAGTTAAACCCCTGTCCGAATACGGGAGACCCCAGTACAATAGATCTGCTGAGGCAGTTGCTGGCTGGCCAAAATAAACTTACAGACGAGGTTTCAGCTCTTCAGGTACAACAGGCAAACTTGGAAAAACTGATTTCGGATTTCACCTCGAGGTTTGCCGACTTGCAAAGCCGTGTAGCAAGGATAGAGGGCATTGCAGAAACATTCAGTACACTTCAGGCAAAAGTCGTGAGTTTAGAGGACAGAAGCAGGTGCTCGAACTTGATGGTTTTCAGTTTGTCCGAAGAAGCGGGTGAAACTGCGTTGGAACTAAAGAAAAGTTATCGATACGTTTACTCAAAAGCTTAGCATCACCTGGGAATCAATTGGAAGAATTCACCGTGTTGGTAAACCTGGAAAACAAAGACCAGTTGTATTATTCTTCCAAAACTGCAGTGAAAAACAGGAAATTCTAAAAAACGATTGCAAACTTAAAGGAACGGACTTATCGGTTCAACACGATTACTCACGTGAGACATTTCGCAAAAGAAAGCTTTTTCGGGCTAGTGCCAAACGGGAGAAAAAAGATGGAAGGAAAATAATGCTGATAAACGATCAGCTGAAAGTGGACAGTGAAACTTACTCTTGGGACGACGCCACGTGTGCGAGGGTCAAACTGCCCCGACGTCAATCCAGTTCAGGCAGTGAGTGACGTCAGGCTTCCAGCGATAAGGAGCTACGCCTACTGAACATTAATGCCCGTAGTATAGCTAATAAAAGCGACCAACTTGAAGCTCTAATCTTAGATTATAATCCGCATATTGTAGTAATCACCGAAACTTGGCTCAAATGTGTAATAATTTATGAAGACATTTTTCCTCCGTTGTATAACGCGTTTCGTTGCGACAGACAATCAAGGGGTGGTGGTGTAGCTGTGTTGGTGAAGCAGGGTATCCAAGCTTTTGTTTTACGACATCTTATTCATCACGAGAGCGTCTCTTTAAAACTGTGCTGCTGGGGCCGGTCTTTGCTTTCACTTGCGGTTTACCGACCACCTGATTCACCACAAACGTTTTTTCCCGACTTGGCAGATCACATGTCTAGCTACATTAACGATAAAATAATTCTTGCTGGCGATTTCAACCTGCCTGGATTGGATTGGAATTGTCCTGTTTCTGGTTCTGCCCCTGGCACGCATTACGTTTTCGATATTATGTTACAGCATAACCTTCAACAGGTAGTTACACAACCCACGCGTGTCCAGGGTACTTGTGCTTCCATACTTGACCTGGGGTTTATCAGCCGATCGATTGAACATTTTCGTGTCTCGGTGGAAAACGGCCTCTCCGATCACAATACGGTGTATTTTTCATGCAACATCCAAAACCTCAACAACTCTCCACCTACAAAACCTGTCTGTGTAAAAGACTTTTCGCGTGCCAGGGACGAAAGCGTGCTTGATTACCTTGATCTATGCCTGAGCGATATTAAAGGAAATGATGTGCATACACTATGGGATAAGTTTCAAGAAATCTGCACGTACTGCATAACACATGGTATTCCCAATAGAATTCCCTAGATCACGCGTAGGGTCGTGCATTTAAAGCGAAAACTAAAGCGAATAAAGCGTACACGTGTCTGCCGACACGCTATAGCAACTGCACAACTTGCACTGCGTCAAGCTGTGAGCCAATCAAAACGTCATTACTTTGAACACACGCTGCCGAGTTTTATTCAAAACGTTCCGCAGAAGTTTTGGAGACACTTGTCCAAGAAAAACAAGCCTATCGACCAAATTATGCACAATGACGTTCTTGTCGCCGATAAAGGAAGCATTGCTGAACATCTTAATACATATTTTTACAGTCTTTTTTCGAAATAAAAGTCCCAAATACGACAAACAGCTCCATCATGCCCTCCCGAACCAAGCATTGTAGCTTCTGCAGGCGTGTTATCCAGGTTGTTAAATTTGAAAACAAAAGTGCCTCCTGGCCCTGAAGGGATTCCAAATATGTTCTTGCAGCGTTATAGTGAAAAGATATCAAAATTTCTTGTCATAATTTTCCGTGCTAGCCTATCAACTAGTAGTGTTCCTTCGGATTGGAGAGTTGCTTGGATTATGCCAATACTTACGAAAGGTAACACATCATCTGTTACAAATTTTCGTCCAATATCGCTTACATCTTCTTGTAAACTTCTTTAGTACATTGTAGCCACTTATATAAATACCTTTCTGAGTGACAGAGACATTCTATCTCCATTTCAACACGGATTTAGAAAGGGACTTTCAGCAGCAACCCAACTAACATCTGTAGTTCACAGCTTTGCTGATACCCTAAACGGGTCTGGGCAGATTCACGTTATTTTGCTAGATTTTAAGAAAGCGTTTGACCTTGTTCCACATAACAAACTAATATATAAGCTTGAATCTACTGGGCTTCCTTCTTTCATGATTAACTGGGTGCCTGCTTACCTTTCTAACCGAACGCAGTTCGTTAGTATTGAGTCTCATTTTCCCAGCCACCTCCCAGTCACTTCTAGCGTACCGCAGGGAAGTGTGCTGGGACCACTACTCTTCCTAATATACATAAATGACATTGTTGATATGATTAATGTACCACTGCAGATTAGGCTTTTTGCCAACGACTGTGTATTGTTTAATGATATTAGGTGCTCGGAAGACCAAGTCATCCTTAATTCTAACCTTCGGAACATTCATCCTTGGTGCAACCGATGGGACATGAAGCTTAACAATAACAAAACAGTGTTTATGAAAGTTACCAATAAAAAGGGTAGCCTATCATTTTCATATAACCTTCGATCTCACCTGCTCGAGGAAGTTAATGAATACATTTACCTAGGTGTTACTATAACCAGTAATCTTAGTTGGAATAAACATATATCAAACATATGCACGTCAGCTTTTAAGAAACTTTGCCTCCTCAGGCACAAATATAAAACTGCCCCTATTAGCGCAAAGCTCTTAGCCTACACCTCTATCATTAGACCTAAACTCGAACATGCATGCACCGTCTGGGACCCTTACACAGAACATAACATTGAGGCGTTGGAAATGATCCAGAGAAAATTTGTTCGATTTATCTTTAACAAATACCGCTCTACTGACTTCGCCACCACTCTCATGGCACAACATAACATACAGACACTGGAAATACGAAGAAAAATTCAAAGATTGAAGTTACTTTTTTTAATCAAAAATGTCAAGCTCTCCATGAGTCCTGGTCCATTTATTAAGTCCACCACAACACGTCTAACAAGAAATCATCACGCGGAATTCCTAACACGGTACAAAGCTACAGTTAATGTTTTTAAATGCTTTTTCCTTCCGCGCAAAATAACTCAATTGAATTCACTCCCGACTGATCTACTAACCAGTATTGATGTCTTTGAGAAAATTATTTATTTAGAGTTGCAGAGTTATTGTTTTGTGTTCCTGCTATGTGTCATTGTTTATATATTCTTTACTGCAATTATTTCTTTTTTTGCTGTGCTTTTTTGCAGTTGTCATTGTCATTCTCTTTTTGTTTGCCCCTCTTGCTAGGTCCCGTCTAGGGTCTGCAGTATGCTGTTAATAAATAAAAAGTAAAATAAAACATATAGGCAGTTAAGGCTACTTGCACACGTGCAGAGTTTCTGCCAGGCATGGATGACTCGAAAAAGAGGTAACGAGCTTTGTCATCATTCACAGCTGCGAGTTCTACCTCGCCGCGTTGTGAGCTTCCCAATGCAGACCGGTCACATTAAGCACTTCCGTGTCCGTAGTTCTCTTGATTATACATGCAACGATGGCACTGCATTTTTGTAGGTTCTCCTAGGCATTTGCGTCCGAAAATATATCGAGGACGACAATTGCTGAATGTTACCACTGCAAGTGCGGTAGCGCAAACTGGAAACATAAATTGCAATAGCGTTTCAGAAAGAAATTGATGACATATGTATTATTCTGCTATTGCACTAAACGACACACTGACGCTCTTCAAGACTGTATTAGGCAAACTAAAGTGGGGAAGGACACAGCTGTTTTTTCTGGCCCTACAATAAAGTGAGCGCACAGTAATGCATAAGCTGCACCTTCCTGTTCTTGCGGATTACATGTCGTGCACGTTGTGTCATGGCTTCGACACTACGGCTGGCACTACTTTACCTTACATATAACCTTACTACCAGCAGACTGCCGTCTCGGTGACTGGTCTCATATGAAAAGCAACTGTGTTTACGGGCACAGCGATTTGTGCTAGCAGGAGTGACGTACACAGGATGTCATATTCCCGGGCAGGCAGACGGGGCTGAAGGTGGCGGGGAACCCGTGTAATCTAAAGAAGAGGAGCAGGAGGTCACGAAAGGAGAAAAATAACAAGAAGCACAAAATACAACAAGAGAAAAATAGCTAGATCCAGAAATCAACCAAATCCAAATCTTTTAAAATATAACTTCGGGACACCGGGTGCGTTCTTTACAAGATGTGCAAGTTTCCCTAGATGCAATTCAGAACGGTTGATTGACGTGCTCAGAGGAGACTTCGAAGTCGTTTATGCTTGATGCCAGGCCTGCGGCAGGAGTATGACCTGTAGCCACTATTTGACAGAAAGCAGTATTCGTGACCTCGGCCATGGCAGCAAATGTACCACGAATCCCGAAGACGAAAAGCCGAAGCGCGCTCGAAAATGCGCCTTCACATGAGCTGGGGGTGGTTGCATAATAAATTATCGCGTTATTACGCAACCACCCCCAGCTCATGTGTATTATTATTATTATTTTTATTATTATTATTATTATTATTATTATTATTATTATTATTATTATTATTATTATTATTGCGTCTTCTACGGCAAGCTACAGGCTGTGGGCTGTGCACCCAAATAGAAATTGCACCAACTGATGGAACACGGTTAAAAGCTCCTTGGTAAAGCATTCTAAGCTGTCGTCGAATTTGTCATCGCCATCGTCCTCTTCGGTCTCCCACTCGGTAAATGCAAATGCCTTTATCACCGATAAAGCGTTAACTGCCACTGTGCGTAGGAAAACTGCATGGTGACGAAAAAAAACAGTAGACGGCGGAGAAATGCTACGAAAAGAGATATTTTTCCTTGTCAGCGATGTTACACTGCAGCATTGCTGCGTCATACTTTGAGCTAACTGAGTACTTACTTTGACGAAAGGCGGCTTATATATTGTCAAACTTACCGCTACGAATTGTTTGAATCCCTCCCTCTCGACAACAGGAAAGAGATGCAAGCAATTGCAAATGATGGTGATTATGGCGTCGTAAAGCGTAGCCTTTCGATGAACAGCCAGAGAGCCGCACTCGGCAGTGAAGGCCGACGTTATCTTCTACTGGCCAGTCCTTTCATTGTTGCGTGTAGTGACGTCCGTGCTTCATTTTTAGCTGCCGAATCAAATGAGATGGAACTGCGACTAGAGCATAATTTTTTTCGGAGCAAACATAGCGGCTTGCGCCTTGTTTGTTTCCTTCGTGGATAATTTTGAACAAATTGCTTCGAATGTGCCATGCTGGCGGACTTGCTGCGTGCGTGAACCGCTGGGCGCAGGAGCCAATGTGGCAGTGCGTTATGGTAGCACTTTTTAACTGGAATAGAACGCTGGGAAGGTTGGTTGGGGTGGTAGCACAGAAAGCTGAGGGGGATGCTGCGAAGCATTGTCTAGCATTCGCAGTATGAGCGAGCTGCTAAATCATGAAGCAAGGAAAATCTGAGGGAAGGCCCTGACGTCGCTCTTTGTGAAGCAAAGTGACGCCGGAAGTCGGCGTTACTCCGCCATCGTGTCGGGCCAGATCCTCATCTCTTGTTTACATTTCTCGCTATCGGCGCGTTCCCACAGGCTCAACGACGCCGGGCTGCGCCCCGTGGCGATCTGACCAATGGTCCAATCGCGGTGTAGTTCATCGCAACAAAACCGATGGCAAGCGCATCAGCAGCTTATGAGAACTAAAAGTGCTGGTAGTTGTTTCATCGGAGTCGTTTTGCTTTATTGAACAAGTTTCCGGCGGCCTCTGATAGCGAAGGTGCGACGAACAACAGCGCAATGACGAACAGTCCGACAGACCAGAACGTCGTTACGCGTTTAAATCCACCGACGGCGGCCTGAGGTGTACTGTTCTCATGGTAAGCGAAGCTTCACGGAAACAAAATTAACTGCTGTCGAGCAGTACGCCCGTATGCGTGCCACTAGCGCGCGGACCAGGCCTACGTGCGTGCAAGCATACGTTCTTCTGACTAGTCTTGTTCCCTCTTGCACGGCATCTGTCAACCTTCAGTTCCGTGCGGCTCTCGACCACACAGATTACTGCAGTAAAGGGGGCTCGTCCCTTTCTTGCTCACAGCAGCCGCTTTATTCACATCCTTCCGTATTGTTGATTTACTTCACATAAAAGCATCGTATGCTGTCAAAAGCAGGAGCACTGCACAGCTTACACTGACGTGCAACGTGCTTATCGGGCATAATCTGAAGCACAGAGGTTTCAGTCTGTGATAACACGTTAGCGTGAATCCACGGAAGACGGTAAAATATATGCCCATTATCGTCATTCGTCCGTGGCGTGGAGCACGGCGTTGCATTCGCGCTTGTTTCACGCTTCCTGCTTCTTTCAATCCCACCTGGCCACAACAATTGGGAGAGCAAAATCTACATAACACAGCGGTACGAAACACAGAGTCTAAGGCAATCAAGCACACACGACGCCTTTGCCACCGTACTAAACCTGCGAAGTAACACGAGTGCGCCCACACAACCACAACACAGCCGCCATTGTTCCCCGAGAACATGGCAGCTACAGCGAAAGAAAAAAAATAAATAAAAAAATCTGAAAAAACGACTTCATTTGCTCTGCACTTTTCTCCTAGCGAGCAGAGGGGGTGGTCCTTCTCAGTTTTTTCCTTCCTCCGTGTGCTAAATGAACCGTTTGCCTTCTCTAGCAGCCAACAGGCGCCAGCAAGGCGCGGCACCACCTAAAGCTCCCCCTCCCTCCCCCCCCCCCTTGAACGGAGCTCCCTAGAACAGTGTGAACGTGGGTTTCCTTCGGCGCGAATAATCTCGTCGGGGCTCGGGGAGGCGCCGCCTTGGACGCCATTAAGTGGGCCCTCCTGCTTCGGCTTGCATCCCGAACCTTTCAACAGTTCACTCTCTCTCTCTGTATGTATGGAGGGAGAGGCCGCAAAGAGCATGATGCACGACTGTCTGCTGCTCTGACCTGCAGAACTTAGTCGACAGAGTTTCTGGCAAAGGTGTCCGTATGCCTAGACAGGAGGGACAGTATTGTAAGAAGGTGAGGGAGTGGGAGGGGTATGAGGAGAGACTAGCTCCAAGATGGTGCGCGAAAGCCTTCAGTGAATATACATCCGCCAGCGTCAATACGCATCACAACTTAGAAAACCACTTTTTCGAATATGCGTCCGAGTGGCCGACGGCGACAGGAGCAAAAACAAAGAGGGGGGGGAGACCACAAAGGCCGGGTGAAGGCGCCGTCAAGGTAAAAAAAAAATCACAAGTCGTAAAGGGGGTGGGGTGGGGGGCAGTACGCCGCCGCCGTAGTTCCTTCCGCACGACGGATACCAAGTGTTGCCAGGTTTGGTTTTATATAGCAAAACTTGGCTGCGGAAAATAAATTTTGGTGTCGGCTTGGGCGGGTTGCGTATGTAGCTATATTTGTGCTACTGAAACTGTGCGACTTGGTATGTTTCAGATATAAGCGGCGCCCTAATCGACGCTCCAGAGGTGGCTCTCATCGAGTAGAAACAAATCTCGAAAGGCGTGTTTTACCTGGCAGAGGCGGCAGCCCGGCTGTCTTTGTGTGCGGTTGTCTACTTGAAATCAGGGGTGCAATCAGGACTCGACGGCAACCAAAGGTCAGTGGGACACCTCGCATTGGGCACTCTTTGGAAGACTTCAAATGAAGCTGTGCAGGATGATATGGGCTGGACAAGTTTTCAAGTGAGGGAAGCTCACCGTAAAATTCATTATAAAGAACGACAGAAGAATATGAAAGAAGGTAAATGGGCTGGGAGAGTGTTCAGGTATTTGTAAAGAAATAGGATTGATTTACCGTGGAGGAAAACAACTGGAAAGCTAACCAGCAACAAAGAACGTCAAGCGGAAGGTCAGAGAGGCTGAGAATGTCACGGCTGGTGGCTGTGGAAAAGAAACCTGCGATGAGTAAATACTTCAAAACAAAAAAAACGAAATCAGGAAAGAAACAAGCTCACTACTTTTCGTAGCCAGATCAGGATGCCTTAGCACACGGTCCTATAAAGCCGGAAAGCCAGAAAAAGGAATAAGCCTGTGCTTGCTGCAGTAAAGGTAGGGAAACGATGGAGAATGTTTTATTAGAATGTGAAGATATCGGCCCTGCGGTTGATTAAGGAATCATCGGCCCTTGGTGTCGGCGAGAGCAGGGGTAAAGTAAATATTGTTACGTGTAGAAAGACACAGACGGAAGAGGCTATTTACAGGGTATTTACACTGGACTGGAGCCAGAGCGCCAGGCCGACATTCGCTCGCGCCAAGGGCACCGACCAACTTCGTCGTCGTTCTCGCGGCGGCTCGTATCTTGAGTATCGTAATATCGTAATACTACTCCCAGGCGGCAAAAGCACCGTCACGGTGCTGTGAAATATCCAAGGCGCGTGGAGAGTTGTAGGGCTTGAGTCGGGCGACGTGGACAATGTCACTGGTTGTCACAGGGGAGGATGTAGTGGGCGTGGCTAGAGCAATTTCATAGGTGACATCGGTCACTTGGCGGAGAACGCGATATGGGCCTGTATAACAGGAAAGCAGTTTCTCACAAAGGCCAACTTTACGCGATGGTGACCAAAGCAGCACGAGGGTGCCGGGCACAAAATGGACATCACGGTGACGGAGGTCGTAGGGTTGTTTCTGTTTACTTTGAGACACTTGTAGACGAACGCGCGCCAGTTGACGAACATGGTCAGCACGGGCGATTGCATCACGGGCATCAGCGCTAGTTGAAGCTCTGGTGGACGGAAGCACAGTGTTTAGTAGTAGCGTCGGTTCTCGGCCATACAGGAGGTAAAACGAGGAAAAGCCAGCAGTTTCGAGACGGGAAGAGTTGTACGCAAGGTAATGTAAGGCAGAGCCAGGTCCCAGTCACTGTGGTCGTCTGAAACGTACTTCAATAGCATGTCGGTAAGGGTGCGGTTCAAACGCTCAGTGAGGGCGTTCGTTTGAGGGTGGTAGCAGGTGGTAAATTTATGCTGTATTGAGCAGGCACGCATGATGTCGTCAATGACTTTGGCCAAAAAGGTGCGGCCTCGGTCTGTTAGCAATTGACGCGGAGCACCATGCATCAAAATGATATCATGGAGAAGGAAGTCCGCGACATCTGTTGCGCAACTGGTCGGAAGAACGCGGGTTACGGGGTTGCGGGTCGCGTAGTCAGCCGCGACGGCAGCCCACTTGTTTCCTGATGTAGATTCCGGAAAGGGGCCGAGAACGTCTGAGCCAACACGATGGCAGGGCTCGGCAGGGATGTCGAATGGCTGCAGGTAACCAGAGGGGAGCTGGGAAGGCTTCTTGCGTCGTTGGCAAAGTTCACAAGCGGCGACGTAATGTCGTATGGAACGGGCAAGGCCCGGCCAGAAAAAACGGCTGCATACATGGTCATAGGTTCGACATACGCCGACGTGTCCTGCCGTAAGTGCGTCGTGAAGCTCTTGTAGAACGGTTGAGGGTAGGTGTTTCGGTATGACAAGTAGGAACTCCGAGCCGTCTGGATGAAGGTTACGACGGTACAGATTACCGTCGCGGAGGACGAAGAGGCGTAGAGTGGCATCGGTCGGAGAGTGTACAAAACGGTCGATGAGTGCTCTGATGTAGGCGTCACGACGTCGCTCGTCGGCGAAATGAACCAGCTGTGACACAGAGAATACGCAAGCAGCACTGGTAATATTAGAGGAGTGAGGGTCGTCAACAGGTTAACGCGACAAGCTGTAAGCGTCTTGGTGCAGGCGGCCAGACTTGTGGACCACGGCATATGAAAATTCTTGTAGCCTCAAAACCCATCGACCAATCCGGCCTTTAGGATTTTTTGCGATGAGAGCCAGCAGAGGGCATGCTGGTCAGTGACTACGGATAAAGGTCGACCGTAAAGGTAAGGACGGAACTCCGAAACGCCTAGACAACAGCAAGGCATTGACGTTCCGTAACGAAATAGTTACGTTCCGATGATGCTAGGGGCCGGCTCGCGTAAGCAATAACGCGTTCTTGGCCACGCTGACGCTGGGCTAAGACAGCACCTACGCCATGACCGCAGGCATTTGTACGCAGTTCTGTTTGGGCATCATGGTCGAAGTGGGCGAGGATGGGTAGTGAAGTTAGAAAAGTGACGAGACGAGAGAAGGCGGCGGCTTCTGAAGTGCCCCACGAGAATTGTACGCCTTTCTTCAAAAGATTAGTGAGGGGTCTAGCAATTGTCGGAAAATCTGGAACAAAACCGTGAAAGTACGAGCATAGTCCTACAAAACTTCGGCCGAAAAGTCTCCGACAGCGTGAGTTTTGTCGGGATCAGGCTGGACTCCGGAAGCGTCAACGAGATGGCCCAGAAGAGCAATTTGACGATGGCCAAAACGACATTTGGACGAGTTAAGTTGCAGCTTCGCCTTTAGAAAATACATCAAGTATTGTTGTTCGACGCTCAAGGTGAGTGTCGAATGTTGGCGAGAAGACGACTACGTCGTCGAGGTAGCAGAGGCATATGGACCATTTGAAACCTTGGGGCAAGCAGTCCATCATACGCTCAAAGGTAGCAGGGGCGTTGCATAATCCAAACGGAATTACTTTAAATTGGTATAGGCCATCAGGCGCGATGAACGCTGTTTTTTCTCTGTCCATATCGTCAACAGCAATCTGCCAGTATCCAGAACGAAGATCAATAGAAGAGAAAAAGCTGGAACCGTGGAGACAGTCAAGGGCATCATCTATACATGGGAGCGGGTAGACATCTTTCTTGGTAATGTTGTTCAGATGACGGTAGTCTACACAGATGCGCCAAGTGCCGTCCTTCTTAACCAACACCAGAGGTGATGACCAGGCACTCGAAGAAGGCTCAATGATGTTTTTATCTAACATTTTCTTCACTTCACTTTGAATTACTTGGCGTTCCGACGCAGAAACTCGATACGGCCGTCGATGAATAGGCGTAGCATCGCCAGTAAGAATCTGATGCTTGACCGCGAGCGTCCGGCCTATAGGGCAATCGTCGAAGTCGAAAATATCTCGGTAGGACGATTTATACTTGCCAAATGTCTTTAGCTTGCGCAGAGGACAGGTCCGTCGCAACCATTTTCTTTATATTGGAATCGGCTCCCGAGGCTGGCGCGAGGTGCCTGCGAAGCTCGCCAGAACCATCGGTTGATAACGCTGCCATATGATGGTCGCCGAGACAGTCAACGTTGGCAAGGCAAATACCTTGCGGTAGAATTTGCTTAGCCAATCCAACGTTAAAGATGGCCATGCGAGTGCGTTCGCAGTATTAGTCAGTATAGTGTGAGGCACGGTAACGTCATAATGCAGTGGAATGTCGGGCAGAGGAGTGACGAGGTACTCGCCATCAGGAATTGGTGGGGAAGACAACAGTTGAATAAAGGTTATTGACTTTGGCGGCAGGAGAAGAAATTCGGTGGGACGTAAGCGGCACTGGGGTGCGTCAGAAGGTTTTCCGAGAACCGGCAACTCAAGAATAAGGGCAGAATGCGCGGAGAGAAAGTCGAGGCCGAGAATCGGGTCGTGGGGGCAATGAGCAATCACGGTGAAGAGGACAGGAGTGTGGCGGCCGGCGATGCTGACACGTTCCGTACACATGCCGACGATAGGCACCATACCGCCATCCGCAAAGCGGACGACGTGTGCTGACGCTGGGGGGAGGAGCTTTTTGAGTCGTCGTCGGAAGGCAGCACTCAGAATAGAAATATGTGCGCCTGTATCGATGAGTGCAGTGACAGGATAGCCATCAACGTCAACTTCAAGAAGGTTTTGGTTAATAGGTAGCGTGATCAGATGATTTGAGGGCAGTGTAGACAACGCAGCTTCACCTCCAGAAGCTGCAGTGCCTAGTTTTCCGGCTGGGCCCGGGAGGCGATAGGCGGCGAAGAGAAGCGGCGGGGTGGGGGTGAACGAGTCTGATGGCGTCGAGGTGAGTGCGAGCGGCTGTAGCGAAGATTCGGAGCAGGGGCATTAGCGGCAGTGGGTTCGCGGCGGGTGGCATAGGGAACAGAAGGTCCAAAGGTGCGGGAATAAGTGGCGGCGTATGTCCGAGGAGGTGGTGGCCATTGGTTGCGGCAGTGACGAGCGATGTGGCCGATGCGACAGCAGTGGAAGCAGATTGGTCTGTCATCAGGGGTACGCCATTCAGACGGCATGCGGCGAGATGTGGTAAAAAATGACTGTCGGGGACGAGGAGGGCCAGTTGAGAACTGAGGAACGCTGGGTTGAGATGTCGAACAAATGGAGTTCAGACCCATGTTCTCATATTCCTGTCTGACTACGGCCTGAATCATGGCAATCGCGGTTGCTGGCGAGCTCACGGCGAACAATACGGGTGACGTCGTCACAGGTGGTGGCTTGACGCGGTCGATCCTCACATGTCGACGTAGCAGCGGTGTTGGGTAGCCGCGCGATGTGGTGTGTGATACGGCGGCTCTTAGCTTGTTCAAAGCGACGGCATTCTTTAATGATGGCGTTGATTGTCGAGACGTTGCCTAAAACAAGCAAATTGAAAGCGCCGTCGGCTACGCCTTTTAGAACATTTGACACTTTATCTCCTTCAGTCAGCGTTGCGGCCTTAGAGCCAAGATGTCGAGGATGTATGAAACGTAAGGCTCTGTAGATGTCTGAACACGAGACGAAAGAGCCTTTCTCGCGGCAACCTTGCAGCCAATGGGGTCGCCGAACAGTTCCCGTAGCTTTTCTTTGAAAGTGTCCCAACTGCTTATCTCGTTGTCATGCGTCTGGTACCACACGCGTGGGGTGCCGCCGAGATAAAAGATGACATTGGCGAGCATAATGGTTGGGTCCCACCTGTTTTTAGCGCTGGCATGTTCATATAGCTTGATCCATTCGTCAGTGTCCTGTCCCTCCAGGCCAGAGAACACACCAAGGTCGCGATGTTGGGCAACCGTGACGATTGGAACAGTCGGACCAGCCGAAGCCGTTGGAGTGGCGGGCTCGTCACCGGGAGGCATGGTGACAAGCTCGATGTGCCGACCACTCCGGACTTCCGTGGCGAGGACGGGGATCGCTCACCTCCACCAGAATGTTACGTGTAGAAAGACGCAGACGGAAGAGGCTATATACAGGGTATATACACTGGACTGGAGTAAGAGCACCAGGCCAACATTCGCTCGCGCCAAAGGCACCGACCCACTTCGTCTTCGTTCTCGCGGCGGCTCGTCTCTTGAGTATCGTAATATCGTAATAATATGTTCGTAATAGAAATTACTAAGAGGTGACTGGAAGCTTGGTGGAAGAAAAGTAGGGAAACGACAAACAACAGAGGCGTACAAAACAAAGTTTACAATAGAGGTTCAGAAACTGTAGTTATGGATTTCATCCTAGGTTTTCGCCTGTCTTTTTTTAATGTAGGTAGGACATTAGGCAATAAAATAACAAGAGCTTGAGGGCGAAACCCACCACCCGTTCCAAAGGGGGCATTCATCACATCCATCCATGAATCCTTGCGCATGCGCGAAATGCCCCCCCCCCCACCCCTGCACTCAGCGCGCCGTTCTCTGAGCCGATGACTTTGATCTTTGATACACATAAATTTACACCGCGCTTGACCGTGCTAACATTTGCGCCAGCCACATCATCTCACCTTCGTGTTATTCCAACCTAGTGGGCTGTCCATTTCGTGCTCCGCTGATTGGATGCAAGGACTCGAGTGGCCCACAAGGTGGACTCTTACAGAATACTCCACCCATGCTCCCTGCGATGATCACCGGGCATCGGGTGAGCCTGGGAGTAAAGTGTGTTTCACTGTACACTGTACAAATAAGGCTATGCCATGAAAAGGAGAGCATTAGAATTGGGTCGGGCAATCATGGCGCCCACTGAAAGAAGGGAAGCATGGGTAAATGACCCGCTGCCGTGCGTTGATGGCCCAGGCTTCTGGTTGATGTATCGCGCCGTGCTTAGCTTTGGACCTACTCCACGTTTCTCACGCTAAGCTTTACTTTACTTTAGCTTAATTGCAACGTGATAGCGTTAAGAACACAGTGTCGCAGAAAATCCGTTGTCGGGGGCATTGTCCATATGAGGAAAATGATCCCGAACCACGCACTCCCTCCGGCTTGTGCATAGGCGCTACTCAACTAGTTGAATTTCTCAAAGAAAAATGCTTTAGAACTTTCGTGGAGGGCGACTCACACACTTTCTACAAACATGATAGCGTCGGAATTTAATTTGAATATGCGAGAAAACACGATTATTTTGCTTGGAAACCTAAACGCAAACCCCTTTTCCAGCTGCCCTTTTAGGTTTTTATCAGTGGGAGTGGCGCACCGCACTCGGTTCCTTGCAACACCATCCGAATGGCACTCGCGGCAGCGGCGGCGCCAGCCGTGCTGGGGAATGAAAAAGAAAGAACCAGAAAGCTCGCCTTCGTGCACAGCGTTCGCGGCCCGCGTTTGCAGGCGAACATTACACGGTTGTATAGGCCGCAGTTACCGGAGAGCCTGAGAAGCAGTCGAGGATCCTTGAATGCTATAGCGCTCCATTCTTAAAGGCGAAAGTTAATGGGACATATAACCAATTTTCATGGTACATATTTTAATGGAATGGAAAGCTTACCGGTCAGAGTGTCTAATCATGAAGTGGTAACGCGGAAAACGCCGTGCAACATTCGTTATCAGAATGTTTCAAACTACAGTGAGGATGTAGTCGTTCACTGGAAGCATGCCGAAAGTGGTGACAGGTGGGCGCGATAGCTATTGTACGCCAGCAGTAGTGGGAGACAGACAGCAAGTGCGGCCGTAACTGTGAGGAAGTATATTGTCCATCAAGTCGACGTTCCTCCGATTCATGTTTTCCGAAGCGTTAAAGTACTTCTCCAATAATAGACACGTGCTTTCGTTGTTTCCTGTCCAACTGCTTTGCTATTTAGTCAGACAAAATGCAACCAATTGGATCCAGAATGAAAAGACGCGGTTTAACAAGTGATACGCAGTGGAGCCTGTTGCAGTAGCCATGCGCGCTTTTGATTTCCGAAGCGTAGAATAGAGCGCAAGTGTCTAATATAGCAGCGGCAATTCTAAGGAATAATATTGTTGTACTTAATAACAGCCGACTTACGTAAAGTAATCTCATATACCACATGCGAAGTAAAAAGATTTCACTACCAGGCAACGCCACTTACTGGCTCTTCAGAGTTTCCTTGAGAATTTAAGATTATTTCTAGTTCAAACGGGAACAATGGGCTGGGTCCTATCACTATAAATTGTGGTCATTTAATTTCAAGCAAAGTCTCACAATACATTCTGGCCAGTTGTCAGTCCGTTTATGCGGCTTCCATGCCTTTTGTTCATGCGTACATTCAACATTTTTTTTCGTTAGGTGCGCTCTCTGCAGCGATTCCGTGGAACTTCAGTTTCCGGGGCCAACCAAGAAAGTGTTGTGCGTGCGAGCGTAATGTCGGTGTTGTGCATTTCAAGGGTAGATCGTCACGGTGTCATGCACATTTGTTACGAGTGGTTGTGCAAAAAGGCATTACCGCAGTCAAACGCGAAAATGTGCATGCATGTAAACATGGCTTTGTTTTGTTATATTTGTGTTTAGCTTCTATTGGGCTAGAATATGTATAGCTTTAGGCTATGCCACTCTGTTTCACCTGGCAACACTGTGCCAAGTCATGGTGGACGCCTGAATTGGGCGCGGAACGTTCGCGAGTGCGCGCGTTGCGCAGACGTTATCAGTGCACGCGAGATCCGGCCGTGGGCGAGGTTTTACGATTGCAGTGCTCCCAAGCATTCGCGGCTTATAAGCGCAGCATTTGTCGCTCGAGGGATGCCGCTGAACGCGTGATGTGCTCTGACATTACGTCCAGAAACCTCTTCGGCCGGCCTTTCCAAACTGCGTTTGCCAAGCAGCGCTCTCCCACCTGCCTTCCCCGGCTCGAGAACCAGGATGGCGCCCTCAGCACCTCAGGCGTCCGCAGTGGTCTTGCTGCACACGCGCGTCGCCGTGGACGATCCCGCTGTGGATAGCGAGTTGCACAGTCGAGTACGTGTGTTCACGGGCTCTCCTTATCCGGCGATTCTGGACGACCACCCATTTACTCCTGATGAGATCGAACATTCGCTGCTCCTGGGTAATTTACGCGCGGCACCGGGGCTGCATAGGCCCACCGGCATGTTTCGGCAAAGCCTCTATACTCTCCACCCCCCATTTCTTTCTCCACATCTTACAGGCCGCCGTGCGCTTGGGCCACTTTCCTTCTGCATGGAAGACGGGCCACATCATTTTCATCCCTAATCCTGGCCGTTCCCCTCACCTTCCTTCCGCCACTAGACCACTCGTTACGAATTCTATGTTTGGTATAATTCTTGAACGCCTGCTCAACTACCGCCTTTATTATTTTCTTCATTCTCATCACCTCGTTCATGAAAATCAACTTAGTTTCACTCATTCCCGGAGTGTCCCTCTGGCTTTGTACGCCCGGAAGCAGCGACTCACTGCGTTTAAGGCCGCGAAGGCGCCGGCGATGTTAATTTCTTTGGATTTCACTAAAGCCTTTATTGCCTCTGGCATGATGCAGTGTTGTTCTTTCTCCACGAACACCGTTGCACAGCCAACCTTTATCGCTTTCTTCAGTCTTTTCTGACTGACCGCACGGTAGTTCATCGTACAAATACTGGTGACGTCTCGGTCCGCCCTTCGAGTGGCAGTCCGCAGGGCTCGCCTATCGTCCTCCTACCCTGGAACTTAGTCATCCCTTCACTGCTTAGTCTTCACTTGCCCAAGGGCGTTCACATACCAGCCTATGCGGCTGATAGCCTCGTCTTCCTTTCTGGTTCGTCGCGTTTGCAATTGCAGGCCTTAGCGGAATCTGTATTAACCTTGATTTACAATTGGCCCAGGCAAAACAAACTCAAAATCAGTCAATCCAAATCTTTGTCTTTTCAACAACGGGCACATTGACACTTCTAAGCACTATCCGTATATCCAATTAGACGGCGCTTTTCTAAATCATAAGAACCACATTAAACTCCTCGGCCTGGTCTTCGATGACGAACTGTACTTTCGCGTCCACGTTGATTACATTAA
Organism: Dermacentor variabilis; assembly: GCF_050947875.1. NCBI lineage: Eukaryota > Metazoa > Arthropoda > Arachnida > Ixodida > Ixodidae > Dermacentor > Dermacentor variabilis. Next base: position 38,267,107 of record NC_134573.1, read on the forward strand.
GACTAAAGCCGAGATATCGGTCGCCCGATTGCTCAACTTTATCCGCATGCATTTTACGCCACGTCTAGTATTTTACGTCGTTTATATAGACAGGTTCTGCAGCCTGCGGTTGCGTACGCGTCGCAGGTTTGGTGGCCGCCTTTTCGGACGACGCACCTTCACACGCGAGTGCTGTCGGTGCAACGACAGCACTCGCGACAGAGTGGCTCCGGTCATGCCACTCTGTTAGTGGCATGACCGGAGCCTATCATACCACCAGAACTTCGGGGCTGCAAGTTTTGACAAACTGTCCGCCTCTTACTTTGGAGTTTTACACCCTGAGTGCTGAATTTTCTCTTTTCACGCTCTGTCAGGTTACTCATTATGGCTCTGAGACGTTCCTTCCGTGCGCAATCGACTGCCCGTTCCAGCTGTGTCCCCGTCACCTTCAAAAAAGATATCGCTTCTCCATCACGCGCCTCACTCCTGGACAGGCTACTCGAATCGCTGCCCTTTCTGCTTATCACATATTTACTGACGGTGCATTTACGAGTTTCTTGGTGAGGGCGTCTTTTGTAGTCTTTGACCCTCGGGGACGATTGGCTGCCGTGTGCAGGTACAAGATTTTAAATGTTACAAGTGTGTGTAGCGTCGAGGTGGTCGTCTTCGCCGAGGCGCTCGCATTCCTTGCTTCGTTGCCCGTGGGAGCGCCCCTTCACATCTACACAAACTTTCTTTCTTTGCAGTCCGTGACATCCCATATAGGCTCGTGAGGGTCGCAGGGTATGCCTGTATATCGTCCCTCGCCTCAGGGGCGTAGCGAGCAATGAACTCGAGGACTCCGCTGCGTCGTCGGCGGCTGGATCGGGCATGCTTCGCGCATCCACTTCCTCCGATAAAACAGTGCGAGCGCGATTTTATCGTATAGCGCGCAACCAGTGGCACAGTTATCGGCTACGAGAGGGCAGCGACAAGAGCCTTCACCGCTGGATTCCCAGCGTCCGTGTGATCCCTGATTGGTTCTCGCCAAACAAACTCCTTGGGCATTAATTTAGGGGCCATTCTCATTTCGTCTCTTATTTACATCGTTACCGCCTTCGTGCTTCCAACCTGTGCACGTGCGGCGCAGTGTGCGACAATGTTTCGCATTACTTCGTCCCCTGCCCCCTCACGACGCACATAGTCCAACTGTGCGACGAGGCACTTGTTCAGTCTCTGTCACCCGATTGTGACTGCGCCCTGCTAAATTGTAGACGATCGCGGGCCTGCTCTTGCAGCTTCCGCATCTCGTCGTTCCTTTCCGTCTCTCCTTCCTCTCCTCCTTCCATCGTTCCCCATGCGTCCTTATTCCACTCTTTCCTTCATTTGTTTTTTTTCGCGTCGTGTTACTTTTGCATGTTTGTTCGTGTCATCTGCACTGTTTTAGCCTACTATGGCGAGGTTTCCCCGCGTCAGCTGACTCTAGGTTCATGCGTCATCTTTTCTCATTTCCTTCTTCCTCTCTTCTCTTGCCCTTTTCGTATCATTTCACTACCTCTTCCTGACCATTCTTTTGTTTCCTTCTGACCACTGGCTGATCGTCATGATTTATGTACAGCCATGCTTGCAGCCCAAGACTTCGGGACCACTGCCTGGCCGTTTTCTGTGGTAGCCTCGTGGGACCATCTTGCCTGGCTACGCTGACGTCACATGCTTTCACCTGGCTTTTGAACAAGCACAAGCTCCGAAGAGCGCTCTGCAGCCACTCCCTGCCGTGATATCAATTAACTACGCCAATGCTGCGGGTGATTGACGCGGCGGTGGGTTGATTTGGGGGGCTGCTTGGTTCTTCCTCCAATAGGAGAGAGTTTCTCGACATTGAGAGGCATTTCACTATCTTCGCCATACGACTCTCTCATATCTTCTGCTTCCGGCTAGCCACCGCTTATTCCTTTTATCAAATGGCTTTTCCTCAAATTCCAGTTGGAATAGCTCACACCCCGCCTGCTGATTCTTTTTATTGCCATTTACGCATGCTGTAGCTCTCTGGTGGTGCGGGCTTCCTCATTTTCTTTTTAATTTTATTACCTTTTCGGGACATGAAAAGCAATGGCAACTCTGCAAACGTCATAGAACCGCTGTTACGGGACGAATAGACAGAAACTTGCCAGCTACTCAGCCGATGAGGACAGAATTGTACTGTCCACGCTGCTTATATATGTGCCACGCTTGTAATCAGCCAAGCCATATTAAAAATACTGCTTTCTTGTTAAATTCGAGGCTCTGATTTACACGGCCTTTGAACATGGGCTGCTTGGTTCTTCCGCATATTTTAAAAAAAAAATAACAGGGCATAGACAGAAAAGTTCTCTATTTTTGAAAAAAATACCTAATTCTTTTCCCATTCCCTTATGGGCAAAATGCGCTTTAATTACATTCCGGTTTTATTCCAGGGTCGGGAAAATGTGAAATGATGGCGCAGTCATTCCAGTAAGAGTGGTAACTCCGCAACACTGGCGTAGACCATTGGTTTATGGAATGGTGGACCTGACGTTCATTTGTACGTTCGCTATATTTTCTTCTGCTTCCTTCCTCGGCTTCTGTTCGCTCTTGATTTGTTTTCTTTAGCTTTCCAACCCGTTTAGTTAGCTTATCCTTCTCCTGCTCCAGACGGTCTAGCCACAACCCTAGCGCACACTTCCTACAGGCAAAAGCCGCCCCTTTAGCTTCAGGTACTAACTGAAACCTCGTTGATTCCATCGTGAAAGAGCGCTCGCACTTAGAACAACGCAGACTTGGGTTTCGCCTAGCACCAAGCATCATCTTGTACTACACTGGCACAGCCTAAAGTAACCTAGCTTACTTGTGGAAACACAAATACAATCATTGTTTAGCTACTTCTATATCAACTGCACTGAGAAGGCTCCCCAACTCCACTCGGCACACGATATGACATGCGTGCCGCGTGTGCCGATAGGTGCAAAATTTGCATTCTTGTTGCGCCGTTAACCTCGAGGTGTCGCGACATGTAGCAGTGGCATGTTACATCTAGCTGGACCTAGTTAACTCATGCAGGCGAGGGACGATTTGTCGCCATCCCAATAAACCATCCACATCACCTTCGACAGGACCGTGCCATGCCACGGGACAACGGGCGTGACTTGTGCACCAGGTAGTCTGGAAGCCTGTACGTATGGCGCCTCTTCGGTGTATGTTAATATACCGGTCTTCGGTCTAAGGTATATGTTATGGCGCCTCTTCGCCAGGTAGGCGCGAGTGTTACGGAGTTACGACTCCGGAATTGTAATGACTCCGGGATCATTCTACATTTTCGCGACTGTAGAATGGAATAGGAAAGGAAAGGCGGCAACGCTTGGAGGAATGGATCGGGAATGGAATAAAGCGCATTTGGCCCGGAATGGAAGGATAATAGAATTGCTTCTTTTTCTTTAAAACAGAGCGCTTTTTTTGTCTGGGCGCTGTTTTTTGTTAAAATATGCCGAAATACCAAGCCAGGTACAAACAAAAGTAAGTCAGAGGCTCGAATTTAACAATAAAGCGGTATTCTTAATATGTCTCGGCTGATTACAAGCAAAGTGCATTCATGAGCAGCGTGCCTACTAGGATTCTGTTCTTATAGACTCACTTGCTCCGAAGTTTGTCTCCGTTCCTCGCGTAATAGCGGCTCTATGCCTTTCGTATTCATCGTGCGGAACTACGGCGGCGGCATGATCATCCCCTCCCCCCTCTCTCATACACCTTGGGATTTTTTTTTATCCCGGTCGCGCCTTCGCCCCGGCCGCCCACTGCCGCCGCACACTTCACTTCTTTATTCTTGCTTCTGCCACTTTCGGCGACCCGGACGCATATTCGAAAAAGTGCTTCTGTAAGTTGTGATGCATTTCACGTTCCTAAAAGTTCTTTATTGAAAAGGCTCATGTGCCAATTAATGAAGATGGAGGCCTTGCGTTCAAGTTCAAAGTCCTCTGACGTTATCACTGATTTCGAGCTTTCTCAAGAAAGCAGCCACGAACTGCTTACTTCCGTGTTTAAATATATATATATATATAAGTTTATATGTGTATACTGAATGTGTAACAAGCAAAACAGTGGAGCCGAATGATCACATGTGCTGTACGTTATAATACGGAGCGAATGTTTTTATATATGTTGTAGCGTGGATAGGTAAGTTTTATATGTAAGGCCCCATTACTCGATACAATGGGTCAAATGACTATGAGTCAACGCAAAATAGAAAGACAGAGTAGGGCGCGCAAAATGTGGAGGAGCATTCAGACGAACACGAACACCGTAGGCGGTTATCTATATTATGTGATGAATGTACGTATTAAAGTTTAAAACACACTTAAGTTGGACCCCGAGAAATGCGCATTGACTAGATTGGTATATGGCATAGTTATTGACATACAATGGCAATAACTTACGCCGTTTTTTTAGAACCAAAAATAACAAACTTTGTCTTAGATGGATTAATGACAAGCTTATTTTATGGCCCGTAATCGTAATGCTCTGCCGAACACTGTTTAGCTGGGAAGCTAACGCTGGAATGGAGTCATTTGAAGTGAAAATGGCGGTGTCATCAGCGTACAGTAAGGATTCGGTGTGTGGTGACAACAATCTGATAGGTCATTAATGTAGGTAATGAATAGTAGGGTTCCTAATATAGAGCCTTGTGGATTCCTATGTTTATTGTCTTGATGTAAGAATGCACGCCTGAAATACATACAGTCTGAGTACGATTAAGTATTTAGAAATTAGTTCCCGTGGTGGGCTAGTTGTACCACAAGAATAGAGTTCGTGCAAAGGTATAGAATGATTGATCGAGTCCGAAGCTAGTCTGAAGTCAATGAAGACAAATCCAACGCACTTGTCGTCATCAATTGTACTTCTGATTTTTGTCAGTAATTGCAGCCAACATGAGGTTAGTGTAAAGCCCCTGACGAAATCCAAACTAATGTGGCGGCGATAGTACCTTAAATTGGTTAAGGTAGTTTGTAAGACGTGGAGAAAATAACCTTTCAACAATCTTAGTAAAAAAGGAATAAAAGCGATGGGCCAATTATTATTGATGACTAATCTATAGCCTTTCTTATAAATTGGCATTATCTTGCGTTTCTTTAGTGCAGAAGGAAAAATGGAATGCTTAAAGAGTAAATAGACAATATGAGCAAAGGTCCGAGAAATAACAACAGCAATGTCCTTTATTTGTCTAGCGCGTAGTTGCCATGTGCCGCGCAAGTTGTTTTAAGATTCAAGACAGTATTGCAAACCTCAGTGAGAGTGGTTGGAAAAAGACAAATGATTACAAAGAACGACGACTGTCACTGAAATAACAGTGCCCGGATTGTGTTGTGAGGCTAGAAAAATATTGGCTGAAGGGATTTTCAATGGTATGAGAAGTACGAAAGGTGTTTCCGTCATCAGAGATTTCAGAAACACCAGTTACAGAGCTAGTTTTATTTAAAACTTAATTAGGTGTACTGCACATATATGACAGATCTCTGTGTTGTGTTACTGAGTTGAGTTTTGTTTTAGTGTGGCATTACCCTACTTACGTCACTAGACTTCGTTATCTTATAATTTCGAGTTGTCTTTCAGTTATAGTGTGACATCAGCGTACAAATATTGCCGAAATTACTGTTGTTACAATCTCACAATTCTTGTTGCTATTTATTCATTTTTTTATATCCCTATGTGAAAAGAAGTAGCCTGCGCCAATTAAAGGCGACATCTCCTAAAGACCATATAATAAAAAAAGGTATATGGCACTGCTTTCCTGCATTCTTACCGGCTTAAATTGTTATTTCTTTATAGTAATCCGTGTTTCGCTTTTCTTAACAGTAGGATTAACGTAGTGCTATATTTTTCGCAACGTTCTTTTGAGGACACATTAAAAGGTTTTTTCTTCGAATTTTAGCATAGGTTGTCTTTTTTACGTGAACAAGTAAGAAGATCCGGAGTTAGCCATTGCTTTAGGGATCAAATAGCCTTGTGCAACAATAGCGCTTAGCCCATGTTTACAGGAAATTTTCCTCGGAGAACAGTCTACCGTGGAAGTAGCTAATAGTAGCACACGAAGCAGGGCGTTCAGTATATAATGTGTATTGAAAGTGCTCTAGTGTATCGTCACCCAATCTTGCCACGCACTGTTGGCCATTCATCATCATCATCATCATCATCATCATCATCATCATCATCATCAGCCTGGCTACGCCAACTGCAGGGAAAGGCCTCTCCCATACTTCTTCAACTACCCCGGTAATGTGCTAATTGTGGCCACGTTGCCCCTGCAAAATTATTCTAATCCGCCAACCTAACTCTCTGCCACCCCCTGCTACGCTTCCGTTCTATTGAAATCCAGTCCGTAACCCTCAATGACCATCGATTATCTTCTCTCCTTATTACGTGCCCTGCCCATGCTAATTTCTTTTTCTTCATTTAAACTAAGATGTCATTACCTCGCGTTTGTTCCTTCACCCAATCTGCTCTCTTCCTATCCCCCCTTAACGTCACACCCATCATTCTTCTTTCCATAGCTTGTTGCGTCGTCCTCAATTTAAGTAGAACCATTTTCGTAAGCCTCCAGGTGATGATGATATGTAGTGTTTATTGGCGCAAGGGCCAAATGTGGCCAAAGAGCGCCAACCTCCAGGTTTCTACTCCCTAGGTGAGTACTGGTAAGACACAACAGTTATACACTTTTCTCTTGAGGGATAATGGCAACCTGCTGTTCATGATATGAGAATACCTGCCAAGCGCACCCCCGCCCATTTTTAATCTTCTGCTCATTTCAGTCTCATGATCCGGAACCGCGGTCACTACCTGCCCTAAGTAGATGCATACCCTTTCCACTTCCATTGCCTCGCTGCCTATCGTAGACTGCTGTTCTTTTCCCAGACTGTTAAACATTACTTTAGTGTTCTTCAGATTATTTCTTAGACGCAACTTCTACTTTGTTTGTCCAGGTAAGTCAGCATGCATTGTAATCGTTCCCCTGAGTAACTAAGCAAGGCAATATCAACCGAGAATCGCAAGTTACTAAGGCAAGTTACTCCGTTAACTCTTATCTCCCATTCTTCCCAATCCAGATCTCGGAATACCTTCTGTAAACACGCTGCGAATACAATTGGAGAGATCGTATCTCACTGCCTGACGGCCGTGTTTATTGGGACTTTGTTGCTTCCTTTATGTAGGACTACGGTGGCTGTGGAGCCGCTATAGATATATTACAGTATTTTTCCATACGGCTTGTATACGCCCTGATTCCGTAATGCCTGCATGGCTGCTGAGGTTTCGACTGAATCAAACGCTTACTCGTAATCCATGAAAGCTATACATAAGGGTTGGTTATATTCCGCAGATTTATCTATCACCTGATTGATAGTGTGAATATGGTCTATTGTTGAGTAGCCTTTACGAAATCCTGTCTTGTCCTTTGGTTGACAGAAGTCTAAGGTGTTCCTGATTCTATCAGCGATTACCTTAGTAATTACTTTGTAGGTAACTGACAGTAAGCTGATCGGTCTATAAGTTTTCAAGTCCTTGGCGTCCCCTTTCTTATGGATTAAGATTATGTTGGCTTTCATCCAAGATTCCGGTACGATCGAGGCCATGAAGCATTGCGTATACAGGGTGGCCAGTTTTTCTAGGCAAATCTGCCCCCCATCTTTCAGCAAATCTGCTGTTACCTGATCCTCCCCAGCTGCCTTCCCCCTTCGCATAGCTCCTAAGCCTTTCTGTACTTCTTCCGGCGTTACTTGTGGGATGTCAAATTCATCTAGACTATTCCCTCTTCCATTATCCTCGTGGGTGCCAATGTTACCGTATAAATATCTATAGAACTCCTCAGCCACTTTAACTATCTCATCCATATTAGTAATGATATTGCCGTCTTTGTCTCTTAGCGCATACAATTGATTCTTGCCAATTACAAGTTTCTTCTTCACTGTTTTTAGGCTTCCTCCGTTCCTGAGTGCATGCTCAATTCTATCCATATTATACTTCCTTATGTCACCTATATTATGCCTGTTGATTACCTTAGAAAGTCCTGCTAGTGCTATTCCAGCGGTAGGGTTAGAGGTTTTCATGCGTTGGCGTTTCTTAGTCAGATCCTTCGTCTCCTGCAATAGCTTACCGGTATCCTGTCTAAGGAAGTTACCACCGACTTCTATTGCACAGTCATTAATGATGCCCATAAGATTGTCGTTTGTTGGTCCAACACGAAGGTCCTTTTCCTGAGTTAAAGCCGAATACCTGTTGTGTACTTGATTCGGAATTCGTCTAGTTTCCCTCTTACCCCTAACTCATTGATCGGTTTCTTATGTACCAGTTTCTTCTGTTCCCACCTCAAGTCTAGGCTAATTCGAGATGTTACCATCCTATGGTATCTGCAGCGCACCTTGCCGAGCGTGTCCACATTTTGTATGATGCCAGGGTTTAGCGCAGAGTACAAAGTCTATTTAATTTCTAGTATCGCCATTCGGGCTCCTCCGCGTCCATTTTCGGTCGGCCCGCTTACGGAAGAAGGTATTCAATATCCGCAAGTTGTTCCGTTCTGCAAACTCCACTAATAACTTTCCCCTGCTATTCCTAGCACGTTCGCATGCCCAAGAATCCAACCAGCCACATTTTGGTACGAAAAGGTTGCTGCAGTAAAAAGGAACAAAACAAGGACCACAACTTAATGAGGTCAATTTCTTAATATGCCATCTGGCGGCAAACTGCCAGACTAAGCAGCGGAAACATAAAAAGAAATAGCCTGGGATTACGCTTCTTGGTAATGGGATCTTTACTTACTTCAACAACGGGCAACCGCATCCAGAACATGCAGTGGTGAACGTAGGTGGTTCTGCGTTTCGTATTGGGCAACACACACCGCGATCCGCCGCTATCGAGCCGATGCTCCGGCGACGCGCCATTTTGCCATCTTATAGCGGGTCACCGCCGCGGAGAGGGGGGAGGGTTAATAACAATTGTTATTTAATGTTTGTTTCTGAGGGAGTATGAAGAAATAGGTGGAGAACAAGTAGAGGTCACACACTTATTCCCTCACAGACAGGCCTCAATGTGGCCACACAAGGTTGTTGTCGGAAGTAGAAGAAAGGGGACGAAGCGCAATTACTGTCTTCCGAGTCACGGCAATGCCGCGGTGCGGAGGAAGGGGTGAGAGGATAGGCAAGAACACGTGATCTGGCTTTGGAGGATAAGGGGAGAGAAGGACTCGCGCCGCGCGCGAGAGATGGCAGCAGGAGCGCGCGCAGCTAGAGTAGAGTGAATAACGAAACAACATGCCGCAGGTGGTGAAAGATCCCAGGTGGCGGACGATGTACCAATTGAGCTACCGCGGCGCCGTTTTCCCATCCAGTCTCTCGGGTATTTTTATTTCCTAGTAGAACCTAGGGAGTGTTAGCTAGCGCCACCACTCACAGACATTGGTGGTAGATGTGGAACCTCCTTTCTGCTACAGCCGTCACGAGAACGTGAACTTCTTTGCGTGGAGGTAACCGGTCATTAAACCCGCACATGCTACCTGAAGGCATCAATTTTGCCGGATTCGGGACCCCCATTATGCAATAAACGAGAAGAAAGCGTGTTAACCGAGGGGACCGAGTTTTATTATTCATATCATAAGACAACAAACACTGGTACCAAGGACAACATATGGCAAATCACTTTTGCTTATTAAGTGAAATAAACGGTAAATAAATGGAAATGAAAGGGGATGAAAAAGCAACTTGCAGCAGCTGGGGAACGATCCCACAACGTTCGCATTTCTCGTGCGATGCTCTATCAATTGAGCTACTGGTGCGGTACAAAGCTCAACGGCGCAGTGGTTTTGAAGAGCAGATTCTGAGGAGATCACTTATTGTGGCTAGTTGAAATTCGACGTAGCTAAAGTATAGCGTGGCTTCAGGTGGGGAACCAAAAATCAGATGTGATGAATAGGATGCATCAAAGAAGAGAGAAGCAAAAGTACACGCAGGGAAGCTCACGAAAAAGACAAACAAAGCAGCAAATCACAAATTGGGAAAGGCACCATGCTCTTCCGTACATCCCATCCACGCACGTGGATATTGCACGCGGCTATGCATATACTTGCACCGTATACCAATTGCCTGAAACCAGGGCTTTTTTCCTACTCAAGTGGTTAAGGTGCGCTAAAGTAAGAAAAATTATCGCGCTTCACAGATTCTTATCTTCCTCTCAGAACAAGTACATATGTGTCTCACATCGCCTCACTGTGCACTCTATCCTAAGTCCAGAAATTCATCATGCGCAAAAGTACTTTAATTTTAATTTGCCTTATAGAAAATGTGTCTGCAGAAGCCATCAAACGAAGGGGCTTTTGCTTAATTGACAATATATGTTCACATCCGCCAATTGATGAACAAGTGTTCCACTCTGATTCTCTCAATTCCTTGCATTGAACACATCTCTGCCTCCCCTAGCATACTTGGTTGGCATGTAGATTGAGTCAACCTAATCAAAATATCAAATACCTGCCAGAAGCTATCATATGACTATTTCACAGGAGGAGAAGCCACAATTTCAAATTTTCAAACTAATTTTCATACGCAAGTGACTGTGGCTTCTAAAGGTGTGCATCACGGTGTGCACAGTTAAATGCAATAATTGTTCCTTGCTTTCTCTTCGGGAGGCACGAGCGGTTCTAATCAATTGCTTACATGCCTCAAAAGATAGTGACTTCTTAAACATGGGATACTCTGCCCCCAATGCTTCCCCTTTCTAGAACCTAAGAAGACGCCATGCTTCTAAAATAAGGGACAAAAATAGATAAAAGGGAAAACATCAAAATCTGTCTGCTTCATGTGAACATTTAAAATACAGAATGACAGTAGTTTGTTAACGCTCCCTTGCATTAACGTGCTGCGAAAGTATGTAAGCACCTAACAAAGCATGAGCTGTTGCTTTTGTTCTTTTGATTACGTAAATCAAACTACACTGATGTACTACAGCACTGGTCCAACACGAAGTTTGTAGGCGCGCACATTTGTATCCCCTGGCGCAAGACGAAGGTGTCTTCTCAGAAATATGAGTAGCTTTCGTGCTCCGCATATACATTGATTTCCACATAAGGTTATGCTGTTAACCTGGGATTGCCATCAGACACTGAGTGTTAAAGTGACGCTTAAGAGGAAGCTTTAGCTCGAGTGCTCCTATCTAAATACATGTAAAAGGAGAATTCGTTTTTCTCGGCAACCACTGCGCCAAATTTGACGAGGTTTGTTGCATTTAAAAGAAAAACTTAAAATCTAGTGACTGTTGGTTTCGAATTTTTGAGTTAGGTCGTCAATTTTTTAATAAAAATTGGCGAAAATCAAAAATTTTCAAAAAACGAAACTATCGAGTTTACAACTCTGTAACTCAACCAGTAAGATTGATAATACAATTCTGTGAATTGCATCTAAAAGTACATCCATAGCGGACAAAATTGATATGTTACACATGAATATAAAAACAATTTAATCGTAAGGAAATACAACTTTTGTAAAACCGTTGTAACCAACGTAACATATTCGTGTAAGATGTAAGATGACATATTGAATTTGTCCGCTTTGAATGATCTAATGGATGCCTGTTTACACAACCGCGATATCAGTTCTTGATGCATAGCTATCAATTTGTAAACTTCGTGCTTCTATTTTGTTCAAACGGTCAAATATTTGAAAATCGTTTTAAGAAAATTCAAGCCCTAAATCGAAATTCCGCTTTCAACAGTCACCAGAATTTAACTTTATCTTTCAAATGCAACAAATTTCATCAAAATCCGTCCATGGGTTATCTCATAAAAACGTTTTTGCGTTTTACATGTATTTGAATAGGCCGCGTCGGAGTTGGGCCCCAGCTAAAGCTTCCTCTTAAATATTGGCCTTGAAATACTGAAATGAGAGGTGTGTCGTTAATAATTTAGGTAAAATCAAAAATATGTTTCTTCTACCTACTGTTAGCATTACTTATCTTTGGGTATTTACAGTCATCTGCAACTCCTGACACCAAGAAAAGGTGGAATTTTGCATGTGGTTATTGTCATAGCAACTAATTTCGCGGTGCCAAAAAGAATCGTCAGCCAATAGACGGATGTTTTCATGAAATCGGGAATCGTTTATGTATATTAAAAATAAATCTGGGCCAAGAACCCTGCCATCTCGCACTCCAGATGTAAGAAGTGCTAAATTGGAAGCTTCGGTCTAAATATACACGAATTGTGAGCGGCAGAAGGCAGCACACTGATTCATGAGTGCACTCGCATTCACTAGCACTTATGTAAAAGGCGCCAGTGCGAGTGAGTGCCAGTGGGTGTGATGGGACGTCATCAGTGCAAGTGAGTGACAGTGAGAGGAGGCGAGTGCGAGTGAGCGTAAACGGAGGTGAGTGCGAATGAACACCAGTGAATGTAGCGGAGGTGAGTGCCAGTGAGTGTGAGTAGAGGCGAGTACAACTGAGCGCCACTGAGTGTGAGAGGAGGTGAGGGCGAGTGAGTACCTGTGAGTGTGAGTGGAGGTGAGTGCAAGTTTGAGTGAGTGCGAGCGGAGGTGAATCCGAATGGGTATCAGTGAGTGTGAGCGGTGGTGACTTCAAGTGAGGACCACTGAGTGTGAGGGGAGGCAAGTGAGTGCCGGTGAGTGTGAGCAGAGGTGAGGGCGAGTGAGAACCAGTGAGCGTGCGTGGAGGTGAATGCCAGTGAGTGTGAGCGGAGGTGAGTGCGCGTGAGTGCCAATTAGTGTGAGTGGCGGTGAGTGCGAGTGAGTGCCAGTAAGTGTGAGTAGAGGGGAGTGCGAGCGTGTGGGCGCTTGTGAGTGTAGTGGAGTTGAGCGTGAACGTGAGTGAGTGGGGGCGTGGAAAAATTATGATGAGTGAGTGCGAGTAAGTTTTCTCCCGCACTGCCGACCTATGCACAGCCCGCTTGCCTAGTCAATTGTCATTCGCGTCGGCGAAGCGCCGCGACGACTACCTAGCGTTAGCATGTCATAAACGCAGAATGTGCATGTAAGTTAGAATTTACTTGCCGAGGAGGATTTGTTGTTATATCCAACGAATGACGAATGACTGTCGTGTTTTCTCGGTGACGCAAGATGGCTGACACACGATCTTCCTTGGATGGCCGTTGCTGCTCGCTGGACGGATAGCCTTTCTCCGGTGCTGTACTGTTCTGCGATGTTGTGCGCTCGCGCGTTAGGGCAACTACAAGTGAAAATGTAGAACGCTGGTTCCGCGTTTCTTTGAACTGTGGCTGCCTGTTCTCGTAAAATGAAAACGGTATATTCTTCGCTCTGCGTGTGCGAGTGATACATCGCTATGTTCGGGGCCAGCGTCCTACAGTCGAAGGAAAAGCTTACGCTACGTTTTGTTCTCTGTTGCCGCAAAAGTAGAGTGGGCATTCTACACTTTCTCAGTAGGGCAGAGTGAAAAGCACACTCCACTCGACATTTTCGGTGGTCAAACAACACTTTGAAGAGTGAATCAGTCCCTTCACTCCTAAGATACCCTCCCTAGTTTTTAGAGTGTAGGCTACAACCAGGCTTAGCTATCTACCGCAATAAATACCGTGACCTTGTCATGAAAATGCGATTTTCGAATGACATTTTTGCCTTTTCAAGAACTGCTGCTACAGAAAGCTGAAAACACTTATTCAAGCTTACAAATCCCAGAAAATACACCAATAGATGCAATGGTTTCATCGCAAATCACTTTTTACTGGCCAAAAGAGCCTCCAGAATTTTAATATCTCCATACGCTCCCACTCTTGAGAGCTCGATCAGAATTTGGAACGGTTTGTCCGCGTAGGGAACGCTACCGCTTGCATCATATGTCGGGCTAAGTGCTTAGAGCCTGTTTTCACAGGGAATGTCTACAAAGATGGCTTGCATGATTATTAATGGCCAAAAACGACGCTCTCCCATAGAAAACGCGCATGTTTGCAGGGGTGGTCGCTAGAGGCGCCGTTCGGCAATGTCCCTAGTGGGTGATATGGGCTGGACTAGTTTTAAAGGGAGGGAATTTAGCAGTAAAATTGAGTATGAAGAACGACTGAGTAATATGGAAGATAATAAATGGGCTGGGAGAGTGTTGAGGTATCTGTACAGGAATAACATTGATTCACAGTGGAGGAAAAAGACTAGGAAGCTTACCAGCAAGTATGCGGCCTGTAGGGTGATCAACACAGCAACAAAGAACGTCAAGCGGAAAGTCAGAGAGGCCGAAATATTCTCATGCGTGGCGACAATGGAAAAGAAACCTGCCTTGAGTAACTACTTCAGTGGAAAAAACGAAATCAGAAAAGAAAGAATTTATGATAACTCAAAGGGATTCTCCTTACTTTTCGAAGCGATTTCGGGATGCCTTAGAACAAACACCTATAAATCGAGATATAAGAAGGAAGAAGTATGTCCTTGCAGCGGTAAGGTTAGGGAAACTATGGAGCATATTTTATTAGAATGTGAAGATGTCTACCCAGCGGTCAATTTAGGCACTACTGGCCTCCTTGGAACCCTTGGGTTCAGCGAGAGCAGGGGAAAAGTAAACATGTCCGCAATAGGGATTAGTCAGAGGCAATTGGAGGATTGGTGGAATAAAAATAGGGAAACTACAAAAAACGGAGACTTACAAAAGCACAGTTCCCAATAGAGGATCGGAAAATTTTCTGGGGGAAGTTCATAGTGTTGTTATTTCGTTTTTTATTCTTCAACCTAAGTAGGACTTTAGGCCGTATAATAGAAAGAGCTTGGTGGCGCTACCCACCGCCCCATTCCAATGAGGACGCTCATAACATCCATCCTTCCATCCATCCTAGGCACCACTGGCCTCCTTGAAGCCCTTGGGTTCAGCGTGACCAGGGGAAAAGTAAGCATGTCCACCATAGAGATTAGTAAGAGGCGATTGGAAGATTGTTGGAGAAGAAGTAGGGAAACGACCAAGAACGGAGACGTACAAAAGAAAAGTTCGCAATAGTGGATCAGAAAATTTGGTTGTGGGAGTTCACAGTGCTTTATTTCTTTTTTTCTTTTTTAATCTAGGTAGTGCTGTATAATAATTAAGCAGTTTAATAGCAAGAGCTTGGTGGTGCAACACACCGCCCCGTTCCAAAGGGGACGCTCATAACATCCACCCATCCATCCTATTTCCTGGTCATGAAGGCCGTGCTTCAGATGTGTAACTGGCCAATTGAGTACGCAGCCGGTAGAGTGCTCTATTATCATCACACCGTTCCCCTCGCGTATCGTAAGCTAAACTTCTCGAACTGCTCTGACGTTACTGCAGCCTCTCTTAGGCCAGTCAAACCATTAAAAAATTAGTTCTAATAACACTTATGTTTATACTCACATATTTCTGATATATTTCCGTAGCAGTCCTTCGCCACCGATTTTGATTTGAAACTTGTTTGTATATACAAAGCACATAAATGTGGAATAATCATGGAACCTGTTCGGAAATAATCTTAAGTGCTGTCTACGTACTTCTATCTATCTACGTACTAATAATGACGATTAATGTATTATTGCGGCACAACGGCAAAGTGTAGCCAAAGAATGCCAGGCCAATATAATTAGTTTGAAGTGGGGCGATGAACAGGCAAGGTGATGCGATTTGGCTTTAGAAGGGTCTAAAAATGGTCGCCGTAAACTGCGTAAAACCTATACGACAAAATTATGACTACGGGTGATGAAGTGTACTCTGGACACGAAATATGCAATGTGAGAGAATGATGGGAGGCTGAAATATGTAAGAGGCAAAATATTTCAAGAAGCACTAATGCCTTACCATTGAGCTTAAAGCTTGTCTCCAAACAGGTCTCAAGATCGGTTTGCAAAAAGCTATTTTAAATTTTTACTGCTGTTGCAAATATATCGACATTCCAAGCGAATTGGTGCCGTTAATAAAACGGCTACACGTAAATAATTATTACTTAATAAATGAATTAATAGACATTCTTATTCGAGTAGGTTGTTACATTTTATTGCTAGTTTTCTCCCACTCAAGGTCGTGGGTTTAAGTGCTTTAACTATAGTTACCATAATTAACGGTGCTTTATCAATTTCGCCCTAATTGACTAGAAAGGTTGGAGGTTCCACTCTCACCAAAGGTTTTAGGCTCGAGTTCTTTAACTCTGTATTAAAAAAAATTGCCTTTATGGCATAGTTAGCAGCATACACCAGGAAGCGATGTCGAAGAAGACAACGACGAATACGCGATCAGTGGCACGAGTGCTCTGATTTTCTGTACCTCACAACCTGACCTTGAAACATAGGGATCTAAGGCTTTCGCCTTTATAATTTCTTCAAACTGGCAGCCAATGAGATCCTACAAATTTCTCGAAAGAGCCAATGCGCACGACTTCCACGGCACTTCCTTGGCACTTCCAAGATTGAGTTTATTATCTTGGGTCCAAATACAACCCGTGTTAGACATTAATCTGAGAACAGATAGCACACCTTGACGAGCGAAGGCCACGTCTACATTGGCACCGTCCTCTCTTTATCGCCGTTCCAAGCGCGTGCGTATGTCCTTTCTTTCCCTTCCCCTATCCTGTGGGGGCAGTCCTTTCGTCACGCGTGTCTAGTGGCCTCCGGCTCCTCGTGGCGTCGGTCCCGTCGTCCACGCGAATGTATGCATAAATATAACCAAATCTATATATAAGTGTAAACAAAGGAAGGAGATTGTGGAGAACCAGTTTGGTGGGGCCTGTGTTGTGCGTGACCACTTTTGGTTTTTGAGTGGTTTCACAATTGCGGCACTGCGGGACGTCGGCCAACGCACGGGCCGGGGGTGGCTAGCAAAATGTGTGGCGCCGCGTTCTGCAGCAATGCGTGGGTATGTATACCCCCGTTGCCTCATCATCTTCCGGGATTCAGCATCGTGCAGGAGACACTAGTCACGCCTCACCTCCCATATATGTCCATATGGCATTTGGGGCATGGCAATAGGCAGCTCTTCATTAAAGGGCCCACATAGACCACTGTTCATCCACATTTACAGAGCGAAATGGTGATAAATTCTTCCTTCAACAAATTCACAGGTGTTACCTTTTCAATATTTAAAATTCTTGCTAACCTTGGCGAAAATATGCTTCAGTCCTGGGTCTTTCCTCTGTTCTGCAAGGAGTCGCCTTTTCGTAAGGTCTTGAAAGAACATTGTTGGGACGCACAAATGACGAAGTTAAGAAGAAGAGTGGAACTCTACGCTTCTGCGTCCATTGTCGCCGCTTGAACAGAATAACGACAAAGGGCGTATACCCTCTCCTTCAGAGAGCCGACGCATTAGACAGGCTCTGCAATGCTAAGTACTATTCGACGATGGATATCAAGACTTGTTATTGGCAAATTGAAGTCCACGAGAGGGATCGAGAGAAGACAGCATCTATGTCGCCAGACGACCTGTATGAGTTTAAAGACATGCCATTCGGACTGTGTTCGGCGCCTGCAACCTTCCAGCGCGTCATGGACACAGGTGTTAGCAGGGCTGAAATGGCAGACCTGTCTTGTCTACTTGGATGACGTCGTTGTCTTCGCCGAGAATTTCGACCATCACGTTAGGCACCTTGAGATACTACTGCAGTCGATCAAGTCATCTGAACGTACCCTCAAGCCGGGTAAGTTCCATTTCACTTACGAAGAAGTTCTGTTCCTAGGGCACGTCATAACGAAGTGTCGAGCCCGCCACGACCAACAGAAGACGGCTGCCAAGGCTAAGTTTCCGCGGACCACCGGCAAGAATGCAGTGCGCAGGTTCCTTGACCTGTGTGCATATTAGAGGTGCTTTGTAAGAGAACTTTCATGAATTGCAGAGCCATTATCCCATCTCATGAAATCCGACGTTAACGTAGAACAGGAAAAACGGCAGCAAGATGCATTTGCGGAGCTGCAATGACGGCTGCAGTCAGCATCGGTGCTTTCACACTTTGAAGAAGACGCCGAGACGGAAATCTACACGGCCGCATGCAGCATAGGCCTCGGTGCAGTGCTTATTCAAACGAAGGACGAGATTGAAAGCGTAATAGCTTACGCTGTCCGGTCGCTGTCAAAAGCGGAAGCTAATTTTTCTGTGACGGAGAAAGAGTGCCTGGCGATCATTTTGGCTATGGCGAAATTTCGACCTTACATAAACGGCAGGCACGTCTGTTTGGTAAGCGACCCCACGCATTATGTTGGTTGGTAAACTTACAGGATGCTTCATGTGGCCTAGCACAATACAGTCTCGGACTCCAGGAATTTTATATCACTGTGGTGCGTAGGTCCGGAAAGAAGCATTCTGACGCGGGATGCCTGCCGCACGCCCCAATAGACCGGCCACCACAAGGTGAAATGGACGACAACGCCTTCCTAGGAATCATAACTGCAGAAGACTACGCCGGAATGCAATGACTACAGTAGGCCTTACGAAGCACTGTGGAATACTTAGAAGGCAATACCGACGTTCTGCCTAGGGTATTTCGGCGTCGACTGTCTTCGTTTTGCTTGCGCAGTGCCATCCTCGTAAAATACATATCCCCAGTCCGCACAACTACCTTCTCATTGTGCCAGCAGCATTCCCGCCAGAAGTCTTGCACGGGCTGTATGATGATCAGGCATCCGGGTACCTGGTATTTTCCCGTACACTCGCAAGAATATAATAGAAGTACTATTGGCCGCGCCTGACCACCGACGTCGCCCGCTACGTTAAGACCCGCCGTGACTGCTAGTGACACAAGAAACCAACTACAAGGCCATGGGATTACTACAGCCGATCGAGCCTCCATTTCAGCAGATCCGAATGAATTTGCTGGGACGTTTTCAATCATCAACATACCGAAATATGACCGCCCATGGTTGCGTAGTGGCTATAGGGTTGGGCTGCTAAGGACGAGGTCACGGGATTTAATCCTGGCCACGGCAGCCACATTTTGATGGGGGCGAAATGCGAAAGCCCCCGTGTACTTAGATTTAGGTGAAAGTTAAAGAAACCAAGTTGGTCAATCTTTCCGGAGTCCTCCACAACGGAGTGCCTCATAATCAAAAGGTGGTTTTGGCACGTAAAGCCCCGTAATTTTTCCATCCAGAAATATGCAGATTGTCACAGCGACAAAACACCGCACACGCTTCGCAGACACGAAAACACCGCCGAAAGGTTCTGCAGCCGAAGTGGCGAAGTACTTCGCCGAGAACATCCTGCTGATACAAGGTGCCCCAGATGTCCTCATCAACTACAGAGAAACGACCTTTACAGCTGAACTCCTCCGAGCGATTGTGCTACACTGCCAGAGAAGCCACAAGAGGACAAATGCCTAGCACTCGCAGACGAATGGTCTTACGGAGCGGCTTAACAAGACACTCGCCAGAGTGTTAGCAATGTATGTCGTCGTCGAGTGCAAGACGTGAGATGTCGTCCTGCCATACGAAACTTCGCTTATGACATGGTGGCGCAAAAAAAGAACAACACAGATGACGCCGTTAATTTTGGTTTACGACAGCAACCCGGTGACGAATCTAGACGGAATCCTACCGCACATCACCGGCGAAGGGATTGCAGACGTCACCGCCTATCTCCTGCGTGCCGAAGAAGCCCGATGGCTCGCTCGCTTGTGGATCAAGAATGAGCAAAAGACCGGCAGCTGGCACTACAATATTTGACCACTGTGCTTTGGTTGAGACTCCGATACGCCGACGAGGACTAAGCGGGAAACTTTGAAGACGCTATTTCGGACCCTGCAAGATCATCCGACGCATTGGCGCACTGAACTGTGAGACCACGCCAGACGACATATCGCAACCAAGGCGGCGCGGCGCGCGACCTAAAGTCGTCCACGTGGCGCGTATCAAGCCTATGCACGCCCGCTGACGTACTTGGGAACTTCTATTTTCTGTTGCTTCGTTATTGTTCTGTTTTTCTTGATTATGCGTGGTTCATCAATAACATTCGTATCTCTTTGTATCATCGGGATGATGGATTTTAAGAGGTGGGGCTTTAACATGTATATCTATTGATTCATTTCTTGGGTACTGCGTTTCACCAACTAACAACTTGCAGTAATCGTTCAACGTAAGGCGTGCCCGCATGATTCGAACTTACGGAAATGTTTCGATGGCTCAAGCCGTTCTCTGCCGTCAAGGAAATTTGTCCAATCTGATTTTATAGGCGACGCCGGTTCTGTAGTACTGTCTAGAATATACGCGGGCACAATCGATTCTTCTGGAACCTTTCATGACTGTATAAAAACGGAGGTGCTTGACTAGCAGATCAAATATTGACGATGGCCGATCGTGTTCGCGGCTATTACTCTGCTTTGACGGTAACTTGTTTTTGTGGACACAAATTCTTCCAATAAAAAGATAGTTTTGTCATAGACAGTTTTTTGAGTGTTATTCACCATCCCTACTACCTGACCATATAAATTTATAAATTAGTCAATGTGGATCAGCCTTGTGTTCATGTGGAAGCAAGTGTTGCCGTGTCGGAGACGTCGTTGAACTGCTGTTGAACAGCAGGATGGTGCGGCAAGCATTGTCTGGCCCGGTAGAGCTCAGGTGGCCCTGCGCCACAATCTACGAATTGGAGTCTCTGCATGCCTGGTTTTTTGAGGGCGGGGTTGCGTTCGCGAGCAAACAGCAGCAGCCCACCATATCACCACCAGAGCCGGTGAGGTAGCCCTGGTTGCGCTCTCCCGAATGCTCACTCAGCAAAGCTCAGGAACGCCAGCACTTTTGTGCCAGTTGTCCAGTGGGAGAACCGGCTGCGCTGGTCTCTCGATCAGCTGCTGCGAGCGTCGGTTCGGGTGCGGGCGTAGCGACGTGGGCGGCGATCGCTCCTATGGGCTGGACGCCCAGCGAGGAAGCTCTTGCCTTCGAATGCTGAGTCTCGCGCGCTGCGCACGCCACGGGTCACGCTACTTAGAGCCAGGCTTCCTTAGGCGCCACTTCCACTGCTCACAAATCAGTTCCTCTTCGACACCGCACAGCGGACTGTCATCATTTGGTGTGTGTTTTTGTACTACAACCTGTCGTACACTATTATAGTAATCGTGTTGGCTCTCCTCACACAACATTAAGCAATAAGTTTACTTTGCACAAAGGACTGCCTTGCCTGCTGTTGTTTGTATCTTCAAGCTTGGAAATCCGATATATTGCGCATTTCCCAGCTCGGAAAATCAATATTGAAGATTGTGAAAACGGTACCTTATTTGATGCACGTTAAAAAATACTCCCATATCTTTCTTCTAAGGCTCTCTGATTATCCCTGGAAAAGCTCCTCGGTACATGTAAACATACACTCCGATCGCTTCCTGTGAAAGTTCCCCAATGCAGGGTAGTGACGGCTGATCCGGCGGGCTAGCGGAGTTGCGCGAGATATTCGGGCCCTGAACTAAGGGCTCCACCCTGCGAGGAAGTCACCCAATCTCATGACAAATAAATGTTTCTCTCTCTCTCCCCAATGCATGTAAGCAAATACTCCCATCATTCCTCAAAAAACTCCGCTCAGCAGGGGAGTAGCCGTTTTAGTCCGCGTGAGCGGAGTATAATAAACTCCAATCGGGGAGTTCGTCGGAGGACAAGTCATTTACTCCCATCCCGGCTAATTTTCGCTTACAGTGTAGGCAGTTCGTCCTTTCCGAAATGGTATTGCTGGCTTTACCAGCCTCCTCCAAGCTGGCTTCCTCATTAGGCTCTATATTTGCTTCTTTTTTCATAGGGCCGAAAAAGTTCACAGCTCCTCCCAAATTTCCTGGAGTTCTTCGGCTTTAAGCCATGCTTTCAGTGTATCCTGTGGTATTTAACCACCAGTAAATAAGCCCATGAGCCATTCCATCAGTGGTCTGCGCAGCAAAATTATAATTTTAAACACCATAGCCCTCAGCCCGCACTAATGAGTCTGGTGAAAAGGGAAGCACGACACGTAGCACTCACCACACCGATGTAGCCAACGCCGGCCGATCCGAGCGCTACCACCACTGTTCTGAAGTTAGGGGTCTTAGGGACCCCGAATCTTCCATTGCAGATGTCGTGCCGTATGCTGGATGAAAGAGAGGTGCAGAACGGCGTCAGAGTGATGTGAAAATAAAGTTTTCCATATAAATTTTCCTGATAACGGTTTACAAGAATGGCTCCATGATTCTTGGAGCACACAGCATGTCAGTTTTTGCATGTCCGAGCACCCTCTGCAACACTGAAGCTACGCTATTTGAGCAGTTCATTTCCCTCTTTGACTAGATAAAGTAATTAAATATGTTTTCCTCGGTCTCATGGAAGCGTTTTACACTCACGAAATCCTACCTATAGTGTTGCATCTCCCCGCTAGACTTCATCTTTGATAGCCAACTCTCGACCCATCCTAAATGCACTAAAGAGGCAATCGCATGCCAAACTGGGGTCCCACGGCAGTCGTCAGCGTTGGCACTTCGGGCCAATCAGTAGGCTCTCCTTTGCTGCCAGTTCGTAGAGATTTTAGGGCGAAAGCCTTCGATCTCTGTATTTCAAGGTCACGTGGTGAGGTAGAGTAAACCGGAGCGCTCGGGCCACTGCTCGCTCTTTCGTCGTCGTCTTCTTTTACATCGCTTCATCCACGTCGCTATCACATCGATGCCGCTAATCATGCTAAAGAAGGCACAGATAATTAAGGTAGCGTTGAATGCAGCACTAGAACCCACGACCTTTAGTTGGAGAAAGCGAGTAATGAAAAGGAACTAAGCGTTCGAATGAGAATGGGGAGCCATTTAATGGATATCTCTTGAGCGCGCAAGCTTCAGCCTCTACCCTCTTTGCCATACCCTAAAGTGACTGTCAATATTTCTTCTTCACTGTCGCTTTCTCTACTAGAAAATGCGAACATTGTGATCACCTTGAAGACAGATTCTTCGTCTGCCCGCTAGTATTCGCTGCTCCGCCCCATCGTTCTTCCGACAGACGATGGTGCGTCGCGTCAAGCATGCAAAGAATGAGACGCGTTTAGAGGGACATATGGCCGTTAGCTGATTGCAACTTGGGTTCCCAGAGTTCATCTCGTTCTTCTGTTCTGAGTCGTCGAACAGGCGAAGACGCGCACAGTCGCTGCTAATTATCTTGAGGTGACACTCGTTTCATCGCCACCTATAGGCGTCGGAAACACGATGTAGCAAGGGGGGATTTTATAGCTGCACGTTCGGCGGTGAAGCACCTGTTGTTTAGAAGGAACGCGAGGAACTGCTGTGCAGTGGTCTAGTCACATTCTCATCTAATTTTAATTTTGTGACAGTATGTCGGTTTCGGTAGTACGATTACCCTAAGTCTCATCGGCCGACGGCTCGATGCACCCACAGGTACCTTTACAAGCAGCCCTCATGCGTTTGCTGTAGGGTCAGTCCTTGCGGTGCTCCGTAAGTAAATTTAGCGCAGGGGACTACGTCGTCAGCCGCTCGTTTTTTGGAAGAAACCAGCCCCGAAAACTCGTGATCTGAGTATTTCGGCGATATGATGGCACCAGGAGAGAACAGAGAACGGCTGCGCTTACTGCGCCTCCATATGCGGTTTTAATTCCGTGCATAAAAAACACGCGCTTCCTTTATCCTTAGTGAGGTGGGTGGATGTAAATTGCAAGTGTCGCTGCTGTCTCTAACACTTTTATGCATCTCTTCTCGTGGGCTCACAATAATAGCGCAAAGCACACCGGGAACTCCCAGTGAGTTCTTATTGAAATGATATTCGATATTGTGAGCAAATGTCTTCGTTTCTGTATCCTGTCTTCAAATAACAACCGCGGATTGCGGTTTACCAAGTTTATATACACTGTCGCGCAAAAGCAGATTACTTCTTTTCCTTCATGGCAATGGACTATCCGCATGGAGGCGCGAAGGTGGTGCTGGGCAACGTTCTTAGACATACTTCAGTTTCACAGCTCCGCTCGGGAGATGGCCGAAGTGGTGGTCACGTGAACTAGCGGCGCTGCGATCTCGTCTTTCGACACTTTTTTTTCGTTTCTGATAGAAGTTGCTCCATTTCTGGTAGATTTCCGGTTTTTATTTTGAGAAGTAATTATTTTGTAGTTCTTAATTTAGAGCCTCTTTGTGAAAATTTGTCGTATCTGACCTAGGTTTTGTAAATGGGTTTCTGCTTATGAACAGGAAACTTGACTTCTGCTTTCACTTCTGGTTTCATCTTGGTTGCGCTGCATCATCTGCCGTTATCCTTCTCCGTTTTGTAGGTGTTGTGTGAGGTGTCGTGACTTGCTCTCTTGAAAATCTTCTTGAAGAAGCGTTTCCTTGTCCCATGACCGCAAGAAGTTCCCTATGCCGTGCTGTTGTGCTCCCGGCTGCACCATCGGCCTGAGACACGATGCCGCTGGTCACTATTTTTTCAGACCACCGCTAGACGCTGGAGAGTTTAAAGGTTGGGAACGCATGACGCATGCTACAGGAAAAGACAAACGCCTCCCAAACAAATCAAAAGTGTGTGAGCGCCACTTTCAGGATGACGACATTTTGAAATATTGCAAGCATGTTGTGGGTAACAAAGAAATATTGATTCCTAGCTGGAAATGGATGCTTGTTCCCGGCCCACTTCTTCGGCTCTTTCCTGGGCTGCCTGAGCACATCTCAAAGCCAAGAAATGTGAAGCGAAAGCGACGTCCACCAAAAGAACGAGCGCAAGTGCCGGCAAGTACGTCGGGCGAAGCTTCTAGTGACAGCGCTTCAACTTCAAACCTGCTGTTGGGCTTGGAAGAAGGAACTTGAGAAATATGCGCTACGCACTTGGTGCTCAACGAGCTCACGAACGTGACACTGCCTTGTGCGCTCTGAAAGTTCGAAATTGTTGAGGACGAAGAAGCGATGCGGAGAAGCGATGCGAGAAACACAGAAGCGATGGGGAGTATTTTATATGAGGCAGCTGGTAGCCGGGCATCTGCGAGTAATGAAAACTGTTGGGCTTGAAGAGGATGGTACTTGCTGCATCAACGGCTACAGCAAAATTCACAAGAGGCTATATCGAGCTGCGACTAGCCTTGCAAGTGCGGAAAGAATCCTGAGAGACGCAGACTGCTTGAACATATGTGCGGGCGTGAAAGCAGGCCAGCGTGACACGGCGAGATCAGACAATAGGCACCACAAGCAGTGAAATGCACTTACAAAGCAACTAGTCTGCGCGCGTTGTCTCCGTGCACAGAGGAAACTTCGACTCAGCATTAAGGCTCCGTGCGCAACGCTCTCAGCTATATCAGAAACTATACGTATAGGCAATGTGAAGAAGAGGCTGCTTAGGGCGCCTGCTGCGCATCAAAATCAAAAGAATGAAATTTTGGCTCTGAACAAAAGGCTTTCTGAAATGCCCGATAACAGAATCGAGGAAGCGTTTGCCGAACTTCCTTGCATTTATGACATCGTTTAAACAGTTGAAAGCAAAGTCTCTGTGTGGCGCGCGGTACAATGTGGATTGGCTTCTGAATTGTTTAATGCTGAGGATAGCAAGCCCTCGAGAATATAAGCTTCTATCTGACATGAATATGCTGCCCTTGCCCTCCCTGAGCCGTCTCACCCAAATTCTGAAAGGAATACCATGCAAGTATGGATTCAATCCTCTCTGTATGGAAGCTATTGGAAAACAGCTGGGCAACAGAGCAGATGGGAAGATATTCGGCACACTGATTTTCGATGAAATTAAGTTACGCCAGGCGTACAATTTCAGCAAGTCAACCTTCAAACTTGATGGTTTTGTGGACTACGGCGGTATTTCAAATAAAGGAACTGATCAATTTGCCGATCATGCGCTCGTGGTGATGTTCGTACCACTTCTGGAGAGCTGGGCGCAACCGATTGCCACCTTTGCCACGAAAGGTGCTGCGCCTGGCAGGATTTTAGCAGAGCTGGTGTTGCAAGAAGTAATGCAATTGCATAAACATCATGCTATGGTGATCGCCGTAGTCAGTGACGGAGCTGGGAACAATCGCTCGATGTGGCAGCAGATGGGAATCATGCAGCGGCAGCGTAACCTCACCTTTTCACAAGATTCTACATCCATGCCTGCCTGAGCGCGCGTACCTTTATTTCCTGTGTGATGTGCCACATGCCCTGAAGTGTGTACGCAACCATTTGCTCAAGCACAAATATGGACAGGTGAGATAGCGTGCTGATTGGCGTCGATAACTCGCTCACAGACCAGGTGCAAGCAGCCAGAAAGAGGGTAAAATTTCTTTGAGCAAAAGTAACTCAAAATTACATTTTTGTGCACAAAGTAAATAAAAAGTGTCACTGTGTTTGTTGTTTGTTTTGTTCCTCAAGAAGAAAATGAATTAAGCTTTGACATAATTATGTTCATAGTATTTAACTTCGTCCTTGTCACTGCTCACAGATCCCTTCCAACTCATTTACACATCCCATAATATCCGCGGACAATTATAAAAAATACATGTGTCAGTTAAATTTATTAGGCGATGAAGCGTTGACGGGGGTGGATCAATTCACCACAGCGAATGCTGGGCGTGATGCGTTAATGTCCCTACGTCTGCACTGGCGCTCGCCGTCTTTCTTTAATACACATCTTAAGAATAAGCAGAAAAAACAGCCCCCGCTGAAGGGAGCACCGTGGCGCTTTTATAGGGAAAAAGTTGGTTGAAAAGCGGAATCGCAGTGCACGACCGCTCAGTTTCGGTGTAGTTGCAGCCTCTAAAGACTAGCTAGACATGTCATTCAAAGGTCCTTGGCATAAAATATTGTTCGGGCAGCCAAAACACAGTTGTCAAAGAGCGAACGGCAGAGGCCAGTTGGGGAAAACGACCCACCGCAGAGATGACATCGCAGGAGTAGACGATGCGCGCTGCGTGAGAGATATGTCACTGCAGCGCCTATAGTGCACAGACACCGTGAAGACCCCGTTACTTATGCGCGGTAGGTTTGTCACAAAACTCAGACTGCGTATATAACTACATTTACCGACGGATAAGCGCCTACAGGTCTGTTGGTGCAAACGACGCGTCGCAGCAGGAGCAGACGACGCGCGGCGCAGGACGAAAAACGCGACGGCAGTAACACCCGTTTCAGTTTCAGTGACACCCGTTGCGGCCACGTCGGCCAGTGGGCTCGCATAGGGAGCTGCGAAACTGAAGTATTTCTAAGAACGTTGGTGCTGGGCTACCTGGTCAACGGAGAGATGAACATTCCGAAAGGCGTAGTCCCGCTCGGCTTCACCTTCTCGGTAGTCATCGTTGCTGATTACGTCACGCAAGCTTGGAAAGGCAGGGTGCAACAAGGGGATTACAGTTGTCTATACACGAAAGTTTGTTCCCAGGCAAACGTAACAGACGAGTCGGAATGTTAAGGGGGTTACCATAAAGCGATGAAGCCTAGACATGGACCTATGATGATTACTGCAGCAGCATCTCGGATCAGA
This sequence comes from Dermacentor variabilis, assembly GCF_050947875.1. NCBI lineage: Eukaryota > Metazoa > Arthropoda > Arachnida > Ixodida > Ixodidae > Dermacentor > Dermacentor variabilis. The sequence continues at coordinate 38,294,430 of NC_134573.1, forward strand.
GTTACGCTGAAGTTCATAGAATAATGCTTAGCTTTGGCGTGCTGTGACGATTAGATGTCACACCGCTTTGAATTCCGCGAGCCCTGTGAACTTTCCCAACTAAAAAAGAAGAGCGTTCGAGTTACGACAAACGTTGAGGCTGGAGTCTGGCGGCCGGAACACGAAGCTCGAGAGCTGCGCAACGCAAGATGGCTGGAGCTAGCGCTGCCAGGTTAGTCAGGGCGGATACGTCGCAAACCACAGAAACCAGACGGATCGACCAGCGGTGGTCCAGAACAAGCAAACTGCCTAGCGCATGGTCGCGGTGTTGCCTCTGCTGCAAATTGTGTGCGGGCTGTTGCAGCTGATACACAAGCGGTTCAGGGTGCGTTCGTGCGTTGCCCTACGTAGATGACTTCAGCGCACAAACAGCAGGGCATTGCTTTAAGCGCCAACAAAAGCAAGCATCCCGCCCGACAAATGGCCGCCGTCGCAGAGACAACTCAAGATGCAACCACTGGAAAGCACACATCGCAATACCCAACATGTGCAGAGACTGCATACTAGTAACTAGCTACACTTGTAGTGTGTCGTTCCTAGATGGTTGTGCATAAACGTTCTTTATTTCAGTGCATCTGGTCTCTTTACCCGAGGGCCCACGGTGCCTTAGCATCAGTACTCCATGTAACAATCGGAATGCTCTTTGTGCTTTGGCTCTTTGTGTGGCAGTGCTTTCTCTTCTTGCATTTGACTGCAAAATTAAAAAAAAAATAGTTTCACGTCAAAAGCTGTTTTTAAAACAGATCAAAAATGTTTTCTTTACATTAGTTGTAAGAGTTCACATTGCACATTTTCAGAAGCATTCAATCTGGAAAGAGCATTGTCTGAGGTGCCGTTTACTGCGTCTTTTCTGTTTGCCTGTGTGCCTAAGCGCCGTTTCTGCAAATAAAACCAAGACACTGATAATCAAAGTCCGTATGCACACATAACCCAAGACAAAAATAACCACCACCAAATGGTTGTGATGACCGACATGCAACGTGCGCGTTGCACTCGGAAGGAAAACCAATGATTTTTGTATGTTCATGTGGCTTCAGTGTTTTTTTTTTCGACGGAGAAAGGCATGTATTAATGTACGCTTCGATAACTATTCCCTACCACGCTTAAGCTATTTTCCTTTAGAAGAGAATGCCTCGCAGAATAACAAAGCTTGACTATGAAAAGAATTTGTCGTGGTCGCTGTGAAGAACTTACACTTGTGTCAGTTGTACAAGCGACGAAATATTCAAAATTTAGGGTTTATTCGAAAGGTGATAGCCTGTACCACTGCCTGCCGTATCTGCGCGAAATGTTTTCCTCTGGAGATCACAGGGGATCACCATTGTGCGTCAGCTACAACACAGTTCTTCTCACACAGTTGATTTGGGGATTGCTTTAGTTCTCTACACTACATGCCACCTCGTATGTTAATGAGAGGAATGGAAACTGTTACTAAGTTTCAGTGATGTAAAAAAAGCGCCTGAGTTTGTGGCCATGGCAGTGATGGTGGGCGAAACAGTGGTATGATTTGGACACAACCTTGGGAACTGCAGTCTTTTACGACAGCTAGAAACTAACACCATTCATGGTGGTTGATGGGTGGTATATATACATTGAACTGTTCGATGAATTCAAACCCCGCTCTTGTCTACCTACGAATATCGTAAGGTGCTCTAGAATATGTGTGCTCGCACAGGTAAACACGTTCAATGCATTCGTGTAATACGGCAACATGCATGTCTACTTGTCCGCTATCCACATCGCAGATTCTTCCGAACGCACTTTTACAGAGTCTTCTGGTCGTTGTGCTATTCTACTGCGGTGTCCTACATCAGGTTGCCGTCAAGGTTGCATCGCTGCCACGCCACGGTCAGCAGGGACTCACCTGCTGCGAGCCTGTTGCCGACGCGGCGAGCGTATTCCTGGAATGGCTAGTGTTTAATATCGGACACTATGCACTGCCGCACTTGCGGCTTCCTATTCTAAAGCCTGTGTGCCACTTAGAATTTTTGCTTGCCTTTACACAAACAGCATTTTTGGGATAAGCCAAGGGCTCTAAGGGTCCATCCGTTCGCACACATTTGCAACTCGGCTCTGACAACATTAAAGATGTTGCACCCTCCCCCTTGAGGTAAATCAACGATGGCGATAGCAAATTAGTAGACAGCTGTATGAAGTAAGAATAATAGGTTTACCCGCCGTATGAATTTGTACAGCTTAGCCTACTAATTGAATAGTCAAGCACGGTATCACACGCACAAAGGCAAACGTGACCACATCTCTCTCGGTGACCGTGGACAGTCGCTGTCAGAACGCTGGCATTGTGAAGAGCAGCAACAGAGGCGAGCAAGTTATCCTTCATGCTGCCTCTCGTTTTGAAGAGAAACAGGCGTGCGAGGGCACTGCTCCCCCGATGTCATCAGGTATGTCGGGTAAGCTCCCCTTCAAATCCACCGCATGTTTTCCTTAAGATAGAAAGAACGTGCGCAGCCGCGCTCAGCCCCGAATTGCGCATCCGCTATCCGCAATAGAAGCGGACACGTGCGGTGCGATGCCCCCTTTCGCATCCCAACACCAACAGCGCATCTCTCCAACTTAGCATACATTAGCAGTACTCTTCCGCCACGGAGGAAACGGCTCCAGTGATGAACTACGCCCACTATACGCCCCGCTTTTCTATGCCATCAGCATTACTTGCCTGCTTCAACGCTATCTATCTATCTATCTATCTATCTATCTATCTATCTATCTATCTATCTATCTATCTATCTATCTATCTATCTATCTATCTATCTATCTATCTATCTATCTATCTATCTATCTATCTATCTATCTATCTATCTATCTATCTAGTTACGCGACACCATGCGACCGAATTGCTGTTTATTATCTTCAGCCACAACGTACATCCTCGGGTCATGGTAGTTCCATCGTCGCCATACAGTCGGGACTATGCCATTATAGTCGTCTCCTTCTGGTAATCCAGTCGTACCATCGAAATCATTTCAGAAACTTCATCAAATTGTTGTCATACCCTCATCGATAGAGGCGTTATATGAACCCGCTACATAGTAGGCCAGGTGCTCCGGTAGAATCAAAGATGGCCTCATTTTCGTCGCTGGAGCAAATGAGGACCGTGCTAAGTATTCCGTGTACTAAAAATATGAAGTGTGCGGAGTAGTTGTGTGCTTCGAGGCAATGAATAAAGCCTTGCTTTCTGGTAATTTTTACGCGTTATAGGAGGCGTGCACTTGATTTTCCGGTCTACTCAATGAACTATGCGAGGCACTTTGTTTTTATTTCATTGAAGATGGAAGTACGTTGACAGAATTATAAATTTTAACGGATGCAGGCTTACTGCAGGCTTTGCAGAAAATTAGTCAAGCGTTCCAGACTTTCGTATACAGTGCCCCTATTCAGCAAGTTTTCCAGAATCCACCCCCCCCCCCCCCAGAAAAAAAAGAAATCTATGGAAGACACCTATTTCAAATTGGGCGAAAATAGAGCAGATGCTATGCGCAATATTTGGCTAAACTTTCACATCTCTGGTTCCATTAGAAGCGCTGCAAATTATTACTCAACCCTCATTTTTTTCACGCTTCCTTGTTGTTTTCGATGTTGGATGTTTGTTTCCTCGGTGTCTTGGTGATGTAAACTGAGCACCGTGTTTATATTTTGCGAACACAAGAAAAACGTTACCTGCAGAAGGCTGAATAGCGTGGGTTTATGCCCCGCCTTTGCCATAAATTACTTATGTCATAGGTTCGGAGCGTAGTTTGTTTTACGAGTGGCACCAAATTTTGCCCATTACGCTAGCAAATCATATATGATACCGAGTTCGATTTTAGCGCACATGGGAAGAATGCAGTGTGTGCCAAGCTAATGCGTATGGTTGAAATACAGCATCTGCACAAAAAGTTACGAAACTGTTTTAAGGTGTCATATGTATCGGGCCTGGCAACCAGGGTCCTTAAGATTGGCAACCATGCTGTGTAAGCCGGTCAGCCGGGGGGCTGATATAAGGCGCAAGCGCCCAATAAAGCGTTTTCTTACTCTTCCCTTCAAGCTCGACAGTTGTCTGCGTCGGCATGCTATCTTGATCCACACATGGTGTCAGAAGTTTCTTATCACGCCCATTCCCGCTTTGACTAAGCCAGTGCCATGGAAGGACTTCCGCCCCCTGAACCCATAGTGCTTTCCGATTTGGCGGCCGAGAAGTGGAAGAAATTCAGCCAGAGAATTGACCTGTACTTCAAGGCGGCAATGTCGTCTACGAGTGAACGCTCGAGCGTTCAGAAAGCTGCAGTCTTCCTCCACGTAGCAGGTCAGGAAGCGATATAGGCATTTACCACGTTCAAACTGTCACCCGAGGAGCGTGAGGACTATAGCGTTATTTTGAAGTTTGAAGAATATTGCATGCCAAAGCGAAACGAGACCTATGAGCGCTACATATTCAGAACTCAGCATCAGCTAGACGGGGAGCCGTTCGAACAGTTCCTACGCGCTGTCCAGCTGAAAGCTCAGAGCTGTAATTTCGGAGACATCAAGGAATCAATGGTTCGAGACCAGCTGGTGTGCGGAAAGGCAGAGAAGAAGCTCCGGACGCGGATTCCACGGGAGAAGGATCTCACCCTGGATAAGCCAATAGAACACTGCAAATCGGCAGTTAGCTGCTAGCCAAAACCAAGCGTGGGAAATGGACGAGGTCAAGCTGAATTCCGTACGAAAAAAGCGAGCCCAGAAGGAAGGCGCCGCAAAAATACATTCGCCAGTGCCCCTACTGAAACCAAAGTCACGAGCGGAGAAAATGCCCAGCTTGGTGCTGAACGTGCGGCATATACCAGGAAAGAAACGACTTCGCAGTGTGCAGCAGAACAGAGAAAAGCATTCAAGAAGTTCACTGTCCACCGCAGAGTGAAACGGAATCAGACGACGAATTCCGGATTTTGGCCGTGAGCATAAATGACGTTACGAGGGACCAAGACTGGATAATCAGGACAACATTGTCTAATCGCTCGATACACATGGCAATTGACATGGGGACACAAGCCAACTTGCTTCCTCGCGCCCTTTTTCTCAAGATGAGCGAAGGAAGGCGTCTTACGCTATCTTCCACGCGGCTGACGAGCTACGGGCGCGGGGTGATAAAGTGCTTTGGAACTGCCTGCCACTTCGCGTCGGCAAAATTAAAGAATTAACTGATTTCCTTGTGGTCAAGAAAGGAAAGCAAGCCCTACGGGGCCTTCAGGCTTGCGAACGGCTGCCCAGTAGTCTCAAAGTTACAAACGATTCAAAGGGCTGCTGATTTGAATACTCAAGCTTTCGGCGAGTTTCCTTAGCTGTTGCGAGGTGTAGGTTGCATAAAGGAAACCCACAGCCTGGAGCTGAATGAAGGAGCAAGTCTAGTGTCGCTGTCCTCACGCCGAACACCACATGCGCTTCGTGAGCCACTGTGCCAAGAGCTGACCCGCATGGAACGCCAAGGAATCATCCAAAAAATCCAAGAGGCCTCTGGATGGGTAAGCCCCCTTGTCATCGTCAAAAAAAAAAAAAAGAAAAGACGGCCGTTTGCGTGTTTGCATGGACCCAAGGCACGTAAACCGATGCGTGAAGCGCGATCATTATCAGCTGCCGTCCAGAGAAGAAAGCGAGTTCGAGCGAGCAAATGCAAATGTATTCAGCAAGCTAGATGCTAACTGTGGTTTTCATCAAATCTCCTTGGATAAAAAAAACTTCAGAAATCGGCACTTCTGCCACGCCGTTCGGAAAGTACCGCTTTTTAAGGCGGCCCTTCGGGATATGCACCGCGACCGAAGTGTTCCAGAAAGCGTTAGGCAACATTTTTGACGGCCTAGACGGTACCCGCGTCTACATCGACGACATACTCGTGTGGGGCGCAACGCAACAGGAACATGATAAGCGCCTACGAGCAGCACTAGTGACAGCAAAATCGGCAGGATCAACGCGCAACCGCGTAAAGTGTGTCTTCGGCACGGACGAAGTAAAGTTCTTAGGCGACGTCATCTCGGCGGACAAAATTAAGCCAAAGGGAAGGTTAGTTAACTGGGTAGTGGAATTGCCACCCCCAACGTCAAAGCAAGATGTTAATAAACTCTGGGCGCGGTAAACTCCTTTCGAAGGTTCAATTCCAAACCTGTCTGAAAAGACCAAGAATCTGCGAGCCCTATAGCATGTTCAAATGGTCATGCGGCCATGAGAATGAGTGGATAAAACTGTGCGAAACGTTGTCAACTGCACCTGTGCTTGCTTTTTTTGATCCGTGAAAGCAATCCAAGATAACAGCCCACGCATTTGGCCTTGCTCTAGGGGCGGCGCTTTTACATTTGCATGGCGAACACTGGCGGCTAGTTGCTTGTGCTTTGCTTGTGCTAGCAGATGCGGAAAGCAGGTACGCGTAGATTGAGAAAGAGGTTTTCGCTGTCACGTTCGCATGTGAACGTTTTGGTTATCTTTTCACTGGCTTCGTCGTAATTGTTGAAACGGACCATCGACCGTTTATAGCCATTGCTCAGAAAAACTTGCGAAACATGCCTCCTCGCATGCAGCTCTTCTTTCTGCGTCTTATGCCATTCAGCATTTCTTTGCAGTACGCCCCCGCAAAAGACCTTGCTCTGGCCAATGCCCTTTCAAGAATCAGATGCCACAGCAATGAGCATGAGCTAGAAGATGTGGTCATCCTTGCAGTGGCTGTCCTCTCCACGCTCGTCAGTGCCACAACAGACAAGCGGACAGCGAAAGGAACTAATGATGATGAGGAGCTAAGGCAAGTCATCGAAGCGCTTTGAGGTGGCCACAGCGTAATAGGACAGCTAGTTCCCTTTCAAGCAGAGCTATCATGTGTACAAGGCATACTGCTGCGTGGTTCTAGAGTGATCATTCCGAAGTCCCTGCGAAAAAAAATGCTGCAGCACCTACATGAGGGTCACTTGGGTGTGGGAAAATGCAAGGCAATGGCGAGGGTACTGATGCATTGGCCTGGTATGGCGGCAGAAATAACCGAGCGGGCTTCTAGGTGCCCAAACTTCTGCTGTTTTGCTTACAGGCACCCAAGTGAACCGTTGATGCAAAGAACTTGTCCGACATTACCATGGGCTAGATTCGGAGCGGACTTGTTCGAGCATGCTGGAAAGAACTGCCTAGCAGTCTACGATGCCTATTCAAACTACCCTAAAGTAGAGCCGCTTCCTCAGACTGCCAGCCACTGTGTAACAGAAAAGCTGGCCATAATATTTGCACGCCACGGCATTCCGCTTGAAGTATCTACGAACGGCGGACCGCGATTTTCTTCGCAGCGATTTTGGGCTTTTGAAAAAGAATGTAAATTTACGCACGTTGTTTCTAGCCCCGGTTTACCACGCTCAAACCGATTGGCAGAGAAAGGAGTGAACGTGGTAAAGCGTCCCCTCAAGAAGGCGGCATATGCGAATGAAGACTTTTGGATCGGGCTTCTCAATTACAGGATATCTGGCTTATCACGTGCCGCCATTCGTAAAAAGAACCGTAGACATAACAACGGATTTGGGTGAAGAATGTCATAAAGACCGGCTATAAACACTGCACTGAAGTTATATGATGTTGAATAGGCTTGGCAGCTATTTATGCCATTTAGGACATGCAAATGATTAGCTGGATCCTTCTCTTGGGCACTCTGCTACTGCTCACGGGGAAACAAGGCTGCTTCTATCGTCTGCCGGACTGTCCACAGCGGATCGTTGTACAGTCTCTCGCCTCTAAAAAACGTGTAAGTTCAAGCCAACATAACTTTTTGCCAACCAAAAATACTTTTTCATTATTCCGGATGCATTTATCAATACCTGGCGTTTCTAAATCTTCAAAGAGGGAATGCAAAGTACACTTTTCCGAAATTGTGCTTCTCTATGTTGAGCGCTAAGACGTATGGTTATCTACCAATAACGAACCGATTAACCAGAATGCACCAATTTTATGATATCACTGGAGGAATGCACTGTAATTTATGAACTGAAGCTATCTGCTTAGTACAACCAGGCATTTCCACATGTATTGTTATTACACTACAATACAAATCAATCTTTATTGTGCACAAAGAAAGTACATATAGCAGGCCTAGCAAAGTCTCACAGGGCTTTACTGGCAGTGCCTGACAGTCAGGTCACAGAAAATTGCACAGGGTTAATAGTTGAGTTAGCTATTAGTGGGTCGGAGCGAAATGGTTGAACAGTTATACAAAATGTTACATCGAACATCGACAATTCTAAGTAGTTTCTTAATATCACGTCTTGTCTTTACTTCTAACGCAGGAGTTAGCAATTTATTAAAAATGGCTGGAACATAGTGTTGCCGCGTTCTCCTTCCGTACTTTGTCGCAGTCTTGGGGATGACGTAGGGTTCCTTCGGTCTTAAGGAGCGGCTAGGCCTATATCGTGTTTTAAAATCACTATTCCAGAAGTGTTTAATTACAACACCTTCGACGATCAGGGAAGTGAACTTTGGCAAATTCAACAACCGAAAGACGTCGGCATCTTGCTTTGGACACAAATCGTAAGCCACTGTTGACAGCAGTGAACGTAAAATTGAATTCATTCTTGAGCTCCACCTGAGAGTACAATGGCCATACACAGTCAAGCCATAATGTAGCACACTGTAGACTAAAGCATGGATAATAATTTTTCGAACGGAGGGACATTGGCATAAGACATCATATATTGTATAATACACAGGAGACCGCGCGCGCTTTTTACAGACGTGGGATAATTGCGAGTTCCATAAAAGATCACAGTCAAAAAGCAATCCAAGATACTTCACAGAAGATGCACTTTTAATATGTTACCCGCCGTGGTTGCTCAGTGGCTATGGTGTTGGGCTGCTGAGCACGAGGTCGCGGGATCGAATCCCGGCCAGGCGGCCGCATTTCGATGGGGGCGAAATGCGAAAACACCCGTGTGCTTAGATTTAGGTGCACGTTAAAGAACCCCAGGTGGTCAAAATTTCCGGAGTCCACCACTACGGCGTGCCTCATAATCAGAAAGTGGTTTTGGCACGTAAAACCCCAAATATTATTATTATTACTTTTAATAGGTTGACGTGTACATTCATAACAGTTTGATGTACGTAAGAATAATGATGTCGTAGGCAGAATATTTTTCATGGGCTTATGGAAACAGACAAGTAGTGTTTTAGAAGGGTTGATGCTTATTAAATTAGCCACAAACCGGTCTACAGATTTAGTTGCTTCATTCTGTAAGGAGCTGATTGCATCAGAGTAATTAGTTGCACAGGATACAAGAACAGTATCATCGGCATATTGATAAATATAATTACTTCTACAATGGACAAATAATTCACATAAATGTTAAAAAACAGGGGGCTTATTATTGATCCCTGAGGGACTCCAGAATGAATATTGGTAAAAACACTTAAACTATTTCCCACCTTTACACACTGTCGTCTATCCTGCAGAAAGTTAATTAATAATTTCAAGAATGACCCACGAAGGCCTAGGAGAGATAGTTTCTGTAACAAAATGTGATGACAAACACTCTCAAATGCCTTAGAAGCATCCATAAATAGGGCACATGCTACCCGGTCACGGTCTAGTGTTAAGCTTAAAAGATCAGAGAAAGCTTCTATCAGTGTTTGTGTACCCTTCCCCTGTACAAATTCATACTGATGTGGTGATAGTACACTATGCTTATCTAGAAACTGTGTTAGCGTAAAAGCCACATGTTTTTCTAATATTTGAGCTATACAGGAAATTATCGAAATAGGGCTGTAATTTTCAATACTATTGGATGCACCTCGCTTATGAAGCGGAACTACAATTGCGGTTTTCATATCAACTGGAATCACACCACCATCCAAAACAAAGCTTAAAAGAGATAGCAATACATGTTTAATTGCGTCAAAATTTCTCTGGAGTTCACTGACAGAGATTTTGTCGAAGCCAGGTGCATTGTTCGTCTTAAGGTTGAAGACAATGGACCTTAATTCTTCAAGCGATAGTAAAGGAAGATATGCTATCTGTTAAAGTACACACCGATGGTTGCCATGTCCTCGATCCCTAGACACTTGAAGAGAAGTGATTAAATAAGTTTGCCAGTTTCGTTGTCAGCAGAAAAATAAGATGAAAGGCGCTGTTTAGGCGTCGAAATGTTGCCGCCTCTGAAATTATGGATTAGGGACCGTGTTTTCCTTGTCAGATCGAGGTTCTTGAAATTTCTTTCTAAAATAAACGCGCTTCGCAAGTCTGATTATTGCATTCACCTTCTTTCTAGCACATTTATATCTTAAGCGCGTGTCATTGCAGTTTGACGACCGCTTGGCCTTAGTCCACAAGTCTTTTTCCCTTATAGCTGCTAGGATTTCGCTGCTCATCCATTTCTGGCTCAGGTTACGTTGCCCGATTTTGACAACGCGTGTTGCCGCCTGCCTAAAAGAATCAAACGCAGCTACAAATTCGCGGTACATGTTTTCCGGTGACACAGTACATAAAAAATTCTCCCAAACATTTTTCTAGACTAGTTTATCGAAAAGCCTTGGGTCAATTATACAAATTTGTTTGATAGAAATAATAGCCTCTGATAACAAATGATTCACAGTCTGTTTCAGTGAACAGCAGACGAAGTAGCGGTCAGAAAGCTTAACCTGTGCAATAGTAGATTTTACTTCCAGATTATGGGCTCTAACATATACATGATCAATGCAGGATCAAACAAAACGTTGAAATAGGATTTCCTCGCGAGTTGCTGCATGGATTGTCATTTCAATTCCCCATTTACATAGTGTATCTAAATAATTAGCAACTATTCCTACTGTTGGACGTAACGTATATATATTAATGTCACCTGTGAGGCAAATACATTCATCGGTTCCTAGACGTGATAACCTAGAGTCGAACTCAGCCAAAAAAACACGCCTGCTACCACATGGGGGACGATTTACAGAAAGCAAGACCAATGAAAATTGAGGATTAGATAAGCGGAGAGTAACAGTTTCGGCATGGTCGATAGGCAACTTGAGTTCGGAGACTGACCAAGTGTTTTTTACGAAGACAGCCACGCCTCCACCCTTCCGGACCGGACGAAAAAAGGAGAACGACTGGGAGTCCGGTAGCGCGAAACTGGAATATAGACCTGGCGAGATATTTATCTCGGTGAGTACGATGACATCAAAAAGCAGTGGAACAGTAGATAGAATGGCTACCAAATTGCCCCAGTGCTTACGAATGCTTCTGATGTTTACGTGAGTAACATGGAAAGTGTCGTTACGCAGATAACAAAAAAAAAAACCGAAGCTTCTGAAAGGTCATTGCAAACCTTGAAGGTACTACCCATGACTAGATAAGCCTCTAAATGTCCAATTTTCTATTAATTCGAAGGAGTGGAGCACCGTCTGCTTTCCTTGCAAACACCTTGCCATTTCTTGTCCAGACGTACTTGGAGGACATTTCCTTTGCTTTAGTGCGAGCTAGCCAGAAGAGTTCACGATTAACACGTGTGAGGTTGTCATTGAAATACAACCGTGGAAAATCATTCTGAACTAATCCTGGCAAGTTTTTACGTTATCGAAGCCATTGTTCCTTCGCTTCAACGGAGCACATCTGGATAAGAATGGCTGGTGCAGTATTGCCCCTACTGGGTAGAGGGTGATTAGCAGAGACTTTAGTTGCTGTAAAGTTAGGTACCTCAAGTTGTTGCGTAAGATCACTCAGGAAGGATCGCAAGTTCTTCTTTGGCTTGCTGGGAAAACCGTGGATCACGAAATTCTTTCTCCTACTGTACTGCTCCATTTCATTCATTTGCTCACTTGTTTTTTCAATCAGGTCTGACTGGAACTCGATTGTAGAAGACAGCGAGTCAACCTTAGAACGTTATTTCGCCACCTCAGTCTGATTTTTGTTCACTGTCTCCAATACCAAATCATATTTTCTGGAAAGAAATCCTATTGAAGTCTGCACTTCTGTATCGCGCTCCCAATCTTTTCAACCGAGTCCTTAAATGTAAGAAGTTCCTGTACCTTCGTGGCTAGTATTTCTACACTAGATGCAAGTCGGTATAGTTTTTCATTTACAGCAATAAATTGCTGTGCAAACGATTCTTCTTTTACTGTCTGTGCCAAGTCTCATTACGCATTGAAAAATGAACAAAGAAGAACCAGCTGCATGAAAGTGTAGCAAGGCCGACGACGTGCTGTGAAGATTTCTTTGAAGATTCCTTCCGTAAAAGGAAAAAAAATATCGTAATATTCGTAATATCGTAATATCGTAATAAATATCGTAATAAATCGCATTATCGTATAGAAAAACTGAACATAAATGGCAATGAGATATCTGGCATCCCTCTCGCCACTATGTTTAATGATTACTTTGTTAGCAACAATCAAAACAGTTCATCTAGGACATTGTTTAAGTTAAAGCCTGTTGCTAGCCCCTTCTCATTATTTCTTGAGCCTGTCTCTGAACATGAAGTTTTCTCTGCTTTCACGTCACTGCGAAATAGTTCCTCGTGTGATTTTCAAGGCGAGCAAATTAGAACGATAAAGTACGTGTTAGATATTGTCACACCGTACCTTACATATATTATTAATTTGTTTGTCCAGTGCAACTTTTCCGAAAAGAATGCAAATCGCTAAAGTGAGTGTTTTATTTAAGAAGGGAGAGAGAAATGATATCCAAAATTATAGGCCTATGTCCATATTGCCTATCTTTTCTAAGGGCCTGGAAAAAAATCTTACATCGCCAATTTAATAATTTTTTCGAGAAGAACAATATAATATCACCTGCCCAATTCGGCTTCAGAAAGCTTAAGTCTACCGAATATGCACTGTTGGAACAAAAGGAATTTATCTTATCCCAGTTCGAAGAAAAGACTTGTGCTTGGCGTTTATGTGGACTTTAGCAAAGCATTCGATAATATTCACCATTTAACATTGCCGGGCCCTTGGGCCCTCTCTGCAGCGCGCACGGGGGAGGCTTTGAAACGCGCGCCACAGCGGCACTCGTCGCATGGAGCATGCGCACCGATCGCGTATCGTGAGAATTCGCGCGGGGAATGCCGGGAAGGCGGCTGCCCGATAAGAAGGCAGCTGAGACGGCACTCGGGGCTTTTTGCGGGGCGCGGGCCTGGGGAGGCGCTAGTGGGACGTGGCCCGTCTAGGTTTCTTTCCGAGCGTGCTGCAGAGCAGGGGGAAAAGCGTCTTTGTATTGTGTCTGCATGAAAGAGTGCTCTTGGTGTTCGTTTTTGGGGCTATCTGCGCGCCTGGTTCGGTGCTCGCTTGCTTTCTGCGCTTTATTTATTTATTTATTTTACAATACTGCCGCTCTCAGCCGAGAGCCTAGCAGACGGGCATGAACATTTCTTTTCCCAACATAAATACATGTGCGAGTTACACAAAGAATGAAAAAGCAACAATATTCAACAAAAATACAAAGGATAAGGTAGATAAGCTATACAACAGAACACTAAAAAGAGGAGAATAAAATGAACAACAACCGGGGCATATAGTCAAAGCAAAAACGTGAAGTATTTGGAAAAAAACAAGTGTATACATATTTTTTTTTTCTAAGCACTGTTAGTTGTTAGATGAGAAATCGTTAATAATCTCTTGTGATAAGCTCCAGTTGTGAAACGAACAGGGATAAAGAATTTGTCGCTGTTAATGACGAGTTAAGTTCATTCCATTCTCTGATTACTCGAGGAAAGAATGAGTACCTGAATGAGTCATTAGAAAAGGAATACTCGGTTAGCGTATGTTCGTGTTGATGCCGTGTTATCCTAGATTGCGAATATGAAATGTACCGGGTGATATCAATTTTATAGTGACGGTGCAGCATTTGAAACAGAAATTTTAGTCGACCTTGTTTCGCTCTCGTGGATAATGTGTTGAGGCCTGAGGAAGCTAAGAGACGTGAAGGTGAGTCAGTAGAACGATATTTGCTATGAATGAACCTTGCGGCTTTTCTTTGTACAGCTTCAAGTTTAGCTATGTTAGTTGCTGTGTAAGGAAACCAAATTGTGTTAGCGTATTCTAAAATAGGTCTCACAAATGTTTTGTAGGCCAGAAGCTTAATGTTCGTTGGAGCGATCTTTAGGCGTCTTTTTAGATAAAATAGCTTTCGTAGTGCAGTAGTTGTAATATTAGTAATGTGTGTTTCCCAATTGAGGTTTGATGTCAGCGTTATCCCTAAATATTTCTGTTGCTCAACCATGGAAAGAGGCGTGCCATTAACGATATAGGTGAAATGAGAGGGTTGCTTTTTTCTTGTTATTGTCATTGCCACTGATTTATTGACGTTAATAGACATTTGCCACTGGGAACACCACTCGGTTAGCGTGTTAAGGGAATCAGAAAGATCGAGATGGTCGTTATAGCTGTTAATTTCTTTGTATATTACGCAGTCATCCGCGAAGAGTTTGATTTTGCATCCTATATTATTGGTAATATCGTTAATAAAGATCAGAAATAACAGCGGCCCGAGTACCGAGCCTTGTGGTACTCCAGCATTCTGTGGTACTCCTATGCATTCTGTTATCGCCCGAAAGATTGTGTTGGTTGATGGTTTGTAGCGGCCGTTCTTTCGTCGCTCCCTTTGGCTTGCATATTTTGTTGCCTCGCTGTTTTGCTGCTTGCTTCTTTGCTTTTGCTGCTTTTTGCTGCTTGCTTCTTTGCCTTGTTCTTTTCTGCTATTGGCCGCGAGGCTGCGGTAATTTTGAGTGTTACATTCTATCTTAAATTAAAGCGGTCTTTGTTCCTTGCGCCTTTGGACCTTTGTCGTGCTGGTCGCGGCTCGCGGACTCCCTGAGCGAAGGCGAGGGGCCTTCATCTGGCGCCCAACGTGGTTTTCTTCTTTCTCGTTGTTTTTCTGTTTGTTCTGGAGTACGCTTCCGCACCGCAGGGACCACGAGCACGGGAACAAGAGAACCGCCCCCATCTCGAGGCAGCTGGCAATCCCCCCTAGGCGTACTTGTTTCGCTCCGACATCGGGTCCCACAGCTCACGCATCTGTGCCCAACCCCTCTGACCCGCGTAAGCTCACTGAACGTTTTTATACTACCTCTCGCTCTCCTTGCGCCCCACTATTCGGCGCCATCCTGCCTCCGCAGAACCGCTTGACCATTCCGTCGGACCGCTTTGCCCGTCCAATTTCAACACGAAAGATGCACCGCCGGCATTTTAATGCACCTACGTTCGGGTAAAGTCAAGAAGGGCATGGTTGAAAATCATACTCGCGAAACCACTAGTACGATACCTGATAAAAAGGGCCAGGTCGCGCCAGCACGAGATATGTCCAGCGTTATTGCCCAGCTGACCGCGCTGCTCAAGCATCAGACAAACCTAACTCCAGCAGCCAGCTTCCGTTTGCAGCTCGCTGTGCCTACATATGAAGACCACACTGATAAGAAATCGGTGGCGGACTTCCTTCAGGAAATGCAAGATTAACGCGACGCGCAAGCCATTACGGATGACGTTCTTCTTCAGCGCGTTTTGCCCGTTGCCCTGACTGGGTCCGCCGCTGCTGAGTAGCTGCTCAAAGTTGGACGCACTTTGAGCAGCTACTGCGAGCAGAATTCCTCCCCCCAGACTACGTCGTCCGCATGAAAGACGAGCTTCGCGCCCGTACTCAGGCGGAGGAGGAAAGCCTCCAAGAATACATACGGTCCTTTCAGGAGCTTTACGAGCGCGCAGATCCTTCAGCATCCGAAACGGAAAGAGTCACCCGGGCAATATGGCAATCTCACCCACACTTTCAGGCTTATCTAAGGGGCCGTACCTTCTCTTCGCTTGACGATCTCTCTAAAGCGGCGTCCGATATTCAGGCGGCGATGTTGGAAGAACTCGCTTACCAGCCTCCACCCCCACCTCAAGCCTCCCTCGAGCCGTCTTGCGCGTGGCACGGTTCTCAAAGTGCAAGCCCGGGGAATATGGTACCGCCTCCAAGGGCGCTGGACCCATTTATTCACCGCACCTTTGCCACCCAGGTACGTTTCCGGCCTCCGGTCCGGGAACCTGCAACAACGTTGCCAGGCACTCGGGGCCGCAGCAGGCCTGTAGCGGCTGCCGCCCAGTCAGGCGCAGAAGGTACACGCAGGAGCATTCCAGTCTGCTTCCGGAGCGGAGGACGAGGCCACCACAAGAGCCAGTGCCCGAGCCCCCCGGGCATCCTCCAGCAGGGAAACGACGAGGGCCGGCGGTGGTGAGCAGCTACCAGTCGCAGGCCAACGACTTACCGCGCCCCGACGTCCCCTCGCAACATGCAGGCTGCGGAACGACCTCTCCGGCAGCAGCCGACCCTCACGCGGTGTTACTCGCAACATCGAAGCATCTTGCAGCGGCTGTCAAGCACCGAGCGGGGGCAGGCGTTTCCAAGACTACAAAAAGCCGGGTGTTTTGGTCGTCTCACCATGCTGCTGTCACGGAGCTGAGCTGCGGACAGTCTCGGCAGCGCAGAGGGGGAAAGAAACAGCTCCTCACACTCGAATCACCACCGGCATCAACGTTAGTAGCTGTACCGGAAAGGTGTCACCCCCCCAGATCGAAGGCCCAGGATCTCGGTCACACTGTGAGGTCTTTGCCGTCCACGTTCAGTCTTCTTGACGACCACCTTGAGAAAACACCATTGGTAGCGGTGAGAATGGCCGGAATAGAAGTACCTGCTATTTTAGACACCGGCTCTGCTGTTTCCGTTTTCGGCGTCGTGTCAAAAGCGCCTGCGAGACGAAACGTCTACAGTTACGAAGTGTAAACAAGACCCTTCGCATTGCATCCACTCACGTTGCGTCCGCTACGTCAGCAGCCCGGTAAACGGTTACCATGAATGATAAAAAATTCCGGCGACGCTTCCTACAACTTCCAGGACTTTCTTGTCCTGTGATTTTGGGCCGTAACTTCATAGCCAAAGCGGAAATTGTTCTCGATCTCTCTAAAGGCACCTACCAGTACGGCATGCATGCACATCCACTCAAGTTCATGACTAAACCAAGAGACCCACAGTCAAATCTGTTTACCGCCACTATCTCTGCGGTCTCCGAGACTGGTAGTGGTATTCTCACTGTTCTGAACTCTTTCACAGTATCTCCGGCGGAGAAGACCAAAATCGAGATGGCGCTTAAATAATTTGCCGAAATGTTCACGGAAGCTACTGGCAGCGTTAATGTGCTGACTCATAGGATACACTGGATGCGCCCGCCCAATTCGTTTCAACCCGCGGCCCCTGAGCATCCACAAGCGAGCACTTCTTGATAGTGCGCTAGACGAAATGATCGCTACCGGTGCAGTAAGACCGTCTAAGAGCCCCTGGGCATTCCCAGTTGTACTAGCACCTAAGAAAGATGGCACGGCGCGGTTGTGTGTCGACTACCGTCGGTTGAATGCTGTCACAGTTCGAGACTCGTACCCCTTTCCATCAATCGATTCAGTGATGTATTCACTTGGGTCCGCAAAGTTCTTTACTACTTCAGACTGCAGCAGGGGCTTCCTGCAAAATCCGATCGCCCCCTGCGATATTGCAAAGACGGCATTCACTTGCCATCGGGGACTGTTCGAATTTGTCCGATTGCCTTTCGGTTTGTGCAATTCACCGGCAACCTTTCAGCGTGTAATAGATATTGTGCTTCAAGGCGCCAAATTCAATTATGCGATGGCTTACATGGATGACGTGGTAGTGTTCTCGAATACCCTGGAGGAGCATCTCCTTCACCTAACCACCGTTTTACAACGAATGCAGGCCGCAGGCATCACCATTAACCCCCGGAAGGTTCAACTGCTTTCGCCCAGGATCAACCTCCTAGGTTTCATTGTCGAGCAAGGCACATTCCGGCCTGACGAGGAGAAACTCCGGGCCATACTGCAGCTTCCACCACCAACAGACGTCAAGAGCCTGCAGCGGTATTTGCGCATGATAGGCTTCTACCACCACTTTATCCCCAAATGCGCTGACCTGGCGAGACCTCTCCACCAGCTCCTACGGAAAGGTGCCAGTTGATACTGGACTGACGTGGAGCAGCGATCATTTCGAGCTCTGTCATCGGCTATAGCCGATACCGCACGTCTGTTGCTTCCCAACCTCAACCTGCCATTCACCGTGCAGACCGATGCAAGTGAGTATGGCATCGGCGCAGTCTTGCTTCAGAAGCACCAAGGGAAGCTTCACCCTCTGGCTTTTGCAAGTCGCACTCTCACAGGAGCAGAGCGGAACTATACCGTAACAGAGAAAGAGTGCCTAGCAATTGTATTTGCACTAAAGAAATTTGACATGTATCTGCATGGGGCTGACTTTACTATTCAGACTGACCACCAGGCGCTGACGTGGCTGTCGAAGCTACAAAACCCAGTCGGCCGTTTAGTCCGTTGGGCCCGCTCTCGTCAGAAGTATAATTACAGAGTAGAATACAGGAAAGGCACCTTCAACAAGGTAGCTGACGCCCTGTCCCGAGCACCACTCTCCGGGGATGGCGAGCCGGCACCCGAAGTCCTGGCTGTGGCAGTGCCTGTGGACGCCTAGAGAACACTGATCTCCCGCCAGCAGCTACTCGACGCCCAACTAAGCGACGACCAGTGCAACTTGATACGCAAGGCACTGGACGGCGCCAACCCTGCCGGTAGCGGAAACTACGACTGCTACATGCAAGCAGAAGATGGCCTGCTCTTGCGGTACATACCTGCTGCCGATACGGATTGCGGTGAGTCCCCATTCTGTGTCGTTGTGCCTAGGAAGCTGCGCAAGCCTTTTCTAGAGTACTTTCATGACACCCGGCTTGCCGGTCATAGCGACGGCAAGAAAACATTTGAGAAGTTGTGTCGCGTCGCGACATGGCCGCATATGAGAAAGCATGTCTTCAGATACGTTCGAACATGTCCTACCTGCCAGACCGTGAAACCGACGGGAGGGAAGCCACCAGGCCTCATGCAACCAGTTGAGAGCCGATACCCATGGGAAATTGTGGCATGTGATGTTATGGGCACATATCCCAGGTCAGCTAAAGGGAATCGATACTTGTTAGTGGTCACTGACCCTTTCTCCAAATGGGTAGAGCTGTACCCGCTACGCAAGCTGGATTCTAAGATATTCTGGGATAGGCTGTTGGAAGCATTCACCCGTTTCGGTTTCCCAGCGCAGCTTATCACAGACAATGCCACATATTTCACAGGCAGGATATTCGTTGACACTTGCAAAGCTCTTGGCGTGCAGCACAAAAGAACGACACCCTACCACCCTCAAGCCAACATCACGGAGCGTGTGAACCGAAACATTAAGAAAATGCTGGTGTCTTTCACCGAGCGGCACAAGGACTGGGACGTTCGTATCCAGGAGATGGCTTTCGCCACAAGGACTACAGTAAACTGGTCGACAAGGTTTACGCCAGCGGCTATTCTTCTCGGTCGCGAGCTCCGTTTTCCTATTGAGCATGCATTCACCAACGGCTCTGAATTACCAACTCGCAATTACTCCACGTTCACACAAAATCTTTCCAGCCGCCTGGCCCACACTCTGAAGGAGGCCAGGGAAAACTTGCTCCTTGCCCGCCTGGAACATGGGAACCAATACAACAAAGGCAGGCGGCCCCTGGAGTTCGCGGTCGGCGATGAAGTGCTCCGCCGCACGCACCCACTCAGCGATGCTGCAAAAGGGTTTGCTGCTTCCCTCGCGCCTAGATGGGACGGCCCTTACGTGATCGCGAGACGTATTTCTAGCTTGGTGTACCTACTGCGGGAAAAACACGGCAGCAGAGTAATAGGGCCCGTAAGCTTGCACGACCTCAAAGCGTACTACGAGCGCCCATCAGACAGCTAACCATGCTTCAGTCATTATACGAGTTCAGCAGTTAACGCGGCTGTGCCCTACATCCGTTATCTGTTAATCGCGACGTTTTTACATATGCTGTCCTTGGACATCCTCGCCTTACGCAGAATGCCACCCTACCAGTCCAACGGGCGTGACCAGGCTGGCTGCCACGGCGGGCCATCGAAACCTCACCTACGTCGTCGGCCTCTCACTGAGGCGACCGAGGTGCGCTAGCGTCGGTTGGGCGAAAAGTGCATTGTCTCTGAAAAAGCGCATGCCAATTGGAGCAGTCACGGGGAGGCCTGAACGACGCCAGATACCATTCCAGCCCATCGCGTGCCAACTGCCCCGGACATTTTGCTTCGCAACAGCCGTGATGTACTGGACTAGGACGATGCATGGTGCTGTTGTTGCATAGTGTTGTTGCATAGTGTTGTTGCATAGTGTTGTTGCATAGTGTTGTTGCATAGTGTTGTTGCATAGTGTTGTTGCATAGTGTTGTTGCATAGTGTTGTTGCATAGTGTTGTTGCATAGTGTTGTTGCATAGTGTTGTCGCATAGTGTTGTCGCATAGTGTTGTTGCATAGTGTTGTCGCATAGTGTTGTTGCATAGTGTTGTTGCATAGTGCTGTTGGACACCCAGGCGGGTGTCCGGTCTTGTACGGGGGGGAATGTCGGGCCCTTGGGCCCTCTCTGCAGCGCGCACGGGGGAGGCCTTTGAAACGCGCGCCACAGCGGCACTCGTCGCATGGAGCATGCGCACCGATCGCGTATCGTGAGAATTCGCGCGGGGAATGCCGGGAAGGCGGCTTCCCGATAAGAAGGCAGCTGAGACGGCACTCGGGGCTTTTTGCGGGGCGCGGGCCTGGGGAGGCGCTGGTGGGGCG